>NC_062223.1:66905441-67518219 GCF_902686445.1 Sciurus carolinensis
ATGGGGCTGAGGGTGTAGCTCAGCAGCAGAGTGCTTGCCTAGCATGCTCAAGGACCTGGGTTTGATCCCCAGTACCAGAAAAAAAAAATTTTCAAAATGAACCAAAGACCCAAATGTAAGACCTAAAACTAAAGGAACTCTTAGAAGAAATACAGGGCAAAAACTTCACAACATTAGATTTAGCAATGTTTTCTTGGATATGACACCAAAGACACAAGCAGCAGAAGAAAAAATACAAATTCATGGGGCTAGGGGTGTAGTTCAATGGTTAAAACGCTTGCCCAGCAAGTGGAAGGTTCTGGATTGATCCCTGACACTGCAGGGGGTAAAAAAAGAAAGAGACTAAGGAAGTGCAGCCCCTGAGGTCCAAAATCCCTCCAATCCCTAGTCCTCCTTAGCCCCACTCTCTTCAGAGAGTCTTTTGTGTTAAGTCAATTCTTAATCCTTCCTCTTTATAATCCCCATCAAAACTTCCCTTCTCAGGGTTAGGGTATATGTAGCTCAGTGGTAGAGCATTCACCTAGCATGCACAAGGCCTATCTGAGTTTGACCTACAGCACTGGAAAAAAAAAAAAAAAATTGAAAAACAAAACAAACCAAAAAAAAAAAAAAAAAAAATCAAAAAACAACTCCTCTTCACCTTTGTAAAGGAAATCAGTGTAAATTAAAGCAAACCATATTCAGATATGAATAACCAATGCTTCTCTGCTTTCAACCACCCATGAGTGTTGACCTATACATGTGAATTAATAGATGAAATTTCAGCCTACTTGACCTGGGAGTGGCAAAGGAAGCTCCAGTTGTCCCTACTCTGGTCAGCTCCTTCAGTTTGGGGAGGGCAAGCAGAGGACAGAGTTGGAAGCAGCTCTGAAGCCCTTCTGAACTCCTACTCTTGTGGATTCCTATGGCTCTCTCTTCCCCAACACCTTTATCTAATGGAGGAATCCATGGTTTTAATCTCATGGAAACCTGTAACTGATCAACATGGAAATTCTGGACAAATACTGGGATCTAAGCAGGACAGAGGAAATACTGGCATCTAAGGTCCAGTTCAACTTCAAGTTAAATATTTCCATTCTCTCTGCACTTGAATTGGCTCTCAAGGACAGAACACCTCAGGCCTTGGACTCTAGCCAAGAACATGACGGAAGAGGGCATGTCATCCTCTCCCTCAGAGGAACACCTCAAACATCTTCTCCTCCCACATTTTTGACTCTCTTTCTTGTTCCATGCCTTCCTTACTTCCTTTCACAAGGAAAGGAATTGAGCTTCTTTTCTGCATCAGTCTTTGTTCCAGGAACTAGGAGTCCAACAATGAACTATATGGCCTCTGCACCCCATCTCCACCCTGACCTCATCCTGGTTCCACCCCAGCCAGCTGTGGATTTATAGTTTTGTGAAGGCCCTGTCCCTTCTGATGGTGATCTGATGAGGCCCCATCTCTTTCCTCAGCTAACCCTTCATCTACTTAGTAGAGCCATCCCAGGAAAGAGAGCATTGGATCTGCAGAATCAGTTTTCTTTCTTTCTTTATGACATCAGGGGAATGCAACATCTTGTAAAACATCATTGGATGTTTTCTATTTACCTGTTTATTATATTGCCATCCAGATCATTCAGTTTCTCCTGTTCTTGGTACAGTTCCTTCTGTTTTACGTCACTCTGATTTATTTGCAGTTCCCTATATACACTCTTCTCTTGCTGTGATTTGAAATGTCCCTCTCAAAATTCAAGTTGAAGCCAAGTGCGGTGACAGACACACTGCAACCTAGAAGGCTAAGGAAAGAGGATCACGAGTTTGAGGCCATTCTGGGCAACTTAATCGACAACACCCTGTCTCAAAAAAACAAAAGGGTTAGGAATGTAACTCAGTGATAGAGCATCCCTAGGTTCAATCATCCGTGCTGGGGGAGAAAAAATAAACAAATAAACTCGTGTTCAAATTTAATCCCCATTGTGAGATATTAGAGTAGAAACTTAACCCAACTATGGTATTTAAATGTGGGAGCTTTTAGTCATAACTAAGGTTAAATGAGGCAAAAAGGGTGAACCTCTAACTCAATGGGTCTTTGGCTTTATAACAAGAGGAGACCAGAGCTGAGATGTCCTGTCCCACCTTGTGATGCTCTGTACTGCCTTGGGATTCTGCAGAGTCCCCATCAGAAAGAAGGCCCTCACCAGGCATAGCCTCACAATCTTGAACTTCCCAGCTTTCAGAACTATGAGCCAAATAAACCTCTATTTATTTATAAATTACCCAGTTTGTGGTATTCAGTTTTAGCAACAAAAAATGAACTAAGAGATCCCTCACTATAGAGAGAAGTATATATCTGCATTTTATATACAAAATATGCTTAACAGAAGAAACAGCCAAAAATATTAACACCTAGGACTGGGGATATAGCTCAAGGGCTGGGGGTATAGCTCAGTTGGTAGAGTGCTTGCCTTGCATGCACAAGGTCCTGGGTTCAATCCCCAGCACCGCAAAAAAAAAAAAAAAAAAAAAAAAAAAAAAACCACCTACTTTTAAAATTAGTAAGAATCTAAATACATCCTATTATATTTGTCCTCCTTTGTATTATAATTAGTTCTCATAATATTTCTAGTAAACTTTTCATTTTGATTAATGGGCTTTTAAAATGTTATAATTCAATGTAATTATTATTATGTTTTGATGCTCAAAAGAATAACAATGTAGCAAGTGGGACCCCTCTTTGATTGGCTCCATTGATCAATCAGCATTATTTCAAATATTTTTTTAAATTTTTTTATTTTTTTTTATTGTGGTACTGAGGATCAAACCCAGTGCCTCATATGTAAGAGGCAAACATACTACCACTGAGTCACAACCCCAGCCAGATTTCAAATATTTTTGAAAGCAGACTTTTCTTGAATGTTGTAAGTTCCTCTTGATTCTTCCTTCCCACAGTCATGGAACTGATTATGCTAGAAAACTTTGATTTCTTTTTAAGGCATAGTAGAATCTAAAATCAGCATGCTTGGGTATGCAAGTCAACTTGATGGTGAACAAAAGGACACTTTCCAAGTGAGAGACCTGAAGAATATTTTTTTCTTCTTAAAGCTATCGACTTGTATTAAAACTTTCCATGTTTATCCAATTGTACTATTTTGGTTCTAATACAAAAATTTAAGCTGGGTGCAGTGGCACTTCTATAATCTCAGTGATTCACAAAGTGGAGGTTGGAAGATCACAAATTCAAGGCCAGCCTGGGCAACTTAGTAAGACCCTGTCTCAAAATAAAAAAGTGAAAAAGGCTAGGGATGTAGCTCAGTGGCAAAGCACCCCTGGATTCAATTCACAGTACTACAAAGAAAAAAAAAGTAATCTGCTCTACCATGTACTTCATTAACTCTGAACTCCTAATCAAATCTATTCTGATAACCTCTTGTCTTTTATAATCTTTGTTTGAATCATCTACCATCATCCAGAACTTTATTCAATGATGCAAATTTGTTTGCATTCATTTTTGGTCCAAAATAAATTTAGCACTCAACTGTCAGACAGACTTTCCAGTTAATTGTGCTGTTTATACCTTGGCTCTTTATAAATGACCTGTGTTCTGCTTCAGTTTTAATCCATTTTTGGAAGAATCTGGGTATAAGTATGAAATAAATGAATAGCTAAACAGATCAAATAAAGCTTGATAACAAAGAAAATCTGGTATGGTAAATGTCTATTTCATGGGTTGCTATTAATAAGATAATTGAGCATGCACATATGTAAAAGTTTGCATAGATGATGGTGATATACATGTGAAGATCAGTAGGTTATGGGTTAGATGGGAGGAAAGTAGGAAAAGGAACAAAGTGTGGGAAGGAGAAGGAAGCTACTCAGAGGCCACAGTTGACAGTTCAGGAATGCTAACCCAGAAGCACTCACAGGGCAGATCCCTTTCAGGCCACCAGCAGGAGAAACAGGACCTCTATCAGACACTACATCCACAAGGGAAAGGCCATGCCTGCACATTCATTGTTGGATCCACAGTGCCTGGCACAAAGCCTAACACAGAGAAGATGTTCAGTATTATTTGTGGAGGGAAGAAAGTAAGGAGGGGAGGAAGGGAAAGAGTAGATTCCTAAAATATTAGGTATGTTATATTTTTAGTCATTCCAAACAAGTGGATCAAAATATCATAAAGGTCAGTTGGTAGAGTGCTTGCCTTGCAAACACAAGGCCCTGGGTTCGATCCCCAGCACCGCAAAAAAAAAAAAAAAAAATCATAAAGGTAGAACAATTAATTATATAATACTAACTAAGGAAAACATTAAAATACTTAACTCTGGGAAATTCCCTATGAAGGTCTAGGTGCGACAAGCATCACTGATAGAGCGAGTAAAGTTGAACATTTAAAAGGACAGCCTCCACACGATTATGGACATCTTATGCGCATGATTCCGTGCGCATAAGATGTCCATAATCTGCAAATCCACAGAGGCAGAAAGTAGACTGATAGTTACATAGGCTGGAAGGGAGGAAATGGAGAGTCACTGCCGATGGATTTCTTACTGGAGTGATGAAAACATTCTACAACTGAATACAGTAATGGTTTCACGATTCAGAATATAATCCCCCCAAAACTCATGGTTTGAAAGTGTGGTCCTCAGTGCAGCAGTTTTCAGAGGTGGGCTCTTCCAGTGGTAATTGGGTCATTGAGGGCTCTGACCTCATGAATAGATTAATCCATTTATGGATTCTTAACTTAATGGGTTATTGAGAGGTGGTGGAGACTTTGGGAGGTGGAGCCTGTTGGAGGAAATAGGTCATTGGGGATGTGCCCTGAAAGGATACATTTTGTGCCTGTCCCTTCCTACCTCTCTCTCTCTTTCTCCTTCTGGCCACTATGAGATGAGCAGTTCCCCACCATGATTTTCTGCCTTGCCACAGGCTCAGAAACAACAGAGCCAAATGATCATAAACTGAAGCCATGAGTCAAAATAAACCTTTACTCCAAATTGATTTTCTTAGGTATTTTGTCACAGCAACAGAAAGATGACTAACGCAAGTATGCTAAAAAACATTGTGTTGTATACTTTAAATGAATGAGTTGTATGGCACTTGATGTTTTATCTCAATAAAACTGTTATAAAATGGGTGGAGAAGGCATCCTGATGCGTGCCAACTAAAATTTAGATTTAGAGTCCCAGATATGTTCCAGTCAGAAATCAACTACAAATAAACACCTAGCATAAATAACCTACAACCTTGGATAGTATGAGATGGTATTATTTTAATTTGGGACCTTAGTGATGTTACTGCAAATATTAACAAGAAAAGTATCCAAATAAATATTACTTATAAGAATAAGTATTAAATCCTTGATTTTAATAGCTTAAAACAATATTTAAGTATAGTTATAGCTTTATGATTATTTTATTTTTGTGTTTTGGTATGCTGTCTGGTGTGTTACAATGGTTGCAGTTTGGATTAAGAAATTTTGAGTTTGTATAGACAGACTCCCAACATTTATTTCACTCTTGGCTAATTAATAAAAGTCAAGTGGAAGAAGTCCCATTCTCCTCACCAGTGGCTGACTTAGGAATGGACTTGTGACATAGTTCTGGCCAATGAGATGTGAGTTAAAGTCTGCTGAGGGGATTTTTTTTTTGGTAGGAAAAAAACCAGTTTGTACATGGGATGAAACAATATAAATTCAAAACTTACAGATTTTGGGTAAGCTCTATCACTCATCTCTTTAAAAAGTTTATTTGAATATCCAGTCAAAACCAACAGGGTGGGGTGGGGGGGAAGGGGGAAAAAATGGCAGAATGAATCAAACAACATTGCCCTGTGTAAATTTATGATTACACGAATGGTATGCCTTTACTCCATGTACAGAGAATCAAAATGTATCCCATTTGTTTACAATTAAAAAAAAAAAAACCAACAGGGTTTCTCCTTTGAAAAATCATCAATACGGATTTCCAAATAGACCACAGGACTGTATACTATCTTGGAATGTCCTCAGAAGGCTCTGTCATTGAACAGGTAACAGAGTTAAAAACCCAGAGTTGTTTCTTTCAAACAGAAGAGGGAAAGACAGGGACAGAAGAAACTATTCAAACTTGGTCTTCTTTCCTTGTGGCTTGTGGTCTTCTCCTTCCCCTCTGCCTCCTTGGCAGCCTCCTGACCCTCCAAACCTCCCTGGCCTCTGCCAAGGAAAACACCTCTGCCTCCTCCGTCACCACCTCGGCCTCCAAAGCCACCTTCCCCTTTAGGCTTGGCCCAGTGCAGGGTAACTTCGTTTCCATCAATTTCACCACCTTCCACAGCCTCTTTGGCGGTTTTGGAATCTTCCTCACTGTTGAAGTCTACAAATCCAAATGCTTTGGAGAATCCGGTTTCCCTGTCAGTGACTATCTTTGCACAAGCAGAGCCATCAAATGATTCCTTTAAGGTTTCTTCGGTGGTGTCCTCAGACAGACTTTTGACAAAGTTTTTGATGACTGGTTTCTTGGGTTAGGCAATTCCCTGGGTCCTTGCAATTCTAGCCTGATTGTTCTGCCGTCAATTTCCCTTTTATTACAGGAATTGAAAGCTTCTTTTGCATCTTCATATGAAGCACACTCTATAAATGCATACCCTTTAGACTTGCCATTTTGGTTCTGGGGTACTTTGATAAAAGTTGCCTTCTCAAATACTTCCCGAAGAGTTTCTTCTGTTGCATTGTAAGACAGGTTGCTTAAAACCAGTTTTTGATTCACCACTCTAAGTGCGTTCTTCCCACCTCCATAATCTTGATTTCGACCTTTCTCTCCAGTGTAGTAGAGGGAAATAGATCGTGCATGGATCTCTGTTCCCTACTTTTCTCTGCATCAGCTTTTGTCTTAAATTTAATATAAATGATCACTTTTCTCTTCCCTTCCTTGCTGACTAGTCTGATCTCCTTGCCATCTTCAAACATTTCTTTTAATTCATCCTGAGTGACTTTGTGAGGGAGATTTTTGGCCAAAAGTGTTCTTGCATCTTGATATTTCTTACTTTTATTCCTTTTGGTTTTTCTAGTTTAATTTCATTGCCAAGAAGTTTTAAATCAGTGAGTTCTACGTCTTCTTCCAGATCTTAAGCAGATTCAAAATCCACAAAATCAAACTTCCTAGTTGTTCCAATTCTGACATCCACAGCAGTCAGATCAGTTTTAGAGAAAAGTTTACTGATACCAATTTTTAGTTCAGGAGTAGATTGGTTAGCATTCAGGTTTCCAATGAAGAAATTAAAAGATGCAGTTGGTTCTGTGCCTTTCACTTTCTGTTTCTTGGCTTCAGGAACTGTCTTCTGTTTGGTCATTTCCTTCTTTTGTTTTCCAAGTGCTTCCTTGACTGGCTCTTCTTTCTCCTCCTCCTCCTCCTCTTCTTCATCGTCATTTTCATCCTCCTCGGCCATGCTCTTGGCTTTCACTGGTACGACTTTGGCAGCAGCTTTCTTTCCTTTGGCTGGTGTGATCTCCATAGCTTCTTCTTCAGAGTCATCTTCCTCATCATCCTCCTCTTCCTCATCATCATCCTCATCCTCATCATCACCCCTGTCCTCTGAGGCAGGGGCAGCAGTTGCTGCTTTCATCACTGCTGGTTCAAATTCATCCTCATCTTCATCTTCCTCACTGACATCATCCTCCCCCCCCATCATCTCTGTCTTCCTTCTTAGCATTCTTTTTTTTAATTTATTTTTTAGTTGTAGGTGGACTTAATACCTTTATTTTATTTTTTATATGGTGCTGAGGATTGAATGTAGGTTCTAACATGTGCTAGGCTAGCTCGCTACCCCTGAGCTACAACCCCAGGCACCTTCTTAGCATTCTTGGCATTTTCGCCTCCTTCCTACCAGGGGCTGCTACCAATGCTTTTCCCAGAGTGACTCCATTCTTGCCAGGTATTGCAACTGCTTTGATTGACTGGTGTAAGTTTTTCTTGGTTGGTGTGGCTGCTGCCTTTTTGCCTGGGGTGACAGCTGCTTTCTTGGTAGGTGTGGCGGTTGCAACCTTTTTGTTGGGAAAACCACCACCTTCTTTGCTGGGGTTCTGGTAGCCTTCTTGCCTTTTTCCTGAGGGATGACAACTTCTTCTCCACTACCATCATCTTCTGATATTTCCTCCTCTTCACTATCTTCTTCTACTTTCTTTGAGGGAGGAGCCATTTTCTTCGTGTGACCTTGATTTTTACTGGCCTTTGCAAGCTTCAGCATCACAGCAGAGTGATATAGATGTCACAGGGGAGTGACATAGATGAACCTAGAGGAACTGAAGCGACATTGATGGAGGCCCTCAGGTACTAAAGATGTTAGGTATAGGAAATGAAAAACCCCAAGATAGTACGGTCTGGGAAAAGGGAGTGAAAAAGAAAGCCATACGTTGATAGCCTTCACCTCTTTCTAGATAAATCCTTTTCAGATGCTGGCCACAGGTGGGGAGAAAGTGTTTCATCAAAACTAGAATGATAGTCTCTGGGAAACATTAATCTCTTCCAAGATAAATCCTTTCCAGGTGCTGACCACAGACCCCCCAACCCCAAAACCCAAATTCCTGAGTGCCCAAACTGACACGCTTACTAAATCATCAATGGCCAGTGGCTCATTTTCCACCAGCACAGTGTGTCCCTCAGAAGCACGTCACCCTGTTCCTGCATACCCCATTCCTGCATAAAACTTCGTTCCTGAATAAAAGAGCTGAGCTGATCCCTTAAATTTTCATCCGGCCTGGTCCTTTTGTGCTAACAGAAGATACTGCTGCTAAGGGGCTTTTGAAAGAGGTTTCTTCAGGCCCCACAAAAAGGAAATAATGTCCCACTTACTGCTCTGAATTGTAATGTGTGAATAAGGTGATGCCCCACACTGAGAAGGGTAGAACCAAGAGACTCACAGAGAGTAGAGCCTGAGACCAGAGATACTGCACCAGAAGTCCATCCTAGGCAGGCACAGTGGCTGCACCTGCAATCCCAGCTACTTGAGAGGTTGAGGCAGGAGGATTATAAGTTCAAGTACCGACTGGGTAACTTAGTGAGACCCTGCCTATAAATGAAAAATAAAAAGAGTTGGGGATATAACTTAATGATAGAGTGCCCCTGGGTTTAATCCCCAATACCAGCACCCCCCCATGACCCCCAAAGAAGAAAGTGAAAAGAAATACAAAGAACAAAAGGAACAGATGGATGTTCATTGTACTGCTGGACTTCATATTATGTGAGATAATAAATTTCTAAATTTAGTCAAAATGAGAGTGACAGTCTTTTTGACTTAAACAAGTTCTATTATTTTCACCCAAAAGAAATATAATCTATAATAAGGATTTAAATGTAAAACTATAGTTCAGGAAATTTTTATTTTCTTAGTTTCATGTGTTAAACATTTAAATTGAGCATCAATTATGTTGAAAATTGTAGAGTGTTCCTTTGCCCATGCAAAATTGCCTTGGACATTTTTTAAAAAATATTTTTTAGTTGTAGATGGACACAATATCTTTATTGAACCCAGTGCCTCACACATGCGAGGCAAGCACTCTGCCACTGACTTTTCAGGTTCTTAAAAGTCGCCTTGGACTTTTAAGAACCTGAAAATAGTACAAAGACAAATTCCGAAGAGGAATTCATTCCCTGGATCCTGATATGAGGACCTGTCACTAGATTGGGTCCAAAGAGTTCCCCCAGAAGAAAGAAGGGAATCTCAACCCCTCCTGGCAAGTTCTTGACTTCTGTCACAGAAAGGAATTCTAGGATGCATCAAAAGAGGCCCAAGCCAAGATTTATTTAGGAAAGCCAGCAACAGAATGGAATATGTACTCAAAGGAGATTGAGTGTGGACGCTTGAGAGTGAGGTACGTTTTGCGGGTCTCAAGGTTCTTTTTTAAGGGAAATTTTGTATGAGAAGCATATAGTATAGCATTAGCCTAATGAGCTCAATGCCTTTGATCACGGGCACAGAACGGGTCATGGTGGTCTGGTTCTTCTTAGATCTTCAGGTTGTAATATCTTCTTAACATTCTTGGACTGTATCCATATCATGGGTTCTTAACACTGTATCTTTCTCTGGATTCTTTTAAGCAATCTAAAAACAAATTATATAAGCTAACAAGGTATATAGTCACCAATTAACTGGGTTGACAGTAGTCTAAGGTTTACTGCATCTTTTAAGAATTTGGGTTAGGGGCTAAGGTTGTGGCTCAGAGATAGAGCACTTGCCTTGTATGTGTGAGGCACTGGGTTCGATTCTCAGCACCACATAAAATAAATGAATAAAATAAAGGTCCATCGACATCTTAAAAAAATTAAAAAAAAAAAAAAAGAATTTGGGTCTAATCAGGAGCAGTGGTGTACACCTGTAATCCCAGCAGCTTGAGAGGCTGAGGCAGGAGGATGGTGAGTTCAAAGTCAGTCTCAGCAAAAGTGAGATGCTAAGCAACTCAGTGAGACCCTGGCTCTAAATAAAATACAAAATAGGGCTGGGAATGTGGATCAGTGGTCGAGTGTCCCTAAATTCAATCCCTGGTACCCTACAAAAAAGGACTTTGGGTGTAGAGATCAGGCCTGGGGAGTGAAGGTGAGGATGTTCATGGGTCTCCTTCCCTGTTTGATGACTTTCTATCTATCCTTATTTCTTCTATCTCAGACTGACTGACAGCATGAGAAATGTCTTCAGTGGTGGACATTACATATAAATTCAGGAAAATACATCTGCAGGAATCACAAACACTGATCTGCTGGCATCGTTTCTTGTAGAGGAGAGGACGGAGAACCCAAAGGAGCATATCACTAGCAGCTATACTCTGTACTAATGACCAAAGGGTCATTGCCACTTAGATCCAAGGGATGTCATCAGGGGGAAATGCAGTTTCAGTGCTGCCAAATCTTCTATTTGTCAAGAAAAGCCAAAAACCTGGATCATGTGAATCTGTTCATTTTTACATTTGGGCAAGTTTTTAAGATTTAAAAATTTTTCTTTAAAAGCAAAAAAACATAATACCATGGGGCCAAACAAAACACATCTATAGACTGTCTGTGGTCTGCAGAATGCCACATTAGCCACAGGCTTACAGCAGGTATCAGAGAGGACTTGTGTTCAGCCCCATGCATCCATGAAAGCCCAGCATTTCCGTCCCATAGGAGCTTCTTAGACACTAAGATTCTGGTCCACATTGCTGAAAAGACATGGTTTGTACTCACAGTCCAGCAAGAAAGAATAACTGGAAAGTGTGTCCAAGTTTCTGAGTGAAATGACCTGCTACATGGAGTCATTTAGTGTTATCTGCTGAAATGTAAAAGACCGACACACAATTTTCATTTCAATCCCTGCCAAAGCCAAGTTTGGTCATTGATGAACCACCAATGTGGCTGGACCCTTTAAACTTCTTTGCTATGTTCCTTGGCTTCATAAACTGATCTAATCATTTACCTGCAACTGAAAAGTAAGAGAAAAGGAAAGAATGAGAGGGACTGGACATGAACCTCAAGGGACTTGGAGTCTTGCCACACGTCTCTAGACTTTTCTAGCACAGTCCTGGTCTGCAGTGATCACACAACCAATAATTCACAAGTTTCTTTTTTCCTCTTTTTTTCCCCCTTTTTCTTGTTCCACATTTGTTATTGGTGCATTATATTTGTACATAATGATGGGATTTGTTGTTATATATTCTTGCATGCACACGTAACAATATAATTTGGCCAATTATCACTCCCCAGAACTTCCTGCTCCCTCCCCGCCTTCCACTCCCTGGCCCCTTTCTTCTACTGATCTCCCTTTGATTTTCATGAGATCCCCCACCACACCTTTCTTTTCCTTTTTCTAGTTTCCACACATAAGAGAAAACATACAATCCTTGACCTTCTGAGTTTGACTTATTTAACTTAATATAATAGTCTCTAGTTCCATTCATTTTCCTGAAAGCGACTTAGTTTCTTCTTTTCTTTTCTTTTCTTTTTTCTTTTCTTCCCTCCTCCCCTTTCCTTTCCTTTCCCTGCCTCCCTCCCTCCCTCCCTTCCTTCCTTCTTTCCTTCCTTCCTTCCATCCTTCCTTCCTGCCTGCCTGCCTTCCTTCCTTCCTTCTCTCCTTCCTTCCCAGGGATTAAACCCAGGAACACTAACCACTGAGCACCATTCCCAGCTCTTTTTATTTTTCATTTTGAGACAGGTCTCACAAGTTTCTTAGGGCCTCACTAAGATGCTGAGGCTAATTTTGAATTTGTAATCTTCCTGCCTCAGCCTCCTGAGACACTGGAATTATAGGCATGTGCCACTGTACCAAACTCATTTTTCTTTATGACTAAATAAAACCCCATTGTACATATATATTCTTTATTCTTCTGTTGATGGACATCTAGGCTGGTTCCATAGTTGGGCTATTGTGAATTGTGTTGTTATTAACATGGATATACATATATCCATGACTTTAATTCTTTAGGATAAATACTGAGGAGTGGCATAGCTGGGTCATATGGTAGTTCCATGCCTAGTCTTGAGGAATCTCCATATCCATTTCCATAGTGGTTGTACTATTTTACAATCCCACCAACAGTGTAAAAGTGTTTCTATTTCTCCACATCCTCTCCTGCATTTGTTATTATTTATATTCCTATTTATACTTTTTTTTTTTTTTTTTGAACTGGGAATTTAACCACCTAGGGGCATTTCACCACTGAGCTACATCCCCAGCCCATTTAATTTTTTTTATTTTGAGACAGCATCTCTTTAAGTTCCTTAGGGCCTTGCCAAGTTGCTGAGCCTGGTCTGGAACTTAAAAGCTTCCTGCCTCAGCCTCCTGAGTCAATGGGATTACAGGCTTATTATTTGTATTCTTGATGGCTACCATTCTGACCAGTGTAGGATGAAATCTCAGTATACTTTTGATTGGCATTTCCCTAGTTGCTAATAATGTTAAACATTTTTATATTTATATTATATTTGCTGGTCACTCTTATTTCTTCTTCTTCTTTTTCTTTCTTTTTTTTTTTTTTTTTTTTTGGGGTGCTGGGGATCGAACCCAGGGTCTTGTGCTTACAAGGCAAGCACTCTACCGACTGAGCTATCTCTCCAGCCCCTATTTCTTCTTTTGAGAAGTGTCTATTTAATTCATTTGCCCATTTTTTAGTTGGGTTATTTGATTTTTTTGGCATTGAGTTTTTTGAGTTCTTTATATATTCTAAATATTAATTTTCTGCCCGAAGAGTAGCTAGCAAAGAGTTTCTCACATTCTGTAGTTTCTTTATTCACATTCCCAATTGTTTTCTTTGCTGTGTAGAAGCTTTTAATTTGTTGCCATCCCATTTATTAACTCTTGGCATTATTTTCTGAGTTTTAGGGATCCTATTTTTTTTTTTTTTTTTTTTTTTTTTTGTACAAAGGATTGAACTCAGGGGCACTTAACCACTAAGCCACATCTCCAGCCCTTTTTATATTCTATTTTGAGACAGAGTATCACTGAGTTGCTTAGGGCCTCACTAAGTTTCTGAGGATTACTTTGAACTTGTGATCCTCTTGCCTCAATCTCCTGAGCTACTGGGATTACAGGCATATGCTACTGCACCCAGCTAAGGGTCCTATTGAGAAAGTTGCTGCCTGTGCCTATATGCTGCAGTGTTGATCTTACATTTTCTTCTGGGAGTTACAAAGTTTCTGGTCTAATTCCTAGGTCTTTGATCCTCTTTGAATTGATTTTTTGTGCAGGGTGAGAGCTAAGGGTCTAGTTTCATTCTTCTACATATGGATAACCAGTTTTCCTAGCATTATTTGCTTAAAAGGCTATCTTTTCTCCAATGTATGTTTTTGGCACCTCTGTCAAGGATCAGATGATTGTATCTGTGTGAATTTGTCTGTGTCTTCTATTCTGTACCATTGGTCTATGTGACTGCTTTTATGCTAGTACCATGCATTTTTTGTTACTATAGCTCTCTCATATAATTTGAAGTCAAGTATTATGATTCTTCTAGCATGGCTTTTTTTTGGCTTAGAATGGTTTTGGCTATTCTGGGTCTATTATTATTCCAATTAATTCTAGGATTGTTTTTTCTGGTCCTGTGAAGAATGTCATTGGTATTTTGATGGGAATTGCATTGAATCTGTAGATTGTTTTTGGTAGTTTTGTTTGTTTGTTTGGTACTGGGGATTGAACCCAGGGGCACTTAACCACTGAGCCACATCCCCAGTCCTTTTTATTTTATTTTGAGACAGAGTCTTGCTAAGTTACTTAGGGCCTCACTAAGTTGCTGATGCTGGATTCAAATTTGTGATCCTCCTGCCTCAGCCTCCTGAGTTGTTGGGATTACAGGTGTGCACCACTGCATCCAGCTGGTCATTTTAACAATATTAATCCTGCATATCCATGAACATAGTTGATCTATCCATCTTCTGAGGACTTTTTCAATTTCTTTCTTCAATATTCTATAGTTTTCATTGTAGAGTTCTTTTGCCTCCTTGGTTAGATTTATTCCTAGGTTTTTTGTTTTAGTTTTGGTTTTTGGTTTTTGGTTTTGTTTTGTTTTTGAGGCTATTGTGAATAGAATTGTTTTCCTAATTTCTTTCTCTGCAGATTCATTGTTGGTATCTATGCAAGCTAATGATTTAAAAAAACATTTTTTTTGTCTAATTAGTTGTACTTGACAGTACAATGAATTTATACATTTTGATAGATCACACATAAATGAAGTGTAATCTCTCAATTTTCTGATTATACAAATTGTAGGATCACATCAGTCATGCAGTCTTATGTGTACATGTCTATTTCACTCGACTATCATTCCTATACCCATACCCCGATTTTTGTATGTTGTTTTTGTAACAGGCTACTCTGCTGAATTTGCTTATTAACTTTAGTAGTCTTTTGCTGGAATTATTGGATCTTCTATGTACAGGATCATATCATCTGTAAACAGTAATTCACTGGTTTCTTGATGATAACAGTAAACTAAAGGCAAGTGAATGCCCCTGACTCATGGGGAAAAAATGGCTCATTTTCATGGATCTGAGTGTTATTTTTAAAATAAGCATGCTATGACACATTGTAGCAGGAAGAACTTTGGTTATATATTAAGAACAATTTCCAGACTATATGAATTGTGAAGCATTAAGCAGGTTACAAACGAGGAAGTAGAGACCTCATCTGTGTAGGAATTTTTAACTTTAAGGGTAAATATCTGATATGTGGTTCAAAAACTGTCACTGGTGAGAAGAGAAGTTGCCCTTCATGTGCTGTGTCTACTTCAAACTGGTTGTCACTCCAGTAATGACCTTCTTTTTTCTGCTCACTGTCCCACATCCCTTATTTTACAATGCCAGTCATCCCAAATGATCAAAATCCTGAAAATACAATTCTGAAAGAAACAATTTTTAAAAAATTTAAGAGATATTTACACTTTTTTGTGTGCTAGGAATTGAATCCAGGTCCTCGGGCATGCCATGCATATGCTCTACCACTGAGTTACAGCCCATTTACACTTTTAAAAGGCAGTTTACTTGAGAAGTATATAAAAAGCAACAGTTCACTTCATAGGCCACTTTACACAATAAAATAGGCAATAAAAACATGCACATTTTTGTAAGCATAAGCACTTTGGTATACTAACAATAATTGCATAGTTTTTTTATAATAGTTATGAATGAACAGATGAACTGTATTATAGAGAAACAGGTCAAAAAGTGAGAGATAGAACACATATCATTATGATTGGTAATTTTGTACATTTAGTTTAATAAACTACAGTCATCTGAGGTACCATGACAGAAAACCTAAGTCTTTTGACAAGAACAACCAAAAACCACAATAGATTACCACCACATATATAGTCACCCAGTCTTTCACAAACACAGATGTTCAAAAAGGACATCGCTTTATTTATTGAGGAAGTTTCAAAATTTTTGCATATATGCACAATGCTTATACATAAAGTCAACTTTGCAATAATGTACTTTCACTGAGTCAGGTTTGCAAAAACTGTACAAAGCTAATTTGAACTCTAATTTGTTTTACATGATTTAAGCCTTCAGTGTGGGAAATGATGCAAAGATGAAATAATAACAGAAAATTATAAAAAAAATAAATCTGATAAGAAAAATAGTGGGGGAAAACTAAATGTGGAAAAAAAAGAACTAAAAAGAAAATTCAACATACGAAAAAGTGTATTACAGGGACAGTTTAGAAGCAGTTGCACAGAGGCAGTTGCTAAGAACCAGTTAACTTTAATGATTCTGAAGTCTTGTATTTCTTTTTTTTCTTCTTTTACGGTGTTGGGGATCGAACCCAAGGCCTTGTGCTTGCAAGGCAAGCACTCTACTGATTGAGCTATCTCCCCAGCCCTGAAGTCTTGTATTGTACCAGCTGCATTTTTTCTTTTAGGACAAGGTTCTTCTCAGGGAATACACTCACAATCATTTCCTACGTGACAGATCCCCCCCACAAGTCAGTTCAGACTCACACACTAATTGCTGGAAACATCCTCACATACATCCCCAAAATAATGCTTTACCAGGTTTCTAAGAATTTGTTCTGCCTGAAATGATGCAACTATCTTGCATACAACCCCAAACTACCGTAATCCCTTCCCCCAAATTCAGCTTTCTATCCTTTCACATAACCTTTTTTTAAAAAATGAGAATTGTAGCTTTCAGTTTTTAAGTTTTTAACATTCTGGAATTTAAACTTTCAGAATTTTAATCTCAGAGATTTTTTTACTTTGGAGATTCTGATCTTTTAGGATCAACATTTCAGAATTTTGACCCAAACCCCCTTTTTTTTTTTATCAAATCCTTATAGAAACCCAATAAGATCAATTATACCCATTTTACAGTTGAGGAAACTTGAACCTCTGCTCAGCTCTAGTTCAACTTGCTCAAGTTCAAGAGCTAGGATTAGTACCCACCTGTATATAACCTCAAAACTCAGGCTCCTTCCACAAAGCCACACTACTGCAGGTCCCAGAAGGGTACCTATGTCTGCATGTGGGGAAAAGACCCAAAGGCAGGTGTAGATCAGGGCAGTATTACCCAAAGGAGTGGTGAGCACATGGTTGAGGTTCAAAGAGGAAGCCAGAGTCAGGAAGAGAAATGAGATAACCTCTGGGAAAGGCAAGTGCTGTCAGAACCTGGAAGTCAGGCATATTCTTCCAGAAATAAGTTTAGAGTGATTTATACCATCCAGGAAGGGAAGATGAACAGGGAGTTTCTTTTAAGCAAGACCAAGAGCCTGCCAAGTCCCCAGCAGTGTGCCACTGACCTGCCCAGCTCAGATTTTCCTTTGGTAGCCCCTGGTCAGTTCTCATTCAGACTCCCCCACCCTCTCTAACAATTGTCTTTGGTGCTTAAGAACTGAGACATTGTTTCCAACAATGACTCTGCAGTTTAATTATGTGTTTATGTCTTTCTTCAGAATGTCTAGAGTCATAGAACTTTCCTTCTCTAAATAAAATAAAATAAAATAAAATAAAATACCCTCTTGTTTCTGTTCTGAGAGGGTTCAGTTTCCTAAAATAGCATTGTCACCAAAAAATAAGAAAGGGCAGGTGGAAAACTAATGGGTCAATATATTATAAATTAAGTCATGGGGCCTTTCCTACTTAATGTTTGAGTCTGAAAGGAGTGAGTGTCCCTATCACAAAATCAACCAAAAGGCAGCTCCTGGTCAACTCTGGAGGAGGGACCACAGGTAGACTATTTTAAGAGGTGATTCTGGGTCCTTTTTCCCTTTAGAGAGCTGTTTCCCAAACTCCAGTTATTCCCAGTAGCTTTGGCCTTTGAGTTCAGTTGGAAAATCTAAGAGAATTACGCAACTACAGAGATGCAAGAGGACAGACACACTGGCCTGGGCTCCCAATATTCACCTAGAACTGAGATCCAACTCATTTAATTAATCTGAAAATTTCCTAGAAGCTCAGTCTCTAAGAGTGGGAGGGAGCCCCAAATCTGTTCTGCCGGTCAGTGACTTTGGGAAATTATGTCATTCAGTGTACATATTCCTAAAACTCACACCCATTAATGAGGGCAGCAAGGGTAAAATAAACCAGAAATCAGATAAATAAACAAATAAAAAACAAACAAACCAAAAGGGTTCCTCTATCTCTGAATAGCAGCTGGAGCCAGGCAAGAAATTAATACAGGGATACATTTTCCTGAAATTGTTTCTCTCACACACCCACTGTGAATAAAAGCCAAACCTGACTTATCTATGACTCCAGAGGAAGGATAAAGTTCTCCAAAGTCTTCTGAGACTTTGGCCTTGGGAATAACAGAACTGTAGGGGAATGCTTGGGATTTTTTGAGTTATTCCACAATCATTTCCTGAGCACCTTCTATTTTTTAGATGCTACATTAGAAGTGTCAGAATGCCTCTGAGATGACTTAGCACAGACCCTGCTCTCTAGCTGCTCCGGGTAAAGTAGGAAAGATGAAGCATGAACTAGTTGACTCTGGATAAGAGGAAGAAAGTACTAAGTGCCACACAGAGATATAACCAAATTATCATTATCATATTTGTTTAAATGGGCCTTTTTGAAATCAGGTTTCTTGTATTATCTCTTTTGACTCACAGCACACATGTGGTGGATATCTGTAGTTATTCTCATCCAACTAGAAATGCACCCTAACTTCTCACTGGATGTGAGAAATAGAAAGTCTGGTAGTACATTTTCGGAGTACAGTATTTAGCTTTAAATGTAAAATTACTGGAGATGTAAAAATAAAACAGCTGAAGGGGAAATGGTTACCAGAAATTCACACCTGACTCTAACAGATTCACACAGTCCCTAGACAAACAGAAGGCAAGAAAGAAGAGGCCTACCTGACCAACTGCCCACATGCCAAAAGGCACTCAATTCAAGACAATTTTGCTGCCACAAAAGAATAAAGGGAGGTGGGAACAGGTAAAAGTATATTTCTTTTAAAAACCCAATAGGAGATAGTGAAACCAAGTGACCTTCAGGAAGATGGTGCACACCATAGTACTCAGTCAGTGAGGAACTGGGGGAGGTACCATGTGCTCTAGAGGATGAAGTGCTGATTTTAACCACTTTGGGGGCGCTGGCCCCCTCAGACACCCAATCTTGCGAGATTATCAGTAAAGCCTCACTTTTGCTATACTTTGTGTATCTTTGTCTACTCTTTAGGTTTGAACAGGTGAGCATGTTTCTTACATTGGACAACTTCCACTTGCCCTTGTTCATCCCAGGTGCTACTCGCAGGTATTCACCCCAGGATCTGAGGTAGGAAAGGGCTCCAGTCAATTCAAGCATCAAGTTCTCTTGGCACAGTGACAACTCAAGGATTGGCACAGGATCCAATGAGAACCTATGTGGACTCAATTGAGACTTCTGAGAAGGAGCTTCTTGAACTTGTCTGCTAGACTTGAAGTAGAAAGCAGGTGCGTTCTGAAACTGCTGTTTCTTGCAACTCTTTGAGCCTGAGCCTGAAGGTGACAGAACAAAAGGCAGAGCTGAGAGGAGTCAGAGTCTTGAATCAGCATTGGAGCTTTTTGTTGTGGGGGTGGTTCTAAGGGATTAAACCCAGGGCTGCTGGCATGCTACACAAGCACTCTACCACTGCACTGTATCCCCACTCCTTTTTACTTTGAGACAGGGTCTCAATAAATTTGCTGGTCTTTAAGACTGGCCTTGAACTTTTGGTCCTCCTGCTTCAGCCTCCTGAGTAGCTAGAATGAAGGGCATGCACCACCACACCCAGTTTCCAACTCTGTTTTATGTGAAAAAAAATGGCCTTCAGATAGGTAAAAAGAGAAGGCTGCTAAGGAGTAGCAAGTTGTGACTTCAGCCCCCAAGTCCTGATATCAATTCATAGGTTTAATCTTACAACTTTATCAGTCATAGAAATACAGAGGAAACAGAAAACCTTAGGCTGAAAGATTAGTCAGGTTTATTACAGCACCAACTGAGTTGGACTTTGAACAACAGGTTAGATTTAGCCTGCAATGAACATAAAAGAGCATTATATGCAAGGCCATGGATCCGAGAAAGCTCAGGAGTACATTCAGAATAGCAAGCACTTTGCTTTGTCAAAAACATTAGGTGGGCTGGGGAGATAGCTCAGCTGGTGGAGTGCTTGCTTCGCAAGCACAAGGCCCTGAGTTCGATCCCCACTACCACAAAAAAAAAAAAAAAAAAAAAAAAAAAAAAAAAAAATTAGGTGGATAAGAAAGGGTAATATAGCACTGGAATGTAGCTCAGTGGTAGACTGCTTGCCTGGTGTGCTTGATGCATGAGGCCCTGGGTTTGATCCCCAGTATCTCTCTCTCTCTCTCTCTCTCTCTCTCTCTCTCTCTCTCTCTCTCTCTCTCTCTCTCACACACACACACACACACACGAAAAGAAAGGATAATATGAAATAGAATCATATTTAGCATCAAAATGTTTGGTGAAGTGTAACTTATCCTGAAGGTCAGAAATTTATTCCCCACTGTATTAAAATTTGGTTGCAAGTTTCTGAAACTCAATTGTGACTCACTTGGTTGTACTGAATCTTGGGGGTGAGGCTTATTGACCCAATAAAAAGGAATCAAAAGAACCCAGTCGGGAGAAAGAGTCAAAGTATTGTCTTTGGGTTGCACAGTTGTGTCTTGAAACCAGACAAGGTGATTGAACTGAAGTAGGAATTCCCTCTCATACAAACAAGTAGATATGCTAGATCATTGATTCTCAAAATTTATCTGAGATCAAAAGCAAGAAAGGGAATTCCAAGGTGCTAGAAATCAAATGGGAAACCAAAGCTAACATGGTGAACAGAATCTGAAGCTAAACCAGAATAGGTTTTGGGGATTAAGGATGGGGTTTTAATATTGATGTGGCAACTGAACATGAAACCTTGAGCCTTAACAAAACTTGAATTGGAAAAATGTCCTATCTACTCTCCATAGGAGAAAAAAAAAGAAAGAAAGAAAGAAAGAAAAACTCTGTTATCAGCTTGGGGAAAGAGGAGGACAGCTTGCCATTGGCCTGGACCACAAATAAAAAAAGAATCATCTATGAAAAATTGGAATCCCAGGTCTGTTTCTATATAACTGCATGTCTTAAATTCATATAATCCATTAGTGCAGGTCACAAGATACTGAGAAAAATTACAAATAAATTAATTCCTAGCCAGAATGGTTGAAGACTATGAAAGAAACAAAAGATAACTAGAAATAAAAGTAACTAGTAGACGAAAAATGGCTCACAAAAGAACAAGCTTTACCCAGCACTCATCAGCAACAATAGGCTTTAAAAGACAAGGAATATATTAAAATTGCTGGTGGAAAATAATTGTCAAACTGTAATCCTGCTCAGATAAATTAGCATTAAAAAATGGAAGAGGGCTAGGGCTGCCAGCTCAGTGGTAGAGCACTTGCCTAGCAAGTGTGAGGTTCATACCTCATAAAACTAAATAAACAAAATGAAAGCATTGCATCTATCTGCAACTAAATTTTTTTAAAAATGGAAGAGAAATAAAGATGATTTCAGGCAGGGCAGTATAAGTGTATATACGTGCAAACTCAGTGACTAGGGAACTGAGACAGGAGGATTGCAAATTCAAGGTTAGCCTCTGCAACTTGGCCAGACTTGGTCTCAAAACAAATATAAATAAGTAGATAAATAAAATTTTAAAGGGGAGGTCAGTGCTGGGACTAGGGATGTAGTTCAGAAAAAAAAAAAAAAAAAAAAAAAAAAAAAAAGCCACAATCTACTGATTAACAGTCATGTTCCTTACTTTTTTTCACAAGTGGTGGAGCCCATGTTGGCCTCTGGTATCAAGCTGTGAGCTTCAATCTCCCACGTTGTTGGGGGCACCATACCCCCACAAGGGCTGAACCCTCACCCAGTGACCACATGTCAAAGTTCCAGACTTAGAGTTTCACAAGTGCAGAACTTCAGTTCTATTATCTTATTGTGTTTCTAGTTTAGTTATGGTTCATAGGGATATATAAGAATCCAGTTTTGTTTTGTTTTGTTTGTTTGTTTGCTTTTTTGTTTCTGTTGAGGCTGACCTGGAACTTGGACTCTTCCTGCTCCAGCCTCCCAAATAGCTGGGATTATAGATGTAAGCCACCACACCTAACCAACCCTGTCTTTTTTAAAAAGTCATTGTATTTATTTATTTTATTTTCTCTCCAGTACTGGGGATTGAACTCAGGGGTGCTTTTCCACTGGGCTACATTCCCAGACCTTTTTTAATGTTTTATTTTGAGGCAGGGTCTTGCTCAGTTGCTTAGGGCCTTGCTAAATTGCTGAGGCTGGCCTCCATCTTGCAATTCTCCTCCTTCAGCCTCCCAAGTCACTAGGATTATAGGCAAATTATATTGCACCCAGCTAGGATTTTTATTCTAACACATTGTTTACATTTTAATGTCCCTGAAATCATGATGCATATTATAATCAACTGGCAATTTTTAGTTTTAGCTTTGTTTTCCCTTGGGAAATTTTGTCCAGGTTTTCATATGTTCGGTTTTCTGTGTACTGAGGTAATGTAGTCAAGCTCTCTATCAGCAGTGTAAATCTCAAGCACATTTATTTTCATTATCTATTGTTGTCACCTACTTGAAGAAGTCTCCCTGGAGCCTTCTGACTTGCTCTGTCATGGACTGCCTGTCCTCTAAGTCTGCAGGACATCACCATCTTGGATTCTCCCTTCATCCCATTGGGGATTTCCTTCCCCTCTACCTTGTGGTAAATACCTGTTCTCCTGGTACCCCTTCCTCCTCCCTCCTGGTTAATCTCCTTGTTTCAGTGACATAAATTCTCTTATCATGTCCCGAGAGTGCTTTAGAAGAAACTTTTTTTTTTTTTTTGGTACTGGGGATCAAACTCAGGGCTTTGTGCTTGTAAGACAAGCACTCTACCAGCTGAGCTATCTCCCCAGCCCCAATATTTTTTCTTTTTAAACAGTGCTGGGGATTGAACCCAGGGCCTTGTGCTTTGAGGCAAGCACTCTACCAACTGAGTTATATCCCCAGCCCTAGAAGAAACATTTTTTAAGACTGCACCTCTGAAAATATTTTTTTCTTTCTTCACATGATAGCTTGGTAGGGTGAGAATTCCAAGTTGAAAATTACTTTTTCTCAGGTTTTGTGTTGTTTTTAATTTTGAAACAGGGTCCCACTAAGTCACCCAGGTCGGCCTTGAACTTACAAACCTGCCTCAGCTTCCTGAGTAACTGGGATTAAAGGAGTGTACCACCAGCTACTTTTTCTCAGTATATTGAAAGCATTTCTCCTTTGCCTTCTGGTATTCCATGAGAAAGCATAGAATTTGGATGCATTCTGATCCTTGAGTCTCTTATAAAAAACTATTCTTTCTCTCTGAGCAGTCTTAGAATCTCATCGTTCACTATGTTATGGAATTTTTTTATAGAACACCAATTTTTATTCATTCTGCTGAAATTTAATGAACTTGTTTTTTATGATGGGACCTTCATTCCAGCTTTAAGGCTTATCAAGGTCAAGACCTCATCTCCTGTTGTCATGAGAACATTAATCCAATGCTTGGCACCTGAAAACTATCTTGTCCCAGCTTCAGATTCTGCTCACCATGCTATTCCTTTTTCACCATGGGTTCCTTTTTGGTTTCTGGCACCTGAAAATTTCCCTTTCTTACTTTCAGGTTGCCTCCAGGATATCACTTTTGGTTTTAAATGCCACCTATACACTGCTTATAAGTTTTGTATCTGCACCAGATCTCTCCAAACCCACATATTCTCTGTAGCCAAAAGAAACTTTGAACTTGAAATTCCACATCAGAGCAGCTGATGGTCCCCCTAAGCCTATTCCTCCCTTCGTCTTCTGCCTGTCGGTAATGGACTCTTGCAAGTACTCCATCTGAAAACATCAGAGTCATCCCTGACTCTTCTTTCTCACATTCACATTCAATGCCATAAGCAAATCCTCTCAAATCTACCTTCAAAATATATGAAATATAAAAACCAATGAATACTCACCATCTCCAATGCTAGCACACTGGTCCAAACTACCAGCACATCTTGCCTATATCACTGAGCAAGTTTTCAGTTAATGGTATTGAACTGTCACCGTGATTGCCCCCTCTTCCCAGCCAATGAACTACAGCTCCTGTATGCATGTCTTTGAGTGGTCCCCTTGCCTCAAGTCTGGGCTGGCCCTGTAACCTACTCTAACTTAAAGAATGTGGAAAAACCGATGCTTGCCAGTGATGAGCCTAAGCCTTAGAAGGCCTGGCAGCTTCCATCTGCACACGTTGAGAGTTCTGAGGTGCCATGTAAGAAGTCTAGCTACCCTGATGGAGAGGTCACACAGAGAGGGAGAGGCTAGGAGACAACCTGAAGGTATACTGAGGAATTGGACCAAGAGCAAAACTCCCCAAACATGTGACCCCAGGACAGCTCTTGCAACCAGTCACTACCTGCTTAAGCTATCCTGGCTAAGGTGCCATTCGTGTGACTGAAGAAGTCATATTGGACATTCCAGGCTGAGCAGAAATTGAGTGGTACAGAGACGAATTAGTCTTCCTGTGCTCCATCAGGATTCCTACCCATATAACCATGAATAATAGTAAAAAGTTTATCATTTAAACCCTTAAGTTATAGGATAGTTTATTATTCCTCAGTATATAAACTGAATTCTAGTCTCTGTTGACTCCTTCAGCCTATTCTTCATACAACGGATGTTTCTCTTAAAATATACATACAGATAGAGGGTTTTTCAAGATGGCGGCCTAGAGGGCGGCTGCATTTCATGTTGCTCCAGGACGCAGGATTCAAAAGAGGAGATAGCGAGAGACTTGGGACCAACTCAAAGCCGCCGGGTGAGTCTCTCCCGTTGGAGAGGCATCCCGGATGGGGCGGTAGCCCCGGAACGCAGGGAACTTTGTGAAGTAGAGTTGCTCGGCGAGACGCCCCTCCCCCCGCTGGAGCGGTAAACACGGACAACTGGGATCATCGTAGAGGAGGCGGCTCAGCACAGCGCTTGGACTCGGAGCAACCACTGGGGCTCCGGGCAGCTGCCTGAGGAGGAGCTGCGTGGCAAGCTGTTTAGACTCAGAGCGACTGCTTCTGAACACCGGGGGGTTGCCCGGAGGAAGAGGAGAAGTGCGGCGGGTCGCTTGGTCTAGGAGTGACTGCATCAGAGCCACGGGCGGTTGCCAGAGGAGGAGGCAAGTGGTGAGTTGTTTGGACTCAAAGCGACCGCTCCTGAACACCGGTGGCCTGCCTGGAGGAGGAGTGCAGTGGGTCGCTTGGTCTCGGAGCGACCGCTCCTAACACCCAGGGGGCTACCCCGAGGAGGAGGAGGAAAAGGGCGGGTCACTTGGACTCGGAGTGACTGCCTAGGGCTACGGGCTGTTGGCGGGAGGAGGAGACAAGAAGTGAGTTGCTTGGACTCCTAGTGACTACGTCGGAACACCGGGTGGCTGTCTGGAGGAAGAGGTGTGTGGCGGGTCTCTGGGTCTCGGAGCTATTGTACGGGGCTCCAGATGGCAGCTCAGAGGAGGGGCCACATAGCTGAGCAATTAGGTGCAGAGCAGGGTCCCAGGACCCGCTTCTTGGTGGAAGAGCCACACAGAGACACGCCTAAGGGCTGAGCGAAGTTTCCAGGACTGCGGGCAGATTCTCTGAGGAGAGGCAGCCTAAGGAGACTCGTCTGCGAAGGGTGAGGCTCCCAGGCCCAGGAGGTAGGTCCGGGCCCCTGGGAACGTTGCAGAGGAAGACAGCTCAGCCCAGGCGGTAGTTGTAGATTGAGGGGAACCTCTAGGAGGGGAACTGACCAGTGAGACCTCCCCACCGGGTGAGTCTTCCCTGCCGGGTGAGGTTTTCCCACAAGGATGGTAAAACCAGAGACACAGGCACAAACAGGCCTTGCCTCAGCCCTCAGTCTAGTTCCCCTTTGGATGACCATTGGTCAACAAGTGGAGGCACCTCTGCCCAATATCAGGGAATATACCCCACCTGAGGGTCACCAACCCTAGAGAGGCAGCTTCCTTGTGGAGCACCACATTATCAACTTCCTCCAAGACTGCAGGCTACTGAAGGATAAGAGGGGATATACTAGTAATCTTCAGGGACATTATAAGTCAATAGAGGAAATCTGCAATATCTTAATGACCCACTGATTCCTGAACAATATGAGAAAACAAGGAAGAAAAGGCCCCAAACAAATCTAGATGTTACATCAATAAAATCCAACAACAGCATGGCAGAAGAAATGACAGAAAGGGAGTTCAGAATGTACATAATTAAAATGATCAGGAAAGCAAATGATGAGATGAAAGAGCAAATGCAGGCATTGAATGATGAGATGAAAGAGCAAATGTAGGCATTGAATGATCGCACCAATCGACAGTTAAAAGAGCAAATACAGGAAGCAAAAGATCATTTCAATAAAGAGTTAGAGATATTGAAAAAAAAACAAACAGAAATCCTTGAAATGAAGGAAACAATAAACCAAATTAAGAACTCCATAGAAAGCATAACCAATAGGATAGAACACCTGGAAGACAGAACCTCAGATATTGAAGACAAAATATTTAACCTGGAAAACAAACTTGAACAAACAGAGAAGATGGTAAGAAATCATGAACAGAATCTCCAAGAACTATGGGATATCATGAAAAGGCCAAATTTAAGAATTATTGGGATTGAGAAAGGCTTAGAGAAACAAACCAAAGGAATGAACAATCTATTCAATGAAATAATATCAGAAAATTTCCCAAATCTGAAGAATGAAATGGAAAATCAAGTTCAAGAGGCTTATAGGACTCCAAATACACAAAATTACAACAGACCCACACCAAGACACATTATAATGAAAATACCTAACATACAAAATAAAGACAGAATTTTAAAGGCTGTGAGAGAAAAGAACCAAATTACATTCAGGGGGAAACCAATACGGATATCAGCAGATTTTTCAATCCAGACCCTAAAAGCTAGAAGGGCCTGGAACAACATTTTTCAAGCTCTGAAAGAAAATGGATGCCAACCAAGAATCTTATTACCAGCAAAATTTACCTTCAAATTTGACAATGAAATAAAATCTTTCCATGATAAAGAAAAGCTAAAAGAATTTACAAAAAGAAAGCCAGCATTACAGAACATTCTCAGCAAAATATTCCATGAGGAAGAGATAAAAAATAAAGAAGCAAATCAGCAAAGGGAGGAATTATCCTAAAGGAACTGTCAAATAAAGGAGGAACCAAGGTGTGTCCAAAAAATAAATAAATAAATAAATAAAATTTAAAAAATGAACCAAATGCCTGGGAATACAAATCATATCTCAATAATAACCCTGAATGTTAACGACCTGAATTCATCAATCAAAAGACATAGACTGGCAGATTGGATTAAAAAGAAAGATCCAACAATATGTTACCTGCAAGAGACTCACCTCATAGAAAGAGATACCCATAGACTAAAGGTGAAAGGATGGGGAAAAACATACCATGCACATGGACTCAGCAAAAAAGTTGGAGTATCCATCCTCATTTCAGATAATGTGGACTTCAAGCCAAAACTAGTCAGAAGGGATAAAGAAGGACATTTCATATTGCTTAAGGGAAGCATAAATCAGCAAGATATAACAATCATAAACATCTATGCCCCAAACAGTGGCTCATCCATGTATGTCAAACAAATCCTTCTCAATTTTAGAAACCAAATAGACCGTAACACAATAATACTAGTTGATTTTAACATGCCTCTCTCACCACTGGACAGATCTTCCAAACAAAAACTGAACAAAGAAACAATAGATCTCAATAACACAATCAATAATTTAGACTTAACAGACATTTATAGAATATACCATCCAACCAAGAGCGAATACACTTTCTTCTCAGCAGCACATGAATCCTTCTCTAAAATAGACCATATATTATGCCACAAAGCTAATGTTAGCAAATACAAGAAGATAGAGACCCTACCTTGTATTCTATCAGATCATAATGGATTGAAGATAGAAATAAATGAAAGAGTAAAAAAACAGAAACTACTCCAACACCTGGAGATTAAACAATATGCTATTATATGATGAATGGATAACAGAAGATATTAGGGAGGAAATAAAAAATTCTTAGAGGTAAATGAGAACAAAGAAACATCATATCAAAATCTCTGGGACACTATGAAAGCGGTACTTAGAGGAAAATTTATTTCATGGAGCGCATTTGATAAAAGAAGTAAAACTCAACAAATCAACAACCTAACACTACAGCTCAAAGCCCTAGAAAAAGAAGAACAGACCAACACCAAAAGTAGTAGAAGACAGGAAATAGTTAAACTCAGAGCTGAAATCAACGAAATTGAAACGAAAGAAACAATACAAAAAATTGACAAAATAAATAGTTGGTTCTTCGAAAAAAATAAACAAAATTGATAAACCTTTAGCCACACTAACAAAGAAGACAAGAGAAAACTCAAATCACTAAAATTCGGAATGAACAAGGAAATATCACAACAGACACGACTGAAATACAAAACATAATTAGAAGCTATTTTGAAAATCTATACTCCAACAAAATAGAAAATTTCGAAGACATCAACAGGTTTCTAGAGACCTATGAATTGCCTAAACTGAACGAGGAGGACATACACAATTTAAATAGACCAATTTCAAATAATGAAATAGATGAAGTCATCAAAAGCCTACCAACAAAGAAAAGTCCAGGACCAGATGGGTTTTCAGCCGAGTTCTACAAAACCTTTAAAGAAGAGCTCATTCCAATACTTCTCAAAGTATTCCATAAAATAGAAGAGGAGGGAACTCTCCCAAACTCATTCTATGAAGCCAATATTACCCTGATTCCTAAACCAGACAGAGACACATCGAGGAAAGAAAATTTCAGACCAATATCCTTAATGAACATCGACGCAAAAATTCTCAACAAAATTTTAGCAAATCGCATACAAAAACATATTAAAAAGATAGTGCACCATGATCAAGTGGGTTTCATCCCAGGGATGCAAGGTTGGTTCAACATCTGGAAATCAATAAATGTAATTCACCATATCAGTAGACTTAAAGTCAAGAATCACATGATTATTTCGATAGATGCAGAAAAAGCATTTGATAAAATACAGCACCCCTTCATGCTCAAAACACTAGAAAAAATAGGGATAGTGGCAACATTCCTTAACATTGTAAAGGCCATCTATGCTAAGCCCATGGCTAATATCATTCTAAATGGTGAAAAACTGAAAGCATTCCCCCTTAAAACTGGAACAAGGCAGGGATGCCCTCTTTCACCACTTCTTTTCAATATCGTCCTTGAAACTCTAGCCAGAGCAATTAGACAGACCAAAGAAATTAAAGGGATACAAAAAGGAAAAGAAGAACTCAAACTATCCCTATTTGCTGATGATGTGATTATATACTTAGAGGAACCAGGAAATTCCACCAGAAAACTTTTAGATCTCATAAGTGAATTCAGTAAAGTAGCAGGATATAAGATCAATGCACATAAATCTAAGGCATTTTTATACATAAGTGATGAATCTTCAGAAAGAGAAATTAGGAAAGCTACCCCATTCACAATAGCATCGAAAAAAATAAAATACTTGGGAATCAATCTCACAAAAGAGGTGAAAGACCTCTACAGTGAGAACTACAGAACACTAAAGAAAGAAATTAAAGAAAACCTCAGAAGATGGAAAGATCTCCCATGTTCTTGGATAGGAAGAATTAATATTGTCAAAATGGCCATACTACCTAAAGTGCTATACAGATTCAATGCAATTCCAATAAAAATCCCAATGATGTACCTTACAGAAATAGAGCAAGCAATTATGAAATTCATCTGGAAGAATAAAAAACCCAGAATAGCTAAAGCAATCCTTGGCAGAAAGAGTGAAGCAGGGGGTATCGCAATACCAGATCTTCAACTCTACTACAAAGCAATAGTAACAAAATCGGCATGGTATTGGTACCAAAATAGAAAGGTGGATCAATGGTACAGAATAGAGGACACAGACACAAACCCAAATAAATACAATTTTCTCATACTAGACAAAGGGGCCAAAAATATGCAATGGAGAAAAGACAGCCTCTTCAACAAATGGTGATGGGAGAATTGGAAATCCATATGCAACAGAATGAAACTAAACCCATATCTCTCACCATGCACGAAACTAAACTCAAAATGGATTAAGGACCTCGGAATCAGACCAGAGACCTTGCATCTTATAGAAGAAAAAATAGGTCCAGAGCTTCAACATGTCGGCTTAGGACCAGACTTCCTCAACAGGACTACCATAGCACAAGAAATAAAAGCAAGAATCAATAACTGGGATAGATTCAAACTAAATAGCTTTCTCTCAGCAAAGGAAACTATCAGCAATGCGAAGAGAGAGCCTACAGAGTGGGAGAAAATCTTTGCCAATCATACTTCAGATAGAGCACTAATCTCCAGAATCTATAAAGAACTCAAAAAACTCTACACCAAGAATGCAAATAATCCAATCGACAAATGGGCTAAGGAAATGAATAGACACTTCACAGAAGAAGATGTACAAGCAATCAACAAACATATGGAAAAATGTTCAACATCTCTAGTAATAAGAGAAATGCAAATCAAAACTACCCTAAGATTCCATCTCACCCCAATTAGAATGGCAATTATCAAGAATACAAGCAACCACAGGTGTTGGCGAGGATGTGGGGAGAAAGGTACACTCATACATTGCTGGTGGGGCTGCAAATTAGTGCAGCCACTCTGGAAAGCAGTGTGGAGACTCCTTAGAAAACTTGGAATGGAACCACCATTTGACCCAGCTATCCCACTCCTTGGCCTATACCCAAAGGACTTAAAATCAGCATATTACAGAGATACAGCCACATCAATGTTCATAGCTGCTCAGTTCACAATAGCCAGATTGTGGAACCAACCTAGATGCCCTTCAATTGATGAATGGATAAAGAAACTGTGGTATATATATATACAATGGAATATTACTCAGCCATAAAGAATGATAAAATTATGGCATTTGCAGGCAAATGGATGAAATTGGAGAATATCTTGCTAAGTGAGCTAAACCAGTCTCAAAAAATCAAAGGACAAATGATATTGCTAATAAGTGGATGATGACACATAATGGGGGGTGGGAGGGGTTAGTGTTAGGGTTAGAGTTAGGGTTAGGGAGGGGGGCAAGAATGGAGGAAGGAAGGACTGTATAGAGGGAAAAGAGGGGTGGGTGGGGTGGGGGAAGGGGAAAAATAACAGAATGAATCAAACAACATTACCCTGTGTAAATTTATGATTACACACATGGTATGCGTTACTCCATGTACAAACAGAGAAACAACATGTATCCCATTTGTTTACAATTAAAAATAAATAAATAAATAAAATATATACATACGTATATCTACATATACAATTATAATGCACTAATTATGATAATAATAGAAGGAAGATCAGTAGAGGAGAGCAAATGGACCAATGGGGGAAGAGACAAGGGGAAGGGATGATAACTGGGAATGAGACTAATCAAATTATGTTATGGGCATGTATGAAAATGGTGTAATGAGTCTCACATAATGAATTATGTATAACTATAATGTACTAATAAAATATTAAAAAAGGTAAGAGAGGTCCCTATGCTCAGAATCCTCCAATTCTTCTCATTTCATATAGGAAAACCAACATCTTTACAATGGCCTATGAGGTCACAGGAATGATAGTCAGGTCGGTGGGCCAAATTCTGGTACTGCTGGAGAAAAGATGACCTTTACACTTTTTTTTTTTTTTTTTAAGAAAGGCAGTAGTGTTTTGTTGTTGTTGTTGTTTAGTTGTAGATGGACACAATACCTTTATTTTTACTGGTGCCAAGGACTGAACCCAGTGCCTCGCATGCTAGGCAAGTGCTTTACCACTGAGCCACAACCCCAGCTCAACTTTTACACTTTTAAGTGAAAATAACTTTTTTTAAATGGAAAGAACTATTTAAATAATGCTTTTTAAAATGGGAAGAAAATAAAAAGAATAGATGACAGAGACCATATGGGGCCTGCAAAGTTTAAAATTTTACTATCTGGCACGTTAGAGAGAAAAGTTTGCCAACCTCTGCCCCACATAGTCTGGCCCCTCTCTGGTCCATCTCCTTTGCTCATTCCCCTTTCTTACCTAGCTCCAGGCAGACTGACCTCCTTGTCATTTCTTGCAGTTTCTTCTGTCATTCCAAAACAGACAGGCATGCTTCTGCCCTGAGGTCTTCCTTTCCACTGTTTTCTCTGCCTGGAATGTTCTTCCCCCAGACATCTGCACAACTAACTCCCCTATTCAAACTTATGGGACACACTCCCTAACTCCCTCTGCTTTATTTTTCTTTAAAGCATGTATCACCAGCTAACACATATCTTACTTTTTATCGTTGTTTCCTGTTTCTTATATCCTTCCCCTAGAATACAAATTCCATGAGGACAAGAGCCTTCACCTCTTTTTTCACTGCTGTATTTCCAGTGCTTAGAACTGTTCCTGGTGCATTGAGGGTACTCAAAATGAATTTCTTGTTGTCCTGAGTCACAAAACCCTGTTTTCTGCACAGCACTTGTCACTAGCTGCATGCCATATGTAGTTTTGTCCACGAACTCCATGAAAATAGGGACCACAGGACAACACCCAACAAATATGTGATATTTATTATTCGGTAAGTATCTATTCCACACTTTTTTTTTTTTTAAGAGCAAAAAAGGAAATGAGGTAACATGGTGAGTCAACAACTTTTTCAAGAATATTTGTGACTGGAAGGAGAGAAATGTTAACAGTGACTGGAAGGGGACACAGAGTCAAGGGAAGGTTAAAGGTGGGGATGAGGGGAACAATCCCAATCAACACATACATCAATGGCATAAGAAAGAAGGAGTGATTAAAGAAGCACAGCCCTTGGAAAGGTGAGGCTGATGGGAGGCAGAGCAAGAGGGGGATTGGCTGGTGACTGACAGAGATCTGTCCTTCCCTTTTAACAGGAGGAAAGTCAGAGGAGCCTCAAGCACCACTGGGGAGATGAGGGAGTTCCCGATTCCAGGCCTCTACTCTAGTTCCTCCCTGCAGTGTGGGAGGTGAGGTTATCTGCTGAAACTGAAAAGTAGGCAAGACATGGAAGTTTGAGAAGAGAGAACAGAGTACAGATTAGACAAGGGACTTTACTAGGGAAATGGGAAAGAATAGCCAGGCAGTTACTGAGGGCTCCTCTAGCGTCTGTAATCATGAATTTAAATGAAAGCAGTGGGGTTGGGTGATTTTCCTTGAGCAATGCTCAGCTCCCTGGTTGCAGATGCCCTGAAGATTAGGGTGATTATAACAAAGCAGTGGTTCTTAAAGTGGGGGCCCTGGGCCAGCAGCATCAGAATGTTGAAAACTTGTGGGAAATGCACATCCTCAGGCCTCCTGGAACACTGCACTGTGTTTTAAGAAGCCTCTGGGGTTCTGGTGCTGTGTGCAGTCAAGTTGGAGCAGCCCTGCAAAAAAGGAAGAGAAGAACGAGACAACTGAAGACCACACAGGGATGATTATGATGACACACTAGAAAATCTAAATCGGAAATAAAGGCATGACGGGGTTGATCAACAGTAATAAAATGGTCTTAGAATATAACAAAGTCAAATAATTATAGCATGGTGTATTCATTTTTTCCTAGGGCCATAACAAACTACCTGACTCAGTGGCTGAAAACAATAGCAATTTGTGATCTCATAGTTCAGCAGGTCAGAAGTCCAGGTACAGCATGCCTCAGATAGATCACCCATTTAGTTGCACATTCCTTTCTTGAGATCTTAGAGATAAATCTGCCTCTAAATTCATTCCAGTTGTTGTAGAATTTAGTCCCTGTGGTCGTAGGGCTGAGATTTCCTTGCTGACTGTCAAAGGACACTATGGCAACTTCTTTTTTTTTTTTTTAATATTTTTTATTTTTACAGACAAATTTTGATTCATTGTACACAAATGGGGTACAACTTTTCATTTCTATGGTTGTACACAATGTAGATTCACACCATTCATGTAATCATACATATATATATATGGTAATACTGTTTAATTCTACTGTTTTTCATCCCCACCCCCTCTTACCCCCTTTTCCTCTACACCCTCCAAAGTACCTTCATTCTTCACTTCCCCCGGCTACCCCATATCGTTATATATTGTCATGCACTTATCAGAGAAAACATTTGGCCTTTGGTTTTTTGGGCTTGGCCTATTTCACTTAGCATGATATTTTCCAACTTCATCCATTTACCTGCAAATGCCATAATTTTATTATTCTTTATGGCTGAGTAATATTCCATTGTATATATATACCACAGTTCCTCTATCCATTTATCTGTTGAAGGGCATCTAGGTTGGTTCCACAATCTGGCTATTGTGAATTGAGCTGCTATGAATCTTGATGTGGCTGCATCACTGTAGTATGCTGATTTTAAGACCTTTGGGTCATGACAACTTCTTAAAGCTACAAGCATTCCCTGTCATACTATCCCCTTCATCTTCCAACCAGACAGTGCATGGAGGCCTTCTGGTACCTTAAATCTCCCTGACTTACCCTTCAATTGTATCTCTTCTTTCTGCTTTACTTCTTTATTGCATCTCTGATTCCAGTCAGAGAAAAGTCTCTGGTCTATTTAAGGATTACTGTGATTAGATTGAGTCTTTTGCCTAAAACCGATCAAAGGTTGCCCTTTCAGTGTCTACAATCATGGCTGTTGTTCTTTCCCACCTCCCCTTTCATGGTCTTCCTCCTCTTTGCAAAAGAACGGCACATGGGGGCTGAGGATATAGCTCAGTTGGTAGAGTGCTTGCCTAGCATGCATAAGGCCCTGGGTTCAGTCCCCGGCACCACAAAAAAAAAAAAAAAAAAGGGGGGGGGATATATCATTATTACCCGCTCCCACCAAAAAAGTCTCAGGATAGGTGAGAGATGTCTTTTTTTTTTTTTTTTTTTAGGTAGTGCTGGGGATTGAACCCAGGGCCTTGTGCTTGCGAGGCAGGCACTCTACCAACTGAGCCATATCCCCAGCCCCCACATTTTTTATTGGTGCATTATAGTTGTAGATACTGATGGAATTTGTTGTTACATACTCAGACATGTACACAATACACAATATAATACAATTTGACAAATATCATATCACTCCCCAGCATGTTCCCCCTCTGTCACCTCCTCCCATGCCTTGGTTCCCTTATCCTGAGTCTTATGTTGCAAAATAACCCAGAACATAAAAAACTCTTCTCTTTAAACAGGGCATAGTAATACTCATTTTCTACCGGGGCCCTAACAAACCACCCCAGACTCAGTGGCTGAAAACAACAGCAATTTGTGATCTCATAGTTCAGCAGGTGAGAAGTCCAGATACATCATGCCTCAGATAAAAGTAGGGCTTCAAATCTTTTCCTGTTTTATAGATATTTTTGTTAAGTTTGAAACATCACTTTGTGAACCGAGTCATTTGGCCCACTGACTGTTAGATATGTTCTAGAATGAAACCAAGGACAAATGACAAGCTTTATCCCTCCCATCTCCAGACTGCTACGAAAGAATGCATTGCTTCAGAGACAGAATCCTGTGAGGGAAAAACAAAGCCATCAAAGGAAATGCCAGGGCAGTTCCTTTCGTCATCCAGGCACAAACTTGGGGCAGAGTGCTCTGCCTCACTTAGATATTTAATCTAGAACCAGACTTCAGACTCAGGATCATGTCTATTGAAGTTGAAAACTGATGCCTGAGGGGCTGGGGAAATAGCTCAGTTGGTAGAGTGCTTGCCTTGTAAGCACAAGGCCCTGGGTTTGATCCCCAGCACCGCAAAGAAAAAAAAAAAAAAAAAACCTGATGCCTGATTGGCTAATTAATTTAATAATTAAGCCGATTTTTGCCAATTTGATCATATGGCACACATTTCCTAAACTGTCTGAGTCAATTCTGCAGCTCCAAAGTTTTGACAAATTCCATTTAAAGACCACAGTGAAATAAGGCATTTTATTAAAAAAAAAATGATATCAGAAAGTCATATTAAAGTTAATATCGTTACATTTCTCTTTCTGACTATGTTGGATCAAAAATGCTGTGTCTACATGAAAGAATAGAAGACATAAATAATATTTGTTAAATCTTGGCAAGGCTCTGCAGAAGCTGATGAGTGAATAAGTCTAACTGGGTAAAAAATGATTTTGAAAGAGAAGTGGTTTTCAATACTTCTTACTTTCAGTGAAACTGAAAATTGAATTGTCAGCTGAAAAGTTGTTAAAATTCATTTTTGGTAAGACTTTGCTATGTGATTTTTGACATATAACTTAGAAAGGGTTCAAATAATTGAAGATATCTGCAATGACCAAATTCCTTCCAATCACATCTGTTTATTTATGTGAACAAGGTAATATTTAATCACTAATATATGAACTAAAAAATGCAAACCCATCTATCTTATTAAGAGAAATACTTTCACTAATATTTTATTTTTCATATTTAAAAAGTCTTTGTCATGCTGGGCTTAGTGGTACTACCTGTAATCCCAGCAGCTTGGGAGGCTGAGGCAGGAGGATTGCAAGTTCAAAGCCAGCCTCAGCGATTTAGCAATTTAGTGAGACCCTGTCTTAAAATAAAAAATAAAAAGGACTGAAGTTGTGGCTCAGTGGTTGAATGACCCTGGGTTCAATCCCTGGTATAAAAAAAAATTGTCATAATTATAAGACATTTATATTGTTTTGATCAATGTATTTCAACAATAATCACAATTCAATCCAGAAAAATTTAACACCTATAACTTGAGAGTCATAGAAAATATTTTTTTTAATTTCAATTCATTCAAAAGAATAATATGTAATCAATAAATGACTTTCAAAGATAAAAACATATTACATCAGGATAAAATTCTGTAGTGAGAACTACAATAAATTTTGAAAGTTCAAGGAGAAAAAGACAAAATTCCAACTTTAAAAAGATCGTGTTTTTTTTTAATGGACAGAGGGTATTAAACTGTCATGGAATTTAGATTCTATAAGATCCATTTTTAGCGTTTTAGTCTGTTTTCTGTTGCTACAACAAATTACCTGCAACAGGATGACTCATAAAGAATAAAAGTTTTTGGCTTATAGTTCTAGAGGCTGGTAAGTCCAACGGCATGGTGCTGGCATCTCTTGGTATTCATGAGGGTCGTCTTTCTGTATCATAACATGGCAGAGGGCATCACATGGTGAAACTGCAAGCATGCTAGCTCAGATCTCTGTTCCTCTTCTTATAAAGCCACTAATGCCATCACAGGAACCCCACGCTCATGACCTCATCTCATCCTATTTACCTCTCAAAAGTTCCACTTCCATATATCTCCTGAACATATGAATTTGGGTATTAGATTTCCAAAACATGAACTTTAGGGGACATATTCAAACTATAACACCACCCATCTCTGTCCTTTTGGGGACTTGCATATTTACACAATCTGCTGGTTGATCCAGATGAATCTCTAACTGGTCTGATTGGTAGGTCTTCCGAGCATCCCTTGCACTTGCCAATGTGTCCTACCCCAGGACTTGACTGGCTTCAGACATTTCAGAACAGGTGAAGAAAGCAAGAGAAGACCAACGCAGCTGCCCTACACAGCTATTTGGGAGGCTTTGGAGCTCTAACCCTGGATTTGTGCCTTCCTTGACCCAAGGCTACTTACTGGGTTAGAGCTACTGGGCAGCAACAGAGCAGTATGTGCTGGAGGAACAACAGCCAACTCACTTCATTTTTCCTGCCTCTGAGATGTTAGGCTGCTTCTACAACATGATGGTAGCACTTCTTCCATCCACCTGGATTCTCCAACCTTTAATTCAGGTCTCTGGACAGAGCATTGATACTTTCAGATCTTCTATATTATAAGTGCAGGGAACACTTGATAGATGATTGAATGGACAACCAACAAATAACTACATGATTTCTCTAACTTCCAGTTTTTTAAGACTTTCATTGTAGCTGAGCACAGTGGTGCACACCTGTAACCCCAGTGGCTCCGGAGGCTGAGACAGGAGGATTGCAATTGCGAGGACCATCTTAGCAATTTAGCAAGGTCCTAAGCAACTCATCAAGTCCCTGTGTCAAATTAAACATAAAAATAAAAAGGGATGGAGCTTCTTGATTGCTCACTGTCAGGCTCCTATCACCCGCCATTTGCCTGCCTCTCCCCTGTCCATCGCTTGCCTTACTCCTATCCATCACCCAATGCACGAGGTTCACCTCCCGATCATCCAACAACAGTCAGCAAACTGATCGCGGACCGTCAGTGGAGCACCAGCTGCCTGCTGTTTCCTGGAAGTTCACTGTTACAGTACCTGCAGGTTTGATTACACGTGGCTGCCGCCATTTTGAGACAACAGTCAGGCCCCCTAGGACCCCTGGCCAGACTGACTGAGCCCCGTCTCCAGGAGCCCTCAGTCCAACAGATCACTCCCTGCCTCTGGGGACCTCACATGGACTGATTGCTCCCTGCCGCCAGGACCCCCAGACCAACTGACTGCACCCTATCACCGGGACCCCAGACCAACTGCACCCGGCTTCCAGGATTCATCAACCACACCAAACACACCCAACCTCCAGGACCCTGCCTGACCAACCGCATCCTACCTCCAGGACCTCCTCTGCTGGCCACGGTCACACCCTGAGCTGCAGCTCCCCATTTGCCAACACGTTTGGAAGCCAGAGTGGCCATCTTGGATAATCCTGGAAGCCATAGCTCCGATCTTTAGGTGGGGCAAATCCCATCCTGAGACGCCTGCTGGAGGCTTGAAGCTCATTGTCAGGTACCTCTCATGCATCAGGCTACTGAACACTGGGAGGTTTCATTACTATATGACTGTTATACTGTAGATTTTTTTTTTCTCCTTATTGAAAAAATTTAAGTTTTTATTTCTTTACTTTTCTTGCTCTCTTTTCCTTTTGTTTACCTGTTCCCTCAGAGTCTCTTTCTCCCTTTTTTGCATGCTAACATCCAATTTCTCTTGATTACACTCTCACCCTTTCTATTATCTAGAACTTCTGTATATTCTTTTCTTATCCCATTAACAGTCACATTCTACATCCCTCTGCATCCTCTTTGTCCTCCATTAGAAACTGCAGACCTTATTGCAAATCTGTTCATTTTACTGAAGATAATATTTGAACTCATGCTGTTTATTATGACAATTTTGTTATTGTCCTCATAGGGGTTATTTGGTCTAGGATTGCATAGTGTCTGAATTGGGCACTGCTAATATTGATTTCCCCTTAGAGAAAGGGTTTTGGAAACCTATAGGGTCACTATAAGCCTATAGGGGGAAATCTGTAATACCCCAGATCTGCACTGCTAGAGGGGAAGATACATGAACAACATGAAAAAACAAGGGAAGAAAATGATCCAAACAAATTTAGATTCTATATTAATAGAATCCAATGACCATATGGTAGAAGAAATATCAGAAAAGGACTTCAGATTATACATGATTAAGATGATTCGCAAAGCAAAGGATGAGATAAGAGAGCAAATGCAGGCAATGAATGATAATACCAATAAGCTGACAGAGCAACTGCAGGAAGCAAAAGATCATTTCAACAAAGAGATAGAGATTCTCAAAAAAAACCAAACAGAAATCCTTGAAATGAAGGAAACAATAATCCCAATAAAAAACTCAATGGAAAGCATCACCAAAAGACTAGACCACTTGGAAGACAGAACCTCAAACAATGAAGACAAAATATTTAATCTTGAAAATAAAGTTGCCCAAACAGAGAAGATGGTAAGAAAACATGAACAGAATATCCAAGAACTATGGGACATCATGAAAAGACCAAATTTAAGAATTATTGGGATTGAGGAAGGCACAGAGATACAAACTAAAGGAATGAACAACCTATTCAATGAAATAATATCAGAAAATTTCCCAAACCTGAAGAATGAAATGGAAAATAAATACAAGAGGCTTACAGAACACCGAATGCACAAAAATCACAACAGATCCACACCAAGGCACATTATAATGAAAATGCCTAACATCCAAAATAAAGATAGGATTTTGAAGGCCACGAGAGAAAAGCAGCAGATTACATATAGGGGGAGACCAATACGGATAGCAGCCAACTTCTCAACCCAGACTCTAAAAGCTAGAAGGGCCTGGAACAATGTATTTCAAGTTCTGAAAGAACATGGTTGCCAACCAAGAATCCTATACCCAGCAAAACTAACCTTCAGATTTGAAGATGAAGTAAAATCCTTCCATGATAAACAAAAGTTAAAAGAATTTACAAATAGAAAGCCTGCACTACAGAATGTTCTCAACAAAATATTCCATGAGGAGGAAATGAAAAACAACAAATGTAGGTCAGCAAAGGGAGGAACTACCTTAGAGAAAAACCACTCAAAGGAGAAACCAAGCCAACTTAAAAACCAAAAATAAGCCAAACGACTGGGAATACAAATCATATCTCAATAATAACCCTGAACGTTAATGGCCTAAACTCATCAATCAAAAGACACAGACTGGCAGAATGGATTAAAAAGAAAGACCCAACAATATGCTGCCTGCAAGAGACTCATCTCATAGAAAAGGACATCCACAGACTAAAGGTGAAAGGATGGGAAAAAAACTACCACGCACATGGACTCAGTAAAAAAGCAGGGGTTTCCATCCTTACATCAGATAAAGTGAACTTCAAGCCAAAGTTAGTCAGAAGGAATAAAGAAGGACATTTCATACTGCTTAAGGGAACTATAAATCAGGAAGACATTACGATAGTAAATATTTATGCCACAAACAATGGTGCATCCCTGTACATCAAACAAATCCTTCTCAATTTCAGGAATCACATAGACCACAACACAATAATTCTGGGCGACTTTAACACACCACTGTCACCACTAGATAGATCTTCCAAACAAAAACCAAACAAAGAAACCATAGAACTCAATAACACAATCAATAACCTAGACTTAATAGACATATATAGAATATTCCATCCATTAATGAGCAGATTCACTTTCTTCTCAGCAGCACATGGAACCTTCTCGAAAATAGACCATATGTTATGCCACAAAGCAGCCCTTAGGAAATGCAAAAAAATAGAGATACTGCCTTGTGTTCTATCAGATCATAATGGACTGAAAATAGAAATCAATGACAAAATAAAAAACAGAAATTACTCTAACACCTGAAGACTAAATAATATACTATTGAATGAAACATGGATAACAAAAAACATTAGGGAGGAGATAAAAAAATTCTTAGAGGTCAGTGAGAACAATGATACAACATATCAAAATCTCTGGGACACTGTGAAAGCGGTACTAAGAGGAAAATTCATTGCATGGAGCACATTCCAGAAAAGAATGAAAAGTCAACGACTAAATGACCTAACATTACAACTCAAAGCCCTAGAAAAAGAACAGAATAACAGCAAAAGTAGTAGAAGACAGGAAATAATTAAAATCAGAGCTGAAATCAATGAAATTGAAACAAAAGAAACAATTCAAAAAATTTGCAAAACAAAAAGTTGGTTCTTTGAGAAAGTAAACAAAATAGACAAACCCTTAGCCACATTAACAAAGAGAAGGAGAGAGAAGACTCAAATTACTAAATTTGTGATGAAAAAGGAAATATCACGACAGACACCACTGGGATACATAACATAATGAGAAGCTACTTTGAAAATCTGTATTCCAACAAAATAGAAACAACCGAAGACATTGACAAATTTCTAGAGACATATGCTCCTCCCAAACTGAACCAGGAGGACATACACAATTTAAACAGATCAATATCAAGCAATGAAATAGAAGAAGCCATTAAAAACCTACCATCCAAGAAAAGCCCAGGACCAGATGGATTCTCAGCCGAGTTCTACAAGACCTTCCAAGAAGAACTCACTCCAATACTTCTCAAAAGTATTCCAGGAAATAGAAAAGGAGGGTACCCTACCAAACTCATTCTATGAAGCTAATATCACCCTCATACCCAAACCAGGCAAAGACACATCAAGGAAAGAAAATTATTGGCAAACCATATCCAAAAACATATTAAGAAAATTGTACACCACGATCAAGTGGGGTTCATCCCTGAAATGCAAGGATGCAAGGATGCAAGGATGGTTTAACATCCGTAAATCAATAAACGTAATCCATCATGTCAATAGACTTAAGGATAAGAATCATATGGTTATTTCAATTGACACAGAAAAAGCGTTCGGCAAAATACAACACCCCTTCATGCTCAAAACACTAGAAAAAATAGGAATAGTGGGAACATGCCTGAACATTGTAAAGGCTATTTATGCTAAGCCCATGGCCAACATCATTCTTAATGGAGAAAAACTGAAACCATTCCCTTTAAAAACAGGAACAAGACAGGGATTCCTCTGTCACCACTTCTATTCAACATTGTCCTCAAAACTCTAGCCAGAGCAATTAGGCAGACCAAAGAAATTACAGGGATACAAATAGGAAAAGATGAACTTAAGTTGTCACTATTTGCTGATGACATGATTCTCTATTTAGGGGATCCAAAAACTCCTCCAGAAAACTTCTAGACCTCCTCAATGAATTCAGCAAAATAGCAGGCTATAAAATCAACACACATAAATCTAAAACATTTTTATACGCAAGCAACGAAACATCTGAAAGGGAAATGAGGAAAACAACTCCATTTGCAATAGCCTCAAAATAAATAAATAAATAAAATACTTGTGAATCAATCTAACCAAAGAGGTAAAAGATCTCTACAATGAAAACTACAAAACACTGAAGAGAGAAATTGAGGAAGACCTTAGAAGATGGAAAGATCTTCCATGTTCTTGGATAGGCAGAATTAATATTGTTAAAATGGCCATACTACCAAAAGTGCTATACAGATTCAATGCAATTCCAATTAAAATCCCAATGATGTACCTTACAGAAATGGGGCAAGCAATCATGAAATTCATCTGGAAGAATAAGAAACCCAGAATAGCTAAAGCAATCCTTAGCAGGAAGAATGAAACAGGGGGTATTGCAATACCTGGACTTCAATTATACTACAAAGCAATAGTAACAGAAATGGCATGGTATTGGCACCAAAATAGACAGGTAGATCAATGGTACAGAATAGAGGACATGGACACAAACCCAAATAAATACAATTTTCTAATACTAGACAAAGGTGCCAAAAATATGCAATGGAGAAAGGACAGCCTCTTCAACAAATGGTGCTGGGAAAACTGGAAATCCATATGCAACAGAATGAAACTAAACCCCTATCTTTTACCCTGCACAAAACTCAACTCACAATGGATCAAGGACCTTGAAATCAGATCAGAGACCCTGCATCTTATAGAAGAAAAAGTAGGTCCAAATCTTCAACTTGTTGGCTTAGGATCAGACTTCCTTAACAGGACTCCTATAGCACAAGAAATAAAAGCAAGAATCAATAACTGGGATAGATTCAAACTATCAGCAAAGGAAACTATCGGCAATGCGAAGAGAGAGCCTACAGAGTGGGAGAATATCTTTGCCAATCATACTTCAGATAGAGTACTAATTTCCAGAATCTATAAAGAACTCAAAAAACTCTATACCAAGAATACAAATAACCCAATCAACAAATGGGCTATGGATATGAACAGACGCTTCACAGAAGAAGATCTACAAGCAATCAACAAACATATGAAAAAATGTTCACCATCTTTAGTATAAGAGAAATGCAAATCAAAACTACACTAAGATTCCATCTCACCCCAATTAGAATGGCGATTATCAAGAATACAAGCAACAATAGGTGTTGGAGAGGATGTGGGGGAAAAGGTACACTCATATGTTGCTGGCGGGGCTGCAAATTAGTGCAGCCACTCTGGAAAGCAGTGTGGAGATTCCTTAGAAAACTTGGAATGGAACCACCATTTGACCCAGCTATCCCACTCCTTGGCCTATATCCAAAGGACTTAAAATCAGCATACTACAGAGATACAGCCACATCAATGTTCATAGCTGCTCAGTTCACAATAGCCAGACTGTGGAACCAACCTAGATGCCCTTCAATTGATGAATGGATAAAGAAACTGTGGCTAATATATACAATGGAATATTACTCAGCTATAAAGAATAATAAAATTATGGCATTTGCAGGCAAATGGATGAAACTGGAGAATATCATGCTAAATGAGATAAGCCAATCTCAAAAATCCAAAAGACGAATGATCTTGCTGATAAGCGGATGATGACACATATGAGGGGTGGGAGAGGGGCAAGAATGGAGGAAGGAGGGACTATATAGAGGGAAAAGAGGGTGGGAGGGGTAGGGGGGAAGGAAAAAATAACAGAATGAATCAAACATCATTAACCTATATAAATGTATGGTTACACAAATGGTATGCTGTTACTCCGTGTACAAACAGAAACAACATGTATCCCATCTGTTTACAATAAAAATAAATTAAAAAAAAAAAAAAAAAAAAAAAGAGCTGGAGCCAGAGCTCTGTGGTAAAGCACCCTGGGTTCAGAGCACAACACTTTTTTTTTCCTTCTTTTTTTTTAGTTGTAGATGGACACAATGTCTTTATTTTATTTATTTATGTGGTGCTGAGGATTGAACCCAGTGCCCCACGCATGCAAAGTAAGTGCTCTACCCCTGAGCCAAAACCCCAGTCCAGTGCACAACACTTTTAAAATATGCTTCCAACATAAATAAATACATAGAAGATAAAAATAAAAATAAAATATGCTTCCATTCCCTACCTTCGTTCAAATACCTGTAATTTTCTTACCTATACCCTTCACCCAGCCCAGAAGGAGTCTCTGCATCATGTCTGCTCCTGGCCTCTTCCCTCATGCCCATATTTCAGCCTCATCATTACAATCTGCCTTTAAGGTCATCAGACTCATTTCATAAAGCCCTGTATTCGATCATTCATTCATTCAGCAAACATTTATCAAGCTCCTGCCATGTTCCAGGCACTGTTGAGAGTACTTAGGACACATAAGTAAACAAAAAATAAATAAAATAAAACTAAGATTCTTGCTCTTGAAGCGCTAGCTCACTCTCAGATAAATACACTGTATCATATGTTATTAGGTGAGAAGTGATATAAAAAGAAAAAGATCAGGCAGAGAAAGCAGGAGCAAGGATGAAAAGTGTTGCATATTTAATTGAGTGGTCATGAGCAGTCTCACCCAGAAAGTCAGAGGAACAAAATCTCAGGACAGTGAAGGAACAGAGGCAGGAGTATGTCTGGCCTGTTTGAGACAGAAGCCCCAAGTTGCTGGAGCGAAGTGAAGGATGAAGAGAATAGCAGAAGACAGACCACACATGGACGTTCCAGCCAGGTGATGTAAGTCATTAAAAGGCTTTTTCTTTTATTCAGAGTGAGAAACAGCCACCTGTTCGAGATTGTGAAGAACAGGCTGGTGGGGGGTGTGTTGCAGAAGCAGAAGAAAATGTAAGGGGGCTATTGCAGTGACCCAGGCAAGAAATAACTCATGGCAGCTCTGATATGGATGGTAGCAGCAAAAAGTGGTTAAAAAAAAAAGTGTTTGGATTACATCTGGAATATATTTTGAAAGCAGATTCAACAGAATTTTTCTAACAGAATGGATGTGGGAGGTGAGAGAAAAAGTAAAGTCTAACTCCCAGGTTTTTTCTGAGCAATGAATGAATGGTGTTATCATCAGCTGAGATAGGGGAGTCTGTGGGTAGAAACATTTGGGGGAGTTAAGATCAGATGTTCAGTTTTGGACATGTTGAGCTTGGCTTGTCTTTTAGAGATCAGAGTGAAGCTGTTAAGTAGGTAACTGGATAAATGACTGATCTCATGCCATCTCATGCTTTGAATATTCTATCTGCATAGACATCTCCAGAGCCAACTCTGACTCTCTGCTAAGCTTTAAACGTTTTTTTTTTTTTTTTTTTTTTTTTGTCTGTATTGGGGATATGACCCAGGGGTGCTTTACCTCTGAGCTACATCCCCATTCCTTTTTATTTTTTATCTTGGGACAGGGTCTTGCTACATTGCTGAGGCTGTCCTCAACCTTGCAATCCTCCTGCTTCAGGCCCCCAGGTCACTGGGATTATAGGTGTACACCACAACAACCAGCCTAAAACTTCAAACCTGTACATCCAACTACCTACTTGCTTTACTCACTTAGCTTCCTGATGTGCATCCTTTTTTTTTAGTTTTAGATGTACACAATTCCTTTATTTTATTTATTTTTATATGGTACTAAGGATTGAACCCAGTGCCTCATAGGTGCTAGGCAAGTGCTCTACCACTGAGCTGTAACCTCAGCCTAGCGATGCTGAGGACTGAACCCAGGGCCTTATGCTTATGAGGCAAGCATGCTGCCAACCGAGCTATATCCCCAGCCCCCTAACATGCACTTTTGATTTAACCTGTCCAAAGCTAAATTTCTAATTCCCTGCCTCCCTTCACAAAACACAAAAAAACAACAAAACTCAAAAATTCCAACAGCAATTCCATCCTACCTAAACCATAAAAGCATCCGTGACACTCTTCCCTTTCAAACTTTACATTCAAATCACTAACAGATCCTTCTGAATCTATCCCAAGACCATCCTTACCATCTTCACCAACTGTACCTGTTCCAAAGCACCACATCATCTCCTGCCTGGATTACTGTAACAACCTCCAGATTTAGACAGCCTGTTCCCCACAGTGACCAAATTGATTCTTTTAAGAGTTAAGTCAGAGCATCTTGTTCCCGCATTCAAAACCTTTTAATGGTTCCTCAACTCAGAGTAAAAAGTCTGTAGGCCTGTACAGGATGTGGGCTCGATCATGGACCTTATCTCTCTACTCACATCTCCTTCCATTTGTCCTGGCTCACGCCACTCCTGTCACACTGGCCTCTACCAGTGCCTTTGTACTTGTGCTTGGGCTTCTGCCCAGAAAGCACTTTCCCCAGATTTGATTCATTTTCTGATCAAATGTCAACTTTATCAAAAAGATATTTTTTGATCACTTTACAAAAAAAGCAAAACAAACAAACAAAAACACATCATCTAATCTCCCTTACCTTGTGAGCTCTATGATAGCAGAATCTTTGTTCACTTCTGTATCCTCAGTGCCTGGGCCAATAGTGGAATATAGTTGACATTAATAGAATATTTGCTGGATGAATGAATAAAGCAAACATGGCTTCTCTGTAGTTTGAGAAATGATCATGACACTAGAAATTGACCTGGGAAAAAAAGAAACCTGTGTGAACTCTCTGAACACAACATTCATGACATAACACTACCACTACCACACACACGCACACACACACACACACCACAATAACCTAGAACCTATGCAAATGTACAACCAGGGAAATGATACAGTGTGCCTGTAGTGTAGAAAAGCATACATTTATTAAAACCACTAATTATGAAGACAATAAAATGCTTATGGTATGTTATAGAAAAGTAGCAGATTGTAAAATAAAACTGTTCTTAATATACAGTTACTGTACTGCTATAATCACAGCAATCCGAAATGTGTATACACAGAAGAGGGAACATTAAAAATAGTTATTGTGTTGTCTATAATTTTTTCTTCACAATTAAAATAGCAACAACCTGTGTTATTTTTTTCCATAAAAGGAACATGTTTTAACTCTCTGGGTGAATGGCTGAGGAAAATCCCAGACCAGTGAAGTCAGTGCCCAAGTTCCCCCAGGGACTCCTGGGTGCAAAGGTGGTGAGGGGTCCTGAGACAGCCTGTGCAGAAGAGCTGCCCCAGAGGCTGAAACCCAGTGGTAAGTGAGGCATAGAGGTTTGCATGACTAACGGGGAAAAACCCACCAAAGAGCTATTTCTATTTAAGCTCAGAAATGCAGAAGTACCTCTGTTTGAACCTAACTTGACTTTAAAAGGAAACCAACTGTGCCCCTGAAGTTTTTGTGGGGTGGAGGGAGAGGAGGGGTATTCTTTAAAGAGGGAAGGTCAAGTGTAGACCCTAGTGACCCTAGCTGGAGAACCAAACTCCACCGCAGGTGCCAGACTCCAGGGCCCCAGGCAGACTCAGTGTTGGTGAAGAGTTCTGAATTCATAAACCTGCTAGTACTGATTTTGAATGCTTTTATTAGTGCATTATAGTTATGCAAAATAGTTTGGTTCATTTTGACATGATCATTCATGTATGAAATTTAATTTGCTTCATTTTGGTCCCCAGTGCCTCCTCTTTGCCTCCCCTCCCCCCATTCCCATTCCTCTTCTTTATTGGTCTTCTATTTATTTCCTTCTATTTCTTTTTAATTAGTGCTTTGTAGACATACAGAAAGGAGGAATTTACTGTGGTATATTTATAAATGAAGATAGCATAATTTTGTCAAATTAATTCCACATTTCCTCCAGTTTCTCATTTCTCCCCTTTTTCCCTCAGTCTCTCTCTTTTCCACCGGGTCTTCCCTCTAAATTTAGGCTATTCGATTCCGCACTCCCTCCCACACACACGTTCCTGCCACACTTTGCTCTAGCTTTCTCATAGGAAAGAAAACACTCGACCTTGAGTCTGGCTCATTTTACCTAGCATGGTGTTCTCTAGTATTGATCTTAGACCAATATTTATTAACTAAACTAATAAAACTGGTCATCATAAAACTATGAAACTTCTGAGGAAAACTGCACAACAGCTCAAAAAGTTGGAAAATTTTGAGGTTCGTGGACTCCCTGAATCCTATAGCCATCCTAGTTGTCTCCACACCCATTAAGGACCTCTGAGGAGACTGAATAAATACAATGCCTTACATACAGTGTGTCCCACATGTGTGATATTTTTCAAGTCTGTTAATAGAACAGTAATGAATAAATACAAATACATTTAAAAGAAATACTAAATTCAGGGGTTGTGGCTCAGTGGTATAGCATTCTTTTGGCATGAGTTGTGAGGTGCTGGGTTCGATTCTCAGTACCACATAAAAATAAATAAAATAAAGGTATTGTGTCCATCTAAACCTAAAGAAAAAGAGAAGAAAAGAAAAGAAAAGAAAAGAAAAGAAAAGAAAAGAAAGAAAGAAAGAAAGAAAGAAAGAAAGAAAGAAAGAAAGAAAGAAAAAGAAAGAAAGAAAGAAAGACAGACTAAATCCAGAGACTCAGGTATATTTCCAGAGGGGCACTGAATGTTTGTGTGCAGGACTAAGGAACTTGTTACTCGGTAGCAATGCAGTCTTCCTAGTGCTGGAGAGGGGCCCTGCCCCAGTGGCAAAGCACTGGAGGGTGCCTGGCTTCAAGCACGAGATCCAAGGATTTAAGGCATCAGCGCCTGGCCTGGCTTCCTCACCGCTTAGGTAGATATTTTGTTTTAGTTGCAGATGGACACAATACCTTTATTTATTTATTTTTTTAATGTGGTGCTGAGGATCGAACCCAGTGCCTCACGCAAGCTAGGCAAGCGCTCTGCCACTGAGCCACAACCCCAGTCCCTGCCCTAGCTTTTCGAGTGTGTGAGTGTGTGTGTGTGTTTCATGGAAGTGCAGCAGTTGGTTGGTTCATTTTTATTTAAGATTTATTCTCCAGTTATGACTGGCATTTCCAGACATGGATTGCTACATGGATTGACAGCACGTGTTCAAACAGTAACCAGAGTGACCCGGGCGTGAAGCTCAGCCACCAGGTCGCTTGGGGTGTGTTTGCGTGGAGTCGCAGGGCGCAGGCGTGGGTGGCGGTCCCCAGCGCAGCTACCGGCCGAACGCCCAGCCCGCGGGCTCCCTCTGGCGCTGCGGCGCGCAGCCACTTTACTGTCCCAACCGCGGAGGAATGGGAAGATGGCGAGAACAGGGGCGCGTAGTCCAGCCTACTGCCCATCACCGTGGTCCCCAGGACAGTACTCCCCCAACACCTCACCGCGCCCCTTCTGCCCATCCTCTGGGACGCTCCAAACTTGATTTCGACATTAGCCCCCAAACCTGGCTCTAGGTGCCAAGTGCTGGTTCCATACGCTGCTCTTCAGACTCTAGTAACTGGCACACAGTAGTTGTGCGCACATCAATTGAATACATGAAATACTGTATTTTTCGTATTCGAACTGTGCCTATTGCGACACTTTCAGCAGTGGACTCTCGGTAGGAAGAGGTACAATGAGTGATGTGCAAGGAGGGACGAGAAGGGTCTGAGAGGAGGTAGAAATGCGCAGGCTTGGAAAACAACTTGAGCTTAAGCTGCACTCAGCGCCCAAAACCTATCCCGACACAGCGACGCAAAGCCGAGACGTTAGGCACTGACCACCAGGACTGCGCGCTGCGGCCCAGGGCCAGGGAGGCGGAAGGATCTAACAAGGAGAGCTGGAAGGGGCAAAGCCTACCCTCCACAGGGTAAAGGTCCGGACCTACCATGTATTGAAGTCATGGGACCCGGGAAGCTCGAAGCTTCAGGAAACCTGGACAGAAGGCGGCTGGTCAAAGAGAATTGGGGTTACATGTGTCTCAGTGGTAGAGCGCTTGTCCAGCATGCGTGAGGCCCTGGGTTCAATCCCCAGCACCGCCAAAATGAAGGGCGTGGTTGGGGAGGGGGACGGACACAAATCTTCTCGCAGTGGTAGAGCTACACGTCCACCGGAGCTTGGAAGATAAAGACCAAGATAGGAGCTGCTCTGGTGGGTGGCCTTGCCCCAGGTTTCCCAGGTCTGGGGATCCAAGCCGCCTGCAGGGGGCGAGGTGTGCCTTTGGCACTGCAGGACTGTAGCTAAAAGAGAAGCCAAAAATAGAAGCTGAGATCAACTCAAAGGAATGAAACTGAACAAATAGATATATATAATCCTGACGAGACACGTAGTGAAGTAATATTCCCAAACATGGCAGTAAGGAAGGATTAACTATGTCAGGAATGCTTGGTAAGTGAACTGAAATTTTAGAGGAAAAAATGCAAGTTCCACCTCATACATCAGAATAAACTCCAAGATTAAAATGGTAAAGTTTAAAGAGACTCATAGACACACTATATCAAATAGTAACCCACTATATCAAATCTTTGAAACAATGGAAGAAACTGTAAAGAAAGTAAATTTAAAAATGTAAAAACTGGACAGATTTTTTTTTTTTTTTTTTTTTCCCAGTGCTAAGGATTGAACCCAGGGCCTTGTGCTTGCAAGCACCCTGCCAGCTGAGCTATATCCCCAGCCCTGGATGGAATTTTTAAGAGACGGTAGCTTAAGAAAAATATCTTCAGAGTAAGCAGATAATATTTCAAATATATAAAAGTTTATTTGAATATAGAAGAACAATTGAAGTATTAATATTTAAAGAAGATAAGTAGATAATTCACAAGAAGAAAGAAAATTAGTACCCCAGTGCATGGGGAGATGCTCATTGTTCTTGATAATCAGAAATTTTAAACTTATAATCCTAACAGTTGCTTACACCTCCTAAAGTGGCAATTTTTAAAAATTATAATGCATAATATTAACAAAGTGGTAGGACTGGGGGCGTAGCCCAGGGATAGAACACATGTAAGAGGCCCTGGGTTGAATGGATCCCCAGTATCACAAAAACAAATAAAGCAAGGTGGTAAAATAAGTTATCATACAATTCTTTAGAATAGCAATAAGGTGATCTTCAATTATTCAGTAAATTGCTATTAAACAGTTCACACCCCAGGTCAAACATGACTTTAATCTTGTTTTATAATACAATAAAAGTAAACAAGCAAATATACTCATTGCAAGATGGTGTTCCAGCTAAGAGAAATAGAACTGTGAATGATGAGATGTGCTAGTGGAATCTGGTTAGTCAGCATAGAGGGTTAGTCATGATAAACTATCTGAGCAGAGAGAAGAAGGAACTGAAGGAGCACATTTCATTCAACCTACGGAAGGAGTGCTCCAGGCAGAGGGAACAGAAAAGTACAATGACCCTTAGGCAAGATTATATGACTCATAGAGCACCAGGTGGTTCCCTTTTAACTGTAATACTTTGAAAAAAATTTCAATTGACTTACTTTTATACATGTCAAGACAAAAATGAATTCTCTGCACTAAAGAGATATAGTCAAATATGTTATTTTATCTTAGCTAAATCAATAAAATACAGTGAAAGTGACACTACAAAAATTTTGCTTCACCCCATCCTCTGCCCGAAGCTAGAGTCTGGCAGATGCAAAACATCATTTTCACCACGCTTAGTTCTTTTCTAAATAAAGTATCTGAAGGTATAAATGAAAGTACTGCCACAATTCAGGGAAAGGGTTATTAAAGTAAAAGAAAAAAATGTCTTGAGTGGGTCTATCCAGTTTTGTGACTTTAAATACCACTGCTATTCTAATGATCCTCAAATAATTTTCAAACCTGACCTCTGAACTCCACACTCCAAGATCCTTCTGTCTCCTTGACCTCTCCACTTAGATGTCTAATAGGCATCTCGGGTTTAAATGTCCACACTGATCACTTGTTCTCCATGTGCTCTACCCAACACGTGCGCACGCGCACACGCGCGTGCACACACACACACACACACACACACACACACACACACACCATGTTTCTCTAACAGTTAATAACAAGTCAGTTTTTTTCATTTGCTCAGTCCAAAAGCTTGGACTCATTCTCCACTCCCTTCTCCTCTTTTTCTCCCTCTCTCTTTAGTACCGGAATTGAACTCAGAGGTGCTTTACAGCTGAGCTACATCCCCAGTTCTTTTTGTTTTTTATTTTGAGACAGGATCTCACTAAGTTGCCTCAGTCTTTCAATCCTCCTGCCTCAGACTCCTGAGCAGTTGGGATTACAGGTATTCTCCATCAGACCTGATTACCCCTCTCTTTATTTTAAACACAGACTGGGGTTGTAGCTCAGTGGTAGAGCACTTGCCTAGTATGTGTGACGCACTGGGTTCAATTCTCAGCACTGCATATAAATTAAAAAAATAAAATTGACAACTAAAAAATATTAAAAAAAAAAAAAAGTAAATCAGATCTTGGCAATCAAGTTCTTGAAACTTTCCTCATCTATTGGATGTAAAAGCTGAAGTGCTCATGTGCCCTAGAGTCCCAGGCTATATGCCCCATCACCTATCTGACTTCCTAGTCTTCCCTTCATTTCTCCTCTGGGTCAGACTGGCCTCCTTACTGTGATGGGCTGACAGATCTGGCTCCATGAGAATGTTATAGGCCAGACAGACTTCATTTTGCTCTGGGACTTATCGCTTGGGCTCCTCATCCCCTTGGTCACATGCTGAGCGTTGACATCACCTAGAAGTATTATAGTCCCTAACAAAACCTCTTTCTCCAAACGCAACCACCTGCTCTTGCAGCTCTTCCTTCCTCGTCTCAGGACATTCGTGTCCCCTTCTTCCTTCTTGTCCTTACATGCTGCTGAGCAGCATGGGGAATATCCCGTTCTGTGGACAAGTGCCAGGGTCTTTAATCCCCAGACATCTGGATCCTCTCTACACTACAATACTGCAACCACTCTTTCTAATATCACACAGATTTCCTTGTGGCTCAACTGGAGGGACCCCTCAGTCCTTATCTTCTTCCCAGTCCTCTTCTCTGTGCTGACCACTTTTTTATTTATTTCCTGAGGCTACTGAGTTGCTCAATTCCCCCTCATTTTCTTCCATCTCCTTGAACACTCTCCTCCCTCTTCCTCACTGATTCCTTTCCTCCCATCAATGCCATAGTCACCATCCACAGTACTCTGTCCTGGGTTTACTTCTGATATTTTATAAGTTAATCTCAGATGATTTCACATCCAAGATTTCAAGAATTCTCCAAATGCTGGTGATGCCCGAATCTAAGTCCATTGACTGTTGCCACCCCAGATCCCCTCAGGGACCTTAAACTCTATGTGTTCAAAATAGAACATTCTGAATCAGGTGCTAGGGCATAGGACCGTACTCTCAGCTACTTGGGAGGTGGAGGCAGGAGAATTGCAAGTCAACCACTTAAGGTGACCCTGTCTCAAAAAAAAAAAAAAAAAGGTTGGTGATGTAACTCAGTGATAGAGGATCCCTGAGTTCAATCCTCAGTACCACACACACACACAAAACAAATTTTTTTAATTAAAAGGGCTGGTAGAGCACTTGTCTGCAACTGCCTTGGGTTCAATTCCCAGAATCGCCAAAAAAACAAAAACTAAAACATAAATTGAACTCTCTGGGATAAGGATGTAGCTTAGCAATGAAGCACTTACCTTGTGTGTAAGAGGCTCCAGCTTTGCAGAAAAAAATTAATGATAGTACAATTGAACTTTGTATTCTTTAACCTGAATTCTTCTTTCTCTTCACTAAAACAGCATGCCTTGTATGATATGGCAGAGTGTAATTAAGACCAAAAGATGCTACCTCTCCCCTAGACAGAAAAGGGAACTTGAACCATACTCACTATTACCAATTTAAGGTTTATTAAAGTGTCCCAGACATTCCTTTTTTTCAAAAAGTTGATGACTTTAAAAACACTTATAATTCTATTTTCCCTTTAAGGTCTTGAGTTACTCAGCTGTTAACTCTCCTCCCACAGATGACTTCAAGAGGAAGTGCTGTCTTGGCCAGCTGCCTACCTTGATTTGGCACATTTATGACTTATGGAATACAAGGCAGAGTCAGGGTAAACACATGCAGGGCGTGTGCCTGAATGTTTTTGAAATGGATTTTGCTTCATTGTAGATATCTAGCTTAGTAGAAAAAGAGGCTGGGTCATACGTAAAGTTGAAAATAGAAAACCATCCTCTGAGGACACTCCAGGTGTGTGCCTAGGTTTCTGGACTCATGCTGCCTCCTAACCGTGGGCTCTCAGAGGCAGGCACCAAGTCTTACATGAATAGATTGACACCCTACTGGAAACGGAGATGCCTGTTCTGGCAACAGGACTTCCAAAACTGGCTAGAGGGAAATAGTCCCCACTGACATAGTTCCTCTTGGGTCCAGCTGAGATGGAGGGATGTAGAATTAAAGGAGTCTCAGGATGAAGGAAAGCTCTGGGTACCTTTAACTTAACCTGCTCAGTTTGTCATCAAGTGAGAATTCGTGTTGCATGACACAAGAAATGGAAAAATGAACCAAGGACTTTAAGAAAAGCAGGTGAGCCCTGGAAGGATAATTGAGTGCTTCAAGTTGCAACTAAAGTAGAAGAATAGGAGGAAAGCCCTGAGTGTGGGCCTCTGTCAGATACCACTGGACCCAAATCTTCAATGTCTGGTCTCTCTTCAGTCTGCTTCAACCTTCCCCATTTCAGCCTGAATTCTCAGCATGACTGAGTGCCAGTAGCTCCCTGGCCTCTCTCACATCCCACTTGCCACCAGCAGAGAGGGATTGGTCTATTCTCACTCTTGCTGTGCTCAGGAACGGATCCCCACACTACCTGTGTTTGGGCTGTGCCAAGGTCCAACAAGTCCTCTTGATTCATGTATCTGACCCTGGACCGAAGAGCTATGCAGTGGGGACAAGTTTACAGACCTGGTCACTGGGCATGCAGAGAACCCTATGTAGGAAAGACAATTCCAGGTGGAAGGAAGTATAATATTTCATTGCTAAGTGTTTTTCAATCCTTCCCCCAAACACAATTATATAACCTTTAGTATGTCACCCATGCTAAGTTCATGTGTTAAAGCACATGGAAACATAGCCAAACCCCCTCTCCTTATGCTGTCACTCTCAGTCCCTTTGTCTGTCCCTATCTTTACTGACTTCTGAGACCTCAGCCCCTCTCATCTCTCCCACCTATATCAGGGTCTACTCACATCCTCCCTTCTGTGTTCACTCCTTCTTACTGTAGCATGGAGCATGGGGGGTGGGTTCTTTGTCTCATGAATTTGAAGAATAAAATCCACAGACACAGGGTGGGAGCAAAGTAACAGGATTTTAGAGTAACAGAAAAAAGGCAGAGCTCCCAAGGAGAGAGGGGTCCCAAGAAAGGGATACCAAAGAGTGGCTATTGTCCAGGGACTTATATAGATCTATTGGATTAAGGAAGGCAGCCCCCTGCCCAACTCTGGGTAAGGCACTCAGAGTCCATGAGGTACTTGTGCAGCCTTTAGTCCAATCAAAATATCAATCAGGCATTTTTCCTTCTTTGGAGAGGCATGGACCCCAGTCACGTAGGTCCTGATTTAAATTAGCCTTTTTGTAAGTTTCTTAGCAAATATTTGCAGGTGCTGTTTGTACTCTACTGCCCAGGAAGTTACCCAGGGCCTATCTCCCTATCCTTCCAGCCTTATCTCTTCCTCCTGACATCATTATCATTTCACCTCTTATTGCTCTCTTTTTTATTATGCCCAAAGGGAGAAACTTAAAGTCTCCTGGCAAAAGGAAACCATGAAGATGCGAATCTGCACGTGCTCCAGTTTTACACATAAGGGCCTTGTGGGTGAAGAAGGAGCTCCTTGCAAGGTCTGGTGAAGAGGAAAACGTGAGAGGACAGGGCATGTGTGTTGCAGCCTCCCCACATAGGTCTTGGTCTCTCCCTGGGTGAAGTCAGGGTATTCTCTGGTGCCCCAGGATATGTGAGTCTGTGAGTATGTGAGCTCATGTGTGAGAAAGTATGACACATCAATTACACAACTGACAACCAATGAAAAGCAGCTGAGGGCATGTAGTGTCTGTCCCGTGCCTTTCAGACTCACTCCTGATACCAGTTTTCTGCCTCTGCTTGCAGTTGAATTTGATTTTCTGTACTGGCCCTTCTTACTACTCCCTAAGTTTTTAGCTCATATGTAAACTGGGCATGGTGGCTCATGCATGTAATTCCAGCTACTCAGGAAGCTGAGTCAGGAGGAAGAAAAATTCAAGGCCAAACTGAGCAATTTCACTAGACTCTCTCAGAATTAGAAACAAAAAGAAGGAGGAGGAGGAAGAAGAAAGGTCTGACTATATAGCTCAATGGCAGAGGCCTGCTGGGTTCAATGCAAAAAACAAAAAGAAAAACAACAACAACAACAAAATAAAAACCTTGCCAATTGTTAAGGAAATGCAAAATAAATGTGTTAACCACATAAACAGTCATTTAAGGTGCAGAACAGGGAAAATGTCCACTTAACTCTTATGTACCCTCAGGCCACTTTGATCATGATCTCCTCTAGTTTCAGCTTTCACACTAAACCCCATACCCAGCCTGCTTGGCCCTCCAGTCAAGCTCACACCAGCAACATTAATGGGGTTCAACAGTAGACATGATACTACTGTAGGTGGGGAAGGAGTTACTCTTTCTAGTCCTCTCTAGGCAAAAGGAGTAAGAAAGGAAGAGAAGCAGCTGCTTTGCCAAAGGGGAAGAGAGGCTTAGCTCCAAATACAGCCCTGTCCTACACCGTCAGCTCCCCAGACTCGTCTGCTGGGACTGCTCAGTATTCAGCAACCAGGAGACAGAGAGAAGCACAACGGGCCAATCCCCAAGACTTGGCATAGGGATTTGGGCACAGAGAAGGCAACACAAGACACACTGGAGGAAGGAAGACATAATACAGAGGGTAAAAGGGACAGTGCCTAGAACTGGTCTGATGAAGAAGACGTAGGGTCAGTGATGAGGTGGGAGCAGCTGCTCTGGGATCTTTCCAGAAGAGGGAGCTCAGAAGAAGCCAAAGTTGCAATGACAATGGACATTCTTCTCTCCTTTTCCTCCCATGGTCTTTGTGATTCATTCTTTGATTGACACAGCCTAGAACGTCTTACATACATTTCTCTCATTGCTTATTCATCATTGTTTTCTATTCTTGTCGGAACAAGAATAAATAACACTTCCTATTTCTTAGCCATTTGTTTATTGCAGAATTGAAACCCAGAAATAGAACACATGAAAGTGGCAGAGTGAAGCTGGCTTCCCAGTAATCATTGTGCAAAACCAGGTTGCTTGTTTTCCTCTAACACATATGCTATGCTCTCACTCCTTAATGCCCTGAGCAGTTTCATTCCTTTGTGCCTTGCTCATGCTGATTTTTCTACCTAGGAAACCCTTTTACCTCATCCATTTGGCAAACTCGTACTCATTTTTCAAGACATAGAGGGGTCTCATCTGTCCTGGAACAGCAACACCCACCTCTCTTTCTGATGGATTGTGTATTATTTGGTCCCCATAGTGACCTACATTGACCAAAAAGAACACTTATTTTTCTATATATAGTTTTTTTCTGTCTAATCCCTCCTCTAAACTGTGTACAATAAAAAAAGTATGTGTGGGAGGGGGTTATCTTGTTTGTATTCTTCAATGTCTATCACTATCTAATAACCCCTAGCACAGTGCAGATACTCAAAATAAACACAGATTGAAAAAAGAAGCCAAAGAATGCAATCAACAAAGAAAACATGGGTGCAGTTTCATTCTACACATTGGTCCATTCTATGTCTGAGCCAGAACTCTATAATTATTGGCATCAGATCTGCTGCCGCCATTATTCTGCCTCCCCTACACCACTTTACAACCTCCTGAAATTCGACTACTTCAGAATGACTCCAGGATCCAAGATGGCGGACTAGAGGGTGACTGCATCTCCTGTCACTCCAGAACCCAGGATTCAAGACGGGGAGGCATTGAGAGACTCGGACTAAAATAGAGTCTCCCCCAACCGGTGAAATTCAGCCTGGGCAGCAGGCCCGGATAGGGGTGGCTTATCAGAGCAGGGCAGGGCAGCTACAGTCTTCCCCAGGTAACCCCGCTCACTCTGGCGGTGGGTTCCTCCCACACGGCCAGCTTCTCGGAGCAGGCCACCCAGTGAGAGCCTTTCTGCACAGAACCAGCTCCAAGTCCTGCTAGTGGCAAGCTCCGGCCCGCAGGCAGCTTCAGGGACCAGGACAGGGCAGCAGGGACTTCCCCAAGAAGCCCAGCTCCCTCCGGCGGAAGGCGCCTTTCAAGGCTAGTTTCTCGGAGCAGACCGCCCAGTGAGAGCATTTCCGCACAGAGCCAGCTCCAAGCCCTGGAACCAGTAGCGGGCTAGGGGCACCTTTCTTCGGAAGCACTGCATTATCAAGTTCCTCCAAGACTTCAGGCTACTGAAGGCTGGGAGGTGATATACTTGAAATCCACAGGGATACTATAAGCCAGTAGAGGAAATCTGCAATATCTCAGAGTCCCACTGACATCTGACCAATAAGAGAAAACAAGGGAAGAAAATGTCCCAAACAAACCTAGATACTATATCAATAAAACCCAATGACAGCACAGCAGAAGAAATGTCAGAAAGGGAGTTCAGAATGTACATAATTAAAACAATCAGGGAAGCAAACGAGGAGATGAAAGAGCAAATGCAGGCATTGAAGGAGGAGATGAAACAGCAAATGCAGGCATTAAATGATCACTCCAATCAACAGTTAGAAGACCAAATACGGGAAGCAAGAGATCATTTCAATAAAGAGTTAGAGATATTGAAAAAAAAAAACAAAAAACAGAAATCCTTGAAATGAAGGAAACAATAAACCAAGTTAAAAACTCCATAGAAAGCATAACCAATAGGATAGAACACCTGGAAGACAGAACCTCAGACATTGAGTCAAAATATTTAATCTTGAAAACAAAGTTGAACAAACAGAGAAGATGGTAAGAAATCATGAACAGAATCTACAAGAATTATGGGATATCATGAAAAGGCCAAATTTAAGAATTATTGGGATTGAGGAAGGCTTAGAGAAACAAACCAAAGGAATGAACAATTTATTCAATGAAATAATATCAGAAAATTTCCCAAATCTGAAGAATGAAATGGAAAACCAAGTACAAGAGGCTTATAGGACTCCAAATATACAAAATGACAACAGACCCACACCAAGGCACATTATTATGAAAATACCTAACATACAAAATAAAGACAGAATTTTAAAGGCCGCGAGAGAAAAGAATCAAATTACATTCAGGGGGAAACCAATAAGAATATCAGCAGATTTTTCAATTCAGACCCTAAAAGCTAGAAGGGCCTGGAACAACATTTACCAAGCCCTGAAAGAAAACGGATGCCAACCAAGAATCTTATACCCAGCAAAACTTACTTTCAGATTTGACGACGAAATAAGATCCTTCCATGATAAACAAAAGCTAAAGGAATTTACAAAAAGAAAGCCGGCATTACAGAACATTCTCAGCAAAATATTCCATGAGGAACAGATGAAAAGCAATGATGCAAATCAGCAATGGGAGGACCTAGCCTAAAGGAATAACCAAATAGAGAAACCAAATCATGTCAAAAAACAAAAATGAGTCAAATGCCTGGGAATACAAATCATATCTCAATAATAACCCTGAATGTTAACGGTCTGAATTCATAAATCAAAAGACATAGACTGGCAGATTGGATTAAAAAGAAAAATCCAACAATATGCTGCCTGCAGGAGACTCATCTCATAGAAAGAGATACCCATAGACTAAAGGTGAAAGGATGGGAAAAAAACATACCATGTACATGGACACAGCAAAAAAGCTGGAGTATCCATCCTCATTTCAGATAATGTGGACTTCAAGCAAAAACTAGTCAGAAGGGATAAAGAAGGACATTACATACTGCTTAAGGGAAGCATAAATCTGCAAGATATAACAATCATAAATATCTATGCCCCGAACATTGGTTCATCCATGTACGTCAAACAAATCCTCTCAATTCCAGAAATCAAATAGACTACAACACAATAATACTAGGTGATTTTAACACACCTCTCTCACCACTGGATAGATCTTCCAAACAAAAATTGAATAAAGGAACCATAGATCTCAATAACATAATCAACAATTTAGACTTAACGGACATATATAGAATATACCATCCAACAAAGAACGAATACACTTTCTTCTCAGCAGCACATGGATCCTTCTCTAAAATAGACCATATTTTATGCCACAAAGCTACTGTTAGCAAATACAAGAAGATAGAGATACTACCTTGTACTCTATCAGATCATAATGGATTGAAATTAGAAATAAATGACAGAATAAAAAATAGAAACTTCTCCAATACCTGGAGATTAAATAATACACTATTATATGATGAATGGATAACAGAAGACATCAGGGGGGAAATAAAAAAATTCTTAGAAGTAAACAAGAACAAAGACACATCATATAAAATCTCTGGGACACTATGAAAGCAGTACTTAGTGGAAGATTTATTTCATGGGACGCATTCAACAAAAGAAGTAGAAATCAACAAATAAACGACTTAACACTACAGCTCAAAGCCCTAGAAAAAGAAGAACAGACCAACACCAAAAGTAGTAGAAGACAGGAAATAGTTAAAATCAGAGCCGAAATCAACGAAATTGAAACAAAAGAAACAATACAAAAAATTGACAAAATAAATAGTTGGTTCTTTGAAAAAATAAACAAAATTGATAAACCCTTAGCCACACTATCAAAGAGAAAGAGGGAAAAACTCAAATTACTAAAATTCGGAATGAACAAGGAAATATCACAACAGACACGAGTGAAATACAAAACATAATTAGAAGCTATTTTGAAAATCTATACTCCAACAAAACAGAAAACCTCGAAGATATCAACAAGTTTCTAGAGACATATGAATTACCTAAACTGAACGAGGAGGACATACACAACTTAAATAAATCAATTTCAAGCAATGAAATAGAAGAGATCATCAAAAGCCTACCAACAAAGAAAAGTCCGGGACCAGATGGGTTCTCAGCCAAGTTCTACAAAACCTTTAAAGAAGAGCTCATTCCAACACTCCTCAAAGTATTCCATGAAATAGAAGAGGATGGAACCCTCCCAAACTCATTCTATGAAGCCAATATCACCCTGATACCTAAACCAGACAGAGACACATCGAGGAAAGAAAATTTCAGACCAATATCCTTAATGAACATCGACGCAAAAATTCTCAACAAAATTTTAGCAAATCGCATACAAAAACATATTAAAAAGATAGTGCACCACGATCAAGTGGGTTTTATCCCAGGGATGCAAGGTTGGTTCAACATCTGGAAATCAAATGTCATTCACCATATCAACAGACTTAAAGTTAAGAATCACATGATTATTTCAATAGATGCAGAAAAAGCATTTGATAAAATACAGCATCCCTTCATGCTCAAAACACTAGAAAAAATTGGGGTAGTGGGAACATTCCTTAACATTGTAAAGGCCATCTACGCTAAGCCCATGGCCAATATCATTCTAAATGGTGAAAAACTGAAAGCATTCCCCCTAAAAACTGGAACAAGGCAGGGATGCCCTCTTTCACCACTTCTTTTCAACATCGTCCTTGAGACTCTAGCCAGAGCAATTAGACAAACCAAAGAAATTAAAGGGATACGAATTGGAAAAGAAGAACTCAAACTATCCCCGTTCGCTGATGACATGATTATATATTTAGAGGAACCAGGAAATTCCACCAGAAAACTTTTAGAACTCATAAGTGAATTCAGTAAAGTAGCAGGTTACAAGATCAATGCTCATAAATCCAACGCATTTTTTATACATAAGTGATGAATCTTCAGAAAGAGAAATTAGGAAAACTACCCCATTCACAATAGCATCAAAAAAAGTAAAATACTTGGGAATCAATCTCACAAAAGAGGTGAAAGACCTCTACAATGAGACCTACAGAACACTAAAGAAAGAAATTAAAGAAAACCTTAGAAGATGGAAAGATCTTCCATGTTCTTGGATAGGAAGAATTAATATTGTCAAAATGGCCATACCACCTAAAGTGCTATACAGATTCAATGCAATTCCAATTAAAATCCCAATGATGTACCTTACAGAAATAGAGCAAGCAATTATGAAATTCATCTGGAAGAATAAAAAACCCAGAATAGCTAAAGCAATCCTCAGTAGAAAGAGCAAAGCAGGGGGTATCGCAATACCAGATCTTCAACTCTATTACAAAGCAATAGTAACAAAAACGGCATGGTATTGGCACCAAAATAGACAGGTAGATCAATGGTACAGAATAGAGGACATGGACACAAACCCAAATAAATACAATTTTCTCATACTAGACAAAGGTGCCAAAAATATGCAATGGAGAAAAGATAGCCTCTTCAACAAATGGTGCTGGGAAAACTGGAAAACCATATGCAACAGAATGAAATTAAACCCCTATCTCTCACCCTGCACAAAACAACTCGAAATGGATTAAGGACCTCGGAATCAGATCAGAGACCCTGCATCTTATAGAAGAAAAAGTAGGTCCAGAGCTTCAACTTGTTGGCTTAGGATCAGACTTCCTTAACAGGACTCCCATAGCACAAGAAATAAAAGCAAGAATCAACAACTGGGATAGATTCAAACTAAATAGCTTTCTCTCAGCAAAGGAAACTATCAGTAATGTGAAGAGAGAGCCTACAGAGTGGGAGAAAACCTTTGCCACTCATACTTCAGATAGAGCGCTAATTTCCATAATATATAAAGAACTCAAAAAACTCTACACCAAGAATACAAATAATCCAATCAACAAATGGGCTAAGGAAATGAACAGACACTTCACAGAAGAAGATGTACAAGCAATCAACAGATATATGAAAAAATGTTCAACATCTCTAGTAATAAGAGAAATGCAAATCAAAACTACACTAAAATTTCATCTCACCCCAATTAGAATGGCGATTATCAAGAACACAAGCAACAATAGGTGTTGGCAAGGATGTGGGGAGAAAGGTACACTCATACATTGCTGGTGGGGTTGCAAATTAGTGCAGCCACTCTGGAAAGCAGTGTGGAGACTCCTTAGAAAGCTTGGAATGAACCTACCATTTGACCCAGCTATCCCACTCCTTGACCTATACCCAAAGGACTTAAAATCAGCGTACTACAGAGATACAGCCACATCAATGTTCATTGCTGCTCAATTCACCATAGCCAGATTGTGGAACCAACCTAGATGCCCTTCAGTTGATGAATGGATAAAGAAACGGTGGCATATATATACAATGGAATATTTCTTCGCCATTAAGAATGATAAAATTATGGCATTTGCAGGCAAATGGATGAAATTGGAGAATATCATGCTAAGTGAGATAAGCCAATCTCAGAAAACCAAAGGACGAATGATATCGCTAATAAGTGGATGATGACACATAATCGGGGGTGGGAGGGGTTAGTGTTAGGGTTAGAGTTAGGGTTAGGGAGGGAGGCAAGAATGGAGGAAGGAAGGACTGTATAGAGGGAAAAGAGGGGTGGGAGGGGTGGGGGGGAAGGGAAAAAATAACAATGAATCAAACAACATTACCCTATGTAAATTTATGATTACACAAATGGTATGCCTTTACGCCATGTACAAACAGAGAAACAACATGTATCCCATTTGTTTACAATTAAAAATAAATAAATAAATAAAAATAAATTAAAAAAACACAATGGGAGCTGCTTCCCCATCTATGCTGGTAAAGATTCTAGGAAAAATTCCATTTGGCCCAGTGCAGATCATTTGGTGCACCTGAATTCAAAGGAGTGGTCTCCACTCTCAGAAATCTGGAGGAAGCACAGGCATAATCATGGGACAGATCTTAGTACACCAGGTGACTTGTCCAGATTGTACTGTGTATATACGTTAATCACTTCATCTTTTTAAAATTTATTTTTATTAGAAAATAAAGCCTTGTTTAAAATATTGTAAGTTAAAAATGAAAGAGGGAAAATTTTTCATAATCCCAGTTTTCAAATGATGATCATTTTTAGTCTCATGCTCTTTCACTTAATGCTTTAAAAAATATACATATATACTATTTACTGATTTTTTTCCACCTGATTATAATACATACATTTCGCCAAGAAATAAAATCACCTTTAAACACTGCTTTAAAGAGCTGTGTAGTATACTCTGAAATCTTTTTAACCACCTCATTCACAAGGGAAGTATTCCTTCCACACCTCTGTCCTCAGGCCCCTGTAGCACTTTGAATTCATGGAACTCAATTCCAACTTTAGAAAAGCGGCCATCATGCGGGAATCCTCCCTCCTCCATTTCCTGCATTCCCCAGAACACTTCCAAATTTGTCTCATCCATGCTCATTCCTTTTCTGCTCCTGGCATAGAACACTTGTTCTGAATTAAGCACTTTGGGTCTGACTCCAGACAGTGTAGATATGTAATCTGGGAAATTCATTTTATTTCTTTAAATATGATGTATAAAATGCAGATTTTGTCATGGAGTTGTATATGTGTGGTGTGGTACTGGATATTGAACAACTCCACCAATGAGGTCCTCAGCCTTTTATTTAATTAATTTATTTATAGACAGGGTCTCACTAAATTGCTGAGGCTGACCTGAAACTTGTCATCCTCCTGCCTCAGCCTCTGGAGTCGTAGGGATCACAGGAGGGCACCACCACTGTTTGATGTCATGGAGTTTTTGTGAGGTTTAAATGTAAAACACAGCCCACAGCAGTTAATAATCCATCAAAAACAAAACTCAAAATTCCTTTCTAGCTATAGCTCTCTCTTCCCTTTAGCCATATTTCTTAAAAAATGATACTTGTTGTCTCTGTTTCATATCCTGCTTACATCCCAACCCACTGCTAACAGGCTTTTGTTCCCCCTTTAATGGCATTTCTTATCAAAAATCTCCTAATGAACTCTAGGTGCCTTCTCAGACCTTTAAGTCATTTAATCCTTTATTGGTTAATTGATTTCTTCTTTAAAGTTCTCTATTGGTATCTATGACAACAGATTCATTCTTAGATTGCTCCTTCTTACTGTCCTTTGCCAACTGCCCTGTCCTTTCTTTCTTGTCCTCAACTTTCAAGCGACTGGAAAAAAAAGTTCTTTGCAATGAGATTTGAGTAGGAATTCTGGTTCTGTTGAGTACCTATTCTAAAATTGTTTTAACTCTCTCAAACCTCCATATTCTCACCTTCACAAAGGTAACACCCCTCCTGGGTAATCATCCTTAAATACAGATGATGTACACTGCACCTATTATTTCCCATTGGCATAATGAATTCAAAGGCATAAATCAGTATTCTGGGGCTGGAAACCCACTTCATACCATAAGAATGTCAGAACTCAAAACAAATATATGTTCTTCAAAATATTTATTAACCATACAAAACTAAACAATATGAACTATCATATAAATGTTCCTTTGAGGTATTTTTCTTCAAGGGCTGGACTGGCCGAGGTTTCTTAGACTCTTAGTTTAATGAAGTTGGGACAGAACATGCCATCTTTTCCTGGTAAATCTTCCTAGAGCATACATAGATATTTTTCCTTACTCCAGAGACCTTTGAACTGCATTGAAAATTAGGGACATCTGCCACAAAGAAAAAAAAAGTTCAATGATGTTCAGATGAGTACCTCTCAAAGTTTGTGAAAGCTAAATGTTGGGAGAGGGACAGTTTCAATGATGTCTTACTCTTCCATTTTTTACAAAAATCTACTTCACTGAGCTTCTGAAAAATTTCTAACAACACAACCAGGTTTGCAGAAGTTAACTCCTAGATCCACTCACTCTGCATTGTCAATCAGTTTCAGTGATGATTTTTAGTTATACCAAATGCCTTCAACAATATTGAGGGCTGGAGTTGTGGCTCAGTGGTAGAGCGCTTGCCTCACATGCAGGAGGCACTGGATTCAATCCTCAGCACCACATATAAATAAATAAAGGTATTGTGTCCATCTACAACTGAAAACAATTTAAAAAAAAAGAATATTGAATAAGGCAGTTTCCTCCAATTCCTAGTTCCAGCTTTCACTTAGGATTTTCACAATATTCAAAATACTTCCAAAAATATTTTGATCCATCATCCTTGATTGCTTGCTTTAGCCTTCAAAAAGTTCTAAATAAAAATGACTTAAGAATGCAAAACATCTTATTTGTTGGCCTAAGTCAGAGAGATGCTTTGTGGAGATATACTGGGGAAAAAGAAAAACTACTCTAGTGTTAGGGTACTGCTGCATAAGAATTAGGAGATAGCCTGAAGCATTACCCAAACCCAGCTGTTACATGATTTTTTTTTTTTTTTTTAAGGTTGTAATTGTTTCAGGTCTGGTGGGGTGAAAACCAAGTGAAGTGAAATGCAAAGCTTGAGAACTGGCTCTTCAAAAGATATTAGTTCATTAATTAAAGGGGTACTGCTCTTGGTTTCTTGGCAAGGCAAATTTTTATTTGTAGTCAACTATATCTTGATTCCTCCTACCCAACTGCTTTTTTCTTCTTTATTAAACTCAGTTTTCCAAAAATATATTTGTACCAATGGTAAATAACCTGTGTCAAATAGTAAGACCTTTACATTTTAATTAAATTTTTTGGAAAATCTTCAGTGCATCATTATCAGTATTAGTGCTTCCCCATAGATATTATGCTAAGTTCTCATTCTTTGTAATAAAAATAAAACTATTTCAAGTGCAGTGTTTCCATCTAATGAAATCTATCCTCTTTATTTCTACAGTGGTCTTGAGACCAGTCTGAACTTAATTCCATGATCCACTCTCCAATCTACCACCATTATCTTCTCAAGACGTAGAGAGAAGTTTGAACCATCATTTTAACCTTGCCCAATCACTCCAATACAGTACTTAGCACTTTATTGTCATTGTATATTTACACAAATCTCCTCTATTTTATCCTAGTAAGCAAAGACTATTTCTTACTGGTTTTTGGTCTACCACAGCACATAAAAGGCACTCAAAAGTATCTTATGTTGACCATCAGTCCAACTCTCATATCAGTTTTCAGATGGCTCAGGAACTCCCTCTTGAATACCAAATACACTTTTTTCTCCTAATTTCTTAAACAGTATGTAAAAAACAAAACAAAAAAAACAAACCTGCAAATCTTGATGAAAAACACCTTATTTTTTTCTTTGAAGCTAGTGCACTAGAAAAATGTACCTTAATGACTTAGAATAATCACATCAAACACCAGTTATCACTCTTTCTGTAGCCATCTTCATTAGCTACTAAAAAATGAAACATTTACCTGCTCTAATCCATGCAGTGTTTTAGGTTCTTTCATCAATACTCATCAGCTTTGGGGCGGGGGTACTGGGGATTGAACCCAGAGGCACTTTACCACTGAGCTAATTCCCAGCCCTTTTTGACACAGGGTCTCCTTAAATTGGTGAGGCTGGCCTCAAACTTGCAATCCTCATGTCTCAGCCTTCCAAGTCACTGAGGTTACAGGTGTGCACCACTGTGCCCAGTACCCCTTTTTATACCTAATTTACCTGTCTACCAATTTCTCTCATAACTGTTTTACTTTTTAAGATGCCATAGGCTAAAATGGTAAAATAATCTAGCTTGTGAGAAATATTTATAGTAGAAATAAAGCCTAATCAAGAGCCTAATAGACCCATGATCAGTAACATCACTCTTGCTGTGTCAGAAAAAATGTCACAGAACTAGCACTGTTACTTCAATCTGCACTCAATTTTTAGAAGCCAACCTAGTTTAATGAGTTAAAATCTCAGCCAGAAATGGTAGTTTGTGCCTTTAATCCCAGCTTCTTGGGAGGCTAAGGCAGCAGGATCACAAGTTCAAGGCGATTTAGCTGACCATATCAAAATAAAATGATCTGGAGGTGTAATTCAGTGGTAGAGCACTTGTCTAGCATGTGTGAGGTCCTGGGTTCAATGTGAGGTACCACAAAAAACAAACAAAAAACCCTTTCCCACTTTAAAGCTTTCTTCTGTGATGCAGTCCAAATTAGAAAGTTATGAATCATATATGAATCATGTTTTATTCACTTGAATTAACCTGGTTATTTTAATTACATTATACCATATTTCTAGCAAGTCAGATGCGTAATATGTAATCAACACAAAATATTATATAAACTTTTAAAAAAAATACTTTTAGTTGTAGGTGGACACAATACCTTTATTTTTACGTGGTGCTGAGGATCAAACCCAGGGCCTCGCGAATGCCAGGCAAGCGCTCTACCACTGAGTCACAACCCCAGCCCTATGTAAATATTTTTAATGATTTAAAAAAACATTTAAAGTTGATGGGTGAACTGTCATGAAATCACAAAATATAGCTGGACTAAAGCCTATCATTAAACACCCAGTAAGTTTTGTATTTCATCAAAAATATGCACTCTGCTAGAGTACATACTCTACATTTTATAATGTAGTGATAATGGAAATAAAATAGGAGAAAACAGGCACCACAAAGATTTAGACAATTAAGGTAAGCTCAGAGTGACTTTTAATATGCCAATCAATGTTAATAAAACACTAGTCCAACAGACAAGTGCAAACATGTTTTAGATCAAAATTAATGAGAAAACAAACAAGAGACTTTTTTTTGTAATATCCATTAGCCAGTATTAATTAAATGGCCAATTATACAGATCAAATATATTTTGTGAAAAACTTGGAATAGTCAGAAGTCATTCTGGCATTTCAACAGCTATGCACAGTATTACCAAGATCAGTTTATATACACAAATATTGAAGAGAAACCAGGCAAAACATTTAAAAATAGACTAACCATACAATCAAGTACAAAACCTGGAATAAGGAAGGAGACATTTAAAAAAAGTGTCAGGGAAGGACATTATCAGAAAAAAAATTACAAAAACCAGTAATAATTATACTACATTTAATACAGCATTCCAAAGGGGAGGAGGTGCATTTTTTCAATGCACTAGCTTCAAAGTTCAAAGAGAAAAAAAGGCAAATAACTGCTTTTCATCAAGAGCAGCTATGTATTTCACATAATTGTTTCAAAAGAAAGCCTATTAACAACAATGATTGTTTAATGCTACAATTTTACAGCAAAGACAAAACTAAAATAGCAGCAAATTCACAAGGCAATACTTCCACAGAATTATCATTCCATGGTTCATGCAATGCCTAAAAAGTGCTCCCAGTTGGATATACAAGTATAATTCACAATTAAAAAAAGAAAGAAAGAAAGAAAGAAAAAGACTGACACACAGATACAAAGGAGAAGCTGAGTAGTACTAAGACTCTTAGTATTTCCCTTTCCGAAGGGAAGTATGTTTGTAATAAAGCCCTTGAGTCCTTTCTACAGGTACTACAGGGAAAGATACCTTTTTATTACAATGCAACAGAAAACTGTAAGCAGCACACCACCACAGTGGTTAACCCTGCAAAGGCTGGTGTAACATTCAACAGTGACTGACTGACATCCTACAGAAGACAAACTGATAAAACTACACAAAAGCCTGATAGAGCAATGGTCAAAATACAGCTTTCAACTGTAATTCACAAATAAAAGTCCTAAAAAGTACTTCAGTAAAACTACTGACACCAAATAGAGAAAGTAATTGCAAAGTAGATTCTAGCAGTGATTTCAACCTAGCTTTCTCTTGTCACAGTTTTTTTGGGGTAGATGGGAAATGAGCAGTTCAGTATATAGTAAGGCTGACAGAGCGGTTCATTTTCTTTCCAATAAGTCGAGAGGTTCTATTACTCTGGGTGGTGGACCTAGTGGCCATCCGGTCAGTGAAGAGTGCTCTTTCCTCAGCTGCAGCTTTTGCCATCTGGGCTTTCTTGAGTTCTCTAAGAACGTAGAAATAAAAAACAGAACTTTTTACCTATTAATCCTAGGAAGAGATTCTAAGAGGCCAAACACAAATTGTACTATCAACTGGGAGCTATTCACACACCATTGTTCTAAGATGTATTTTTTTAACTTTGTTTTTTTCTGTTCTTCTGAGATGTATTTTTAAAGAAAGGAAAAATACAACATGAAACTTTAGCTTCAATTTAAATATACAAAATGATTTTGTGCTTTTAACATCAAAATACCATATATACTTTAATACAAGACGTAAATAATAAGTAGTAGTGACTTTAGGTGTTTTTTTTTTTTGTGACTTAGGTATTAAAAAATAATTTCAGGGGCTGTGATCATGGCTCATGGGTAGAGCACTTGCCTAGCATGCCTGAGGCACTGGGTTCAATCCTCAGCACCCACATAAAAATAAATACAATAAAGTATTGTGTCCATTTACAACTAAAAAAATAAAAAATAAAAAATAATTTCAATCAGACCCGGTGGCACCTGCCTGTAGTTCCAATGACTTGGGAGACCTGAGGCAGGAGGATCCCAAGTTCAGGAGGATCCCAAGTTCAAGAACAGCCTCAGCAACTTAGCAAGACCTTGTCTCAAAATGAAAAATAAAAAGGGCTGGGAACTTAGCTCAGTGGCAAAGTACCCCTATATTTAATCCCTAGTACTAAAAATAAATTCAAATAAAACTCTGTAATTTATATTGTGAATCTACTTTGCATAACAGATGAAAAGAGAACCTTACTACCTATCTGTATAAACTGATGGTTATCAAATTAGTGACATATAAATACTTTAATACAAAACTTTTAAAGTCACTTTTTTTTCCAGTTTCAACAAAGGATTTTATTTGCTGATCCCCAAAAAAGCAAAATTTAGAAAACAGAAACCCATTGCAAGAATGATAAAAAGTCATTTTTCTTATGTTAGACTCAAAATGATAATAATAAATCAAAAGAATTGGAAATGTGGCCTGTGGTTACTAATACTTTCCAATATTTCCCTTTTTTGATAACCTTTATCTTTGCAACCATCTTTCTGAAACTGTCAAGTCATTCAGGTTAAATATATATAATCACATGTCAACCTAATTAATCAGTATTAATTTCATCCTTTTGTAAAATAAGCACAATAGAATGTTGTAAGGAAGACAATTTTTGGTGAGTCTGGAGGAAAAACTGTAAGAGCTCACTTAGCTTCTACTATTATTTAGGGCTTGGAAACTATCGCTGCTTGCAGAACATTCTAGTTTAAAGTTGATAAATTTCAAAGTTTAGTAAGAACACAAATAGTAGTTCAAATACTAATTTAAGGCGAAGTCTCCAAACTTCCATTTGTAACATATAAATCTATTATATTCTTTGTTGACCAAAAGTCTAAGTGATCTCTCATTAAAATTTGAGAATTAATGAACACAAAAAAGTAAAAACAAAACAAAAACCTCACTTACTTCTGCAAAAGTGAATTTTTGAATTTTTCAGCATTCAATTCTATTCGTAATTGTTCAGCACTCTTTCTAGATGCGGACAACAATACTGAATGTTTTACCAGTGCCATAGCTGAAGGTCTTCTCTCTGGATCTGGATGAATCATAACCTTAGAAAAGTAAAATTAAAGACATACAATTTAATAAAGTATCAAACAGAGTCAATAAAATGATTCATATATAAAATGCTCACTTTTAGTAACTCTGTAAATTCCTGGGAAAGCACTTGTGGAATCCGAGGTAATCTACCCTGTCTGATTTCATGCCATTGTTCTCCATTTCTGGGAAGAGGTTCAGCACCAGCAGCACACACCACTGTGAGGGCAAGGGCAAAAATATCCGCTTTCGGTAGATGGGTGTAGTTCTGTAAAAGTTTTGTAAAAATGGTCAAAATAAGAATACTTCAATGATGATTTAAGTGAGAAATGAAACAAAATTAAAATGTTAATGCCACGTTTAAGTTGAAGACCTCTTTAGAGAACTGCTAAATTTAAGGAGATTTTTAAAAAATTACAATGCATATATATGAAAAAAGAGTAATAAGATCATAATTATATTTTCTGTTCTAGTTATCCTATTTTATTTCAATTCTTATTAAGAAATATTTTGTCATACTTTTTCTAAAATTATGTGGCAAACTATTTTTGAAACTTTGTGCCACTACTTAATCTTTTTCTCATTAGTACATACCTATTTACATTATTCTCAATTTGTATTTGCCTATGAATCTTTTTCAGAAGAGACTCCTAGAAGTGAAAATTCTGAGTCAAAGTACATGATTTTTAAATATTGACAGATACTAATATTCTGATCTCTAAAAGAGCTGTACCATTTTAAAGTTCACAAGTGGCATATGGGAACAGCTCTTTAACTTTAATGTCATGATAAATCTTTGACTTTAATGACTTTTACTAGATTAAATTCCCACCTGACGGTTTAGACTTTCTGTTCCACTAGTTATAAAAGTTCAATATATTTGTATTTATATTCTTCTAACTGATAGATGTTACAAAGCAACAGTATTATTAAAATACAGCATTTAAAAAAAAATTTTTAGATGTTGATAAGACCTTTATTTTATTCATTTATTTATATGTGGTGCTGAGAACTGACCCAGTGCCTCACAAATGCTAGGCAAGCGCTCTACCACTGAGTCACAACCTCAGCCCGGAAAGTACAGTATTATAAAAGGACAAAAATTACCTCCTGTAAAACTTCATTTGCAAGAAAACGACTATCCCCTTCTTCAACTTGTGGACTAGAGATTCTTGTTACATGCCCAAGATCACCTAGAAGTATTGAAAAAGCACAGTAAGAATTAAAACCAAGAGCTGGGGATATAGGTCAGTGATAGAACACTTGCTTAACATGTGCAAGGTCCCTAGGTTCAATCGCTGGTACGTGCATGCAGGTACATACACACACACAAAGAATTAAAACAAAAACAAATAGTATTTGTCTTAATTTTAACATAACAATCTAGTTATTTTTTCTTACCTATTTTAAACATAACTTTGTTGGATGCCCAGTCATCTTCATCTCCTTCTTCAGAGGCAGCATTTGGGATTGCAGTTCGAGATATGAAAATATTACCTGTTAAATAGTTAATTATTTAAGCCTCACTAACAAAAGTATAACCATAGTTTATAAACAAAGTCAAATATCAAAATCATCCAAAAGGCTTTTAAAAAATCCAGCTCTCATTTTCTACCCCAAACTCAATGAGAAAAAATTTTCAGGGGATGAGGACCAGGCTATGTTTTTTGGGAAAATATTTCCTAGCTTGAAAATAATCCCTGAACACTTAGAAAACACTGCATTAGAATCTCATCAAATGCATATTAATCTCCAGGAGTTTATTAACTTAAAAACAATACAAAAGATGACAGTAATTTGTGATCCTGCCAAAGCACAAATTTTAATTTAGTGCTTACGAGGCTGGTGTGAAAATAAGACATTTAGCTAGTGAGTTTGGCTGACCATACAGAATCTATTAACCAATATTGCTTGGTGGTTCACTATTTGCTACTGTATAGACTAGCTCTTCCTTCAAATTCAAGTAAACTCATGATTAACTTAAGTTTCAGTGGCAGATTTCATTAATAGCTTTACTGATACTGAATTTTTACATGTTATACTCACTTGACTCCTCTGTCCAGTTTCTATTTATAGACAACTTATCATGAGATTTGTAAATCTGATTTTAAAACTTCATGTCCCTTAAAATTTCAAACTTTGTACCTTGTAATATAAGGGTCTATGGTACTTATGAGTTTATACAAGCTATGAACCTTACTAATTCAGATTCACTACCACTACCAGGAGTCCAATATATTTTTTCCTTTTGAAAATAAAAACTTTCTTTAGAGAGGTGTTCATTTACAAATGAAAAATTACATCAGAAATAAGGTGTATAAAGTGACTTAAATTCTCTGAATTGACATATATTCCCATAGGAGAGAAAAAAAAAAAACAGCCTAAAATGTCTGGTTTGACTCTATCAATCTTCAGTTACAAATTAATTTATAGGAAATATAGGGGAGAACGGAACAAGTTAAATGCTAGAAGGAAACAACTAGTCAAATTCCAGAAGAAAAGGTATCTTATAAGATAATACTATATCATTTTTAAAAAGTAGAGCAAGACAGCCAAGTATAGTAGCAAATGTCTGTAATCCCAGCAACTCTGGAGATTAAAGTAGGAGGATCACAAGTTGGAGGTCAGCCTCAGCAACTTAGTGAGGCAGTCTCAAAATAAAAAAAATAATTGGAGGGGGGAAAAAAAAAGATAGGGATGTAATTTGGTGGTAAAGCATCCCGGGTTCAATCCCCAGTACCAAATACATAAGTAAGTAAATAAATATTAGTAGAATGAAATATGAAAGACAAAAATGGATATAAACAGATTTAATGCATGGTGCTTGAGAGATACTAATTTAAACAAATGAACTGTTAAAAGACTTGGGTCAGGCTGGGGTTGTAGCTCAGTTGTAGAGTGCTTGCCTCACATGTATGAGGCACCAGGTTCAATTCTCAGCATCACATAAAAATAAATGAATAAAGGTCTATCAACATCTTAGAAAAAAAAAAGGCTTGAGTCAAGGGTCTGAGATTGTGGATTGGTGCTAAAGCACTTGCTAGCACATGTGAAGCACAGGGTTCAATCCTCAGCACCACATTAAAAAATAATAAAATAAAAGTTTTGTGTCCATCTACAATTGAAAAAATATAGAGTCAATTAGGGAAAATTTTAATATGGTCTGGCTTAGGAGTGGAGTGTTAAAGTCTTTTGCTTTTGTTTCTGTAATACTGGGGACTCAATCCAGGGACGTGTTCAGGCTAGGTAAGTGCTCTACCTCTAAGCTACATTCCCATCTTGAAGAATGCAGTTTTATTTTTGTTGTTGTTGTTATAGTAGATTGGACACAATACTTTTATTTTTATGTGGTGCTGAACATCGAACCTAGTGCCTCACATGTGCAAGGCACTGAGCTACAATGCCAGCCCAGAATGTGGTTTTAAATATAGGTTTTAAGTCTCCATCAAAATCCCACTTTGGGACTACATAGTTCCTACAAAAAACAGCAAAAAGTTTCCAACTTTTAATGAGTAGTATTTAAATTTGGGGGATAACAAGGAAAGAGATGAATAGGATAACAAAAACCTTTTAAAACTAATAATGAAAAAAGCATGTGGTTACATATTATTATAATGAAGTGATTTATTGTCTATATTCCCAAAGAATGCAAATCAGAGGATCTATAATACTTACTAGGTTTTATATCCATGTGAACCAAAGACATTGAATGAATATATCTTAAGCCCCGGCCAACTTGCAAAAGGAGATCCTTCAACTCTACTTCTGTAAAGTAACTCATGATTCTGTAGTTTTCACTTATAGCATCCGCTAAACTTCCACCTAACAAAAACAGCAAAATCAGTATTTTCTTCTTTCACAGTCTTATTTTTCTTTCATCCCTTTTTACGCTCAACAAAGAATATATTTTCTAGGACCTTGCCCTTCAACCTGCTTGCAAAATCAAACTTTTATTTATTCTTTTAATAGGTAAATACATTCAAGTGGATAGAAAGTACGATTTAAACCTTCTTGCCTATATACCCCAGTAACCCAAATGGTTCCCAGAGTAAACCAATGTTATCAGTTTATGTATTCATCCACTTTTAACACAATGATATCACATGTTCATTATCTTGAAGACAATCCCATGTCAACATACAAAGACTGCCCTTTTCTTTCTTGTGTCTCCACAGAATTCCATTGAAGGGTAAAACATTAACCAATCCCCTAATTGATGGACATTTAAAAATAATTTACAAGTCTTTGTTTATTATATACTGTGATCTAATGTATAACGTTATTCATTGGTTGCTTCACACATGTTTAACATGTCCTGGCACCAACACTGCTGGATCAAAAAATGTAAGTATTTATAATTTGTAATATATGGATATCACACACAGATGCATTATCTCTCCAAGAAGACCATACCAAATTTATATGCCCAATATCAATGTTTGAGTAACTCTTTCCCTACACCCTAACAGGTCTATAAATTTTATAGGTAAGCACCAGTATCTTAGTATAGTTTTAATTTATACCTCTCTTACTCTGAATGAGAACATAAACCTGCTTTTATAAAACTGGTCAAACCAATCAGTACATTTGTTAATACTTTTAAAAACTTTTAAAATTTATACTTTGTCTCAAGGTCAATGAAGAGCTGTTAAAACAAGCCTGGGCTAGGCTAGAGGTCAGTGGTAGAGCACTTACCTAACATGCTTGTGGCTCTGGGTTTGATTCCCAGCACCACAAAACAACAAATATATTTAAAACTTAAGAATAACAAAATCAGTCAGGGTAATAATGTCAGGAAGGTTCATGGTGCCTTAGTCAGGAAAGGAAGTTCTTCAATTTAAGACTAAATACCAAAATGTCAAATGTGTTTTGTATTTTTTGGGGGGAGGAGGGGTGCGGTAACCAGGGTTTGGACTTAACCACTGAGCCACATCTCCAGCCCTTTTAAAGTTTATTTTTAGATAGAGTACTGCTAAGTTGTTGAGGGCCTGGTTAAATTGCTGGGGCTGGGGTTGGGGAGACAGCTCAGTCCGTAGAGTGCTTGCCTTGCAAACACAAGGCCCTGGGTTTGATCCCCAGCACCGCAAAAAAAAAAAAAAAAAAAAAAAAAAAAAAATTGCTGGGGAAAAATTGCTGGGGCTGTCTTTGAACTTGTGATTATCCTGTCTCAGCCTCCCCAGTTGCTGGGATTACAGATGTGTGCCACTGTACCCAGTATGTATTTTTAAATTAAAAATTGGGGTTGGGGATGTACCACATCAATAAGGTGAAAAAATAAAAGAAACTAAAAGGAGATGGCATCAAGCAAATATGTTAAGAGAGAAAACAATATGATTAAGTTGTTCCAAGTTAAATTCAGCAACTGAAAAATTAGGGTTAAAAAAATAGTCCACAAGATCATAAGAGCTACATAAATTTTGATGGTATGAATAGAAACATTTCTAGAACTTTGTAAAACAAACTAGCAGCAATGCTATATAATGAACAAAGTTCTTTCAAGGGTAAAGAACTAAAAACTTAATGAGTCATGATTGGAAAATGAACTTGTTTGTTCACTGTTTTTAAATATGGAGAAGCTGAATCTATACCACTTATTTAGTAACAAGCTATGAGATTGCTGATATTGCTTATTTAAAGAAAAAATGAAAATCAACAAAAATAAATCTTTGCTCTCTCAAGGGTTAGCTAAACTCCAAATTCTCTAATAGTCACAGGAGATATATAGGAATAGAAATAATGCATTATATATAAAAATGTGGGTGTGTAAAAATAGAATCCCAGAAAGATCTGCATTCAGATCAGGATTTTGGTAAAAATTTAGTAAAAAAAAAAGAAGGAAACCAGTTGGCCCTTGAAGAAACTTCATGAAAGTGAAAGCTATACAAGGAGGCCAAAACTGATCCTATACATGCTTGCTTTGTTTCAATTGAGAAGTGGGAGACAGACCAGCATAACTTGGATAGATGGTGGGAGTAAAGCAGAATTTCAGAATGCCTTGAAGAAATGAATAAATTTACATTAATAGAAAGTCATTGTCCTTTTATAAGTAACCAACAACAGTACTAGAAACAAAATAAAATGGAAAAAGAAGAATGGATGCAGTGAGAATCCGCAGGAATAAAATCTCTTTGCTAAGATTTAAATGTGTCCCCAAAATTTCATGTGTTGGACACCTAATCCCCAATGCGAAAGCACTGGGAGCTGGGGTCTAATACAAAGTGACTACATCATGGGGATTCTGTCGTCAAAAAAGGATTAATGTTTTTATCAAGAGAATTATTTTAAAAAAAGGTGGGGGGGGACTTCAGCCTTTGACAAATGCTGTTGACAAGCTCTTGGATTTCCAGCCTCTAGAACCAAGAACCAGATAAATTTCTTTTCATTATAAAACTACTCAAACAGCTGATTGTGGAGGCTAAAGTAGAAGGATCACAAGTTTAAGGCCAGCTTGCCTCCAAATAAAATAAAAAGGGCTGGGGATTAGCTCAGTGATATTGCCTAATATGTGTTAGGCTCTGGGTTCAATCTCCAATACTGCAAAATACATAAATAATATATAACCCAATCTCAGTTGTTCTTTTGTAGCAGCAAAAATTACATTAACGAGTAGTTGTCAAGACAGTCTTGACAACTATGTGTCCTGTGTACTATGCTAGGTTCTAGGGATTTCAGAATATACTTGGTAAAACCACTATTCTCTCAAATAGCTCAGAGTAATTTGAATAACAAACACATGAAAAGTAAGCAAAGTTCTACCACCCTACAAGGTGCTTCAGAAGGGAGGTTTTCAACCTACTTGCACTTGAAATGCAGAGAAGGCCTCTAATTTTTTGAGTTTACAAGAGAGTCTGGGGAGTGCTAGCCTTGTACATTACCACAAAGAGTCAGGGAGAAAAACTTGACATAATGATAAATATTTCCTCCTCAGTGCTCATTTTCTCAAGTTTATGAGAAAACCATTATTACTCACCATTACAATATTCATTTTGTATAAGCATATGATCATCTTCTGCCCAGGCAGAGAAATATCGAACCACATGAGAATGTTGTCCAAGCACTGCATGAGCATATACTTCTCTCAAAGCGTTCTGCCTAGGAAAAATTTTAGATCAACAGAATGGTAAATGATTTTACTCAAGAGTAACCCTGAATTAATTTCTCTGAAACTTCATAGACTTTACTTTTTAAATTATCACTATGCTGAAATGCAACATGCTTAAGATAGGGTGGGTTAAGACTCATGAGATTTCCCAAAGGCTTCCATTAAAGACGACTTTCAGAAAGCAGAAAGTTTGCTGGTCTTAGGGACTCAGGAAAGATTACAAGCCATTTTACTGTGAATTCATGGATGTTGACTAGAAATAAGAAACTTAAGTTAGGTTCTAAAATAAAAAAAAAACAATGGCACAAAATTAAAAGGGCCTGATTGAATCATTATAACTCCTCAAGAATTAAATAAGTCAAATTCAATGTTTGATCATCTAAAACCCTAACATTTTTAATGCCATACAAGATGGAAAAAAAAAAAAAAGACAAAAATATTTGATACATACTCATCAACAGAGCCGGCCAATGGCTTTTTTGATCGCTTAATGGCATAAATGCATCCATCTAGCCTCTTCACACACTTAAACACAGAACCAAACTCTCCAGAGCCAATTTTTTCCAGCTCATGAAATTCTGTCGTATACCGTGACTTCATATTGCTTTCAGTAATTGTAATTCTCTGTAACAAAAAGGTTATCCATATGCATAATACGAAGAAATGAAAATGCTACGATAAGACTATGTATGAAATTTTAAAAATTATTCTAGTTTATGCTTCCCACACCACCCCATCTAGTTTATGCTTTAATGCTTACTTAACATGTATATATCTTAATTTGTTAGGAACAGAAAAACAAATTTCAGGAATATTTACTTTAGCAGGTCTTGTTTCATCTTCGAGCTCATAATCACTGGCTTCCATATCTTCACAGGAACTGAAAAAATAGCATATTGTTTTTCATCAACACATCTAATAGATACATCAACTTGAGATTCAAAATTGTCTTTGGTCCGCATACAGTGAAGTGGAATTTTAAAACAAGAAAGAAAACACATAATTTTATAATCACAAGATTCAGTCTAGCTAATGAAACAAAGTCCCCACTGATATGCACTCACTAACTAGATGTCAACATCACCACACATATCAAAATTAAAGTCTTTTTAAAGCTGGCAATAGCAGTGTAAACCGGTAATTCTAGCAGTTAAGGAGGTTGAGACAGGAGGATAGCAATTTTGAGGCCAGACTGGGCAACTTAATGAGACCCTGTTTCAAAATAAAAAAGGACTGGGGATGTAGCTCAGTGGTTAAGTGTTTAATCCTCAGAACCAAAAAAAAAAAAAAAAAAAGCCTTTCTAATAAACAACTATCTGCCTGCCTCATTTGACAGCAATTTTCCTACAAGTTATCTAAGTTTTTTCATTCCTTCCTTTTTCACACCACTCCTTTCTTAAGTGCTAATATGAAAACATTTCAGAGCACAACCAACTACCCATGCCATTCAATAGAAGCTAAACTTAAGTACATCAAACCAATTTTGTATATACAGGAGAGCCAAACTATTGAATAAATGACTCACTCATTCCAATACGCTCTCTTTCTTCTACGACACTGTCCTGAGGAATGAAGCAAAACTGAATCCGGAGTAAAAGGATTAATATTCACTTGAGGAGTCTGTCGTGTGTCAAATTCTCTCTTTCCTGATTTTTGTGTGTCCATGAATAGAGAACCACCCCGGAGTTTCACAGAGCTGGAATCAATTCCCCGAGCTTTGGAAAGCAAACTCTAGAGGAGGAAAAATAAAAATTTTAGGACGCAAGCCCTCCATAGAGTCTTCTGAATCTTACCTTCAACAGGCCTTTTAAGTGGCTGAAGGTGTAGGTCAAAGCACCCACCCTACCAGGACTGGGGATGTAGTTTAGTGCAGCTTGCCTAGCATGCTGGAAACACTAGTTTCATCCCCAGCACCGCAGGGAAAGCAACACACGTTTTTTTTTTTTTTTTTTAATATATACTTTGTCAATGGGCCTTTGTATGCAACGCTGAGAATCGAACCCAGTGCCTCACACATGCTAGGCAAATGCTCTACCACTGAGCTACAACCCCGGCACAACACAAAATCTTTTATTTCAAAAACAGCCAAGCACAGGGCTGAGGCGTGAGAATTCCAAGTTCTAAGCCAGCCTCAGCAACTTAGAGAGGCCCTGAACAACTTAGCGAGAACCTGTCTGGCTGGGGATGTAGCTCAGTTAAACTGAAAAACAAAACAAAAACACAGTGGCTAATTTAAGAGTCTGAGATTAGATATTATCTACCTTTCAGAGAAAGGCAGCAAAATAAATTTGGTCTCTAATCCTAAAAGGGATATTTGTGCTAACTAAAACTAAATTAATTTCAGTGACCAAAAGTTAACAAACTCTGTTATCTAAAAATATAAAGCAGTCAGTCCCATAAAAGCTCCCCTCCCCCATCTAAATAGGGCTTTGAAAGCCACCTCCGCCGGACTCCTCCCCTCACTTGCAGAAGGATCTTGCCCTGGGCAAATCCGCTAATAAACGAAGTCCCCGAAGCACACCTACTCCTGGGGTTTTTCATGACCGGACGCTGAAATCAACAGGGACTCACTTGAAATGTTTCGCACACAAATGTGCTGCTTGTCTTAATTTCAGGAAGTGTCTGTTCTTAAATCTGTGCGACTTCTGGAGTATGAGAAGCGGTAATCGACACACTGATCGGCCATTCCACAAACAGGTGCAGAGCACCTCCTTCTTGAAGATACGTTATCATCCGCACGACGTCTCTAATCACCACCCAAAGGCCCACCACACTCGGGCACCGCGGTCCCACGGACGAAAACAAACTCTCACCCAACACTACGTCCTGAAGGAAGCTGAAAGGCTACCTGGAGTTACTCAGTCCCTAGGGCTGTAAGTGCGGGAAGTCCTCGCCTTTCCCCCATTACGCCACAGGACCCGAAAGGACAAGCGCGGGGACTTTTTTTTTTTTTTTAACCAAACACCTTCTGCCCGAGGGGCCCAAATTACAGGCCTCGTCGCCGCTTTTAAAGGGCACCATATGGCTCGGGAGTGTCAGAGGGCCGGCCGGCACCCCTCGGGCATCTTCGCACACCGGGTTACGGGTGCCACACTTGGGGCTGAGGCGCTCGGGCGGCCTCGCTCCCAGGGGCGTCAAATCGTCCGCCACCTGCACGGCGCCAGCCAGCCCCTTTGTAAGATGAAGAAGTTGCAGACGAGGCCTATTGTTCAGTTACATAATCTTAACGGACAACTCCTGGGCAGGGCCAAAGAGAGGGGCTGCCAACTCTGGGTGGCGGCGCAGGGCAGCGAGCGGGGCGCGGCCGGGCGGTTATGTAACCGAACCCCGGCGGCGGCGGCGCGCTCGGCCGGGCGCCGCGGCCTGTTTAAAGGCCCGGCCGCCCTGCGCCCCGCCCGCCCGCTCACCTTGGGCGTGTGCGGCGTGTCGAAGAGCCTCAGCTTGCGGAAGGTCTTGTGCGGCGGGGTACCCGGGTGGTCGGGCAGCGGCGAGCAGGGGCCCTCGCCGGCCCGGCGCGCCCCGCAGCCCCGCGGAGACGCGTCCCCCGGGCCGCCGCAGCGCACAGGCGAGAAAGAGCTGCCCAGGAAGTAGGCGGCCGCCGGCGACTTGACGGGCGACGAGGAGCCGAAGCCCTCCTCCTCCCACGAGTCGCCCTCGGCCCCGCCGCCCGCCGCGTCAGCTCCCGGGCAGGCGCCTTGCAGCAGCATGTCCTCTTCCAGCTCCCCGGGGCTGCCGGGGGCCGGGCCGGGCGAGCGGCGGCGCTCGGGCCCGGGCTCCGTGGGGCTCCGCGCGGGCGGCAGCGGCGAGTCGGGCTCCTGAAAGGCCGAGTCCTCCCCGGTGCTGTGGCCACTGCCCTCCTCCTCCTCTTCCTCCTCCTCCTCCTCACAGTCGCTGCACGGCGAGAAGATCAGCTTCTGCCGCAAAGTGCAGGCGGCCCCCGCGCGGCGGGGCGGTGGCGGCTGCTGCCGGCTCAGGAAGCTCATCGCGGGCCTGGGGCCGGGGCGGAGAACCGGAGAGCCGCTGCCCGCGGAGTCCAGGACTCGGCCGGCCCAGGGGGCGGGTCCGCCACGTGCGACTGGGCGCGCCTGGCTGCGGTGGCGGCGGGCCTGCGCAGCGGCAGCTGCGGCTCCGGCTCCGAGGCGCTCGGGGCTGAGGGCGGCAGCTGCAGCGGCGGCGCGGACTGTCCGGCGGAGGCTGGGCGGCCTGGGCACCAAGGCTGGGGTCTCCGCAGGTCCAGCCGCAAGTTCGGGCTCCGCGGCTTCCCGCGACCGTTAACCACGTGAGAGCCCAGCCCACCAATCCCCGCCCCGCTCCGGGTTTGAAAAAAAAGGAGGGCGCGACGTAGCCCGCGGGGGAGGAACCAGCTACGCGATTTTGGCGCGAACCCGCTAGCTCCGCCTCCCCGGCCGGCGCTCTGCCGGGCCTGGGCCGGCCGCGGGCCTATGAGCGAGCTTGAGGCGGCCTTCTGGGAGGGGCGAGGAGAGCCGGGCACGCCCTGCGCGTTGGTCTCCCGGGCCTCCCAGGAGTCTGAAACACTGCGGGCGTCTGGGAAGTGTCTTTGGCCCCGCGGGCCGATAGCAGCTGGCGCCGCCCGCAGCCTGGAATTCCTTTGGGGCAGGCCACTGGGGCGCTGTGGGCGTGGCGGTGTGCAGTCACGTTCGGGCCTTGAGGTCTGAGCCGGGAATGGTGATCGGGCCTCCGGACCTGTGAACGAGTGTGCCTAGACGGGACACCGAGGTCAAGAGGAGGACCGACACGCGAGTTCTCGAGGCGAAGACACTGGCTCTGGGGGCGCGTCCTCTGAGCCTCAGTTTGCCCTGGTGGTGGCTGTTGGGGGCGGGTGTGACCTCCTGAGGTGAGCTCTCCAGGCCTGTGGCCCCTCCGCAGCCGAGCCCAGGCTTGTCCCTGGTAAACAGAAGCAGCACCCCGGCGGCCTTGGCCCAACCAGTGTCCACCAAGCGAGCACGGTGTTTGTCAACCAGCACGTGGGCCTGTGTTGGCAAAGCCGATTGGCCTGGCAGCTAAGGTGCAACTAGAGAAAAACTTCCCTTGCACCCTGTCAAACCCGTCCCTTATTGCACACACAAGATTTCTTCTCCAGTTTTTGTGTTGTAAATAACCCTGTGACTAATATCCTTTTTTCTCCGTGGTATTATTATCATTACTTAGGGAGATCCTGTCTCAAAATAAAAATAAAATAATTGAGGATGTAACTTTCAGGCCAGTCTCAGCAACGTAGGGAGATCCTGTCTCAAAATAAAAATAATTGGGGATGTAACTCAATGGTAAAGCGCCTCTGGGTTCAATTCCCAGCAGAAAACCAAAAATAAAAGGAAAAAACCCACACTAAACCAAATACAAACCCACCTGAACAAACATTAAATACCCACTAACATCCAAAATTCACAAAAAGTGTGCTGTAATCTACTCCTAGTGAGAATACAAATTGTTTTCCTGGACCGCAGTTTGACACCTTAAATCCTTTTTGACCCAGTAATTCCCACTCTGGCAATGTATCCTAAGTTGCTGAGACTGGCCTGGAACTTGGCGATTCCCTTGCCTCAGCCTCCCCAGTCGCTGGGATTATGGGCGTGCACCACTCCTCCCAGCCCTGGATTTGTTTTGATTCACAGTATTGGATAGTAATCGTGGGTTAATGGCTGTTTACATTTATTTGTTTTTTATCATAGCACTTAATGGGAGTTAACACCTTGTGATATAAGATGTTTTAACACTTCAAAAGCAACATCAAGCTGAATTTTTAAAACTCCACTCTTAGTACTTGGCACATGGGATGGAGAACTGTCCTGAGATTACAACTGATGACACAGTAAAGGGTCAACAGTTGTCTTTTCCAAACATTTGCTAGCTGATATAAATATGCCTTTTTGTATGCTAACCCAGACTTAATTTTAAACTCTGAAAGACCAAAACTCTCCATCTGTACACTTCCTGGAGAGGCCAGAGTGGCCAAAGCCAAGTATTGTTTTCTAGCACCCTCTATAACCTCCCCTTCTGCCCCTTCTGGTAACAAAATTCTTTGATGTGGATAGTTGACATTTTCTCTGAAATGTAAATAAAAATAAGTTTAGAAAACTGTTTTTTATTGATCTAAAGCATGAATGTGTGTAAAAATGTACTTTGTCAGTAAGTGGGAACTTTAAAGTCCCTTAGGCCTCTTCCCACTAGACTGTTGCTCCTGAGCCCCTCCTATATAAGAATTCTGTATCCCTTGTTGCTAAGTGCTCATATCCTCTTCCTTGCCCCACTTTGGTCTTTCACAATTCCCTGTTTTATTTCCTTAACAGACTTATGTCTATCTCAAAGTAGGCTGTTTGTCACTCTCCTGGAAAAATAAGGTCCCTGAGGGCAAGGACCCACCCTATCTTGTTAATTGCAGTGTTCTGATGTAGCTTAGGTGCTCACTATTTTATGGCTGATAAAAGAGCCTTAGTTAAACTGTTAATTGCTTTGCTTCCTAAATTGTCAAGTTTGCAGATAAATTTGCCTATTTTTTTTCACGCAAGAGGTTTTATTAAGTGGACAGGCAGAGTGCCTGCAGGGTGAGAGAGAGAGAGAGAGGAGGAAGAGTGAGGAGGAGAGATTTAAAAAAATTTTTTGTTGTTGTTGTCGTTGGACCTTTATTTATATGTGGTGCTTAGACTCAAACCCAGCACCTCACACATGATAGGCAAGCACTCTGCCACTGGGCCACCACAACCACAGCCCCTATTTTAAGATTTGAATAGAGGATTACTACTCCATTCAATGAAAGTTTATAAAGATTAGCAGGCATCACACTTTATCATTTCCCCCTCCATGGTCTCCCCTCCCCCCAAATAATAAAGATTTAAATGATACAGAAGTTTCTTACTTATCTCTTCAGTGTTCAGCCTGGTTCCCCTTCCTGGAGGTGAACACTCTTAACAGTGTTTGCTTTGAATTATTTTTGTCAACTCCTACATTGCCACCTGTCTGCTTCCCTAAACTGGAAGTCCTCAAACTGGGGCAACATAGGAAGGGAAGTTCTTAGTACACAGTCCCAGAACTTCGAATTCTTGGCATCCTCACACAGAATGGATGAGGTAAGTTCCCAACAAATATGTAGAATAATTGGGGAAAAGCCAGTATTTTTTAAAATTTTTATTTGTTCTTTTTAGTTATATATGACAGTAGAGTTTATTAAAAAAAAAAAAAATATATATATATATATATATATATTTAGTTGTAAGTAGACACAATACCTTTATTTTATTTTTTGTGGTGCTGAGGATCAAACCCAGGGCCTCAGGGGTGTTAGGCAAGCATGCTACCACTGAACCACAACCCCCAGCCCCAAAAGAATGTATTTTGATGTATCATACAACCTGTAGTATAACCTCCCATTTTTATGGTTGTACATGATGTGGAGTTCACTGATCACGTATTCATATTTGAACATACGAAATTTATGTCTGATTCATTCTACGGTCTTCCCTATTCCCATCCTCCCTCCCTTCCCTTCATTCCCCTTTGTCTAATTCAGTGAACTTCTATTCTTCCTACCCCTCCCCCTCTTATTGTGTGGTAGCATCCAAATATCAGAGAGAACATTCAGCCTTTGGGTTTTAAAAGCCAGTATTTTTTAAAAATTGAAAATAAGACTCAGTGCTAGAGGCTAAGGTATAACTCAGTGGCGATGCTTGCCCAGCATTCTGGAGGCACTGGGTTGATCCTAACCATGGGATGGGGTAGAGCCAAAGGTGGCACACACCAGTGCTAGTGCCACTTCCTATAGCCTTCCTGCATGACTTACTCTTGCCCACACCTGCATGGACTGTGGAACACTCTTAACTTTACTTATCTGGCTTTCCTCACACCCAGAGCTGGAATCAAGTTTTGTCTTGGAACTCTATTCAGCAACCAGCACTTTGCTTTGAACACCAAGACAGTGCTTCCTAAATGTTTCTGGAATATCTGAAAGAAGTTCTAGTGATCCTTAAAACAACAGTGCCATAATGAAAAAGAAATCAGGCCCTGCCTCCTCAGCTAAGCACATGGCACAGTGTTATGGTTTAATTACAGCAACATCCTAACTGAAATTTTAAATGACTTCTGATTTTTAAAATTTCATGCTCCTTGAGTACAGCACACACTGTACTAAAGAGAAGAGTTACACCCATCTGCCCCAGGGCATATGTAAGTCAAATTTCTAGTTCCCTTCCCTACCCAGTGTTGTTTCCAACTGTAATGTTGCTAGGCAATTTTTGCAGAATCCACATGCTTGTGGTAGTGTTGTAATAACTGAGTAAAAATTTTGCCTCTAGCTTTGGGGAGAACAAACTTAACCTGTTTATCCTGCTTAGATCTATGACTTAGCAAGTAAAAGGCTTTAATGCCACTATTGTAGCCCATTGACTTTCCTTGGCAGAAAAATAAGATTTATAATTGAGGGCTGAAGTTGTAGCTCAGTGGTAGAGTGCTTACCTAGCATGTGTGAAGCATTGGGCTCAAACATCAGCACCACATAAAAATAAACAAAATAAAGGTATTGTGTCCATCTACATCTAAAAAAAAGTATATATATACATATACATATGTATATATATATATACATATACATATGTATATATATATATACATATACATATATATATGTATATGTATATATATATATAAAGATTTATAATTGAGATTTCTAAATCATTCTAAGCACTTTATATAGCACATGTTTGCTTATTAACATAGCTTTGTATTCTTTGAAAGAAATCCTTCAGAACTAAGAACTAAATTTTTTTTTTAAGTGATGTAGAGTCTGTAGGAATGTTTCATAAAACTAATGGGGGCTTTAATGAATCATTTCTAGTTTATGCTTTTTTTTTTTAAGATGTTGATAGACCTTTATTTTATTCATTTATTTTTATGTGGTGCTGAGAATTGAACCCAGTGACTCACACATACTAGGCAAGTGCTCTACCACTGAGCCACAACCCCAGCCCCATAGTTTATGCTTTTGATCCTAGAGAAATAATCAGTTCATCTCAAAAGCGCCTACTTTGATAGGTTTCTAATTTAAAAAAAAAAGCTATATTGATCAAATCTCAGATTTTCACTTGAAAAGCAAATAATATGCAAAAATGTTCAACTGTCTTTCTTCATCTTCTTTATCTTTACCTTTCCCTTTCTTGTTCTCTCAACAAACCTCAGCTTTAACTGCTACCAACTGCCGGTTGACCCCAGGAATCCAGGTCACAGGCTAGAATGTGGCAACTCCTAGCACTGCTCCTGTTTGACTTCTCAGGTATAGATTAGATTTCTCTACTTTGTCACTTGCCTTAATACCCTCTGATGGAGTGGTTATTTGACCATTTTACTAAATGTTCATCAGCTCACACTGAAAGTACATTGTAATCAAATTCTTCCCTAGATGTTCAATGTGAGATTAGCATTATTCCTTATTAAGTATATGTTACAAATGTACATTTAATTATAGCAATGTTGTTTGAGAATAATTTACCCTTTTTTATGACTTTGTAGTCAGTAAATGCAACATGTGACATCTAATGTTCCCCAAATATGTTTACTTAATTTGAATAGACAGTCAAGTTTTGCATACCCAGCTAGGATAATCAAGTCAGAACAGAAATAATAATGCAAAGGTGATGGATTGTTTAATGAAATAAAAATTATTTCTTGTCATGTCTAAATCTTTAGGGACTACTAATATACTATTTCCATGTATCCTTCTAATATTTATATAAGGCAGATTAAGGGCAAATTTTATTATATCCTTTAGATATGGATAGAATGTACTTTTTTCTTTTTCTTTTTCTTTTTTTTTTTTTTTTTTTTGGTACTAGGATTGAACCTAGGGGTGTTACCACTGAGCTACATCTCCAGCCCTTTCTATATTTTATTTTGAGATAGTGTCTCACCAAACTTCTGAGAATCTGATTCAATTGCAGAGATTGGCCTCTAATATCCATCCTTCTGCCTCAGTCTCCTAAGTCACTGGGTTTATAAGCCTGTGCTACCAGGCCTGGCTCACATATGGTTTCTGTATTACAATTGAGGATCTGGGGGCTGGGGTCTTGGCTCAGTGGTAGAGCATTTGGCTAGTATGTGTAAGGCACTGGGTTTGATTCTCAGAACCACATGTAAATAAATTAATAAAATAAAGGTCTGTCAACATCTAAAAAAATAAAATTCGAGGATCTAGGGGCTGGGGTTATAGCTTAGTGTTTGCCTAGTGCGTGCAAGGCCCCGGGTTCAATTCCCAGAACTACCAAAAAAAAAAATGTTTGAAGATACTCATTCAATTTTTGCTTGGGGGTCTTAAGCTAGGAGAGACCATGCTAAGGTATTTAAAAATTGTGTCTGTGCATGTACAAAACCTTGGCTATGAACAGCCTTAATAGCGGAAGGAGCCTCGGGTCTGCTCCCAGATATTTCAGTAGCTCTCAGCCTTATGCAGTCTCCTGATCTTCAAAGACTTGATAGTCTACTACAGTCAGGCAATGGATGATATTAACTGCAAGACCTTTCTCAAGAGAAAATACCACTGACCACATCATTCCTAGATACGAGAGGAGTTTACAACCATCATATTTTAAATCTACACCTCTCTGAGGCAGCTATCATGCTTATTATTTGCTATTTAGCTCTTGGGATGGAATCAGGTATATTCAGAGAAATCCAATATTTCCCCCTTTTCCCTTTTCAGAGGCACAAAGGCCTGCTTTCCTTTGTACTTTAATTAGAGTTTCAATAACTGAAAAGATCGCTTCACAGAAATGTCATAAACAGGGAATCACTGAGTGCCCAACAGAAATGCAGCCGCTCAAAAAACATTCAGGTAATTGATTAATTGCCTCTCCCTTGGATTTGTGGCATACACAGGAAATGACCTAGATGGTGGCCACATTGTGTGATTATTTAAATCAGCTTTGTTGAGATGACCACAGTACAAAAGATGAGATGACTCTTGCCAGTGAGTCAAGTGGCCCTTTCTCAGTAGGGGAGGGAAGGGAGAAAAGACAGACATCCCATGCTGATCTTTTGTTAGCAACAGGAGCAAGTATGTTTGGGTATTGCTGTGTTTTGATGACTCAGTAGTGAGTCAGTTTTAAAGTTCTGTAAAAGGTCTTGTTCAGCTGAGACAGGATTGAGAGAGGAACTCATCCAGTGGCTAGCTTGTTAGACAGCATCCAGTTGTGTGACATGATCAGACTAGTAGTGTAAATGTGTAAACTGAAGAAAGACACTGGTTCCTAAGTGCAGAAATCAGCTCTACTTGAGAGTCACCTATTGAGTATCTGCTGTGTTCAAGCACCAACCTTAGCCTATCAATTGCATATTCCCTTAATGCTGATCAGAATATAAAAAATGTTCTTAGTGCTACAAAGAGTGGGGATGCTTTGGAGGGGAGAACATTTTAGTACCAGCTATGTGATAAATACTGAATCAGAGGTTTTATATATCCATCCTTTTTTTTGGCAGGGGTAAGGAGGCAGTGTACTGGGGAGTACACCCAGAGGTGCTTTACCACTGAGCTACATCCCCAACATGATTTATTTTAGTTAATTTTAAGACAGGGTCTCCCTAAGTTGCTGTGGGCTTTGTTAAATTGCTGAGGCTGGCCTCAAACTAGAGATCCTCCTGCCTAAGCCTCCAGAGTTGTTGGGATTACAGGCATGTGCCAGAGCACCTAGTTTTCATTTTAATCATAATGGGAATTCTGTGAGAAGTTTTTTTTTTCTTTTCAAGTACTGAGGATTGAACTGAGCTACATTCCCCAGACCTTTTTATTTTTTAAGACAGGTTTTCCTTAAGTTGCTTAGGGCCTTTCTAAATTGCTGAGGCTGATTGAACTCACAGTCATCCTGCCTCAGCCTTCCCAGATTGGTGGGATTACAGGTGTGCGCCATGGTGCCTGGTGAATTTATATTTAACTTTACATTTTTCTTTTCCCCAAGTGCTAGGAATCAAACCCAGGGCCTCATGCATGCTAGGCAAGCACTCAACCATTGAGCTATATCACCAGCCCTCGTAACAGGTATTTTTAATTCTCATTTCATAGATGAAGAAAATGAAATCCATTGGATTGGGGATATGGTTCATTGGTAGAGTGCCTGCTTAACATGATTAAGACCCTGGGTTCAGTCCAGCCCAAAAAAATATAAAAAAAGAAAGATGAAATCCATAAAAGCTGGGGATGTAGTTGAGAAATAAATGCCAGATCTATAATTGTACACGCAGGCACTTTTAATTTTTATTTTTTTGGTACTGGGGATAGAACCCAGAGGCACTTCACCCCTGAATCACATCCCTAGCCCTTTTTATTTCTTATTTTGAATCAGGGTCTCAATCCCCAGTACCAAAAAAAAAAAAAAAAAAAAAAAAAAAAAAAAAGAAAGAAAGAAAGTAGATTCTTGCCAGGCATGGTAGGGAACTTCTGTAGCTAACTCCTATAATCCCAGCTACTCAGGAGGGTAAGGCAAAAAGATCCAAGTTCAAGAATTTAGCGAGACTCTATCTAAAAAATTTAAAAGGCTAAGTACAATGGGGAAAAAAAAAGGTAAGGACTCTTGTGCATCGCCGCTATGTTCCTAATGCCCAGGTGTCCAGAACAAAGGGGTATCTAAGTGTTTACTTGATGAACTAATCATACAACAATAAACATTCTTTTACATATTTTTGTAAATCTGTACAAATGTTTCAGTAGTGTTGATGGATCAAAAGACTGTAAATATTTAAATTGTGGCAGAAATCACCAAAAAATCTTTTAAATTCCAATTTGGCAGGGCTCAGAGGCGCATGCCTATAATCCAGCAATTTAGGGAGGCTGAGGCAGGAGGACTGAGTTCAAAGCCAGCCTCAGCAATTTAGTGAGGCCCTAAGTAAGTTAGCAAGACCCTGTCTCAAAATAAAATATAAACTACATCCCCAGCTTTTATTATTTTTTAATTCGAGACAAGGTCTTGCCAAATTGCTGAGGGCCTCATTAAGTTGCTGAAGGCGGCCTTGGATTTTCAATCCCGTCTCAGCATTCCAAGTCACTGGGATTACAGCCATATGTCACTGGGGCCAGTCAATAATTCTTACTTTCATAACATTTTTGAGGCTGCCAGTATATACAAACAATATATAAGTAAACAAATGCACAAAAAGATCATATAATGATAAGTACTTAAAAAAAAAAATAAGAGATTAAGAAGTGGTGAGATAAAGGAATGCTATTCTGAGGAGGTGACATTTGAGCAGGATCCTGAATGAAGTCAAGAAATCAGCTAAATGGAGATCGTTGATTATAATACAAAATTGCAAGCCTCTCAAATGTCCATGACATACTAAGTAACTATGTTTTACAAAATAGTGAATCAGAGCTACATGTACAAAATGAAAAGATGTCCATAATATAATGGAAAAAAAGTTGCGAAACTGTATGATTACATTAAAAACAAAACCAAAATCAACCAGAAGCAAATGATTACCACAGAAAAATGAGAAGAAATACACAAAGTTGTCAGAAGTTCTGACTTGTAATAGATTGAATGAGACAAAAATAAGTCAGAGTGCCTGAGTGCTTATCAAAGAGAGCCAGGAACAAAGTCCATTTCTCTCCAAAACTGGGTAAGGCAGATAAAATTATAACCCAAGCTCTGCAGATCTGACATGATTGAAGTGGTCCTTTCTTTCCGCTTCCTTATGCCTGAAACCTTCCTTTTTCTCACTTCTCCACATGTCTTTTTCCCTCCTGTAGTTTTGCTCCTGGGAAAGAACCCTGCACTTCATTTTCTCTTAATTTGTTTGCTTCATCTGACCTGGCCTTTCCACCACTCTCAGACAAGCAGCTTTGTCCTCTGGCTGCAGTCTGTGAAGAGCTGCTGATAAGGAAGAGGGCTTCCTGACACCTGCTGGTTCATGACAGCCTCCCTTCCAAGAAAATGCAGCATAAAGGGCTAGAATGTTAGGATTGTTCACAATATTCCCACTCAGTGTTGAGGGGATCACCTGCCTTCCATTTAAGGAGTTTGCAGCAGCCAGGCTTTACTCGTTTTCTACCAATCTCCACTCTCACCCTCTGCCACTCACTTTGATAACTTCCAGGGCCTTGTGGGTTGGGATGCTTGCCAGTTAATTCTAAGAAACAACAGAAGAACACAGAAAAATGGCCAGTGTAAATAAAAACATGCAAAATACAGAAAAGGGTATAGGGATGTAGCTCAGTGGTAGAGCACTTGATGAGCATGCATGCTCCAGGCCCTGGGTTCAATCCCAGCACCACAAATAAATAAATATACAAAGAATATTCTGTGCTCTTATTTCTGACAATTATTCATTTTGATTATTTTAGATTTCTAGGTAGACAATTATATAATCAATAATAATTCTCCTTCCTAGTGTTTTGTTTCTTATTATCTACTTGCATTAACTAGAACAACATTCAGAACAACATTAAATAATAGAGGTGGTGAGTATCCTTGTCTTGGTCTTGATTCTAATGGGGATATTAAGAATAACATTAAGGACTGGGGATTAAGTTCAGTTGATAGAGTGCTTTCACAAGCACATAGGCCCTGGGTTGCAATCCCTGCAAAAAAAACAAACATTAGTTATCCGGGCATAGTGGCACAAATCTATAATCCCAGAGACTCTGGAGGTTGAGGCAGGAGGATAGCAAGCTTGAGGCCAGCCTCAGCAACTTTTTTTGTTATCGGTGTTACCAAAGGTTGAAGCCAGGGGTGCTTAATCACTAAGCCATAGCCCCAGCCTTTTCTTATATTTCATTTAGAAGTAGGGTCTCACTAAGTTGCTTAGGGCCTTGCAAAGTTGCTGAGGCTGGCTTTTTTTTTTTTTTTTTTTTTAATTCTTTTTACTTATACATGACAGTAGAATGTATGTGGATATATCATACATATATGGAGTGTAACTTCCTGTTCTTTTGTTTATACATGATGTGGAGTTACACCAGTTGTGTATTCATATATGAACTTAGGAGAGTTATATCCAATTCATTCTACTGTCTTTCCCATTCCCATCCCCTTTCCCTCCCCCCACCTCCAATCCAATTCATTCTATTGTCTTTCCCATTCCCATCCCCCTCCCCCCCCTCCAATCCAGTGAACCCCGACTCCACCCACCCTTATGAGCATCCACATATCAGAGAGAACTTTTGACCTTTGGTTTTTTTTGGGATTGGCTTATTTCACTTCCAGTGATAGACTATCCCTTTACTGGCAAATGCCATAATTTCACTCTTCTTTATGACTGAGTAATATTCCATTATGTATATGTACCATGTTTTCTTTATTCATTCATCTGTTGAAAGGCACCTAGGCTGGTTCCATAGCTTAGCTATTGTGAATTGAGCTGTTATGAACATTAATGTGGCCACATCACTCTAGTATGTTGATTTTTAGTCCTTTGGGTATATGCCAAGGAGTGGGGTAATTGGGTCAAATAGTGGTTCCATTCCAAGTTTTCTGAGAAATCTCCATACTGCTTTCCAGAGTGGTTGCACCAATTTGCAGTTCCAACAGCAAAGTATGAGTGTACCTTTCCCCCCACATCTTCTCCAATGTTTATTGTTGCTTGTATTCTTGATAATTGCCATTCTGACTAAAGTGAGATGAAATCTCAGTGTAGTTTTAATTTGCATTCCTCTTGCTAGTGATGTTGAACATTTTTTCATATATTTGTTGACCATTCCTATTTCTTCTTCTGCAAAGTGTCTGTTCAGTTCCTTTACCCATTTATTGATTGGATTATTTGGGTTTTTTAGGTCTTTATATATCCTGGAGATTAGTGCTCTATCTGAGGTGCAGGTGGCAAAGATTTTCTCCCATTCTGTAGACTCTCTCTTCATGTTCTTGGTTGTTTCCTTTGCTATGGAGAAGCTTTTTAGTTTGATGCCATCCCATTTATTGATTCTTAATTTTACTTCTGGGAGTCTTGTTGAGGAATTCGGTTCCTAAACTGACATGATGGAGATTTGGGCCTACCTTTTCTTCTAGTAGGTGCAGCGTCTCTGATCTAATGCCTAAGTCCTTGATCCACTTTGAGTTGAGTTTCATGCAGGGTGAGAGATAGTTTAATTTCACTTTGTTACATGTGGATTTCCAGTTTTCCCAGCACCATTTGTTGAAGAAGCTATCTTTTCTACAATGTATGTTTATGGCACCTTTGTCTAGTATGAGATTAACTGTATTTATGTGGGTTTGTCTCTGTGTCTTCTATTCTGTACCATTGGTCTTTATGTCTGTTTTGGTGCTGTTTTAGCTTTTTCACTTCTGTGACTAAAAGATCTGACCAGAACAATTTTAAAGAAGGAAAAGTTTATTTGTGGGCTCACAGTTTCAGAGGTATTAGTCCATAGAAGGCCAGCTCCAATCCTTGGGACTCAAGGTGAGGCAGAACATCATGACGGAAGAGCGTTGGCAGAGGGAAGCAGCTTGCATCATCAGGAAGGAGAGAGAAGGGGAGAGAAAGAGAGAGAGAGACACACACACTCCACTCTCCAGATACCCCAAACATATATCCTATAACCATGCCCCCAATGAACCACACTTCCTCCAGCAACACCCTACCTCCAGTTACCACTCAGTTAATCCCATCAGGAATTAATTTACTGATTAGGTCAAGACTCTCTCAACCCAATCATTTCTCCTTTGAATCTTCTTGCATTGTACCATACATAAGCTTTTGGGGGATACTTCACATCCAAGTCATAACTGGTACCAATTCCATGTCATTTTTGTTACTACAACTCTGTAGTATAATTTAAGGTCTGATATTGTAATGCCTCCTGCTTCGCTTTTCTCACTGAGGATTACTTTGGCTATTCTGGACTGAGGCTGGCTTTGAATTTGCGATCCTCCTGCCTCAGCCTCCTAAACTGCTGGGATTACAGGCATGTGCCACCATACCCAGCTGGCCTCAGCAACTTATCAAGACCTTATCTCAAAATTAAAAAATAATAAAATGTGTGATGTGGTTAAGTGATGTGGTTAAGTGTTGGTGATGTGGCTAAGTGGTAGGGTGCCCCTGGATTCAATTCTTAGTATCACATATCCATACAAAAAGAATAATATTTGTTGATGAAGTATGTGTGTGTATACACAGGATTTATATCTGTACTATGTTAAATATTATATCCCTTTAATATTTTTTAAGGAATGAATATTAAATTATATCAAAATTTTAGTATTCCTTTTGATTATTCTATTATTTTTATTCATTTTATTTATTTATGTGGTGAATTGGATTAATGGATTTCCTTATACCACTCTTTCCCTCCTGAAACCAACTGTACTTAATCAAGTTGTTTCAAAATATACTGAAAAATTACGTTCATATATTTTTAGGTGTTTTGAATCTACATTCATAAATGACACGGTCCATAATTTTTGTTGCTCAGTGTAAGATTTTGGCTTACAACACACCTGCTGGCCCTTGCCTCTCTCCTTTTTCCCTTTCTTCCTCCCTCTCTCTCTCTCTCTCTTTTTTTCTGAGACTGGGTCTCCCTATGTTGCCCACATTGACTTGAGTTCCTCTACTCAAGTGATCCTCCTGCCTCCACTTCCCCAGCAGCTGTGTGACAGGCATGTGTCACCATAACCTTCTTCCTTCATTCTTTTTCTATCCTTGGAACAGCTTTAATAGTATTGGAATGATTGCTTCTCTGAAAAGTTTGAAAAAAAAGCTGTTCACTAACCTATCTAGCGTTATGGGATTTGATTGTTTGTTTGTTGTTAGTATAGATTTTAATAGCTTTCATCCATGATTTATGTGTGTGTGTATGTGGTACTGGGGATGCAATCCAGCACCTTACCTTGTGTGTGCTAGGCAAGCACTCTACCACTGAGCCACACCCCCTAGACTGGGTGATTATTTATGTGTTTAGATTTTTTATTCTTCTGAGTCCCTATTGGTAATTTACATTTCCTTGAGTTTTATCTATTTCATTCAGATTTTACAAATGAATGTAAAATCATTGTATTAGCATAGGATTGGATAAAGCTTTCCCTTGTAATTCTCATCATTTCCCCTGTATTGATGGCTATAAGCCCTTTGTCATTCCAAATTTGTGATGCTGGGCATGGAGCACAGGGTCTTAGGCATGCTAGACAAGAGTATTTTATTCCTTTAACATTTATAATATTTATGAAGCCCTCTTTTTTTTTTTTTAATTTGTTAGCAAATGGTTTGTCAGGTTGGTGTGTTGGTTTGTTCTTTTTGGTATTTGGTATTGAACCCAGGAGTACTTTACCACTGAACTACATTCTCAGCCCTTTTTATTTTTTATTTTAGGAAAGCATCTGGCTGAGTTGGCTAGGGCCTTGCTAAGTTGCTGAGGCTGGTCTTCAATTTGGGATCCTCCTACCTCAGCTAGAGTTGCTAGGATTTACAGATATGCCCCATATTGCTGGTCACTTTGTTAGTTTTGTTGCTTGCTTCCTCCCTCTGCAAAGAATCATATTTTAGATTTATATATCCTAGCCCCCTTTTTTTTTCCATCCTAGCCCTTTTTTAAAAAATATTTTTTTAGTTTTGTCGATGGACCTTTATTTATTAATTTTTATTTATATGTGGTACTGAGAATTGAACCCAGTGCCTCACACATGCTAGGCAAGTGCTCTACCACCTAGCTACAACCCCAGCCCCTCTTTTTATTTTTTTATTTTAAGACAGGGTCTCACTAAGTTGCTTAGAGCCTCTCTAAGTTGCTGAGGCTGGCTTTAAACTTGTGATCCTCCTGCCTCGCCCTCTCAAGCTGCTTGGATTACAGGGATGGGCCACTGGGCCCAGCTGATTCTCTGGTTTTAAGGTAATTCAGAGTGGTCTCCTGTGCTCCTTAACTTATGACCACTTCTGTCATCCTCAAGGCATATCACTTCAGTGTCTGCTTCTGTTATCACATCACTCCCTGTAGCATTTTTGGGGACCACTGGGGATTGAATCTAGGGGTGCTTTACTACTGAACTACATCCTCTGTCCTTTTTATTTTGTATTTTTGAGATAGGGTATGCCTAAATTGCTTAGTTTTGTTATCCTCCTGCCTCAGCATCCAGAGTTGCTGGGATTACAGGAGTACTCAACTTTGTAGTGTTCATCTTATAAGGACCACGTGGTAACATTGGGCTCACCCAGATAAACGAGGAGTCTCCTCATCTCAAGATCTTTACCTTAATCACATTTGCAGGTCTCCTTTGCCATGTAAAATAAGGCTCACAACTTTTGGGGATTGGGTTATGCACGTATTGGAGAGGTGCATTATTCAACCTATTATACCCTTTGACCAGTCTATCATAAGACTCTCCAAATAGACCTACCTAGCATGTTTCACAAATCCTGAAGCCAAGAGAAGCCTAAGGCAGTATAACTCCCATGATTTATTTGAACAGTCTTCCTTTAGGCTATTTCCAAAACTTTTGCTATTATGAGCAATGCTGCTCATAATGATTACCTTTTTTTAAAAATTTTAAATATTTTTTAAGTTGATGGACCTTATTTTCATTCATTTATTTATATGCAGTGCTGAGAATTGAACCCAGTGCCTCACATGTGCTAGGCAAGCGATCCACCACTGAGCCACAACTCTAGCCCCTATGAGGATTACCTTTTTTTTTTTTTTTTTAATATTTTTTAGTTGTCAATGGACTTTTATTTTATTTATATGTGGTGCTGAGAATCAAACCCCATGTGTCGCACATGCTAGGTGAGTGCTCTACCACTGAGCTACAACCCCAGCCCATGATGATTATCTTTGACATAATTTCTCTACATGTGAGTATATCCCTAGAACACATTAGGAGGGGAGTTGCTGGGTGAAAGGATAATTTGCACTTTCAACCTATTTCTTTATACCTTGCCATCAACATTATCAACTTTTTTGGGGGTAGTTCTAGATTGAACCCAGGGCCAAATGTTCTATCACTGAACATCACCACATCATCAGCCATCAACTTTTTTTTTTTTTTTTTTTTGTACCAGAAATTGAACTGAAGGGTACTAGACCACTGAGCCACATCCCCTGTCCTATTTTGTATTTTATTTGGAGACAGGGTCTCACTGAGTTGCTTAGCACCTCATAGTTGCTGAGGTTGGTTTTGAACTTTTGATCCTCCTCCCTCAGTTTCCTGAGCTGCTGGGATTACAGGTGTGTACCATCATACCCTGCAATTTCAGTATAGTTTTAATATTGGTTTATCTTATTACAAGTGAGGCTATGTATGTTTTCGTATGTTTAAAACACCATTTCTCTTTCCTTCCTCTAAGATATTGGCCCCTCATGCAAAATGCTCTATCTGAAGGCATAGTTAACAGTGGCAGTTAGACTCCCCCACCTGCCAAAAAAAGATACCATAGTATTAAAAACCCTCCTGGAAGGTAAAGATAGGAATGGAGAATTCAGGAGTAGATGAAGACAGAGGTGAGTCTGAGTCTACAGTAATAAGATCCTTGCTACCAGTTTTGACTTCCATGATAGGAAGAATATCTTGAGGTTCTGGTATCATAAATGTAGGCACAGTTTAGGAAGTCTGGGATCCAGGAGAGGTAATCAAGGCAGAGTCAATCTTCAGGAACAAGATTAGAGCTAATTATTAGATTTAGATACAAGGCAAGGCAGCAAAGAGACATTTATTCCAAAAGTTCGTGTTGAAGAACATGGAATAGGAGCTATTAATACCTTAGTCCCTTTTCTGTTGCTATACCACAGACTGGGTAATTTTCTTCTTTTTCTTTTCTTTTCTTTTTTTTTTTTTTTTTTTTTTTTTTTGGTACCAGGGATTGAACTTAGGGCACTCTACGACTAAGCTATGTTCCCCAGTCCTTTTTATTTTTTCTTTTGAGATAAGGTCTTGCTCAATTGTTGAGGGGCTGGCTTTAACTTGCTGAGACTGGCCTTGAACTTATGATCCTCCTGCCTCAGCCTCCCCTATCACTGGGAATGTGCCACTGCACCAAGCTAGACTGCATAATTTATAAAGAGAAGAAGTTTATTTTCCACAGTTCTGGAGGTTGGGATCTCTTAAGATGGAGGACTGTGTCTGGTGAGGCCTTCTTGCTGGATCATTACACAGTAGAAAGCATTCCATGACAGGAGCGTGCTCAAAACAGAGAAAGGGTATGGGCTGAACTAATTATTTTATCAGGAGCTTACTCCTCCAGTAACAGCATTAATCCATTCATGAGGACACAGACTTCATAACCTAATCACTTCTTAAACATCCCACCTCTTAATACTGTTACCATGACAATTATTGGCAATTTTGGAGAGGGCATTCAAATTATATCAACAACCAATTTTCTCCAGTCATGGTTGATTCTGGGGCCCTGGATTGGGTTCTTCTTGTGGGTGAGCAAGCAACTTTCCCAGTAGGGATGGAAGATGATGACCCAATAGCCCCTCCCTTGAGATTACAGAGTGCCTGCAAATGACAGTGACTGCTACCACCCTGCCTGTCCTGAAGAATTGGGCATAGGAGTGTGGAATGTTGCTAAAAATAAGTGACTGGGGTAGGAACCTCTTTAGGCCTCCCAGAGATTTGCCTTGGGTAGGAATGAGATTTAGTCTTTAGCACTGTCTAGTCAAGCACTACAACTGGCATCTCTGGATGGAATCTGAAATACCTGCAGAAGTATTTCTTTGGTCAACACTGTTATTAAGCATTAATAAAGCTTAAAGTGGAGCTGGGCATGATGGCACATACCTATAATCCCAGAGACTGGGAGACTGAGGCAGGAGGATCATGAGTTTGAGGCCACCCTGGGTAATTGCACAAGACCCTGTTTGAAAAAGGACTGGGGTGTAGCTCATTGGTAAAGCACCCAGGGTTCATTCCCCTGTGCCACCAAAAAATAAAGCCAAAAGTGGTTGTCATTGTGTAAGGAGACAAAACTAGTTTCCCAAGTCTGGAGTCAGCATTTTTTTCCATAATAACATCCAAGTGACCTGAGGAGGCAAACAGGGTCCTTCTCTTTCTATTACTCTCCCCTTTTTCTCTCATGAAATGACTTCCTTCGAGGAGTTGGGTCTCAAAAGATTTTTTAAAAAAAAGATACTCCAAAGTATGGCACATTGATATGCTGAATACTTGAGTACTTTGAACTAAAAACAAAAACAATCTTAGAACACAGCTTTTTCTGACCTTCTGTCATTCCCCCACCCAAAGCACAAAGAGGGGTTCCCTTTGAAGTACAATTATCTGATTAAACAGGTTTCTCCAGCAGGAATACAGTTGTCTTGAGTCCCATCTCTATAGTTTCATCAAACAGGGAAGATAGCCTGGCATGGTGGTACATGCCTGTAATTCCAGCAACTCAGGAGACTAAGGCAGGAGGATCACAAGTTTGAGGCCAGCCTGGGCATCTAAGTGAGACCCTGTCTCAAAATTTAAAAAATAAAAAGAACTGGGGATGTAATTCAGTGGTAGAGGACATCTAGGTTCAATTCCCAGTATTGCCAAAAACAAAACAAAGCAAAAAACAAACAAACAAACAAACAACAAAAAAAAGAAGATGATTAACTCAGGAAAGAACCACTAGAACACCATGCCCAGACAAACTTTCTCTCAGGCTATTATCTTTTTTCAGGTCCATTCATCTCCCTCAGAATCATTTACTCCATGTCTCCTGCCCTCATGCATGAAACCTCAACCCCCTATATCATTCTATAGTTCAAACTATTTAAGTTTCAACAATTCAGACTTCGAGTCTCATATTTTGTGTGGTTGTCATGTCCACGTGTGCATAATAAATTTGTGTGCCTTTTTCTCCAATTAATCTGTCTACTGTCAGTATATTTGTGCTGACTCAATTATGGAACCTTCACAGGACAGAGGGGAACATCCTTTTGTGCCTACAAAGACCATCCCACTAGGCCTATGCTTGTAATCCCAGTGATTTAGGAAGCTGAGGCAGGAGGATCATAAAATCAAGGCCAGACTCAGCAATTACCAAGTCCCCAACTGGGGTTATAGCTCAGTGGTAGCTTGCCCCTGGGTTCAATCCCCAGTAACACCCACACACACAAAAGACTCTTCTGTGGCTGGTGTAGCTAAGTGGTAGGGCACTTGTGTAGCACGCACAAGGCTTTGAGTTCCATCACTAGCACTGTAAAGAACAACAACAAAAAAAAACCAAACAAAGCAACATGCATGTCATGAACCAGTTTTTCTTTTTAGCTTTGAGAATCCTTCAAAATTCCACTGACTTCACAATAGTGAAGCCCACATTTGCAGGAAAAAAAAATGGGCCATTTTTCTGTCATGCTGCTTGGTTGGTTAAAAGAACATGAAGCAATTTCAGGATACTAGAAAAGGCCTAAAGCAATGGGAAGCCTGTCTGATCAGTTTTATCTGGGTAAAACCTCCTGTGAGTGTGGGAGCTGCTTTCCCAAGTGGGATCTACTGTCCTCTAAGGCCAGGATAGCACAAAAACCCTGCCACTGCTCTGGAGCAAAGGTTTCCTGTTTTAAAAGATAAGGTAATCCCCCTGGGGCACAGAGATTTTAACTCTTGACTTTTCCCATAGAAACTGCATAATTTGTGGGGTGGGCCCTGGGACTGAGCCTACAGCTCAGATTAGAGCTGTTTCTCATGTCTCTTGTTGAGTTTGGGGGCTTTGGAGCAAATTAGTGAAGGTGTTCAGGCCTGGGGAGAGCTTTCAGATGCTCAAGGAGTCCTTGCATCCCAGGGAAACCTGCAGAGGTGAGGTCAATTATGTAGAAGAGTGAGCAAAAATGCTTTTGCCAGAGAATTTTCATTGTAACACTCCTGCAATTTATCCTGAATTTTGAGCATTCTTCACTCTCAGCATGACTTTCTGTACTTCAATTTCAGCCATGCCCTGGAATCAAAATAAAACTCCTGCCTGGAGAATTGAGAAGTCTCTTTGTACCCCTGCAAGCCAGGTGAGTTCAGAGTAGGAGGAAACAGCTAGTGGTGATGTGCTGCTGTGCAGTGGAATTTACATGGAAGTTTAAATTTCCAGTTGTCTTAAGGGAGCCCATAATCTAAATGGGAAAACAGGTAATATAAATTCACAAAATACAAGTCACACATCTACAGCAGAAAAGGAAAGGCTAACACAAACATTTCTCAGCAAGACAGGCTATATAATCTGTGGGGCTAGTGCAAAATGAAAATGTGAAGCCTCTTAGTCAAAGAGCAAGAAAAAAGTGCTTTTAAACACTTTTAAACAGAAAGCCAGACACAAAAGGACAAATATTCACTGGGCATGGTGACCCACACCTGTAATCCCAATGGCTCAGGAGGCTGAGGCAGGAGGATTGCAAGTTCAAAGCCAGCCTCAATAATTTAGTGAGGCCCTAAACAACTCAGCAAGTTATAATAAAGTACAAAAAAAAAAAAAAAAGGACTGGGAATGTGGCTCAGTGGTTAAGCGCCTCTGGGTTCTATCAAAAAAAAAAAAAAAAAAAGAAAGAACTGTATGATATGAATTGCCTAAAGTAGTCAATTTCATAGAGACAGAAAAGAATGGTGATTGTCAGGGGCTGGGAGGAGGAGAAATGGGGAGTTAGAGTTTTGTTTTGTTTTGTTTTTTTAGTTGTAGATGGACACATGTCTTTATTTTATTTATTCATGTGGTGCTGAGGATCGAACCCAGTGCCCCATGCATGGGAGGCAAGCGCTCTATCACTGAGCCACAACCTGAGCCTGGGAGTTAGAGTTTAATGGGCACAGTGTTTGTTTGGGTGATGAAAAGTTCAGGAACTGGATGTGGTGATGGTTGCACAAGAATGTGAATGTACTTAATGGTACAGAATTGCACACTCTAAAATGGGGTTACCTAGCATATACAAAGCCCTGAGTTCAATTTCTAGCACTGGAAAAAAAAATGGTTAAAATGGTAAATTTTAGGGGCTGGGGCTGTGGCTAAGTGGTGGAGCACTTGCCTGGCATGCATGAGGCCCTGGGTTCAATTCTTAGCACCACACACAAATAAATATATAAATTAAAATAAAGACCTGACAACTCATGTATTTTATTAGTTATTATTTGGCATTAGAGATTAAATCCAGAGGTGCTTTACTGCTGAGCTACATCTCCAGTTCTTTTTATTTTTTATTTTGAGACAGGGTCTTGCTAAGTTGCTGAGACTGTCCTTGAATTTGAGATCCTCCTGCCTCAGCCTCCCGAGTTGCTGGGATTATAGGTGTGCGCCATCACACCTGACTCATTGTATGAATATTAATAGCATGTGAGCGCACACACACACATACACACACACACACACACACAAGGTAAAGACATAAGCTTGTCCCTTCTCTTGTAGTCTCCATCTTGATTTGTCATAGTGACTTTATTTGCTACTTATTTTCTAAGAAAAATTAAACATTTAAGGTTTTAACATAGATTTTACCCTTTATCTTTATATTCTTATCTTAATCTGCTTTCTATCATTGATATAATTCAACTTAAAAAGAGAAAAGTTTTATTCTGGCCCACGGTTGGTTTGCTTGTTGTTTTGGGACTTGTGGCAAAACAGTACATCATGGTAGGAGTGCATTGCAAAGAAAATTGTTCACCTCATGGCAGTCAGGAAGCAGAAAGAGGCTGGGGTCCCAACATCCCCTTCGAGGGCATGCCCCCAATGAACCAGGCTCTACATCCTAAAGGTTTCACCGTTCCCTAATAGTGCCACAGGCTGGGCTGAAGACTTCAACACATGGACATTGGGGAGACATTCAAGATCCAAACTATAGCTATTTTTCAGTGCCAAATTTTAAAAATATCAAGACTATTTAACTCGACCGGGCATGGTGGCACACACCTGTAATACCAGCAACTTGGGAAGTTGAAGCAGGAAGATTCCAAGTTCCAAGCCAGTCTCAACAACTTAGGAAGGCTGTAAGCAACTTAGAAAGACCCTGTCTCCAAATAAAAAGGACTGGGATGTGGCTCAGTCGTTAAGAACCCCTGGATCAATACCTGGTATCAAAAAAAAAAAAAAAAGTATTTAATTCATATTTGAAGTCACTGAAATAAAACAAAATTTGAGCTGACTAGAAAAGACATACACAAGTCAGGCTCAGGAAAGCTGGAAGGAGGAAGAGAAATCCCAGCAAAGAGCCTCCTGAAATCATCCCAGGCATGGGACCTCATAGGGGAGTGTGTTGCTCATAGGTGCTCTTGTTAGCCTGACAACTGCCAGGATCCCCTTCCTGCCAGGTGTCTCCCCTTCCCACAGGCCTGCCAACTTAGTCCACAGTAAACAGGTTCACCGAAGTATCTTTAAAGCTCAGAGTTGGGATGCACTTAGAGAAGGGGTAGGCCAGAGGCCCAGGGTAGGAATGGCCACCACCACAACCCACTCCACAGGGTTCCTGCAGAGGGTGGCAGCAGTTGTGGGATGAGAGTAAGAAGTGGGAGGCCAACAGTCGGGAGGGAAGTATGGTGAGAAACCTTCCAGGCGTAAGACTTGTGTGAGCTCAGGCTCCAAGCCCCAGGGCATGCTCTACTATTGCACAGGGTTCCACCAAACAAATTCAAAGATAAGACTAGTAAGAATTTCAAGATGGGGCTGGGGTTGTGGCTTAGTGGTAGAGCGTGTGCCTAGCATGTGTGAGGATGGGTTCTATCTCAGCACTACATTTAAATAAACAAATAAATAAAATAAATATCCATCCACAGCTAAAAAATATATTTAAAAAAAAGAGATGACTTTCAAGATGGCAGGCAGGTGCATTAAACCCTAAATGTAGGGCCCCTGTGAGTACAGGTTCTGATTCAAACTGTACTGACAACACACTCCTGAAGCCAGCCTTCAGCTGTGCCCCTTGCTTTTCACCGCCTTGCTCACTGTTGAGTGCTCTGCTCATAGTTCACTGACCAATGATCTTATCTGAGAATATATTGGAATGTAAGTTGATAAACAAATCCAGTCAATTTCAACACTGAGGGCAGTTTCCCAAGTTGCTAACCTAACCCAGGGCTGCCATACAGGGAGCCAGGCAGCATGTGAGACTGGCCAAAGTTAGTTTCTGAAAGCCTGGGAGGTAGGCATGGGGGAAGAGATCTGGCTCTCTGGGCAGCTGCTACCTGTAAAGCAATATAGAGGCCATCATCCTCACTATATTTCTTAAGTTCTTACAAAGAGTGCAGACTGTTGACAATGAGCTTTTTCTTTGTAATGGCCTCAAGTTGTGCCTGGGGTAGGGTAGAGTGTTCTACTTGGACTGAAGGGTTTGCCTTAAGCATGGTCTGGATCATATTGCAGAGGGTTATGCTCCAACTGACTCCATTTGCTCAAATGTACTCTTGATTCAAGTGCCTTTCTGGGATTTTTCAACTTTGGACTCCTTTCAACATCTCATATTTGAAGAGACCCCTCAAGAACCTCACTAGCAACTATCGGCACAGCAGCGGGAGACTGGAGAAAATACACCATCTCCCTAACAGGTTGGAGACAACCAGCAGCATGTGGTGCCCTTTTATTTGGGTGCAGTGGGATATAATCAAGTCCATCAACTATTCAAGTCAGCCCTGCCCTATCTAACTGGCAAAGGGGCTGGAGTTTAAGCAAAGAAAGATGTAAGGGGCCAAAGGAGGCAGATAGCTTGGGTTTTAGTCTTAGGAAGCAAAGCACAATAGCCTGCCTAGGCCAGTTGAGCAGCTCCCTGTTAGCAGTCAGTGACCAACCCTGGTGGGATGAGGCCCCACCCTGTGATTCACAGGTTGGGTCTGTCCCACCATGCCAGCCCTTGTTGGGACAGTCTTAGGAAGTAGTTCTGTGGGTGCTTAAATGTCTCCATCAAGAATGAAGGCTGTCAGCAACTTGGTGAGGTCCTAAGCAACTCAGCAAGACCCTATCTCTAAATAAAATATTAAAAAGGACTGGGAATGTGGCTCATTGGTTAAATGCCCTTGGGTTGTTCAATCCTCCATACCAAAAAAGGAAAAAAAAAAAAAGAAATGAAATCTGGATCTGTGGACAACTAGGACCTTTTCTAATGTTATTTATTTAGAAAGGGCTTTGAAGGGAAAGCAACCAATCCTTTCTCTGCCCAACCTTGAAGTTTTTCTCATATTAAATGACCGTCATGATCCCATTTAGCAAGAGTTCAAAGGACTCAATCAAAGATAAAATTTGCATTGAATAAACAGCACAACATTTTCCCCTTTGTGTTGTAGAGCTTATAGTGAAACATAGCCACACTCTAGTGCTCTAGCAAACAATGCTGGGTAAAAGACAGTGCAGGAGTGGCTAATGCAGGACAGTTCTTTACCTTTTCTTTTTACCTTGATGGACTGAATTTGACATAATAATTTTTAAGTGCTCAGGTCATTAGGAAATCAGAAATGGCCAAATTGCATCTGGATAATCTCTGCTACAAATAATCATTTGAGGAGGTAGTGTGGTAGAGTGAAAAAAATTCTCTGGGTTTGGAGTCAGAAAGCTTGGGTTGTCCAGTCATAGCTTAAAGGCCTGGGTAGGACAGTTAGCCTTGTTGGATGCTCAGTTTCCTCATGTATAAAATGGAGATAGTAAGTCCCAAATATCTCACAAGAGGTTGGCTGCAGTGCTACACACCTGTAATTGCAGCTACTTGGGAGACTGAGGCAGGAGAACTGCAAGTTTGAGGCCAGCCTCAGCAACTTAGCAAGACCCCATGTCAAAATAAAAAAAACTAAAAGGGCTAGGAATGTATCTCAGTGATAGAGTACCCATGGGTTCAATCCCCAATATCCCAAAACAAAACACCCAAATATCTCATGAGATTGTCATGAGTACAATATAGAAAATATAGAAAAGTACTTATTTTGTGTTTACATACAACATACCCTTAACCTATGTGTACCACGTTATGATCTGTTACATTTGTGGCACTTTGGTTTTTATGGTGTTAGGGATTGAACTTAGGGGCACTTTATCCCTAGTCCTAGAAGGACAACCCTAGTCCTTTATTTAAATTTTTTGAGAGAGGGTCTTGCTAAGTTGCTGAGACTGGCCTCAAAATTGCAATCCTCCTGCCTCAGTCTCCCTAGTTGCTAAGATTATAGGTATGTACCGCTGGATCCAGCTGTATTTCTGGTACTTTCTTCAATATTTCCCTACCCACACCAATTTAACAAAACAAATATTAACCTATTAACCTAATTTTCAGAGTAAAGCCATTTTTAATTACAGTATTATAGCACTGGGCACCAGTGTTCAAACTTTTTTTTTTTTTTTTTGGTACCAGGAACTGAACCCAGGGACACTTATAAAAATAAATTTTTATATTTTATTTAGAGACAGGGTCTTGCTGAGTTGCTTAGCGCCTTGCTAAGTTGCTAAGGCTGGCTTTGAACTCTCCATCCTCCTGCCTCAGCCTCTTGAGCTGCTAGGATTACAAGCATGCAACACTGTGCCTGGCTTCTGGTCAAACTTGACAATTCATTATTAAAAACAAAGCAAAACAAAACAAAAAAAGAAAAACAATAACAAAAGACTGAACACTAAGTAAAATCTTTAACAAAACCCAAATTTTGGATTTAATGTTTTAATTTTTAAATAACCAAACTTTATAATTTTATACATAATCCAATGTAATGCTAATAAAATTAGCATTTCAGCTCCAAGAGTTTGTATGTAACAGGGATAGTCTTCAAACCATGAGATACAAATAAAAATGAAAAAGTATATAATAGAACAAAAACTGCAGACACTAACTCAGGGAAATATCTGAAGGCTTTACATCCTTTATTGACCATGATGGCTTTTGGAATTATGATTGTTGACATGTAGAACCTTCGACATTTAGATACAGCCTTTATTTTTTTTTTTTCACAGTAAGTTAAAAATCCATCGTAACACTCCGTAGACTTCACTGGTCTTGCAAGTAGATTCTAGGAGTTTGTGATCTGATAAAAGAGTAACATGAAAATTTACTGTATTGCCCTAATTTCATACTTCCTTGTACACAATGAATCACTTTGGGAATCTATTCCAAGGGTTATTACACAAAAGTGTCAAGAATAAAATGTTCTCCACTCTTGCATAAAATGTGTACAGTGTATCAGGAATGGAAAACTTCTGTGTTTTCCAGGGCCCAGGCTTCAGGGATTTCTGCGCCAGAAGATGAAAGGCTCCTTCTGCTTATTGGCTTCTTTGTTCTAAGGATTAGTCATCCAACCCTGGCGTTTCCCCTTGTTGGATCCTAGATGCTATTCTAATGGCTTCTTCCAGAGATGGCTGTTCTCCAAGCTGAAACAGGAACATAAACACATCAAACACTAATAACCTAAAAGCCACAGCCAAGAGAATGCTAAAAGGAAATGTTATATTCCACAAGTGAATGTCTCTGTAATTTTGGGGCTTGTTAAAAATATTATTCTGACCTAATCATTAAGAACACAAAACCAAATTTCTGCAGGGGAGAATAATGCAGTTTCTTTATTTGGGATTTTGATAAAATGTTTATACATGCAAGGGACAAAAGGTAGTCACCTTGGTCAATCTGGAGATGGAGAACTTCTGGAGCTGTTAGCTTCTACACCTATAAATTAAAGAAAACCAACCTGGCATTTTCCTGAGTGCATTCTAACCCTTTATCAATTAAACATATGGAAGAAAATCGTCCTTAAGGAGAGGGTATCTGCACCTAGCACCTAGGATTCTAGATTCTCTACTTGAATCCAGTGACTCTTCTCAGAGAATGGCTCCTTGCAGGTCTTCTGACATTCCCCACTCAATTTAGGCTCTGTATTTATACTAGGTTCATCTCCAAGAGTAGCTCTTAAGAGCTTTACAAAATACTGCCTAATTAGACTTTTATTTTGAGAGTAAAGATGGATGGCTGGGTGCACACAGGGACACATGCCTGAGATATTTTTCTTGCTATAAAATTTTCAAGAATATGCAGAGGTAGTAAAGTACAAAATGCTGGTCTTTTTGAAATCACCTCAAATTCAGAAATTTTTTAAAAGTAAGTTAGGTACCCAAATAAGTTTGTCCTGCTTTTGTGTGGGTTACATACAAAGCACAGTGTCCTGGGTTGAGGGCTATGAGTAGCACTTCCGTCAGCTGAGAAGAGCTTGCCCTTGTACTCACCTGAACTGCAATCTGGGTGCCATTGGATGTTGCCACTAAGGTCAGAGGTCTTGTTTCTGTGGTTACTAAATGATGGCTGTGCTGCTGGTGCCCTATTTCTGATGAGGCTGTATGGAATGCTGCCAGGGTCTTGAGCCACAATTGCAACCTTAAGTAAAACAAATAAGCAGTGCACACATGAAGAATTAAATCTATGACTCAAACAGGAAAAAGTCCATTTAATGTGAGGAACTGTCTTCAAATTCAAAAGGAAACAGACTTGTGATCATAGACTTGTGAAGCCTATCACTAGAAGAGACCTTATACTATCCATTATGGACTCTTCTTTTTTATTGAGGAATTCAGGCTCAGAGAGAAGGGATGTATCTAAGTTTATGAAGCGAACCATTGGCAAAGAGAGCAGAGACACTGGAAAGGTGGACCTGCTATGCAGGGATATGTGGTTGTACTTAGGATCTATTACCTGGAAGCGGCTGCTTGGAAAATTGTATTGGTAGACTACTTCACATTACAGATGCTAGTTACTTCTGAGTTGGATCAGTGGTAGAGAATAGACTACTTTCTCCTGTTTACCTGTCCATTTAAAATTAGATTTCCATTTAACTAGGAAAACTGGAAGGACCAGTAACATTATTAATGACCACATCATTTCATATATTCATTTCCTATTTCATTCATTTATTTATTTTTGGTACTATGGATTGAACTCAGGGACACTTTGCCACTGAGCCACACTCCCAAATCATCTTACTTTTTATTTTGAGACAAGGTCTCTCTAAGTTGCTTAGGGCCTCACTAACTTGCTGAGGCTGGCTTCAAACTTGTGATCCTCCTGCCTAAACTTCCTTAGTCACTGGGATTACAGGTGTGTGCCACTGTACCCAGCCTCATTTCCATTTAGACTCCACAGAAACTTTCTATATTCCCTCCTGAAGCCTATAGCCAAATATGTTAACAGTGCTTTTGTGACTCTTACACCACCAATGAACTTTTCTCTTGTATTTTTTCAGTACTGGGGACTAAACCAAGTAGTGATCCATCAATGAACTATGCCCCCAGCCCTTTTTATTTTTTATTTTGAGACAGGGTCTCTGCAAATGACCAAGGCTGACCTTGAATTGTGATCCTCCTGCCTCAGCCTGCCAAGTAGCTGGAATTAAGGCATGCTCCACAGCACATGGCATAAACATAACTTCTTTTAAATTTATTTATTTGGTGCTGGAGATTGAACCCAGGGATGATTTACTACTGAGTTATATCCCCAGTCCTATTTTAAATTCTGAGACAGGGACTTATTAGTTGTTTAGGGCCTAATTTGCTGAGGCTGGCCTCAAACTTCAGATCCCTATGCACCACTGTGTCTGGTTAATGTAGCTTTAAAAAATGTATATGATATAGAAAATGACAATTACTTTGTTACATAATATTCTGAAATTTCTGGGCTGGGTATAGCTCATAACAGTATAACATTTGATTATCATGCACTAGGCATTAGGTTGATCCCTAGTACTGAAAATAAATAAAAGTTTTTTTCAGCCAAATTCAGAGGAAAAAATAAATTAAAACTTAAAATTGCTCAACCACAAGACTAGGATCCTAATTAGAATATACTCCATGTTTGTATAAATATGTCAAAATATACTCTATTGTCATGTATATTCACAAAGAACAAATAACATTTCAAAAATTAAAACTGCTGTTTTACTTGGTAATTAATCTACTAAAAATGGTAGCTTTTTAAGCTACTAGATATTTAGCTTGCATCAAGTCTGCTAATGTTAAAAAAAACCCCAAAAAAACCAAAACCAGATTTCAGTTCAGCAATAGCACAGTTGCCTATACTGTTTGTTTTGTGCGGTATACCTAGGGCCTTACACGTTAGGTAAGTGCTCTACCACTAAGCAACAACCCCAGCTCCTGGAGTTTACACTAGACCTAAACCTCCTGAAGATAGCAATTATAAACTCTCTGACAAATAAAAAAAAAGCAAATTTGAAGGCATTGGAGAACCATAAAAAGCAGGGAAAAAAACTAGAGAGGATTCTCAAAAGAAGGGAACCGCCTGGGTTACATCTGTATTTTAGAAGATTTTCCCTCTGATGTACGAATCATCTTTTTAGCATTGAGTAACTTAGGGGCTCAGATAATGGAATCCAAGGCTGCCAGAATAGCTATCCATTGAGAGGGATGTGTAAGAAAGGAGATAACTAGAGATAGGACCCTCAAATCTACTCTTCTCAAATCCTTAAGATATATAAACCAAAAATATGTGCAGTTTCCAGTAAAGTTCCAATAAGCAGCTGCCAGGGGCTAAGAGATTTAAGTAACACTCATCAGAAGAAAGGCAAAATTTGCAGTTTCAATTCTACCAAGTTTTGAGGGTTGGTAAACACCTCAGGCTTTTATATTGAAAAGCTGAAAGCTTAAAGCCCACACTCTTGAAATAAAGATTATGTCAGGACTACATCATGTACAACCGTAGAAATGAAAAGTTGTACCCTATTTGTGTACAGTGAATCAAAATGCAGTCTGTAAAATAAAATTAAAAAATAATAATAAATAAAACAGCAGTAAGTTAAAAAAAAAAAAGGCTTTGTCAGGACTAAAGATTCACTCTAAGACCCAATAGCCAAACTGAAATAGACCTGCTTTCACGAAGTACAAAGTCCATGCTTGAAGATAAAAGTGGTACAACATTAAGTGTAAGAAGATTGATAATTTAGGATGAATATTGTAATTCCTAAATCAACTGCAAAAAAGAAAAGAAAAACACAAGAGGATATAGGTAGGAAGTCTTTAGAGGAATTGAAGTACATATGCACCTAATAACTGAGCTCAAAATCCTTAAAGAAGTGCTGGGAATGGGGCTCTGGTAGAGCACTTGCCTAGCATATATAAAAGGCCCTGAGTTCAATCCCCAGTACTGGAAAAAAAAAAAATTAAATCTTATAGAACATGCTCTAAGCACAACAGATTTAAAATAAAAAATCAAAGCGATATCTAGAAAAGTACCACATATTCAGAAATTTAAAATATGTCTAAGTAATCCACTGTCAGAGAAGAAATGACCACAGAATAACATAATGTATCGAAATTTGTGAAATGAACCTAAAGCAATTCTTAGAGGGAAATTTGTAGCTTTAAATGCTTATATTAGGAAAAACATTAAATAATTTTAGTGTTTGTCTTATAACAACAGAAATAAGAGAGAGAGGAAAAAATTAAACCAAAAGTAAATAGAGCCAGGTGCATGCCTGTAATCCTACTAACTCAGGAGGATGAGGAGGAAGATCACAAGTTTGAGGCCAGTCTCAGCAAATTAGGCAGACCCTCAGCAACTTGATGAGACCCTATCTCAAAAAAAAAAAAAAAAGATTGAGGATGTAGCTCAGTGGTAAAGTTCCCTTGGGTTCAATCCCTAATCTTCCTGGCCCCTGCAAAGTAAACAGAAGGCCCAGTGTGGTGGCATTTTTCTGCAATTCTAGTTTCTTAAGAGGCTGAGCCAGGAGGATCACAGAGTTCAAAGGCAGCCTCAGCCAATTTAGTGAGGCCCTAAGCAACTCAGCAAGACCCTGTCTCTAAATAAATATTTAAAAGGGCTGGGGATGTGGCTCAGTGGTTAAGTACCCCTGGGTTCCATTCTTGGCAATAAATAAATAAATAAATGAATAAATAAATAAATAAATGTAAAAAGTAAATGGAAGGAAATAAAGTCTGAACAGAAATTAATGAAATAAGCCAGGTGCATGCCTGTAATCCCAGAGACTCAGGTGGCTGAGGCAGGAAGATTATAAATTTGAGGGATACCCTTGGCAATTTAGCAAAACCCCTATCTCAAAAGTCTACAGGGTATTAGAACAATACCATCAATTACTGGTACAGCACTTCTGGTACCATTACCAACACATATACACATACACAAACAATTTTAAAGAAAAATTAAAAGGTAAAGATTGTTCTAGATTTTTTTCTGAGAATGATTAATAGTAAAATTCATGAATCCCTAGAAAGATGATCAAGAAAAAGATACAAATTATCAGAATCAAGAATAGACAAGGGCTGGGTTGTGGCTCAGTGGTAGAGTGCTTGCCTAGCATGCATGAGACTGGGTTCAATTCTCAGCACTGAATATAATTAAAATAAAGGTTCCACTGACAACTAAAAAAAAAATTTTAAAAAGAATAGAAGAGCAACATCATTTCAGATCCTACAGACATTGAAGAATTAATAAGGAAATACTATTGAGTAATTTTGTGTCAATCAATAAAACTATTGATTACTGGTTTATATGTGCCACCACACCAGCATGGCTATGCAATTTTACATTTTTACCAGTGGATACTTTAAAGTTCCAATTTCTTTACATCTTTGCTACTTTTTTTTTTTTTGGGGGGGGGTTGTATAATAGTCATTCTAATGGAGGTGAAGGAAGAGCTCACTGTAATTTTGATTGCATTTCCCTAATGATTGATATTGACCATCTTTTTATAGGTTTATTGGCCTTTCTTGGGGGTAGTAACCAGGGATTGAACTCAGGGACACTCAGCTACATCCCCAGCCCCTTTTTTATTTTATTAGAGACAGGGTCTCACTGAGTTCTTAGTGACTCACTTTGCTGAAGCTGGCTTTGAACTCGAGATTCTCCTGCCTCAGCCTCTCAAGTCACTACTGGCCTTTTGTTTTAAATGTCTACTTAAGTCCTTTGTTCATTTTTAAGTTGGGGTTTTATTGTTGTGCAAATCAGAATATGATTTGCAAGTATTTGGAGGTTATCTTTTTTCACTTTCTTGGTAATATCCTATGATGCACAAAGCTTTTTTTTTTTTCTTCCACAGTGTTAGGGATTGAATCATGTTTAGGCAAGTGCTCTGCTGCTGAGCCACACTTTGACAAAACCCAATTGTTTTACTCAGGTTTTTCCCTGCTGCGACCAAAAGACCTGACCAGAACAACCTGCAGGGAAGGAAAGTTCACTTGAGGGCTCATGGTTTCAGAGGTCTTAGTCCATAGGAGGCGGATCCCATTACTCGGGGCTCTTCATGAAGGAAGAGTGTGGCAGAAGGAAACAGCTCACATAGAGATCAGAGGGCAGAGAAAGAGGTCTCTACTTGCCAGACACAAATAAATATCTCATAGCCACGCCCCCAATGAATCACTTTCTCCAGCCACACCCCACCTGCCTCCAGTTACCACTCAGTAACCCCATCAAGGATTAATTCACTGATTAATATAAGGCTATGTACAGCCCAATCATATCTACTCCAAACCTTTGTGCACTGTCTGACGTGAGCTGTTGGGGGACACCTCATATCCAAACCATAACACCAATTATTCTAGTTTCTCCCCTTTTTACTATCTATGCTTTTAGTGTCATATGTAAGAAATCATTGCCTAGTCCAGGTCATGAAGATTTTCATCTATTTTCTTCTAAGAGTTTTACAGTTTTAGCTCTTAAATTCAGATCTTTGATCCACCTCGAGATACTTTTTGTATATGGCATAAGGTAAGGGTACAGTTTCATTCTTTTGCATGTGGATATCCAATCTTCCAGTACCATTTATTGAAAAACTGTCCTTACTCCTTTGAATGGTCAATTTTTAAGACAGAGGCAGCAGGTATAAGTCAGTGGTAGAGTGTGTGCTTAGCATGCATAAGGCACTGGGTTTGCTCCTATGCACTGACTCCCCAAAATTAAGAATGAGAAACCCAATTGTGGGAGGGGAAGGGGGAAAGAAAGAGGAGGGGATTGAGTCAGGAAGGATTTCCCAGTGCATGCAGAGAAATAGCTGCAGCCAATTTAAGTATAAAAGTAATTCACAGGTTGAGTCCAAACATCCCAGAAGTTAACATTGCCCAAAGGCCTACCACTGCAGCAGAAGGAGTAGTGGCAGCATCTGGTCCTGAAGAGAAACCCCCACCCTTGTATTATTTCCTGTTGCTGGAAGCTGCCTGGTTTCATTCCATCTTTCTAAGCCTTAAGTCCTGATTAGTTTCCAGACCCACAACCTACAGACAGTCTACATAAGAATGCTTGCCTTAGGGTCAGACTTGCAATTGTAATTGATACAAGGTATATTTACCTAAGCTGGGCTATAAACCCATCCTGGAATCTTTGAACCATGGAAATGACTGCAAACTGATTAGGTGGGACCATCCTGTCCACAAGATAGCCTGAAGGCTAATACCTATGTTTTGTTTTGGTCTCTTTTAAAAAATAAAGGTATAATTAGCATATAGTAAAAATGAATGAAAAAAATGCATTAATGTTAGATAGTATGTTGAATTCTGACACTTAAATACATCTCTAAAACCACTATCTAAAACAAAATATGGAGTAATTTCTTCATATTCTACTGAATTTCCCTCCAAAATGGATTAATTCTATCCATAGATCATATAATTGTTCATATGTATCCTAGTGGAATTGCTATGTCATAGAGATGTTTGACTTTATTTTTTGGTACTCAGGATTCAACCCAAGAGAACTTTACCACTAAGTTATATCCTCAGCCCTTTTGATTTTTTATTTTGAGACAAGGTCTCACTAAGTTGCCGAGGCTGACCTCTATCTTGCAATCCTCCTGCGTCAGCCTCCCAAATTACTGGGATTACAGGTGTGCATGCCTGGCTAAATAGAATCATACAATATGTGTTCTGGTTGGAGTCGCTGAATCATAAAGTACAGGTTTTTTTGACTTTATAAGAAACTACCAAATGATTCTCAGAGATGGATGTTTTATTTTATACTCCCATTAGCTGCTTCACATCCTTGTCAACATTTGGTTTTAGATTTTAGCCACTGTCTTGGGTCTGAGATGGTATCTCATAGTGATTTTCATTTGTTCTTTCTTTCTTTCCTCCCTCCCTTCCTTCTTCTGTGCTGGGGATCAAACCCAGGGTTTCTGCTAGACAAGCATTCTACTGATCTACACCCTTAGTCTCTTATTTTGCATTTCTTTGATGACCAAAGATGTAAACATTTTTTTTTTCTTTTTTTGTCTTATAGGCCATTCATTGACTATATCTTCTTTGGGGACAAGTCTATTCAAATAAACAACAGAAATGATAGAATCATCTAGACATTTAAAAAGTTCATCTGGTATACCCACACATGCCTGTAATCCCAGTGGTCAGGGAGGCTGAGGCAGGAGGATCACAAGTTCAAAGCCAGCCTCAGTAACTTAAGAAGGCCCTAAGCAACTCAGTGAGACCCTGTCACTAAATAAAATATAAAAAAAGGCTGGAGATGTGGCTTAGAGGTTAAGTGCCCCTGGGTTCAATCCCCAGTACCCCCCCCCAAAATATATTTGTTGTTGTTCATTTTTAAAGGGCTGTCCATCTTTTTATTGTTGATTTGCAGCTGTCTGTTACATATTCTCAATGTAAGTCTGTTGTTAAACAGATGTATATATAGTGTGTCTTTTCCCTGTCTGAAAGATACCTAATCCTTACCTTACATTGTCTTCAGCGAGCAAAATTAACTCTAAATCCAATATATCTGGTTTTTTCCTTTCCTTTTCTTAGTGCCTCTTCTATTCTGTCCAAGAAATCTTTACCCTGAGGTTCAAAAATATTTGCCTCTCTTCTGGAAGTTTTATGATTCTGAGTTTTGCATTTCAACATAAATAAGACCTCTAACTTTGTTCTGTGTTTGAAGATTGTTTTTGCTAAGTCAGGCAAGGTGATGCACACCTGGAGTCCCAGGAGGCTGAAGTGGAAGAACTGCTTAAGCCCAGGAGTTAAGAGAACTGCCTGGGCAACATAGCAAGATTCTGTCTCCCTGTCTCCAAAAACAGACTGTTTTGACTTTTATAGCTTCTTTTTGCATTATCATGTGAATTTTCATCTCAGCTCATTCCAAGCCAGGTGGTATGGTGCACATCTGTAATCCCAGTGACTCAGGGGTCGAAGCAGGAGATTGCAAGTCTGAGGCCAGCCTGGCCAACTTAGTGAGACCCTGTCTCAAAAGAAGTTAAAAAGGGGGTAAGGGTATAGCTTGGTGGTAGACTGCTTCTCAAGCATGCAGGAGGCCCTGGGTTAAATCTCTAGTACTGTGGGGATGTATTGTTAAGGTAGTTCTGGGGACCATGACCCAGTCTTTGAAGATGAAATCTTTGAGATCAGTAGATCTGAGCTGGCTCAGAGACATTTCTTGCACAGGGGGCTAGAGTTAACTAGCTGGGTGTGTATGGCTTTGTTCTACTGTTTTTCTTTTGGGTTTGGGCGTATATCTTATCTCACTGAACGTAACCTCTATGTGGGCACAGACTGTCCCTTTCACCATTTTGCTCCTTGTATGTAATGCAGCTGATGTGAAATAAATACCTGTTGAAAGACTAGGCCCAAGGATTCTTTCTATGCTCCTAAAAATCTTTCTCTGATAGATGAGTTCATTTCAATTTTTTTTTTTTTTTTTTTTTTTTTTTTTGTACCAGGGATTGAACCCAAGGGTGCTTAATCACTGAGCCACATCCCCAGCCCTTTTTATATTTTATTTTGAGACAGGGTCTCACTGTTGCTTAAAACCTTGCAAAATTGCTGAGGCTGGTTTTGAATTCACAATCCTCCTGCCTTAGTCTCCCAAGTCTCTGGGAGACTTGACATCCATTTCAATCTTAATAGTAAGAAATGGGGAAACAAGATGGTGGAATAGAAGTATCCTTCATGTGACTCTGCAAGTGAGAAGAGTCAAGACAACAAAGGAGAAATCATATTCTGAGGAGAGAAAAAAAGTAAGAACTTTGGGAACCAATACAGTAGTGACAGGAAACCTAAACAACAAGGTTTAAGATAATTGAAAAGATAGCTTAAAGAAAAGTTGAAAGCAATTTGCAACAACCCTAGTTCCCTGGCCAAGGATAAGGAACACAACACTTCAAACACAATGTAAGTTAGAGAATGCAAACAACCTGGATTATAACAGCAGACCAGCAGTCCTGACTGTAAGAACTGTGGTTCTTAAAAGCTTTAAACCCATTTTTGAGATTCAGCCTGAAAGTGATTTCTCCTGCACAACAAGCTAGCTTACATTACATCATCACATCACTCAGCAAACTCTGAGTGCTATAACCAGGAGCCATACTGAGAAGGGTCATGTAGGGACTAAACTGCTCTAGGGATCAGCAAACTAGGAAAAATCAGAACTCCGAGTTCCTGCAGACACCCTTTGCTTTGACTGGGTGGGAGACAGTCATGCGAGACTGTCATGGTTTGGGAGAATGATGCAAACCTGAGAGGTTTAAACATCTGGAAGCACAGGCTGTGATGGGGAAGGGAATAGATGGCACAGCAGTTTGTGATTCTACCCTGTGATAAGGAGGCCATCACTTGTGGTTTCCCAAGGAGGCCAGGTCCAAGAACTCAGAGACCAGTGCTGGCAGAAAACTACAAGGCCAAGGTGGGCAAGCTATTCAATTCCTGTGTCCCCACTGAGCACAGAACTGGGAGTCTGATTGCTTCCTCAACTCTTGGAGGCATTCCCGGAATATACAATGGTTTGGTTATTTGCTATAGCTCCAGATGCACAGACTAGAAACCTCTGGACTGATGTGGTCCACATGCCACTGAACCTCAGTCAGCAAGAAGGGCTCTTGGTAACCCCAATGTTCACCATGCCAATGAGTGTAACATACAGTTTCCAGAAGGAATACAGGCCTGGTGCAGTCAGCATTTCCTTAACCTGCCCCGTGAGAAACTTAGGGCACACCTGCATACTCCCCAAACTTTGTTCTTATATGAGCCGAGAGGAACATAACAGGCTTCAGCTGCAGCACACTAGCCCCCATATCTGGTGGTCCAACATCAGAAGACCTGGAGAGAATTGTCAACAATCCAAGCACCTCAGTTGGGAGGAATTTTTGACTCTTTCCCTCTGCCCTCATCTATCCTATCTTTTATATTATTATTTAAGATATTTCTCATTATTTTTCTTACTTTATTTTATTTTAATGCTTTAATTGGATTTTTTTCTTCAAAATTTTCTTCTTTCTTCTGTTTCCTCCTCTTTACTATTCTGTTATCCTTCTTTTTCTTCTTCTCCCCGCCCCCCCTGTTGTACTAGAGATAAAATCCAGGACCTCACATAGGCTAGCCAAATGCTCTACTAATGAGCTACATCCCTGACTCTTTATTTTTCAAAAAAAATTTTTAGTTGGTGATAGGCCCTTATTTTATTCATTTATTTATATGTGGTGCTGAGAATTCAACCCAGTGACTCACACATGCTAGGCAAGTGCTCTACCACTGAGCCACAACCCCAGTCCATATCCCTGACCCTTAAGTCTTTTTATATTTATTTATTTATTTATGCTACCAAGATTTGAATCCAGGGATGATGCTTAACCACTAAGCCACATCCCAGCCCCTTTATTTTATCTAGAGACAGGGTCTCACTAAGTTGCTTAGGGGCTGGCTTTGAACATGCAATCCTTCTGCCTCAGCCTCCAGAGCCACTGGGATTACAGGCATGTGCCCTCACACCCAGCTTTATTTTGTGTTGACACTGTGTTTTGCCAAGTTGCCCAAGCTGGCCTCAAATTTGTGATCCTCCTGCCTCAGCCTCCTGAGTAGCTGGGAATACAGGTGTGTACCACCATGCCTGGTCCTTTTTTATTGTTATTGGTGTTGTGATTCTTGTCTTATTTTTTACTGTGTTTCTATATATAGTTTATTTTTATGTTGTTGTTACTGTTGTTTGTTTTCTTCTTTCTGAGTGGTCCTGGGGATTGAGTCTGGAACCCTGAGCACACTGGATGGGTGCTTTGTTACTGGGCTACAGCCAAGCCCAGCTGGGAGAAATTGTACCTTATTCCAGCCATGACCTCATCCCAATCAAACCTTGGTAGATACTTCAACTTAAAGAAGACCTGGTCCCAAGAAGGCATGGCTAAGGGGGTCCTGAAGTCCTGCTTCTGGACAGTCACCTTCAGCAAAGAGAGTAAAACAACAATTGTGGATATCATATCCATAAGGGACCTCAACATAGGTTGCTCCATACACTGCTGACAACACTGTAGGAATAACCACAGAGTGTATACCCCATATACTCATTTTTCTACAACACACTTGTCTGAACTACCAGAGGAACCCTACTCCTGTGAGGCCTACAAAGAAAGTGAATCCCTCAGCCTCCAATACAGAACACACTGTGTCAAAACCCACTAATCACAGCCAAAGAAACCATAGGAAAACTACATTATAAAGTTCATTTGCAAACTCAAAACTACTCAACAAACTGATATGCCAGGGCTCACTGTCAAGAGAAGGATGCTCACTAAGAAGAGCCTCACATAAAATTAGAAGAGATATCTATCCCAATATATGCTTAAATCTCAGCACAAAAAAATATGAAAAAACAAGGCAACATGACAACTCCAAATATTCATAACTCTAATAACTGATTCCAAAGATAATGAAAGGGATGAGATGCTGGACAAAGAATTCAAAAGAATGATTTTTTAAATGATTGAATTAAAAGATGATACAAATAAATAGCTGAATGAATTAAGGAAGATAGTGTAGGCATAAAAGAGCAATTCAATAAAGAACTGGAATTTCTGAAAAAGAACCAAAGAGAAATCTTAGAAACAGAGCTTAATAAGTCAAATAAAAAGCTTAGTTGAAAAAATCTCACAAATAGACTAGATCAAGTAGAAGAAAGAATATCACAGCTTGAAGACCATAAGCTTTGATATTATCATATTCAGACAGTAATGAACAAAATAAGAATGAACAGAACATACAAGATTTATTGGACATCATTAAAAACTAAGCACAGGGGCTGGGGATATGGCTCAGTTGGTAGAGTGCTTGCCTTGCAAGCACAAGGCCCTGAGTTCAATCCCCAGCACCAAAAAAAAAAAAAAAAAAAAAAAAAAACTAAGCACACATATAAATGAAATAGGCAAGGGAGAAGTATAGGTTAAAGGCCTCAAAAACTATAATGTGAAAGCAAAAAAAATCCTAAATCTTGTGAAAGATATGGACATGGAGGGATAGAAGGCATTTAGAACCCCAAACAGACATGACCAGAAAAGAACTGCTTTATGACATATTATAGTTACAGTGCCAAAAGTATAGAATAAAGAAATAATATTAAAAGCTGCAAGAGAGAAGCACCAAATCACATATAAAAGCAGACTTGTCAAAAGAGCAGCAGATTTCTCATCAGAACTGTAAAGGGTCATAGGGCATAGAATCATGTATTTTAATCCCTGAAAGTAAATAACTGCCAACATAGATTACTACATCCAGCAAAGTTATCCCTCAGAATTCAAGAAGAAATAATGATTTTCCAAGGTAAGTATACACTACAGGAACTAAACCAACATTACAGAAGACACTTGAAAGAAACCTACATCCTAAATAGGAAGCAAGATAAACAATCACGAGCTAATAGGAAAGAATAAATGTCATTAACAGAGTAGAGCACTAAATGAGAATTAGAAAAAAAAATCAGACATTAGAAAAACAAAACGGGGCTGGGGAGATAGCGCAGTCGGTAGAGTGCTTGCCTTGTAAGCACAAGGCCCTGGGTTCAATCCCCAGAAACTCCCCCCAAAAAAAAGGAAAAGAAAAAAGAAAAGAAAAACAAAACAAAATGACAGGAATTAGCATATACTTTTGCAGTAATAACCCTATATATAAATGGTCTTATTCTCCAATTAAAAGATGCAGACTAGCTGATCAAATTAAAAAAAAAAAAAAAAAGAAAGAAAGACCCACTGTGTGCTGTAATGACTCCCTGTAATCCCAGCTACTTGGGAAGCTAAGGCAGAATGATTAGTAGATTGAGGCCAACCTAGGAAGCTTATGGAGGCGCTCTCAAACTAAAAAATAAAAAGTGCAGGGGATATTGCTCAGTGGTAGAGGGCCCCGTATTCAATCCCCAGTACTGAAACAAAACAAACAAAACAAAACACATGATTAAATCAACAGATGCAGAAAAAGTCTTTGATAAACTCCAACATCCCTTCATGATAAAAGCCCTGAATAAACTAGATAAAGGATCATACCTCAATATAATAAGGCTGTATGTGACAGCCCCCCAGCCAACACCATACTTGAATGGGGAAAAAGTGAAAGAAAGCATTTCCCTATAATCAAGAATAGGACAAAGGGCACATGCCTGTAAATTTAGCAACTTGAGAGGCTAAGGCAGGAGAATTGCAAGTTCAAGACCAATCTCAGCAATTTAGGCCTAAGAAACTCTGTAAGACCTGCCTTAAAATAAAAAAAGGGCTGGGGATGTAGCTCAGTGGTAAAGCAACCTGGGTTCAATCTTTAGTACCAAAAAAAAAAAAAAAAGAAAAGAAAAGAAAAAGAAAGAATAAGCGTGTGCACTTTCACTACTCTTATTCAATATAGTACTTGATATTTTAGGTGGAGCAATCAGATGGGATTGCAAAAAAAGAAATGGGATACAAATGGAAAAGGAAGAAGTTAAATCATCCCTGTTTGCAGATGATAGAATTCTATACTTAGAAAATCCTAAGGACTCCACCAATGATTTTTAGAACGGATAAATTCAGCAAAGTAGCAGTATACAAAACCAATATACAGGGCTGGGGTTGTAGTTCAGTGACAGAGCGCTTGCCTAGCACGTGTGAAGCACTGGGTTTGATTCTCAGCACCACATTAAAATAAATAAGTAAAATGAAGGTACTGTGTCCATCTACAACTACTAAAACAAACAAACAAAATACAATATACAAAAATCAGGCCAGGGCTGGGGAGACAGCTCAGTTGGTAAGTGCCCTAGGTTCGATCCCCAGCACTGCAAAAAAAAAAAAAAAAAAAAAAAAAAAAATCAGGCCAGAAACAGTGAGGAGACCTAGACAGGAGGATCACAAATTTGAGGATGGCTCAACAACTTAGTGAGGCTCTCAGCAACTTAGTGAGACCCTGTCTCAAAATAAAAATTAAATTAAAAAGGGCTGGTGATGTGGTTCAGTGACAAAGTGCCCCTGGGTTAAATCTCCAGTACCCAAAACAAAAAACAAAAATCAGTAGTTTTTCTATACACCAATAATGAACTGTGAGAGAAAGAAATCAGGGAAAATAATCCCATTCATATTAGCACTCCCACATCAAAATACAAAAATACCTAGAATAAGCTTACCCAACAAAGTGAAAGACTTCTACAATGAAAGTTATAAAACAAGAAGAAAGAAATTGAAAGAAAGACACCAGAAGATGGAAAGACTTCCCATGTTCATGTACTGGGGAATTAATATTGTTAAAATGGCCATCCTGTGGAGTTGGTAAATATGCCCAGGCCAAACAGTCAGGCTGGATACATGGGCAGTGACTGCAAAAGAGTGAATTTCTACTGCACTTGCTTCAAATATGCTGATCTTAAGGGTCTAGATATACATTCTCTATTCACTGAACTTATCCAGGTGAATGAAGCACCCAAGATGGGCTGCTATACTTACAAAGTACATGGTCTTATTAGCCCATACATGAGGTCCCCTGCCATACTGAGATGATCTTTACTGAAAAGGAACAAATTGATCCTAAGCCAGAAGAGGCTGCACAAAAGAAAAAGAAATCCCAGAAGAAACAAAAATTCATGGCACTGGAATAAATTCAGCATAAAAGAAATGCAAATAAAAGTAAAAAAAAAAGTCATACTAATCAAAAGGTTGTCTACAGAATCAATGCAATCCCATCAAAATACCAAAGACATTTTTAACACACACACACACACACACACATACAAATCAACCCCTAAAATTATATGGAAAGAACAAAAGGCCTTGAACAACTAAAGAAATCCTGAGCCAAAAGAAAAACAAAACAAAGAACAAACAAAAACCAATATTGGAGATATATAATACCTTATTTCAAAATATACTACAGAGTCACAGTAACCAAAACAGCATAAAACAGACATGTGCCACCAGATGTATTGACATAGACCTATAATACCAGCGATTCAGGAAGCTGAGTGAGGTAGGAGGATTTCAAGTTTGAGTCCAGCCTCAGCAACTTAGTGAAGCCCTAAGCAACTTAGTAAAAGCCTGTCTCAAAATAAAAAATTAAAGGTTGGGAATGTAGTTTTGTAGTAAAGCACTCCTGGGTTCAATCTTTGGATTCAATTCCAAGTATAAACAAAACAAACAGAAAACAGACATGTAGATCAAAATACAAAAGGGAAGCAAAAATAAGCCCATATCCCAAACATCTGCTTCTCAAAAAAATTGCCAAAAGCACATCAGAGAAAAATCAGCCTCTTCAACAAATGGTGCTGGAAAAACTGGAAATCCACATGTAGAAGACTAAAACTAGATCTCTATCTTTCACCCTGTATAAAATGAACACAAGGCTGGGCCATGGTGGCGCACACCTGTAATTAAAGTGGCGCAGGAGACTAAGGCAGGAGGATCACAAGTTCAGAGCCAGTCTCAGCAACTTAGGGAGGCCCTAAGCAACTCATCAAGACCCTGTCTCTAAATTTTTTTTAAAAAAGGATCAAAGGCCTTAATGTAAAATCTGAATCTGATAATATTAGAAGAAAACATATGGAAAACGCTTCAAGATACTGGCACAAGCAATGACTTCCTGAATGGGACTCCAACAGGCCAGGAAATAACAGCAAGAATTGGCAAATCAAATTATATCAAATTAAAAAGCTTCTGCAAAGGAGAAGAAACAATCAACAGAGTAAAGAAACAACTATAGAATAGGAGAAAACTTTGCTAGCTATTCATGTGATATAGGATTAATATCCAGAGTATATAAAAAATTCAAGAATAGAAAAAGAATAATCCAATCAATAAATACACAATGATCTGAACAGATATTTTTCAAAATGTGTACAAATGGCTATGTGAAAAAATGCTCAACATCTTTGGCCATCAGAGAAATGAACATGAAAATATGCTGAAGCCAGCAAAGTGATGCATGCTTATAATCCCAGCACTCAGGAGGTTGATGGTAGGACGATCCTAAGTTTGAGGCTCGCAAGACCCTATCAAAATAAAAATCAAAAAGGCTGAGGATATGCTCAGTGGTAGAGCTCCCTGTGTTCATCCTCCATACCACAAACAGAACAAACAAAAAGTAACAAATGCTGGTGAGGATGTGAAGAAAAAGGAATCTTATACACTGTTGGTGGGAACATAAATTAGTATAGCCATATTAAAAACACTAAGGAAATTCCTTAAATTAAAAACAAAACTACCATGATTCAGCTATAACAACACTCCTGGGGGTATACCTGAAGGAAATGGAGTCAGCATACAAAAAAGATCCCTGCATATCCATTTACTGTAGCCAAGACATGGAATCAGCCTAGGGTGCTGATCAATAGATGAATGAATAAAATAATATGGTATCTATGCACAATGGAATATTAAAAAATTCTCATAGAAGAGAATGAAATCCTGTCATTTGTAGCAAAATGGATAGAAATGGAGGCATCATGTTTAAATGAAATAAGCAAGACACAAAGGACAAGTATTGTATGTCTTCTCTCATATGTGAAAACTAAAAAGAAAAAAATACATGATCTGAAAATAGAAGAGGGACTATTAAGGAAGAGAGGGAACAGAGAGAAGAGGGGAGAGAGGTGAAGACAGGGAAGGTAGATATGATGAAAGCATAATATATGCATGTATGGAAATGACACACTGAAACCCATGAATCTGTACAATTACAATGTGTTTAATAATTATAATAAAAACAAAAAAATATGTATGTTGAGTTTATTTAATTCTTTTTGTGGCACTAGGGATTACACTCTACCACTACACTACAGCCCTACTGCCCCCACCTTTTTAAAGGATATTAACAATGCTAATCTTTTTAAAATACCTTTATTTACTCATTTTTTTAAATGTGGTACTAAGGATAGAACCCAGTGCCTAAAGGCAAGTACTCTACCACTGAGCCACAAACCCAGCCCCCAGCCCCTTTTATTTTTATTTATTTATTTTTGGTAATAGATTTAAGAGCATTATACTTCTAATGAACGATCAAATGAAAGATCTAGAGATAAATATGTATGGATATAATGGAATCCTAGTACTAAGACCACAAATAAGACTTGGCCCACATCTACTTCCAATGACTCAGATGTTTCTTTCGAATGAATTGATCATTAAATTTCCAAAGTTCTGAAAATGGCCAACAGACTATAGAAAGACATCTGTTTAGGTACCTGCTCAGAACCACCAGTTTCAACAACCTGCTAGCCTTGATTCAGGTACAAATTATTTTTAATTCTGAGACAGGGTCTCACTGAATTTCCCTTAAACTTGCAATCCACCTGCCTCAGTGTCTTGAGTGCTGGTGCACACCACCAAACCCAGCTTATTGTTAAGTTTAAAAACAAGATGCAGAAAAGTATCATTTACTGTCATTTAAAAAAAGAAAGAAGGGAAGGCAAACTATTATTTGTATATGCTTAAAAAATTACTAGAAGAACACGCAAGAGATTACTAAAAGTGAATTATCTGTAGGGGCAAGAACTGAGTAGAAAAGAGGCAGGGATGGGAGAAGACTTCTCACTATATACCTGTATATATATTTTTTGACCTTTTTTTTTTCTGGGGTAGTGCTGGAGGTGGAACCCAGGGCCTCATGCATACTAGGCAAGGGCTGTACCACTGAATTATATCCCTGCTCCTATATATATACAAGTAAATTTTTCAAATGAATTAATTTAAGTATATGATGATGATGATGCTAATAAGAAGAGCTACCAGTGAGGAACACTTAATATATAGCTGGGCTGAGTACTTTACATGCATTATCTCATTTAATCCTTATATCAACCTATGGGGCAGATGGAACTCACTCCAATTAAAGATGAGCGAAAAAAACAGACTCTGAGGGGTTAATTAGGCAAGAAATTGCAAAACTGGATTCAATATGAAGTTGTATGCCTAACCACCATCCTATATATTTGTGTAACAAATTTTTTTTTCCATATGTGTAACAGTTTTAATATGGGTATATGTATTGACTGATATACAGACAAAGGTAATTACCTGCTGCCCTTCTGAACCCTCGGCGGTGACCATAGCAACAGAGTGTGTTCCTGCTGAAGAGATGACTGCGTCATGAGCAGGTACTGTGATGGGTGTTGCCATCCTGCGTACCATTGTGATGGTGTTGCCAATGGCCTGCATGTCAGCTTGAGATATGTTGACCTGTAACACAGTGCCTTTTACAAATCAATGCTTCATGTTATATTTGGCAATCTTAGTTAGGACTGGGCCTAACCCTTATAAAAGTTTACTCTGTGGAAGCAAATACACCTTTCATAATTGAGTAAATTCTTCTAGTCATCAGACAAATCAATCTTTTTCTTTTCTTTCCTTTTTTTTTTTGGCACTAGAGGCACAGAGGCACTTTACCACTGAGATACAGCCCCAGCCATTTTACTTTTTATTTTTGAGACAGGGTCTCACTAAGTTGCTAGGACATTGCTAAATTGTTGCAATCCTTCTGCCTCAGCCCTGAGTCACTGGGATTACAGGCATTTGCTACTGTGCCCAGCAGTGTTCTTTCTTTTTTTTTTTTTTTAAATACCTTTATTTATTTATTTTTGTGTGGTGTATGTCTCACATGTGCTAGGCAAGTGCTCTCTACCACTGAACTACAACACCCCCCCAGCCCCCCAGCAGTATTTCTTTAAATGATCTCTTCCTCTCCATCCCTGTTGCTAATTAAGAACCTTATTTTTCTCTCATCTGAATTTCTTCAGTATCCAACTCCTTTCCAGTATCCAGCATAACTGTTTCCTAACCATCCTCTACCTTAACACCTTTCTAAAACAAAGCAAATCAAGTCTCATTATTCTACTTGCTTAAATCCCCAGTTATTTCCTATTCCCCAATGTCCAGACTTCCTCTATGGCAATCTTTTTTTTTTTTTTTTTTTTTTTTTTTTGTGGTGCTAGGGATTGAACCCAGGGCTTTGTGCTTGCAAGGCAAGGCAAGCACTCTACCAACTGAGCTATATCCGCAGCCCCTCTATGCTCTACGGCATTCTTGACCTTTCATGATCTAGCCTTTACCAACTTCCCCAGATCATCTTCCACTGCTTCCAAATCTGTATCTGACTCTCCAGTCACAAATGATTCTCAGTCCTAGACAGTCAATTCTATTTTATTTTCATGACTTTGTCCTTCCCTTCATTCTTAGCATGGCAAGCTTATGAAAATTCTTCAGGAATCAACTGAATGATTATTCTCTATGACAGTCTCCAAGATTCCTTACTTTCTACTCTAGGTTACCATACCATTTTATATGCCCATCAATTATATATCCCTCATTATGAGAAACTGTTCATTTTAGAAATGGCTCTCTCCTAGACTGTAATATTCCCTTTCCTGTATTCCCAGTATTGTGTACCAAAATGTCTGGCATGGAGTAGATGGTCAATAAATGTCTGTTGTTTGACTGACGGAAGGAATGGAAAGGAATGGAAATCTAATTACTGAAGGAAATGGGAAGGTTGAATCTAGAAGAAATACAACATTGGGATAGGGAATACAGTTGTTTTGGAATTTAAGAGGGATTAGATTTATTCCGTATGGTCAAAAAGGAACCATGAATTGACAATACAGGGGTGGGTACCCTATAAATATTAGCGTTATCCAACGATGGAACAGGCTGCCTCTTAACAAAGAGGCTAACCAAGCTCAGTAGAGGCTATTTCAGAGTTTCTGTAGAAGGGATTTCTCCTGTATAGGGAGGAAGGGTAGATTAAATGAGGTCCAGAGGTCCTCTGTATGTGATGATCTCATTCAAGAAAAAGTATTAGGGCTAATGAATTAAAACTAGGTTAAGTAAATATGTTTAATCTTACATGCCAGTCAGTGGGCAGAGTACTGTGTAGAATTCACAATGTCAAAGTGGGGGTTGGGGGGACAAGCATGTGATGGTATGAATGCTTTGTATTATTCAATCCTGAATATGTTCTGCCACCTACCTAACATTGGTATGTTAACAGTTATCAAAACTGTTAAAAGGGCAGATTAATTATGGAAGGTAAAGGTCTAAAAGAGATGAATAAGGAGTGAGTTAACCATAGAAGAGATAGATAAAGAAGCACATTATACCCCAATGTTCCTATTTCCCCAGGTACTAAGAAAACCTTGGCTAGAACTCAAAAATAAATCAAAGTTGAATTATTTTAAGCTAGTAGCATCTAGAAAACAATGACAAGTTTGGCTTTCAGAGAGAAGCCATTATACTGTGCATTTTCTGGGGAAATCAAGATATCTGTTCTATTAATTCTGTGAAGCTAGTTGAGTAAACTTCCATGATTCCTGGAAAGGAGAGTACCACAGTTTGGAAATTTGTTTGCCTGTCACTTACTTCCCAGGATCTTTTAATGAGTCCATCATATCCTGCTCACCTCAGCCAACCTCTGCTGTTTTCTGAGTCTCATCTCTTGGACCTAATTAGCCACCAAATCTATCCCTTCTCAGATCTATGCTTCAATGGATCCATTACTTTTCAAGCCCTCAGTTTCCTTGTGGTTCTGACCTTAATCACCCCTCACCTTTGAGCTATACCAGTAACACACCATTCAGATTTTACAGGGACGGAAACATTCTCTCTCTACTAAACACACTGCATGTAATCTCTTTCAGCAGGAGATACGTTACTGCCTGCCTACAGGTTGAAATTCAACCTTTTGTTCCTTGACATTTCAAGCTTTCTTTAATGAGAACCTGAACTGTCTTTCAAACCCTGTTGAAAAGAAATATGATTTAACTTGATTAGCTTTTGGTAGATACTTACATGCTGGGTCCCATCCTGGGATATGAGTGTAACTTGTTGACTCAACCCAGACTGGGTTACTGTGGCTACTTGTGTGGATACAACATCATCTCCTTCTACACCTGTAACATATGTGATCTGGGACCCTTTAAGAACTTCTTCACCTTGACCTGTTTGAAAATAAATAAATAAAATGACTTTATTATAACCAACTAAACTGTTAAGAAAACTGAGACTATTTTAAATATTAAAGAGAAAATTATATAAAATTTATATATAGTATATTCTAAATCATTACAAAGGTTTCTAGGACCTCCTTCTACTTCCTCCACCTGTACTTTTTCAAAGCCAAACCAAATCGTATCAGACCAAATCAAACCTTTCCCATCAAATTTAAGTTTTCTAATTTTTAGGGACCTCTTTTTAATTCTTAGTTGGAATAATTATGTGATACTGTGCATATGTGTTGGGGAAGGGAGGGGAGAAACTCTACAGAAAGACTAGCAAATAATCATTCAATACAGCAAGAATGCACTAAGTTCTTGGAGTCACTTAAGAGGTCATACAAGTTGGGGAGCGGGGTGAGAATAGGAATGACATAACTTTGGACATAACTTTCCTATGTTTATATATGAATACACAACCAGGGGCTAGGGTTGTGGCTCAGTGGTAGAGCACTTGCCTAGTACATGTGAGGAACTGGTTTGATGTTTAGCACCACAAAAAAATAAATAAATAAAATAAATGTACTGTGTCCATCTACAACTAAAATATTAAAATATATTATATATGTGTGTGTGTGTGTGTGCGTATGAAGAAAGGACCAGTATAATTCCACATCATGTACAAGTACAAGAATGGGAAGTTATATTCCATGTATGTACAAAACGTCAAAATACATTCTACTGTCATGTATAACTAAAAAAAAAACAAAACAAGTCATAAAAGTAATAGAAGAATCTTCATAAACATTAACCACAAAACGAGCATAGTTTGCAAACACAATCTACTGACTTAGTCTTTAACACAAGTGACTGATTGTAACTTATCAGTAAACAATGACATCATTGTGTAAAGCCAATGTAATGACTGGGTGAGGTTAATCATTTAAGAAGTAATAGAAAAGGAACCTCCTCACTTCTTTTTATTTTACAAAGAACTAGCAAGTAAACAGCAGTTTTAAGTCATTACTACTATACTTGGCAACCAGGGAGATTACTGATCTCTATTCTTGCAACATTTTCCACCTCACATGAAGCGAGAAAGAAAGCAAAAAAATATTTTCCCTTCAAAGAAGTACTCTAGGGCTGGGGTTGTAGCTCAGAGGTACAGAACTCACCCAGCACATGGTAAGGCCCTGGGTTCAATCCTCAGCACCACATAAAAATAAATAAATAAAAACATAGAGGTATTGTGTCCATCTACAACTAAAAAATATATATAAATATATATATATTTATAATATATATATTTATATATATTAATATATATAAATATTATATATATATTTATATATATATATATATTTTTTTTTTTTTTTTTAAAGAAGTACTCTACAAGTCTTCCCAAAGACAGTAGGTTGATGCATGCATACACATGGCTATAGTCATCAAGGTACCATTTCCATGATAGCATGACTTCATTCTTTTTTGTTCTTGTTCCACAGCTATTTATATACCATTATTCCAATCGGTTACAAACCCAGGGAACCATGTGAAAGGAAACAATTCTAAACTTATTCTTAGAAAAGAATTCTCCCCTCCCCTCTTTCTCCTCTCTCTTTCTTTCTTCCTTCCTTCTTTTCCTTTCCTTTTCCTTCTTTCTTTTTGTACTACAGATTGAACCCAGGGGTGCTTTACCACTGAGCAACATCCCCAGCCCTTTTTTTTTGTTTTAAATTTTAAGACAGGGTCTCACTAAATTGCTTCGGGCCTCCTCACTAAATTGTTGAAGGTGGCCTTAAACTTGCAATCCTTCTGCCTCAGCCTCCAGAGTTGCTGGTTTACAGGCTTTAGCTACTGTGCCCCAACAGAGTTTAGATTTTCTAAAAAAACTAAGTAATCACAAGTTCAAGCCAGCCTCTGCAATTTAGGGAGGTCCTGTCTCAAAATTTAAGAGGACTAGAAATGTAGCTCAGTGGATTCAATTCTCAGTACTGGAAAAAAACCCAGGAATTTCTAATAATATGAAATATTAACATATAAGAAAGATTTTAAAGACCAAGCATGGTGATACACGCCTGTAATCCCAGGGATTCAGGATTCTGAGACAGAATTGCAAGTTTGAGGATAGCTTTGGCAACTTATCTTGACCCTATCTCAAAAAATAAAAAGAAATGGGGTATAGTCAGTGGTAGAGCACCCCTAGGGTCAATTTCTGGTACCTTGGGGGGGGGGGGTACGACGAAGAAAGAAAGAGATTAAGGGCTTAAAAAGTGTAAGAGTTTGACATCATTAAAACCTGTTTTCTAACTAGATTGAGCAGTGGTAGTATCTATTTACTTCTTTCTTCTTGGAACTTTTCAAGTATACAGTACATTACTATTAACTGTTGCCACCATGCTATACAATAGATTGTCAGAACTTATTTCTCCTAACTAAAATTTTGCACCCTTTGACCAATATCTCCTTAAGTGTTATAACATCTAACTATGCATAGTTGCAATGTTTTGGCTTGAAAATAACTCAGGACTCAAGATTGAAGGAATTGTTTTCATACTATCACCTGACAAATACCTGAAAGGAAAAAATAGAATTTCAAGAAATCATTTGAACAGGTGATTATTCTTTCCTGATATCTCCAAACAACTTTTTCGACCAAATATTTTTAAATATTTTAAAAATGTGAAAAGATGTCTTCAAATTTTCAAATTTACTTATTTCATTTAGGAAGTACTAAATGAAATGGTAATACAACCTATGTTTTGCTTTGTGTTTGACAAAAACCCACTTTACCTCTTTTCCTCTGCTTAATTATTTAACTGAAATCACTAAATGTAATTTTTTTCTTTTTTTCTTTTTGGGTACCAGGGATTGAACTCAGAGGCACTCGACCACTAAGTCACATCCCCAGCCCTATTTTGTATTTTATTCAGAGACAGGTCTCACTGAGTTGCTTAGCATCTTGCCATTGCTCAGGCTGGCTTTGAACTAGCTATTCTCCTGTCTCAGTCTCCCAAGCCGCTGGGATTACAAGCATGTGCCACTGCAGTCAGCTGAATGTAATTCTTTAAAATATTTTTTCAAAGTTTTTTGCTTATTGAAATGAGTTATTTTGTTTCTTGCAATATACCTAATAGCACCTGAATTAATGAAGAATTATTTGGAGCACTTCTCTAATCTTACCATTAAGACCAAAATCCTTATTGAACCCAAATCATCTAGCTGCCCCTACTTCACTCTCCAGCCTCACTTCAGATCACATTCCCAGGCAGAACCACCACCCTGACCAGGCTTCTTTCAGTTATCTTTAATTTACTTTGCTCTTTCCAATCTCACTGCTTTTTGAATGCCCTCTACTTGAAAGTTCTCGTCTTTGCTGTTTCCCTTCCCCGCAACCCCTGCTTCTCACCTAGTTAAGCCTACGTGAAGATCACCCTCCAGATCCTCTCCAAACACCATTTCCTCAGGGAAACCTACACCCTCCCAGATAAGACCAAGTTCTTCTCTTCACAACCCAGAGCTCTAGTACCTTTCTTCAATAGTACTTTTCACAATTACAAATTGTATGTTTGTGTGATTATATAAATGAAACTTTATGATTTGAGAAAATGTTACGAATCATCAATTATATTCATAGTTCTTTGATTCTCAAACTCAGAAACAGATATAACGGACAACAACCTCACCTGGGGGAGGCTCAAAGAAGGCTTCTTGCTCCTCCTCAATGGGCTCAGTGTCATTGTGGGCTGTCCGTTTGTGCATAGCCAGCGTGGAGATCTGCTTGTATGTCTTACCACAGTGATTACAGTTGTATGGTTTGGAGTGAGTGTGAACGACATGGTGTTTGTACAAACTAGAATATTCTGTAAACCTTTTGTCACACCCAGGAACTGTACAAACATATGGCTTTTCCCCTAAGAAAAGAAGAGCACACAAAAATGTCATATTTTACATAGGTAGACAAACTTATTCCATTATGGGGTGGAGGACCTCTAAACATAAACAGTTCCAAATCTGGGCTGGGGATCAGTAATGAAGTGCTTACCCAACATAGCAACATACACACATAAAGCTTGCCAAATCCTTTCATATCCTGCCATAAGCTAGGCAGCACATAAGGGAAAAACTCCATAACTATGATTTTGACTTGGCTCAAAAGGTAGTCTACATCCTGAGTGTTGTCCTTGAGCATAAATCCCAATGTTCCCTTAATTCCAAGAGATGAGAAAATTAAGGATAAAGTTGCTACCCAGTTTAACTCTAACTTTGATGAAACTATAATTTATTGTTTCCTGTAACTAGATAGGTATTTATTAATACTATACTAATAATAACAAATGCAAGTATTATTATAACTAACGCAGTTTACCCAAAATGTTTTATAAAGATAATGAAAAGGAATTTTCTAAAAAGTCTATGGACAAGTTGGACATGTCAATATTCAACTATATATCTAAATACATCTAAAAGGATATCTATGTTTTAACTTCACTCGACTTCATAGATATAATCAAAAGCTATTCTTTATTAACCAATAGCAAGTAGGCAGGACAAATGGAAGTAAAACCTATTAATTCCTATTTTATGGAACAATCTGAAAACACTATGAGCAGTACATATTTTTAGAACCTTTTATTATGGAAAATTCCAAACTTACACAAAAGTAGAGAAACGGTATAACAAAACTCCATGTACCAATCACTCAGCTTCAACTATTAACTCATGACCTTTATTATTTCATCTATTTAGTACATATTTCTCCCTTCTTTCTACCCAGGATTGTTCTGAAACAGTTCCAGATAAATTCCATATTATCAGTAAGTGTGTGGGATTATGTATTTGAAAGATGGGTTCTGTTATTTTTAAACAAAATGTAAATAAAATTAAAAATAATTACTTAATGTCATAAAATATCTAGATAATGCTAGTATGTGGTGGTATAGGGACCTAAAACTGAAAGCAAACTGGAAAAAATTAACCTAAATATCATTTAAATGAATACTTTTATCCACACTGAAAGGGCTGGGGCATGGGGAAAATAAATTATTTCCAAGTAACTTTTTTTTTTTTTCCCTGTAGTGGTAGATGGACAGAATGCCTTTATTTGTTATATGGAGCTAAGGACCAAACCCAGTGCCTCACATGTGGTAGGCAAGCACTCTGCTGCTGAGCCATGCCCCAGCACCTCAAGTAACTTTTACATATAGTATTTAACTAATATTTTATATATAATATTTAACTAATACCCTCAATCTTGGGCTAGGTGGCAAGGATGAGGGGAAGAATTGCAAAAAACCTTGAACTCTTCAGTAGGCTTGTGCATTGTAGTGGTATGAGTGAAGTGATACTAAAACTATTATAGCTATAATTAAAGACAGAAAATGAGTAAATATTTCAATGTTATAGAACCCAGGGTTCTCAGTGTGGAAGATCACACAAATATGGAATGGGGAGGAAGAGCCCTGTGGGATGAACTGGAATTGGAAGTATTAGTGTAAACTCTTCATTTCTGATGTGCACGCAAGCATAGAGATGCATGTTCCAGTTAATTCTTATAACTTCCTTGTTTAACTGCATTTTTTTCCCATGACTTTAACCACAGTAATACCACCCACAGTAAAATCTCTCACTAAAATAATACAATGTTGGGCCTGGGGCTGTAACTCAGTAGCAGAGCACTTGCCTAGCATGTGTGAGGTACTGGGTTGGATCCTCAGCACCACATAAAAATAAACAAAATAAAGGCAGTCTGTCTATCTACAACTACAAAAAATTAAAATAAATAAATAAATAAAATAATACAATTTTAAGTTTTAGACAGGAAACTAATGGAAGATGGTTTCCTGTCCTCTTCCCAACATCCATTTTCAAAGGAGACAGTATTAAGTTCTTATCTTGGTGGATGGTTATAGGGAAGATGTAGTGAGGGAAAGGGAAGTGGAAGTAGATTTCCTAGGCAGGAAAGTGGCAGTCAATTTCAACTTGGAAAATCAGCCAATTTTCAACTGAGAGCAGAAATCACCACTAGGTGACACCAAACAACAGCCAAAAAGTGAATGGAGCAGGATAGAGTGACACAAAATCCCAGCAACTTGAGGCTGAGGTTGGAAGATGGAAAATTCAAGTTAGTGAGATGCTATTCAAAATAAAAAATAAAGAACTGGGGACTGGGGATGTAGCTCAGTGGTAAAGTACCTCTGGGGCCAATTCCCAGTACACCCACACCCAAAAAATAGAGAGGGAGAGGGAGGGAGGCAGGAAAGGAGAGGGAAGGAAGGAAGGGGGGAGAGAGAGAGAGAGAGAGAGAGAGAGAGAGAGACTTTGCTTGAGTTTTTGAGTTCCTTTCGGCTAGTTGCATGGCTTCACATGGGTCACCTGATAATTAACCTTCATGATGGATTGCATTTTATGTTTCTGGTGTGTGCTGGAGGGGTGGAGGGTGGGTGATGCTGGATTCAAACCCAGGACTTCAGGCATGTTAGGCTCTACCACTGAGCTACATCCCAGCTCTATTCCTGAATATTTATACTCCATTTATAGCATTAGGCAAGGGCTGGGGATATAGCTCAGTTGGTAGAGTGTTTGCCTCACAAGCACAAGGCCCTGGGTTCAAATCCCCAGCACGGGGTGGGGGTGGGAGGACTGGATATAGCATTGGGCAATTACTATCATTTGACCATCAGTTCATCTTTTCTTTCAGCCCAGACCTACCTCTTAGTTCAGATTAATATTTATAACTGCTTATAGTGATTCTCAACTATGTCTACATACAAAAGATCTTAAAAGCTTTTAACATATCCTGATGCCTGGGCCCATTCCAATATAATTAGGTCAGAATCAATACAGAGAGGATATAGGGAATTAGTCTCTTTTTAAAAAGAAAAATCTATTGTGCAGCCTCATTAGCACTGCTCTAACTAAACATTCCAGAATCACTGGTCACTAGGGTCAAATTTCATGTATGCCTCTCTCTTATCAGAATTTAATTTGCTGCTTGGCATGGTAGTGTATGCCCGTAATCCCAGCAACCTGGGAGGCTGAGGCAGGAGGATCACAAGTTCAAGGCCAGCCTTAGCAACTTAGTGGTAAAGCACTCCTGGGTTCAATTACCAGTAAGCCCCCACAAAAAGAAAATCTAACTTGCCTATAAAACACTAAATGACAAACTTTCACATAAACTATATTCCATTGCTTTAAGTGGGAAAAATGATGTTTTCCTGGCCCCTCCAAAAATCTCAGCCAATTTCTCCAAATATCACAGAAAGGCTTTTAGGTACCTGTTTTATAATGTACCAAGAATGTCTGCTTAATAAGAAGTACTTAAAACATCAGTTATCTACACATACAGGGGGAAACCAATTCAGATCTCAGCTGAGTTTTCAACCCAGACACTCAAAGCTAGGAGGTCCTGAAATAACATATATCAAGTTCTGAAAGAAAATGGATGCCAACCAAAAATCATCTATCCAGCAAAATTAAGCTTCAGATTTGAAGATGAAATAAAAACCTTCCATGATAAACAAAAGTTAAAAGAATTCACAACTAGAAAGCCTCCAGCAGAGAACATTCTCAACAAAATATTCCATGAAGACAAAATGAAAAAAAAAAGTGAAAACTAGCAAAAGGAGGAACTACACTGAAGGAATAGTCAATTAAAGGAGAAACTATTTCAATTTAAAAACTAGAAATAAGACAAAATTAGAGGGAATATAAATCATATCTCAATAACAACCTTGAATGTTAATAGCCTAACCTTATCAATTAAAAGACACAGACTGGCAGATTAGATTAAAACCAAGACCCAACAATATGCTATCTCCAAGAGACTCACCTAATAGGCAAAGAAATCCAGACTGAAGGTGAAAGGATGGGAAAAAAAATCACTCACATGGATCGTGTAAAGAAGCAGGGATTTCTATCCTCATATCAGATAAAGTGGACTTTAAGTCAAAGTTAATCAGAAGGGACAAACAAGGCCATTTCATACTGCTTAAGGAATCATCAATAAGACATAATGGTTATAAATATTTATGGCCCAATGGAGTGTCTATGAACATCAAATAAATCCTTCTCAATTTCAAGAATCAGTAGATCACAATACAATAATACTGGGTAACTTTAGCATGCCTCTGTCACCACTGGACAGATCCTCCAAACAAAAACTAAATAAAGAAGTTGTAGAAGTAAAAAATATAATTGATAATTTAGACTTAACAGACATACATAAAATATTTCATCCATCAGTGACTGAAAACACTATCTTCTCAGCAGCATATGGATCCTTCTCTAATACAAACCATGTTATATAAGTTATCACATATATTGGCATAAAATTGTAACATTACCTTAATATACTTTTAGCATATGTAGGATTATTTTGATAGCCCTCTTTCCATTGATATTAATTTTTGTGTTCTTGCTTTTTCCTTGATTAGACTTGATTTTTATCAAATTTTAGCTGTATTATTTCTTGTTTCATATATTTCTACTCCTAATTTTTTTCCTTCCTACATAATTTGAAAATAATTTGATTGTTAACCTAGCTTCTTTCTGATACAAGTACTTTAAGTTATAAATGTTCATCTGAGTACTGTTTCATCCCAGAGATCCTAATATTTTAAGCTTTTATTATCACTTAGTTCAAAGTACTTTTTATTTATTTTTCTTGTGCCTTTTTCCTTGACCTCCAAGATATTTATAAGTCTGCTATTTAATTCTGAAATAGTTGACATGTGGGGGTGGGGTTCTATATATCTTAAGGTGATTGATTTCTAATGTAATAAATCATGCCTGCATGATTTGAAATTTAAAAAAAAGTAATGACAATGTTTTTTATATTGATTTTATTGGTTACATACATGTCAAAACTGATCAAATTGCATACTTCAAATATGTGAATTGGGCTGGGGTTGTGGTTCAGTGGTAGAGTACTTGCCTGGCATGTGTGAGGCACTAGGTTTGATTCTCAGCACTGCATATAAATAAGTAAAATAAAGGTCCATTGACGACTAAAAAAAATATTTAAAAAATACATATTTTATTGTACTTCAATTTTATCTCAATGAAGCTACAGGGAAAAAAAAGACATCAGTGGGTATATATTTAGATTTAATAAACAGTATAGTATTAGAGAGGAATTTTGTTTTCCTTCTATATTTTATTATAATTTTAAAGTGAATACCTTAAAGATACAAAAGAAATGCAAATTATATTAGCAAATGCAATTTTTTTTCCTCATACATAGCTTTCTTTTCTAGGCTTCTTAGATTTTCACAGGTTTTCCAATTTCTTAGACATTTTAATTTAATGTAGGGAAGCAGATAGCAATTATGCATAATACACTTACATGAAATATGATTATATTAGAAATGACTTCAGTGCTATGTTCTCTCACTCAGACTAACAGAAATAAAGACTTACATGAAACTTAAATTTTCCTCTTTTCATGGAAAAATCCATGTACAAGTAAATTCATTATAGGGGGTTTTCAATTTGGATTTTAAGTAAAAATTGTGCAGATTATAGCAAATATAGAGTAATGAGGGATACCTACAGACTCCATTATCTTCCCTTTCCAACCTGTCCTTCCCCATTTTAGCATTATCACCTAACCTATTATTCAAGGTACAATCCCTCTTTTCTGTTCTCTATGATTAACTTGAACACTAAGTCCTTTGTCAATATCTCCTCAATGTGTTTCATTTATACCCTTCTCCATCTCATTCATTTTATATATACAGTGCTAGGGATCAAATCCAGGGCCTTGAATATCCTGGGCACTGAGCTACATCATCCCCAGCCTTCATTTGGAATATTTAACAGTCCTTAATTAGCCTCCTTGTTCGTGGTCTCATTTCCCTTTAATATCTTTTTTTTTTTTTTTTGGTACCTGAGATTGAACCCAAAGGCACTTTACCACTAAGCTACATATTTAGTTCATTTTATTTTTTCTTTTGAGACAGCATCTTTTTAAGTTGCATAGGGTGTCACTAAGTTGTTGAGGCTGGCCTCGAACTTATAGTCCTTCTACCTCAGCCTCCCTAATTGCTGCATTTACAGATGTATGCCACCGTGCCAGGCCTTTTACTGTCTTTCTGTATGATTCCTTGAGGGCCTTTTTTTTTTCCCCCAAAAAAAGAAGCAAATTTATTTTTTTAAATATTTTTATTAGTTGTTGATGAACCTTTATTTATTTATTTTGTTGTGGTGCTGAGAATCGAACCCACTGCCTCACACATGCTAGGCAAGTGCTCTACCACTGAGTCACAATGCCAGCCCACAAATTTGCTTTAAATTCTCATAAGATTTTCCCCCTGCCCATAACAGTACTCAAACTTGCCAATATACCCTTTTTAAAGGAAAGAGGTTCCCTAAAATTTTTTCCAAGGATCCCCAAGGGTCTGAGAAATGCTAACTGAAGTTCCATTCTGTAAAAATATCTTCTAATTTTATAACACAGTAGTAAAAACAACACATTAAAAATTTTCACCACAAACAACATTACCCTATGTAGATTTATGATTACACAAATGGTATGCCTTTACGCCATGTACAGACAGAGAAACAACATGTATCCCATTTGTTTACAATTTTATAATAAAAAAAAATAAATTAAAAAAAAAATTTTTCACCAGATATAATAGTGCACATCTATAATCCTAGCAACTAAGGAAGTTGAGGGAGAAGAATGTAAGGCGAGCCTGGGCAACTTAGTGAGACCCTGTCTCAAAACAAAAACAGTTGAGTTGTAGTTCAGTGGTAGAGTGCCCTGGATTCAGTCCCCAGTAACACACACACACACACACACACACACACACGTTAATGAGCAAAATGTCAGATGAACCCCAATCAAGGGACATGCTACAAAATACTTGACTAGTAATCCTCAAAATTGTCAAGGTTACTAAAAATAAGGAAAGTCTGAGAAACTGTCATAACCTAGAGGAGACCAACCAGATATGACTACTAAATGTAATATAGTATCCTGGAACAGAAAGTGGACATTAGGGACAAACTAAGGAAATCTCTAAATAGAGTACAGCATTTAGTTAATAATCAAATAACCATACTGGTGCACTAATAGTAATAAAATTTCTTTTTTTGCCCTTTAAACATTTTTTAAATTTTTAAAATTTGTTTTAATTAGTTGTACATGACAACAGAATGCATTTATACATTTTGATAAATCATACATAAATGGAGTATAATTTCTCATTTTTCTGATTGTACATATTGTAGGATCACATTAGTAAAATATATTATCTTAAAGAATATTAGAAGAAACTGATGTGGGGTTCATAAGAACTCTATGTACTACTTAGGCAATAATTTTATAAATCTAAAACTGCACTAGATTAAAAGGTTTACTTAAAAATATTCTCAAAGAATTCTTATACATCCTGCCCTACCCCCCAGCATTTTGTCTTTCCATTTATATACCCAGTAAAAATATATTCACAAAATAGAGCATCAGAATTAAAAACTGCAGGCAGGCACCTATAGTCCCAGTTACTCAGTTCTATAAGGTGGGATGATTACTTGAGCCCAGAAGTTGTAGACCAGCCAGGGCAACACAGAAAGACCTTGCCTCAAAAAAAGAAAAAAAAAAAAAAAAAAAAAAAAAGGTGTCATGGTACATGCCTGTAATCCCAGCTACTGAGGAGGTTTAGGTGGGAGATCACACCTTCAAGACCAGCCTGAGTAATTTAATGGGACCCTGTTTCGATATAAAAATAAAACAGGTGGGGCATCTAGCTCAGTGGTAAGGTGTTTGCTAGTGTGCTTGAGGCCCTATGTTTGAGTCCCAGCACCACAAGAAAAAAAAAAAAAAACAAAACAAACCACTTTTATGCTATAAACAATACCATGAAGAAATTGAAAAGACAAACCACAGAATGGAAAAAAAAAAATACCTGCAATTCTGTCTGATAAAGACTTGTATCCAGAATAATAAATAATCCTTACAACCCAATGAAAAGACAATCCAATTTTAAAAAGCCAAAGAATTTGAAAAGATATTTCTCCAAAGAAGATATACAAATAGCCAATAAGCACATAAAAAGATGCTTAACATCATTAGCCATCAGGAAAATGCAAATTAAAAGACATCACACACACTAGGAAAGCTATAATCAAAAAAGATAACTATCAGGTGTGGATCAAATGGAAGCATCTTACGTTGCAGACTGTAAAATGCATCTTACATAGAGACTGTAAAATGGCACAGCTACTTCAAGAAAACAGTTTGGCAGTTCCTCAAAAGTTAAAAAACAGAGTAACCATTTGACCCAATAATTACACTCCTGGTTGGTTGTTTGTTTTTTATATTGGGGATTAAATCCAGGGGGTGCTCTACTGCCAGGTTACAGCCCCAGCACTTTTTTTTTTTTTCTCTCTCTCTTCCCACCATTTCCCAGGCCTTTTAAATGTTTTATTTTGAAACAGGATCTTGCTAAGTTACTTAGGGCTTCACTAAGTTCCTGAGGCTGGTCTTCAACTTGCAATCCTCTGCTTCAGTCTCCTGAGTGACTGGGATTACAAGCATGCATCACCATGTCTGGGAATCATATGCTTTAAATGGATAAATGTCTAGTATGTGAATTTTATCTCATTATAGCTGTTTATTAAAAAAGAAGTCAAATGTTTACAGCAGCTCAATTCATAGTTGCTAACCTATGGAACCCCAGGTGCCCTTCAACAGATGAATGGATAAAGAAACTATGGTATATATACACAATGGAATATTATTCAGCCTTAAGGAAGAATGAAATTATAGCATTTGCCGGTAAATGAATGGAAATGGAGAATATTATGCTAAGCAAAATAAGCCAATCCCAAAGAACCAAAGGTCAAATGTTTTCTCTGATATGCAAATGATAATTCACAATAAAGGGTGGAGTTGGGGAGAGAATAGAGGTATTCTGAACTAGACAGAGGGGAGTGAAGGGAGGGGAGGGGGCATGGGGTTAGAAATGATAGCAGAATGAATCAGACATTATTACCCTATGTATGTGCATGTATGATTGGACAACCTGTGTAACTCTACATCATGTACAACCATAAGAATGAGAAGTTATAGTCCATTTATGCATGATGTGTCAAAATGCACTCTACATTCATGTATAACTAATTAGAAAAATAAAAAATAAATAAAAAAAAAATTAAAAAAAAAAGAAGTCAAGCATGGTGCTGCACACCTATAACCCCAGTGACTTGGGAGGCTTAGGCAGTAGAATCACAAGTTCAAAGTCAGCCTGGGCAACTAAGTGAGACCCTGTCTCACTTTAAAAAAAAAAAAGAGGGCTGGGAATGTTGTACACCATTAGAGCACCCCTGGTTTCAATCCCCAGTACTGGTGACTGTATCCACAGATCATTCCTCCTTTTCTACCCCTACAAGCTCCACAAGAGTCAATTTAAGAAACATCCTCAGAGGGAAAAGAGGGGTGGGGGGAATGGGAAAAAAATAATAGAACGAATCAAAACAACATTACCCTATGTAATTTATGATTACACAAATCGTATGCCTTTACTCCATGTAAAAGAACAACATGTATTCCATTTGTTTACAATAAACAAAAAAAAAAGAAAGAAAACTCCTTACCATGACATCAACAACACACAAGTCCCTGACTAGTCCTCCCACTTTGCTTGTGACAAGTCTTCTACGTGTACTTCTATGGCTCTAGTTATACAGATTCAATATCATGCTTTTTCATATCTTTGTGCCTATACCCATTATATTTCCCCTGCAAGGAATAATCTACTTGGAAAACTGCAGGATTCAATCTAAAGTCAAGTTCCCCAGTAAAGTCTTTCAGAAACGTTCTTCCCATTCCTGCAGAAATGACTGTTCCTGCCTCTGCTCCCATAGCATCTTATTTACATTAAGTTAGAACAACCCCAGAATCCCTTAAAAGTTTGTTTCAGCAAGTCTGTGTCCACTATCTCTCCCCTACTAGACTGCACTTGATAATGTCTTATCTGTCTCTGAATCTGTGGTGCCTGGTAGAAGAACTCACAACAGATGTCAATAATTGTTGGATAAATGAACATGCAAAAAAATGGTTAAGTTGAAAATTTTTAAAGTTGTTTAACTTTTTTCCTCCCATGCTAACTGGTAGAAAGAAAGGAAGATATCAGGGCTGGGGATATAGCTCAGTTGGTAGAGTGCTTGCCTTGCAAGCACAAGGCCCTGGGTTCAATCCCCATCACCGCAAAAAAAAAAAAAAGAAAGGAAGATATTAGCTAGATATTATTTCTAAAAGCAGCAGGATTAAACTAAGCCTTCAAAGAAAAAGGAGCAAAAGATTAGTGATTATTACCTGTGTGTATCCTCACATGATTTTTATAATTGGTTGCACTGGCGAATGCCCTCCCACATCCTGGTTCTGTGCAATAATAAGGTCTTTCCCTGTATGTGTCCTAATATGCACTTTTCTGATATTTGATGTTGTAAAGGATCGACCGCAGCCTTCAAAGGGACACTTAAAGGGTCTTTCTCCTGAAAATACAAAGGGGAATAAATTAAATAGTATAAAAATACATAGAAAATTGAAACTTATCTTTAACTTATCTTAAAAATTAACATCTTTAATTCTGCCTGGGATCAAGTTCAAGACTCAAGCCTTGTGTTGTTTCCCTTTCAAGCTTCCTCCTCACCCCCAGAAAAAGTATTTTCCACTCCAAACAAATTTGACTAAGAAAAAATGCAGTATTCAAAACTCATCAGTGATTACATGACTCTCCAAGATGGAATTATTCAGTTGTGCGTATTAAAAATTGAGCTGAGAAAAGCACAGAAATGTCAGAAAAATACGTAAGAAAAAAAATAGGGTCAAGAATAAGGATTAAGTTAGAACAACCCCAGAATCCTTTAAAAGCTTATTTCCTGCTTTATTTATGCTATGCTATCTGGCAGAAAAATAAAATTTTTTTTGGTTAAAAAAATTATGCTTTTATCATTGTTTTTTTCAAATTAGAAAAATAATTTTTAATCTTTTTAAATCTAATGCTTATCATGTTATATATATCAAAATACTTGCTAAACATATTACTATTCTAACAGTCCAAGTTTATAAATGAAAAGTCTACTCTGTCAATGATATTCCTTTCCTTCCTATTTGCTTTATACAACCTTGAAAACTCAAAAGTCCTTTGAATAGTCAAGCAGGAAAAAGCCTTTGCTTTCAATATCTATGTGCCCTTATCTATAAGGAACTCAAGCAAACAACTTCTGGAGCAGGAAAAAACCTCTATCTTTATAGACACACACAGATATTTCACTACATATATATATAGAGTAAGTCTGTTATTTTTCTTTTGGTCAAATGAAATTATGGTTTCCCTGTTGGTAGAGACATTCCAAAAGATTTCAGTCCTCAAGTATGAAATAATTTAAAAAGGAACAGGAATCTTTCTCTTTTCTTCAAGTGAATTTTGTTCCATATGTTCATGAAAGGAGAAAAGAATTCATATTGGGCAAGTCCCTTCTCCTCTGAGTCTAGACGACCTCTAAAGTCTTCCCAGCAGTGACATGCTATGATAAGTATCAACTGTTCTAGGAAAATGTTCATTGTACTATATATATATATTACTATTCTGTAGCACCTGATTTTTTTTTGACTGAAATCACCTAGTTCCTTGGTCCCCTTATTCAACCCAACATTGTACCGTGTTAAAACATTATGCATTACAACATTTTAAATGATGAAAATGTCATGATTTGAAAACTGGTGTGTGGGGGCTGGTAGTATATAGCTCAATAGTAGGGCTCATCTAGCATGCAAAAGGTCTTAGGTTCAATCTTTGGCACCATCATAAATAAATAAATAAATAAATAACATAACATAACTTAAAACTAGTGTAAGACTACATGGCTTGATGGATGAATCAAAAGAAGCACAATTCCAAGTCAGGCAGTGATGCTCGCCTGTAAACCCAGCAATTTGGGAGGCCGACACAGGAGGATCCCAAGTTCAAAGTCAGTCTCAACAACTTAGTGAGGCCCTATCTCAAAATTAAAAAAAAAAAAAAAAAAAAAAAAGCCTGGGGATATGGCTAAGTGGTTAAATGTCCCTGAGCACAATTCCTGGTACAAAAAACAAAAACTAAAACCATAATCCTGATATTTTTGCTCAATATTAATATTAGGACCTAAATTACTGGTTGTACATAGTTTTACTATAACAAATTGGCTTTATATTGCAAATCCAAACAGAATTTGTAGGAGCTTGGAAACACTTACCTTCAGTGCAATGAATAAAAACAAGTACATGAATGAGACCTACAACTATTCCTAAGCATTACAAAGTAAAGCAAATTTAGGATCATGTTTGTACTAAACCTTAACAGCTAGCAGAATCCTCCCTAGAAATTTGCTAAACTATATCAGAGTACTTGGAAGTGCAAAAATTGCAACATTTGGGGACACAATTATCACACCATGTTTAAAATACCTGTACTAAAAATCTCAAACTAAATTATTTTATGCTATATTACTAAATCAATAGCTTAAAATAGTATCTCTTCTCAACAGTTTCTGGGGGCTAGGGCTATAGCTCAGTGGCAGGGAATTTGCCTAGCACATATGAGGCACTGGGCTTGATCCCTAGCACTGCATAAAAATAAACATATAAAATAAAGGCATATTGTCTATCTACAACTACAAAATAAATTTTAATAAAAAGTTTCTGGATTTTTTTTCAGCTGTGATCCAAAACAAATAATTAAGCCAGGCATGGGCACATACCTAAAATACCAGCCCCAGTGGCTCGGGATCCTGAGATAGGAGGATCGTAAGTTCAAAGAAAGTCACAGCAACTTAGTGAGGACCTAAGCAACTTTAGGGGGATCCTGTCTCAAAAGAAAAAATAAAAAGGGCTGGAGATGTGACTCAGTGGTTAAGTACCCCTGGGCTCAATCCCTGCTACCAAAAACAAAAAAAACCAAAAACAATAATCTTTACAGTATCAGTTTCCACAAGTAATCAAGCATAAGGTAGAGAGGGGAGTGAAAGAAGGATAAGAATAAGTACCACTAGAAAAAGAAGATAAGGAAATTTAAAGAGAAAGAGAGATGTCAGGAGTAAGAACAAGTTCTTTTTTAATTTGAGAATGAACCCAGGAGCATTCTGCCTCTGAACTATATCCCCAGTCCTTTTTAGCTTTATTTTGAGAGAGGCCTCCCTGAGTGTAGGGGTTAGTCTTGAACTTTTGGTCCTCTTCCTTCAGCCTTCAAGTCCCCAGGATACAGGCATACACTGCTGCACCTGGCTACGTGTCTTCTTTCTGTGGGGCTATTAGGAGTTCAGGTTATTTTTTTTTAGTAACAGCTTACTGCAGGAGAATTGATACTAAACTCAGGCAGAACCAGGTGCCTTCGGTTATGTTCTCAAGTTACTAACTCGGTGTGTGTAATCCTAGGAAAATAAGCTTGTTGCTCAGATAATTTCTGCAAACGGCAAGGAATGGTGGTCTAGGGCCATTGTTCATCTCTTTTGGAACACAGACCCTTTTTAGGATCTAAGAGAGTGTTGGGCCCTCATCCTGGTAAGAAGCATACAAATACAAACAGCAAACTGCATAGAATTTCAGAAAATTTAAGAGAAGCCCTTGATACTGATTCCCTGAAACTTTTCCAGATACTCCTTCCCCAAATCCCCTCCCTGAAGATTAAGAATTCCTGTGTAGATATGACAATATTTATAATGGTACCTGTATGAGTTCTAATATGTTTCTGTAGATCTCCGACGTTTTGAAAGATTTGGTACAATTATCTTCTGAACACCGGTATGGCTTTTCTCCTGTATGAGTTCTGACATGACTTTTTAATCCATAACCTTTAAGGAAAATTTAAAAAAAAATTTAATTACATAATGCCCCTTTAAACATGCACATTGAGATTAAGGTACTGAAAAAACATAGTAATTCGAAGAATAAAATACTAGGCATATACAACAGAATAACTATTAAAAATGTCATAGATGGCTCAGGACTATCACACTAAAAATTAATAGTTTCATCTCCATTTAGAAGAGAGTGTGAGTTTCATTTTTAAGAAGTGTTCCCAACTGGGGCTGGAATTGAGGCTCAATGGTAGAGCACTTGCCTGGCATGTGTGAGGCCCTGGGTTGGATACTCAGCACACATATAAATAAATAGAATAAAAAAAGATCCATTGACAACTAAAAGAATAATTTTTAAAGTGTCCCAATTATATTAGAATATGTTCACAACTCATATCCCGAAAGTTTAAAATTGGACTAAGACAAGAAACAAAAATGAATGTCAGTAGGACTGGTACCATGTTGCCCTGCCACATATGTCCCTGGGCAGGCTCTGTCCCACTGTTAAGTTCCAGTTCTTTGTGGTTCCCTAAGGTCTGTATTAATGTTAAATATTCAGTCAGGTTTTAAAGCTTGGCTTTTATTTTTCCTGCTAAAATAAAGCAGAACATGTAGTGAAAAGCACCGGAGTAGGCAGAAACAGGTCTGTGTAGGGAAAAAAGAACACAAAAAAGGGGTCCAGAGCAATCAGGTTAAGGAGTTAAGAAAACCTTGGGGTTGGGGTTGTAGCTCAGTGGTAGAGCACTTGCCTAGCAGTGTGAGCACTGGGTCAATCCTCTGCACCACATAAAAATAAATAAATAAAGGTATAAACCAAAAAAAAAACCAACTTAAAAAAAAGAGTTAAGAAAACCTGATCATGTGCTTCTCTGACCAAAGATGAGGGGTCAGTTTCTGCCTGTGCTTATCTCTGCTTGACCTCCATCGAATCTAGAAACAAGAAAATTTATGTTCTTTACCTGTTGCAAATGCTTTCCCACAGCCTTGATGCTCACACTGATAAGGCCGGTCTCCTGTGTGTGGACCGTTCATGGACCTGTTATTAAAAATACAAGCTGATTCCACTTCTTCTATGCACTCCTCCGTAAAATGACTTCAGCATAGACCTATTTTTTCCCCTATTGCTGAATGATTTTGTTGGTAAACTTTTTAAGAAATAAAGACAACTTTTCCACAAAAACTATAGCCAGGCTAGGAATATAGCTCAGTGGAATAGTACTTTGCTTAGCATGGTGAGATCCTGGGCTAGATTCCCAGTACTGCAAAAAAGAGACAAGGACTGGGTTGTGGCAGAGCACTTGGCCTAGCGTGTGTGAGGCACTGGGTTCAATTCTCAGCACCACATAAAATAATAAAATAAAGGTTCATTGACACCTAAAAGAAAATTTAAAAAAAAAAAAAAAGGAGAAGAAGACAAAGAGAAGCAAACAAAAGACTGTAAGGGGCTGGGGACATAGCTCAGTTGGTAGAGTGCACAAGGCCCTGGTTTCAATCCCCAGCACCACAAAAAAAAAAAAAAAAAAAAAAAAGACTGGGGGCTGGGGAGATAGCTCAGTCGGTAGAGTGCTTGCTTTGTAAGCACAAGGCCCTGGGTTCGATCCCCAGCACCCCCCCAAAAAAAAAAAAAAAGACTGTAGCCCAATGAGTCTCAGTAAAGATCTAATGTTACATATTAACCCATTAAGTTCCATGCTTTCAGTTCTGTGAATATGTCAATGAAACTGATAGAGGTATATTAAATTAGGTTGGAAATAATAATTTAGAGCTCATATATTATGTTAATCAATATGACTATATTTTATCATATTCTTATTTAACATAATTATATATTATGGACTATATTTCAATTTATTTTGTTTGTTTTGTAGTATTGGAGATTAAACCAAGGGTCATGTTCATGCTAGGCAAGCATTCTACCACTTTTTATTCTACCTATCACTTTTATTATGTGTTGAGACAAGGTCTTACCAGTGGCCAAGGCTGGCCTCACACCTGCAATCCTCCTACTTCAGCCTTCCAAATAGCTGGGATTATAGGTGTGAAGCACTATGCCCAGCTTATATTAAGTTTTTCTATACATTCCACATCTAGGATGATGGGACAAAATGGGTTTAAAGTACTCATTTAATAAGGAACAGGAACGTCTGAGGTCTGAGTTTTCCAAGTGATTAAAGGTATCTGCATGACCACATGCACGAAGAGAACTAGAACAGGGTGCAGGGAGAGGTAACCAATGTAAAGAGTGTGGAGGTTGCTATTAGAGGAGTCTGGGTCGAGGTTAAGGTTCCATCACTGCCCTGGTGTGTGTGGCCATGAGCAACTGCCTCTCTAAGCCCTGAAGTCCTCTTGTAAGGTGGGACATGATAGTATCTGGTCCACAGTGGCCAACATTCAATGAACATTTACCACATATCAGGTCAATTTTCTTGGTACTTTACATGAAAAGCATTAACGTTATTAATTCTTATAACCACTCTGTGAGAGTGGTTTTTCCCCAATTATAGTTGGGGAAAATGAAGGACCAAGAAGTCAATTACATGCCAAGGTTACACAGTTACACAATAACAAGTAATGAAGACGGATTCTAGGTCACTATTCCAAATATGATAGTGTACACTTCCTGACACAGTTATTGAATACATCTTTGATATTAATAAAATGAGTCATAGTATGTTCCATTGTGGTCACCCGTACAATTAAAATAAATATTTGGCCCAAAGGCTGGGGTTGTAGCTCAGTGAGTGGTAAAGCACTTACCCAGCACAGTGAGGCCCTGGGTTCAATCCTCAGCATCACATGAAAATAAATAAAATAAAGGTATGTGTCTATCTACAACTAAAAAAAAAAGATAAAAAATACTTTGTCCAAAAATTTAAAAGAGAGAACAAATTAACAGCAATTTTTGCTGGATTCTGGTGAATCACTATTATCAGAGTGATTATACATATCTCTCATATAATTATATAAATTTCCTATTTGACTAAATGCTTTGAAATATACAGAGTACCTCCCATGTGCCAGGTAATATGCAGGACATTAGGGATATAGAGATGAAGAAAACACAGTCCAGGCCCTTAAAGAACTAACAATTTCTAGTGTCTGAAAAGGCTTTTGTGTGTCTGAGTGTGAGCATGTGTCAGTATTCTGATAAGCATTTGAATGCTATAAGCATATCACATTAGTATTTAAAGTACTAGGTATACATATTAACTAGATAAAAACACTTATATGTACCTTGAGATGATGAGCTGTTGTATATAATTTTCCACATCCATCATATTTACATTGAAATGCCTTTTCTCCACTCTGTTGAGATTTAGCAGTTACTCTAGTTGCATGTCCTTGTAAGACAATCTAGATAAAACAAAAAATAGATTTAAATCATTCATACAGAAATCAAAAAGCTGAAATTACTAGTCTTACAATAAAAAATGATAAAGCTGTAATGTGGGTTCCAGACTCAGATCTTTATTCTAAATCTGAAGAGTCTATCATTCTAATTCAGTCATGTTCTGTTCCAAAGTTGAAGTAAGCAGCTCTGGAACAGTCAAAAGGAGAGCTACAGTTGAATGCATAGCTAGCATATAAATCTATTTTTCCCCTAGAAAATCAACCCAAGTAGCATCTCCATTGTATGCAGGTATTCCTTGACACACTACTGTATAAGTATGCTTTTTTTAAAGAACAAATGCCTTAAAAACAATGTCAAATGCATTTTCAATTTCAAAGTACTTCAAAAGCAATGAGAAAAGCTGGGCTAGTAACATACTCCTGTAATCTCAGCTACCTGGAGGCTGAAGAAGGAAGATCCTAAGTTCAAGGCCAGTCGGGTGATCCTGTCTCAAAATAAAAAAATTAAAATGGCTGGGGGTTGGCTCATTGGTGGACACCTCTGGGTTCATCAGTAAGAAAGAAACAGAGAGAGAGAGGTAGGGGGAGAAAGAAAAAAAAAAAAAGGGAGGAAGGAAGAGAGAAGGTATGTGCAGGCATTAGGTCATTTAAGTCACCTATAGGAGATAATACAATCGATATCACATTCTGTACTTACATTCAGCACAAAATCATTTTTCTAGATATAATACTATAAGAATTCAAATAATAGCCCTGTGCTGTTATAAGGTTTTTAAAAACTGCTGCCCTATTTGAGAATTATGATACCATAAAAATTGAAGAATGACTGTCTACTCTGTGGGTCACATAGCGGTAGTGGTGCAATAATCTTATCTGCAGATTGTCACTCAAGGTTCAAAAATTACTCTTTCAGAGGTTTTTTTATATTGTAAAAAATTCAAAATGAAGCCAGGGGCTGGAGTTGTGGCTCAATGGTATAACACTTGCCTAGTGTGCATGAGGACCTGGGTTCAATCCTTAGCACTACATAAAAAATAAATAAAATAAAGATACTGTGTCCATTTACAACTAAAACATTTTTTTAAAAAGTAATGAAGCCAAAATCATCACTGAGGTGATACTACAGACGCTGCAGGCTCAAAAAGAAATCTGAAAATAAAAGACATAACAAGCACATGATCCTGATGACTTTTTCCTCAAAGATCTGTTAGACACTCTGGTTTTTAAGAAAAATATCTGATTTATATAAGAGATTCTGCCCTACCTCACCACTTGCAAATACATATGAAGTTTTTGGTAAATAAATTTTCATATTATTTTTTTAACTGCTTGCTACTTTTTATTCTCATTCTTAAAGAAAATAAATTTCATATCATCTGATTTCTGGGGTAAGAACTGATCAATAAAAATTATTTTGGGTCTTGGGATGTAGCTCAGTGGTAGAACACTTGCCTAGCATGCATGAGGCCCTAGATTTGATACCTATTATCACAAATTTTTTTTAAAATATATATTACTAAATAGTTAGATTCTAAAGTAATATGTTTCCTCATTTTCAGGTAACCTCAAATTTTTCTTTTTTCTTCAGTCCTGGGGATTAAAATCAGAGCCTCATGCATGGAAGGGAAGCGCTTTACCAGTGAGTTACATCCCAGACTTTTTTTTTTTTTTTTCCCAGCTGACGTAGGAAGTGAACCTAGGGGTGCTCTATCTCTGAGCTAAATCCCTAACCCCTTTTTTAATTATTCTGAGACAGGGTCTAAGTGCCAAGGTTGTGCCTTGAACTTGCAATCTTTCATCTGGGGTCTGGGGATGAGCTCAGTCTTAGAGCATACACAAGGCTCTGGGTTTGATCCCTAGTATGAGGCAGGGGGGGGACAAATAGATATCTAATAATTTTTTCTAATTATACCATATAGATTTTCTAAATATACACCTTCATTTTTAAAAGTATATACAACAGCTATGTGTATGGTAAGGTAATGGATCATTTTGGGCTTTCTTCTTTGACTTCTCCAAATTAAAAAAAAATACACCTAAAATATTAATATTTGTATATTGATGCTGGGGATTGACCTAGGACATCATTGCATAAGCCATACACTACCACTGAGATACACCTCTAGCCCTTTAAAAAAAATCCTAGAGATGATAAATGTTTGAGGTGGCGGACACATTAATTACTTTGATCGAATCACCACATTCTGTTCTATCTGTATAGAAATATCCCACTATGCCCCCCAAATAGGTAGGACTGAGTTTTTTTGGAGGGGTATGGGGATTGAACCTTTGAGTACCCTAGCCACTGAACTATATCCCCAGACCTCTTTATTTTTGAGAAAAGGGTTTCTCTAAGTTGAGGCTGGCCTCAAACCTGTGATCCTCCTCTTTCAGCCTCCAAGTGACTGTGTGTATCGCTGTGCCTAGCCCCAAAATATGTCCAACTATTATGTCAACTTAAAAAAATCCTTGCCCCTAATAATCACTGATCTAATGATACCTTTAAGAGATGAAAAAAAGTGACTAAGAAAAGCAAGGTTTGGACTGGGGATGTGGTTCAATGGAGAACATGTGCCTAGCAGGCATGAAGCCTGGTTCAATCCTCAGCACATGCAAAGAAATTAAATAAATAAATAAAGTTTCACTGGGCTCAAGGTCATATAGCTAAGATAAAATACATAAAATAAAACAAAAATAAAATATGGATCCACATTAAACTGCCTATACTAAACAGGTTTGGGTTAATTGTTTAACCCACAATTGGGAAAATCAACCATCCACAGACTCGGCTGACCAAAGAAGACTGTACATCTATAAGTTGGCCAATGATCTATCAATGCCTATGGGGCTGGGCTCAAAAAGTTGGGCTGAGTGCCATGCTATGTGTCTCTGTAGTCCCAGCACTCAGAAAACTGAGGTTAAGAGAATCATTTGAGCCCAGAAATTTGAGGCCAGCCTAGGATACATAGAGAGACCTGTTAAAAAAAAAAAAAAAAAAGTAGTCTGGCTGAGTGTACAATTTTCTCTCTGGAATTTGACCTAAGAAATAAAGGGAAATCCTGAGTTGGTCACGGGTGGTGAACCTGAGAAAAGCATGGTTAATATGAGTCATTGCAAAACTCAAATGAAGACACAGAGAAGTCTATCTGCAGAGAAAAGGAGCAGATGCCATGGAAGAGATCAACCCTTGTGGGAGGTAGGAGAGAGAAGAAAAAGGAGTGAAATCAGCCTCCTGATTCCTTTGTAATTCTAGTTCCTGTGAGAAAGAGATGTTCAGCAGGTCCCATTCTGGGCTTCCTATAAGCTCTGATACATCCTTACAATTGCTCTCTTTTTTTCTTGAGCTAGCGTGACTGGTCTTTGTGGGTCTTCCAACTATTACAGCTCTGAATAAAATACTGTCAAACCAAAGTACTTTGATCTCTCTCTCTCTCTCTTTCTTTTTTTTTTTTTTGTGAGGTGCTGGGATTGAACCCAGGGCCTTTTGCTTGCAAGGCAAGCACTCTACCAACTGAGCTATATCCCCAGCCCTTACTTTGATCTCCAATGTAAATAAAAATTAGTTTTGAATGATAAAAGGGTGTGTAAAGTATCAACAATTATTAATGTCTATATAATACTTACAGATTTATAAATAATAGTCTCATGTGTTACCCTAAAATATTAATCAAATGAAAAATCTCACTTGGTTATCATAAACTCATGAGATAGGTAAAGCAAACATAACAGATAAAAAAGTCTCAGATCCAGAAAAGTAATTTGCTCAAAGTCCCACTGCTACTATATAGCAGAGTAGAACTCAATCCAGATCTTTTAAAGTGTATACTACTTTAATACTGTTTTCTATTTAATTAAGGGTGCTGCAGCATGAGGGCAATGACAATAGCTATAATCTGCCACAAAGGCTTCCCCCCACCCTCCCCACTTTTACCATTCTTACAAGTGAACACACAGGTATTCTTACAGATTACTTTATATTGGGGTTTTAAACTCAGCACTGTTGACATTTTCAGAGGGTAACTCCTTGTTGGTGGGGCTATCCATTGATGGAACCTCTATACACACAGTTTCAAGTAGTATTCCCAAATTGTTGACAAACAAAATTGTCTCCAGACACTGCCAAATGTCCTGGGGCAAAACTGCCTCCACCTGAGAACTTCTGCTTTAAGTACTCAAGGTTTTCCCTTCTCCTGTGATTTTTCATGTCAGAGATGAGTTTAGTGGTGTCTTCATGTTACAGATTAGAAAAATTCTAAACTGTAAACCCTCATAATAAAAAAAAAATCTAGAGCACAGAAACAAGACTATTTACAAAAAAATCTGTTGCTTTAGCTACCAATTTTTTTTAAAGTTCAGGCAAATGCAGTGCTACAACTTCATAAATAAAAATGTAGAAGGAGCACAAAGGGATGAGACTAGAAGCTATAGGTTCTGCTTATTTACTGTGAATCCTTGGAACAGTTTGGCTTTTTAATACCACATACTGGGCCCTCGAGCTCAAATGTGATGCTTAATTGTTTATAGAAACAGGAAGTTTTGGTTTATCACTAAAAAAGAGAAAAAGACTAAGTCACAAATACAAGCCATATATATAATTAAAAATTTTGTTGCCACAATGAAAAAGGGAAAAGAAACCGGTCAAGTTAATTTTATTTAACCCAATATAATAGGTCCAAAATATTATCCTTTCAACATGTAATAAATATGAAAAATTATTTGAGACATTTTATATTCTTTTTTTTTCATACTAAGTTTTAAAACTCCACACATTTATTCAAACAAGCCACCAAGTGCTCAATAGCTACATGTGGCTAGTAGTTACCTTATTGGACAGCACAGATCTAGTCTTCAAGGAAAAGGACAGAAAATCACAGTAAAAAAAAAAAATTCTATTGAATTGTCTTCTATTCTTCGTCTATTGTTACCAATAATAATGGTTTTATGTCTGCAGATAAAAAGTAATGAAGTTGCCAGCCATGATGGCACACACCTGTAATCCCAGCGGTTTGGTAGGCTGAGGCAGGAGGATGGAGAGTTCAAAGCCAGTCTCAGAAACTTAGCAAGGTCCTAAGTAACTCAGTGAGACCCTGTCTCTAAATAAAATATAAAAAAGGGTTGGGGATGTGGCTCTGTGGTTAAGCACTCCTGGGTTCAATCCCTGGTACCCCCCCAAAAAAAGTAATGAAGTTTTTTATGACATTTTGCCTTAGCAGTTCTCAATCCCTACATTTCTGGGTTCAGAAATTAACAACTGATGTTAACAGTCTTTTATAATAAAAGTATGTTAATAGGTTATGGAGCCTGATGATAAATTAATTTATTTTTTGACTAAGTCTCATTCTACATTAGTTATTACAAGTACACTTGTAACTTCCTTCCTTTTAAAATATTCTATTGGTGCCTTGTATGGTGGCACATGCCTATAATCCCAGTGACTTGGGAGGCTGAGGCAGGAGGACTGCAAGTTCCAGGTCAACCTCAGCAATTTAGTGACGAAAAATAAAAAGGGTTGGGGATGTAGCTAAGTGGTAGAGTGCCCTAGTGAAAGAGAGAGCAAGGAAGGGAGGGAGGGAGAAAGGAGGGAAAGAAAGTGGAAGAAAGAAAGAGAGAAAAGAATGGGAAAAGTACAAAAAGGAATAAGGAAAAAGGGCGGGCGGGCCACGGGTATAGCTTACTGGTACAATATCCTGGGTTAAATTTCCAGTACCACTCCCCGTGCCCCCTAAAAATCTTTTGGCAGCATGGTGGTACAGGCCTGTAGTTGTGACTACTTGGGAAGCTGAAGTAGGAGGATCACAGGTTCAAAGCCAGCATGGGCAATTTAGCAAGACCCTGTCTCAAAATAAAAAATAGAAAGAGGGATGTATATAGGTCAGTGATAGAGTGCCCCTGGGTTCAAACCCCAGTACTGTAAAAGAAAAAAATTCTAAAACTCTACTGCTTAAGTATCTTATTATTTGGTAGTTACCAGTAAGAAAACCTATTAGGCCAATGCAAGTCACTGACCTATATCTCTTGCATATATTTACATTATCTTTCCATTTCAGTAGAATTTCGCTTAGGTAGATATGACATAAATTTTAAAATATTACAGTCTCATTTTATTCATAAAATGTGAAAATGAATTCCAAGACTTGAACCAAGTTTCAAAGCTCATGGGCTAAGTAAACATAAAACTGAATTTATATTATTGTTACAAATGGCACCATTTCAGCTATTAAACAGATAGACTGGTTATTTAATCATCAAACTTCTATCAGAGATGTCAGTAATTCTTGTTATTTTATCATTTACTAGTATTATAACTGAAAAATCTCTTGATAAGACCTAACAGTATCATTAAATGTTATTAAGTGGTGATGTTAACGCACAAATTAATGCTTAAAAATGTGGCTCTGGCTGATCACAGTGGCACATACCTGTAATCCCACCTAGCTGGAAGGCTGAGGCAGGAGGACTGAATGTTCAAAACCAGCCAGGGCAACCTTAGTGAGAACCTATCTCAAAATAACATTAAAAAATGGTTGGGGGGCTGGGGAGATAGCTCAGCTGGTACAGTGCTTGCCTCGCAAGCACAAGGCCCTGAGTTCGATCCCCAGTACCACAAAAAAAAAAAAAAAAAAAAATAGTTGGGGATATAGCTTAGTGGCAGAGCACTTGCCAAGCACATGCAAGGCCTTGGGTTTAATTCCCACTAACAAAGGGACAAAAAAGGTGGTTACTTGGGTGGTTACTAGGGTGTTACTTAGGCAAGGGGTAGCCAAAGTTTTGCTAAGTAGGAATAATAATAATTAGCTTGGCTGGACCTTCCCTACAGAATTTGAAACGGAAAATACAAAGGGAATCAGTTGGAAGTAGAAGAAACTTTTAAAACATACAAATGGCAAAGTAGCAAGAATTAGTCACAGCAATGAGTGAGTCACAGAGAAAGGACCAACGAAATTCCATGGATGGGACAGTAAGAAAATGCCTGGGTCTCCATAACTGCCTTGGATTCAAGAACACAAGGCTCAGCTGGATTTCTAGGATATTTCTATTTCTGTAATGTCACTTTGAACTACTAACAAACCTTAGGGCCTGAGGTAATTTGAGAAAGTTGCTGCCTAACATATATACTGTTTTTCTGAAATGGTGCAATTTTCCTGGGAAAGTAGTGCATTCTCTATTGTTGCTTAGAAAATGTTGAGAGATTCTTTTACATGAATGGTGTGAATCTGCATTGTGTACAACCATAGAAATGAAAAGTTGTACACCATTTGTGTACAATGTATCAAAATGCAGTCTATAAAAATAAAAAAGATTTTAATTAAAAAAAGAGGCTTTACATACCTGCATTTTTTTCTCTTGTTCATTTTCTCCAATTATTCCAGTACCTGTTACACTTTCACTTCCATCAATGGATACCTACAGGAATAAAATAAGGCTTAAAGAAGTTTTACCTTTTCTTTTCTGCAAAGTGGGAACAGACCCTGGAGTTTTATGCCTGCTAGGCAAACTCTCTTCTACTGAACTACACCCTTAGCCCCAAGTCTGACATTTTAATAATGTTTTTAGGTGGGGTGATCAGAACATTATTATTTATTTTTGTGTGTCTGTAAATTTCCCAAACAAAAAGTGAAAAAAAAAAAGTTAAGTATATGAGAGAAATATGTTCAAGGCAGGAAAAATACCCATCACCACCCACTTTAGAGCTGGGGTTTTGGTACAATGGTTGCTCAGGCTGGCCTAGAACTCTAAGACTCAAACATCTTATCTCAGCCTCCCAAATAGCTGGAACTATAGCCACACACCAATACACACTGATCAAAACTCAGCCCCCACCTCTTTTTTTTTTTTGGTACCAGGGATTGACTCAAAGGCACTTTACCACTGAGCCACATCTGCAGCCCTTTTTATATTTCATTTAGAGACAGGGTCTCCCTGAGTTGCCTAGGACCTTGCTAAGTTGCTGAGGTTGGCTTTGAGCTCATAATCCTCCTGCCTCAGTCTCCCGAGCCACTGGGATTAGGCATGCACCACCAAGCTGGGCACATCTATACTTTACTACTACTTTTATAACACTCATCCTTGGGTATCTTTTTATGAATTATCTGCTAATCCATTTAATTTCTAAATCCTTACCCCATCCCCTTATTTTTCTTCCAATGTATCTTTTTACATTTCACTTCTTTTAAGACAAATTTGGTTCTCTTTAAGGCTAAATGATTTTGGTTCTGAATTGCTGTTTTTGTTTTTGTTATTTTTTTTTTATTTTTTTAGTTGTAGATGAACACAATACCTTTATTTTATTTATTCATTTTTTTTTTTTAATGTGGTGGCAGGGATCAAACCCAGTGCCTCATATGTGGGAGGCAAGAGCTCTACCACTGAGCCACAATCCCAGCCCTGAATTGCTAGCTTATTGATAAACTGTACTTATATTTTCTTTTCATGAAAAATAAAGAGGTTGTACCTGGGACAGTAAATAAGTAAAATACTATACCTTCGCTGCATACTGTTCCAAAGCACTGATGGTGTCAGGGTCAATTGTGGCATCCCCAGTGTGCAGTCCTGCCACTGTCCCATCGGCTTGAATTGCCAAGATGGTGTCAGACTGCGGGACTTGCACCGCATGGTGGATATAGGCTGTGGTGCCATCTTCCAGCTGAACAGCCTGTAATGCACTCTGGTCATAACTATCTGAAGGAATAGAAGAGAAGGGCCTTAATTTGAAGTTTTACCAACAGTTATATATTTAAAGGAAGAAGGAAATGAACTTTTACTGAGTAGTACTATGAACACCAGATGATGTGCTTTATGTTATTTCATTTGATCCTCACAAAACTTCTATGAAGCAGGTATATTTACCACCTCCAGTATACAAATAGGGATCAGAATTTGAGAGAAGTAAAATCACTTTCTTTAGGAACAAGGAAATTTAAAAAACTTAACAAGTAACAGTCAAAATCAGTATTTAAAGAAACCAGGATTTGAATTCATGTCATTATGACTCCAAAGTCCATGGTGTTTACTGTTCCAAATGGCTCCCGGCAGCTCAAACTATGAGAAAGCTTTCCCTTAAACTGTGTGCAAGTCTGGTGCCTTGAACTTCAAAGGACAAACACAATTTTTTAACATGACAACACTTCAGTAGATCTTATTTTTCCCATACTCCCACTTCTCCCTTACTTCATATGTTCAGAGTTACTGTACCTTTGGAGGTATGGTGAATAAATGCTGTGGTTCCATCTTCTAACTGCACTGCTTGACCATCCTCTAGACGCAAACTGTCCCCTGCTCAAGAACAATTGTTTACATTTAGGTCCCATGTTTTCTAACGTTCCAATTAACTAACCTGGCAATGAGAATCAATTAGCCATTAAATGTATCATGACAACCAATAGCTGCTTTATGAGTCAGTAAAGCTACTTTGAGAAAGCACTGAAAAGAAATAGAATACTTATTTCAGGAATATATACCTAAAGAAGAGGAGAGTTGAAAGTAGGGGCAAAAGAATATGAGTGACATGTAGGATTCAGTTTCAAATAACGACACGTTCACTTAGGACTGCTACTCACTAATTTCTATAGTGCAGTCTAGGAACTTCTTTTCCACTATCTTTGAGAGACAGTTTTGGTTAAGCTAAAATGATCTTTAAGACAGGTGTAGTGGTACACATCTATAATCCTAGCTACTACTGATTAGGCTAAGGCAGGAGGATTACAAGATTGAGACCAGCCTGGGCAACTTAGCAAGACCCTGTCTCAAAATTTTTAAAAAAGAATTGGAGTTGTATCTTAGTGCTGGAGCAGCCCTGGGGTCAATCTTCAGTACTGGAGAAAACGACAACAAAACAAAAAGGTCTTTAGATCCTATTTTTGGCACTACTGATCTCCCTTTTCAAAAGGTATACTAGAAATCAGGACCAAATTTAGGTAATGGGAGGGAGCTGGTGGCAGCAAATACTGCAATCAGAGATCAGGAGGGTTTCCTATGTTGTATTTTAAATACTTACTACTTTTAGGTATGGGCACATGTTGAACATAGGCAGCAGAACCATCTTCCAACTGAATGACTTGGCCATCAATGAGCTTCCCATCTGGAACAAGAGATTCAAGCCAAAAAATTATCACAAACAAAATTTTTTTAACTTTATACAATTTCAAAATGATATCAACTATAAAAACATACACTACTTAAGCTCATGTTCATCTTGATTCTTCCCTCAACGTTCTGAGGCAATTCAATAACACATCCAGTGATCCTATAGAAAGCAGAAAATCCTCCCTCAGCCATCCTTCCTCCCCTCCAATTTGCAATCAAACAAGTACAAGAGGAAGAGTGGCTCATCACAGCAAGCTACATGAATTGAACCTCTAGGTACTTTTCAGAGCCACTCAGAATCAGTGACCCTGACTATGGGGAAGCTGAACAGTAGGTCAGCGTATATGAAGCCAAATGTCACTGTCACCCAGGGAAGTATGCAGACCCTTGTGTATGTAGGTGTGTGCTCAGTAGGTTCCCATAAAAACAAAGAGTTTTAGAACTGGGCTATTTCCTGGAGCAAAGTAAACACTTACTCAGAGACAATGTTATAAAAGCAAAAACAAATGTCTACTCTTATGTTTAATAAACACATTAATAAACTTAGGTTAAAAAAGAAAATGATTTTGATAAAAATAGGAAATAGTTCAGACACACTCCCTTGTCCTCCTCTCTCCCATTAATTTTAATACCCTAGAATATCTTCCTATTATCTCAAAGCGTGCCCCAAATTATCAAGTTATCAAAATTTAAGTTAAAATTATTTAAAATTATTATAAGCAATCTAGTATCTTTATGAGAGACTGGGAAGGAGGTATAGTTGCCAGGGGTTCCAACTCTATGGTTATGAATTGCTGGTACTAACCAACTGGCCATTTATGATGTACGTACCTTTAGAATTGTGTTGTATGTAAGCAGTAGAGCCATCTGCAAGTGTTACTGCTTGCAAGCTTACACCTTCCATATTTTCTAAATTGTCACCGTCTATTGTAAAACAAAATTACTTTCTTTAGATAACTAACATATGTGCATGCTGATTAATTTTTTTAATGAAATTATACAAAAGGCAGGTTGCTTTATTTAGTTTTTAAAGAGAGCAAAGTGGAATTCCTTTTTAGCATTTACAAAAAATATTTCCCTGCCCTATTATACCCAGCACCCACTTCAAGGAAAAAATTTTTCATAATAGCCAGGCATGGTGGCACACCCCTGTAATCCCAGCAACTCAGGAGGCTGAGGCAGGAGGATCACAAGTTCAAGACCAGCCTTAGCAACTTAATGAGACCCTGTCTCAAAATAAAAATTAAAAGGGTGGGGATGTGACTCAGTGGTTAAGTACCCCTGGGTTTTAATCCCCAGTACCAAACAAGAAACAAAAAAAAAACCCAAAAAACCTCAGAAAGGCCTAGGTTTATGTTACCTCTACCTAAATGAAGTATAGGTAAGTAAACACAGTGTTATAAGAATGTCTTTAAGATAAATGATATTACCAAACTCACGTGATCCCTTCAAATATGACTGCTCACCTGCCACAGTTACTGCCTCTGTGAGGCATAAGGTAACATGTTGAGCCTCCATTCCTCCTCCAGGAAACTCTGTCATCCCTTGAGAATCCCGATTTATTTGGCTAACAACATTTTCTACCTTGAAGAAAAATACAGGCACTTGAGGATAAAGAATGACACACATGAAACAAAGATAGAAATATATTTCTGAACCACAAAAAAAAAGTAACGGTATTTGATATTTGATATCAGATGCAATCTCACTTAATATGCAGGGTAAGAGTATTAAACTACAAAATATCTCTTAAACCTCAAGAAAGTAGCACTAATGACACGACTTATAAGGGCACAACCTGAACCAAGCTAGAGGTAAGTACACCCTAGTTTGCTTTCAGTGAGATTAGAGAGTTTGAGGAATGGCAGCAGAGAAAAAAGAAAGGTTCTGATATTCCAAACACAACTTCTGAAGTTGCTCTATTAAAAGCATGTCCTTGGCCAGGCATGGTGGCACATGCCTGTATCCCAGCAGCTCAGGAGGCTAAGGCAGGAGGATTGCAAGTTCAAAGCCAGCCTCGGCAACTAAATGAGACCCTGTCTCTAAATAAAATATTTAAAAGGACTGGGGATGTGGCTCAGTGGTTGAGTCCCTGGATTCAATCTCTGGTACCAAAAAAAAAAAAAAAAAAAAAAAAAAAGCACGCTGTTTCAAAATTCACAATGGTAGATTGTACTTTATTTCCTCCGAGATGAATATTGTATGTGTTAACATTTTGTTGTTGTTTTTTTCTTTATTGGGGGCAGGGTACCAGGAATTGAACTTAGGGGCACTCAACCACTGAACCACATCCCCAGCCCTATTTTGTATTTTATTTAGAGACAGGTCTCACTGAATTGCTTAGGGCCTTGCCTTTGCTGAGGCAGATTTTGAACTCATCCTCCTATCTTGGCCTCCCAAGTTGCTGGGATTACAGGCGTGTACCACAAAAACTGCTCATCTTGTCATGGGTGAGGAAAGCAAAGCACTGTTAGACAATTATAAAATTCCTGACACCCAACTCAACATTTCTAACAAAGTAGACCTTGTTCTATAACACTGAATGGGACACTACACATCTATAGCTGAAACATCCATCTTTAGTCAAAAATAACTGAGTAGGACTCATATTTACTTTCTGGATCCAATTGCTTCATTTGATAGTGTTAAATGAAACAGTCCTAAGGGGCCATGAAAATTTACTTTTCTAACATCCTCCAAATCCCTCACTGTCCAGCAAATTTGTTTCTTTGTTTCTTCAGGGTGACTATTTGAAATATCTTCCATTTGCTACAAACCTTTTGCTGCACTCCCTATCCTTCACCATCTCACTATCAGCAAATTAATGTTTCACAGAAAATTCAGAAGTCATCCAAGGGGAACTCTCTACAAAGTAATTTATCACTTGACTATATTCCCACTAGCAATTTCTCCCTAGCTAATACTCATTACAGTCCTTCATTATAGCCATTGTAGTGAGTATGAACTAGTATTTCACTGTAGTTTTGATTTGCATTTCAATAATGCAGAATGATAGATAATAACTCAGAAGGCTGAGACAGAGGATTCAAAGTCAGAGGCCAGTCTCAGCAACTTTGCAAGACTGTTTCAAAGTAAGAAAGAAAAAGAGCTGAGGATGTAGCTCAGTGGTAAAGCCCCCCCAGGGTTCAATCCCCAGTATAAATAAATAAATAAATAAATAAATAAATAAATAAATAAATAAAACAATGCTGGACATCTTTTCATGTGCTTATTGACCTTTGGTACATCTATGTCTACACGGATTCTGTCTCTATTTAAAATCAAGCTATTTGTCTTTGTATTATTGAATTGTAAGAGTTCTTTATATATTCTGGGAATTAATCCCTTATAAGATATATAAACTGTAATTATTTCCTCCCATTCTAGGGGTTATCCTGTTTAGGTTTTTTTTGTTTTTGTTTTTGGTTCTGGGTATTGAACACAGGGGCACTTAACCACTGAGTGACATCCCTAGCTCTTTTTTGTATTTTATTTAGAGACAGGGTCTTGCTGAGTTGCTAAGTTCCTGGCTAAGTTGCTGAGGCTGGCTTTGAACTCACAATCCTCCTGCCTCAGTCTCCTGAGTCACTCTCAGCTCCTTTTTAGTTTGGAGGTAGAGTTGTAAAAAATGAGAGTAAAAGAACTTCTTGAAAAATCTAGATCTTTTTGTTTGAGTGATATCCCTACTGAGTCACTATATCCCATTTTTCAAGCTACCATCTCAGTCTATCAGACTGCCCCCATTTTTAACAATCAGAGCATATTATAAAAGTTTTCAAATATTTATTGGCAGTAGAATCTTTTTTTCAAATAAACATACACACAATCTTGAACCCTAAAAAAAAAAAAGAGCTAAAAGTGATATTTTAGTATAAATGCATTTTAAGTGTAACCTTTTGTTTTCTTCTTTTTAAAAGTGTAATATTTTTAATTTTATTCATGAGAACCACTGCTTAGATTAACCAAAACTTTAAATCAAAACAAAGGTGATAATAGCAGGTTTATGCATTCAATTTATCACACAGCCAAGAGAAGAAACAGAAAGGTAAAGCTGATTTGCACTGATTAATTCAGAGAACAATGACTTTTTAAAAATCCCCTAATATGCTTTAATCAAATAGATCTACTGGTATTAAAGAACAGTAGTAGGTAATATGTTTTAAGTTTAATGGCTAATTATTTATAAGATATTCAGAGTAAAGTACTTGCATACCAGAGAGAACTGAAGCTGTATCTAACAAGCACCGGTTCATCCTCTCTGTGGAAAATAACTATTTGCATGAAACACAAAAGTAGAAAATATTTCTGCATATATTAGATTCTTTAAAGCTTCATATTATCAACTTAAGCCTGAAAGTGAAAAACTGAACACAACTTCAGCATACTAGGAGATACACCAGTTGTGTTCTAAGCAGTTAAATATACTAGAAATGAATTTTAGCAGTTTTAATAACTGTAAATAATAAGACGCCAAGGTAAAGAAACCAGACATTTGTTCCCATGAGACAATTCTGTTCCTACTTCAGTTTCTTGTTTAACCCAAAAATAGTAACTTACCACCACAATCTTACCTTAAAAACTATAAATCTAAGTACATTTTATATGCAAGGGTTTGCTCATAAGAGTTTCATCACAGGTACACAATAAAAAGGCTCCAGGACCTGGGTTCAATACCAAGTACTAACAAAAACAAAAAACAAAAAAATTACACAAATATGGGCTGGGGTTGTGGCTCAGTGGTAAACCACTTGCCTCACATGTATGAGGCACGGGTTCGATCCATACCACCACATAAAAATAAATAAAGATATTATGTCCATCTACAACTAAAAATACTTTAAAAATATATACACAATGGAATATTACTCAGCCATAAAGAAGAAAAAATTATGGCATTTGCTGGTAAATGGATGAAGTTGGAAAAATATCATGCTGAGTGAAATAGGCCAAGCCCAAAAAACCAAAGGCCAAATGTTTTCTCTGAAAGTGAATGACGATATATAACGAGGGGCAGGTGGCAGGGGATAAGAGAAGAATGAAGGAACTTTAGATGGTGTAGAGGAAAATAGGGTGGAAGGGGGTGGGGATGGAAAGATAATAGAATGAACCAGTAATACCCTATGTATATTTATGATTACATGAGTGGTGTGAATCTATATTGTGTACAACCATACAAATGAAAAGTTGTACCCCATTTGTATACAATGAATCAAAATGCAGTCTGTAAAAATAAAATAAATAAATAAAATCAAAATGGAGTCACGGTAAAGATGCAAGTCACCAAGCTGAAACTAAGCTGACCTTGTGAGAAACTAAGATAGCCAGATTTCCCAACAGATCAGTTTCAATTGGCATGAAAATGATATTCCCTCTGCTTTAAACTTACACAATGTAACTTGATGTTAATTGATCAGTTATTTTCCTATTGTCCTGGCACCCTGTCCCTGTTATTTATAAGGAAAGTAATTTTGAAATCTAAACTGGTTTTTTGTTTCTATTTTCTTCAAACACTTCTGTCTATAAAGCCAACCTCCTTTGTTTGGATCACTGGAACACTTATTCTTCATTTCATTTTTTTTGATGAACATATAGTAATTGTACATATTAGTGAGATTCAGTGTGATATTTCTACATATGCATAGAGCATACACAAATCAAATCAGGGTGATTGAACATTTACCACTCATCATTTCTTTATGTTTGAAGTCTTCAAGTTTCTCTTCTTTAATAAAATATATAATATTCTTAACTATATTCATCCCACTATAATATAGAACACCAGAACTTATTTCTTCTGTTTTATAGTCATTATCTACCCTCCCTTTATCAACCTCACCCTTCCCAAAGTCTAGTAATTACTTTTCTATGCTCAGGTCAACTCTTTTTTTTTTTAGTTATTGAAACATTTATTTTTTACGAAATTAAATGTTATTCTATTCTAGAATTGAAAATAAAGCCAGTCAATTGAGATCTTTAAACTAAAATATATATATAAATTAAAATGTATATATATAACATGAATATATACTGTGTGCACATATACATGTATATAAATAATCCTGAGTATATACATACCGTATATATAACTATGTGTATACATGTGCTTGTGTGTGTGTGTGTGTATTGTTTTCTTTCCAAATAAACACAACACATTCCATTAAGGTTTGCCAATTCATCTTTCTGCTCTAAGAGGTTTGCCATCTGGATTTGCCTATTTTCATCAAAGCAAGATACCCAGAATAAAAATTCTCAAGTCACCCTTAACTAAATTCTCGTTTTTAAATTTAATTTTTTTTAATGGTACTAGAAAGAGAACCCAGGAACACTTAACCACTGAGTTACACCTCCAGTCTTTATTTTATTTTTTATTTTGAGATAGGGACTTGCTTAGTTGCTTAGGGCCTTGCTAAGTTGCTGAGGCTGGTTTTGAACTTGTAATCCTCCTGCCTCAGTCTCCAAAATGGTTGGGATTACAGGAGTGCACTGCGACCCTTGGCTTAAGTTTTGATTACAAGACAGCAGTTGCCAACATCATGATATTTACCTTCAGAACTTTTTCATCTCATATCTTAACTATTGGAATAATCTCTTTACTGTTCTTTTTGCACCATTCTCATCCTTCATATCCATAACAGTGCCAGCTATCTTACTCTATTCTATACACAACTAAAATTTTCCTTGTGTACAATACTGTAAAATAAATTTTAAAATTAAGAAAAATGATTCTCAACAGTTTAACAGATCAAATATTTTCATTTTTTCTGGTTTTATTCTCTAGTTCTTGCTACCTGTATATACATTTATTTTACAATGTTGTAATTAGAGCTATTATTTTGTATTTACTTTTTAATTTTTAAAACAAACTACAGAAATGATCCCTGAAAGTAGTCTTCAGCTTTTTTCATTTCTGTAAGTTCTACCAAGTTGACAACACTTCTTAATAATGATCACTTTTAATTCAAATTAGGTGTCCAGGTTATAGCTCAGTGGTGGACTACACTTGGCATTCAAGGGATCTTGTGTTCAATCCCCAGTACCAAATGAACACAAAAACAAATAAACACAACATTAATTTCTCTTAAAAGTCACTTAACTTTTTATTACTACATATAAGGCACAGATGATTTTGTCATTAAAAACAATCTTTCAGTTAATAATGTTTATAAATACAGTGTTTTGGGAGGAGCAGAGTAGATTATATCCTTAACCTCCCAGAGCACATGCCTGGAGGCTGAAGCAGGACTGCAAGTTCCAGGCAGCTTCAACTCAGTTGCAGAGCACCCCTAGGTTCAATCTCTAGTACCACTTAAAAATATGTTCCCACAATTAAGTTTAGTGGATCAGAAAATATCAGTATTTTTATAACAATCTGTGATCATTACTTGTGTGTCTGGTGGGGGTTGTGTGTGTAAAGCTGGGGACTGGACCTAGAGCAAGTGTTCTACCACTAAGTTATACCCATGGCCCCTTTACATGTTTTTTATGTTTTGGTGCTTCACTATTGAGTTACATCCCCAGTCCTTTAATTTTTTTTTAAATTTTGAGACAGGGTCTTGCTACGTTGCTGAGGCTGGCCTCAAACTGTGATTCTCCTGCCTCAGCCTCCCAAATTATTGCTGAGATTATAGGTGTGTGACTACTATAATTGGCCTGTCATTCCCCTTCCCTCTGTGGTGCTAGGGATTAAACCCATGCTAGGCAAATGCTCTACCACTGAGCAACTTTCCCAGTCTGCATATCATTTTCTAAAAGGGTTGTGCCAACTGTTTTGCTACCAGCAACATGATGAATATGCTAGTTTGACCACATTTTTACTGGTTTTGAATGTTCTGCTAGACCCTCTGTTTGATTTAATAGAGGAATGATTAAAGATAATCGAAGGGAAGCATTAAAATGATAAATACAGAAACATATTTTTATTTGTCAAAGGTCTAACAATCTTTTTCCTAAGAATTGATCTACAGAACTTTTCAGATTCGTCTTTTTGTAAAAATCCCTAGTAAGACACATTATAGTTTGGGTTCCTTTAAAGTACAGCAAAAACTTAAGATCCTTGCAAAGGAATCCTAAAATAGAATGCTTCCAGATTTGAACATTTCTTCCCTCTAATATTTTACTCACACTGCTTATAGGTCTATGTCCAATTCATTAGCCTGACATTCAGGCTATTCTCCAATTTGGCACTTACTTACCTTTGTTATTTCATCTTCTATCATTCTCCTTCAGATCCTTAGCTAAACCGTAGGCAAACTATTAAAAAAGCATACACACACAAACACATATGTGTCGATGTTTATATGTGTCTATATACTATTTGAGTGTATATGCACACACTGTACTTGACACCAACTATCAAAAATTTAAATGCAACTATTCAACTAAGTGATTCTTGGAATTTATCTAATAGTCATGAAAGCGTTCAAGGTTCACTGAGGCATTATTTACAATAGCAAAAAGTGCTCAATAATCTAAAAGTCCTTCAAAAGAACATGTTAAATATAGGACATCCACACATGAAACATGCAGCAATTAAAAGAACGAGAGAAGGGCTGAGGATAGCTTGATGGTACAATGCTTGCCTAGTATACACAAGATCCTGGGTTCAAGCCCCAACATCATAAAACACAGAAAAGAATGAGAATGATCTTTATGGAACTCTAAGGAACAAATCCAAGACATATTTTAAGTCAGAAAAAGCAAGATGCAGAGTACACCTGGTATGACTGCATTCATGTTTTTAAAATGTATGGAAGTATCAGCACAAGCTTGTGAATACATTTAAAAACTCACATAGTTTCCACCCAGGAATAGGACTAGGAAATGAGGGTAGAGTGGGGAAGGACCTTTTAATTTTTATTGTATATATTCTGTAAGTTAGAAAAAACTACCATGTATTATGTTCATGGCTTATTATTTTAGTTTTAAAATAAAAGTGGCCACAAATTTTTTCTTAACTACACACAAAAACATTGAGTAAAAGAGCACTTAACTACCTTAGGGACACAAAGAAAAGAACATGTGAATTTTTTTTTTTAATAGACAGACACAGTATCTTTATTTATTTATTTTTATGTGGTGCTGAGGATTGAATCCGGTGCCTCACTTGTGCTAAGCAAGTGCTCTACCAGAGCTACAACTCCAGCCCGTGAATTTGAATATAAATAAATAAGTAGATATTTTGGAGAAGTTGAAGACAGAAAGGGTAGTACAACACAGGGAAGTCTTTATTCCACATACCCTTATTAGCAATTCCATGGTGTCTTTCCCTCACTACCCAAATCTCAGTTATCATCAAGTGCTACAGCATTTGCAGTAATTTGGCTTATAGCCCCAGATCACTCTGAATCAATGGTCATGTTTTTATTGTCACAGCTTTTCATCTATACAGAATTAATATCATTTGTTGGCCTTTATACATTCAAATCCTGCTCAGCTCTAGCTTGCTTAGCTTGTTTCCTATTTTGAAAAAAAGAAAGAATACAACACCCACCTGATACAGTCTGTTACATGTTACTTTTTTTTTTGTACTGGGGATTGAACCTGGGGGTCACTTTACCACTGAGCTACATCCCTAGCCCTTTTTAAAAATTTGAGACAAGATCTCATTAATTTGCTGAGGATCTTGCTAAACTGCTGAGGCTGGTCTTGACCTTGGAATCTTCCTTCCTCAGCCTCCAATGCTGCTGGGATCACAGGTATGTGCCATTGCACCTGGCTGCTACTGTCTTGTTTTATGGTCTTTGTATTTTTGAAAATTATGACTACATGTTCAATAAATTTCTGAATTTATCATAACTCATGTGTCAGAGGCCTCTACAACTGTCCTTCTCCGTTATACATATACAGCTATAGTGACCTTTTAGCTCCTAGAACACACCTAACTCTTCTTGGCTTTTGCACATATTGTGAGATGTCACCTCCTATCTAAAATAGGTGATATTTTAACAACTCATTATTCTCTATCACAGCACTCTCTTTGCCCTCTTTCCTAGCTCTTAGAGAATTTGTAATCATAATCTTCAAGTTGTATGATATCAGGGTTCCTTGGCTGTTGGTTGACCTATGAATTCCCAGTGCCTAGGAGAATGCCTAGCACATAATACATGCTTGCTAAATATGGGGATGAAAAAAAGGAATATAGTTTGTAGCTGGTCACAGCTAGTTATAGCCTGAGGCAAGATTAAAGACTAGATCTTTATTCCTTTTCTTTTTCTGTGTCTCACTTTGTATGATATGCTGCCATATGTATGTATTATTTATAAAGTACCATGAATTTAAATGATTTCAACTTCTTGTAATCATTATATCCATACCATATAAAGAATATCTGTATTTTCAATGCTGAGTCAATATAGGGCCAAATGCATTTATCATTAATTTAAAGATGTATATAAATAACAATGTATACTATGCTACGTCATTTTATGTACAGATTTCAAAACACTATTATCATTCCAGGGACAACAGATATCTTATATTTTAGAAGTTAAAGAGGAGGGCATTTGATAGCTTTATTTTTAAAAAATCTGGTAGTTTGAGAAATTCAGTAGAAAGAATGGGTTTCTGAGCCAGTCATAGGTTCATGTCTCAGCTTACAACTGGATAAGTAACTCTACAATTCAGTTGGTTCACCTACAAAATAGGGTAACTGTAGCAACTGTCTTAGGTTTGTAGTGAGGATTATAAATTTATGTACATATATAAAACACTAAAAAAAATCACATAAGTAAGTGCCTAGCCAGTATTAAGTGGTGGACTGGAATTTTAAGTAGAAGAAATATAGTCAGGAATGGTATGTCTGTGTCTACATTTTAATGGACATATACTTCCACATGGCATAGAGTTGTCACTGCAGTTTTAAAATGAGATTAGTTTTATGAGAAAGTGTGAATTAAAGCATTCACTGTCTTCAAAAAATTTTTTTTCTAGCCAGGAATGGTGGTATAAGCCTGTAATTCTAGCAATTTGGGAGGCTGAGGCAGAAGAATCACAAGTTTGAGGCCAACCTCAGCCACTTAGCGAGGCCCTAAGCAACTCAGTTGAGATCCTGTCTCAAAATTATAAAAGGACTGAGGATGTGGCTCAGTAATTTTGTGTCTCTGGGTTAAATACACATAAAAATTCTTTTCTATTGAGGAGGGTTCTCAATCAAAATCCATCTTTATAAAGAATCATTTCTTTTTTTTTTTTTTGCAGTACTGGGGATTGAACCCAGGGCCTTATGCTTGCAAGGCAAACATTCTACCAACTGAGCTATATCCCCAGCCCAAGAATCATCTCAATTGACAATAAAGTTCATAATATTGGCTCACAAAGGCCATTCCTTAAAAATACAAATTAGTACAGAAAGGAGCAATAACACATTCAACTAAACTCTTTCAAAAAAATTACTATGTCCTAACTGTGGGCAGTGATACACACCTGTAAGGCATAAGGATCACAAAGTCAAGGCCAGCCTGGGCAATTTTAGTAAGACCCTGTCTCAAAATAAAACAAAACAATAAAAAGTGCTAGGGATGTAGCTCAGGGGTAGAGTGGCCCTGGGTTCAATCCCCAATACCGTGGAGGTGGGGGGTGAGGGCAGTGCATTATGTCCTGAAATAAAGCCAGGAGCAAAAGGATTCAGAACTGGGTTAAACTTTAGATTTAACCTCCATCCCCTACCAAAACCCAAACCACTAGACAAAACCTCAAAGCTAAGTAATGAAATCCTTAGGACTGAGAAAGTTCTCCTCAAATGATCATAATATATATATATTTTTTTTCACACACATTGTAAAAAATGAATAACAGCTAAAGTAATAGATTACTTTTTTCCACTCCAGCCAGCTCATCTTTCTATGAAGAACACAATGACTTTTTAAGCAATATCCCAATGCTTACCAGAAGGCTTAGGTTACTTTTCAAATCATGTATCTGATAAGGGATTTCTATTTAGAGTGCACAAACAACTTTACAATTCAAAAATGGAAAGACAAAGAAGTTGGGCATGGTGGTGGATGCCTGTAATACCTGTGGCTTAGGAGGCAAAGGCAGGAAGATGGCAAATTCAAAACCAGCCTCAGCAATTTAACAAGGCCTTAAAAACTTGGTGACACCCTGTCTCAAAAGAAAAAATGAAAAGGGCTATGAATGTGGCTTTGTGATTAAGTGCCTCTAGGTTCAATCCCTGGTACCAAAAAAATTTTAAATAAATGAAAAGACAAAGAAACCAACTTTTAAATGAGGAAAGGATCCAAATAGCGTTCTCCAAAGATATACAACTGGCCAATAATGGATGTGAAAAAAATGCTCAATATCATTAGCCATCAGAGAAATGTAAATCAACCCACAATAGGTGCCACTTCATATCTACCAAGATGGCTATAATAACAAGTGGTGGCAAGGATGTTGAGAAATTGGGACCCTTATATCTTGCTGGTAAGAATGTAAATGGTACACTTTGGAAAACAGTTTGACAGTTCTATAAAAGGTTTAACATAGAGTTATATGATCCAGCTTATAGGTACATGTACCCAAGAGAAATAAACACCTATGTCCAAACCCAGTGTAGTAGTGCATGCAGGTAGTCCCAGCTGTTCAGGTGGCTAAGGCAGGAGGATCACAAGTTTGAGGCCTGCCTGAGCAACTTAGGCCATTCTCAAAATAAAATTACAAAAAAGGGCTAAAAATGTATTTTGGTGGTAGAGTACATAACCGCCTACCATGCACAAGGTCGTAGTTTGGATCCCCAACACAGCAAACAATAACATATGCACGTACATACACACACAAAAACACCTGCAAATCCTATGTCCACAGAAAAATTTGTACTCAAATGTTCACAGAAGCATTATCCATAATAGCCAAAAGATGGAAATAACCCAAATATCCATCAACAGATGAATGAATAAAATGGACTATGTCCATTTGACAATGAAAATAAATGAAGTACTAATACATGCTAAAACATGAATAAATCTGGCAAATACTATGCTAAGCCAGTCATAGAAGATCACATCCTCAATTATTCTGTTTACATGAAAAGGCCAGAAAGGGCAAACTATAAATCTGGGGCGATGAGAGGAAATGGGGAGTAAGTTTCTTTTGGGAGTGATGAACATGTTTAAAAAATTGTGGAGATGTATAAATGGGACAAGTGTACAACTCTGAATATAATAAAACTCACCTGTAAGTGAGTAAATGTACACTATAAGTGGTTAAGTATAAGGTAGGTAGGTGGTGCATTTTATCAATTTTTTTAAAAATAAGGGGGGGTCATTTTTAGACAACCAATTTAGTGTCAACAGTGTAAACAGTCTGAATATGCCAGGATAAAACTATTTATGCATCTTACTGGTACTTTCGGGTGCTCTTGTCACATTTTTTTTAACTTAAAAGAAAAAACTATGTACCGAGTTTTAAAAATTAGTATTACACTAATCTTTGTCAACCACTGAGAAACACGTTATTTTCTAGCAAAATGAAAGACAAAAAAATACCACAACCTGATATCTACAATTTCTCACCATATCCCCACCTAACTGTGCCAGTTGACACTTCCAAAGCAAAGGCAGAAGCTAACTTTAGTGTGCTGGCAATTGTGCCCTTTTACAAAACGTTATAATTGGGAAATGTTTAAAAAAAAAAAAAGGAGGGAACAAAAACGAATTCAAAACTCACAACAAAACATTACAAGGTGTTACAATGATTTGTTCACTCTAGTCAAAACTAGAGAAAGGGAGAATTGCTAATTTCTAAAACTCGATGTTAGGGTTCTGCGATCTTTTAAAAAACAGTAATAAAGCAAGTGAAGAAAACAATAAATCTCTCCACGATTCGAGTGGGAGGAAATTCTGGGTGCGATCCGCAGGCGGGGTCCCGAGCGGGCTCTCGGCCAGCCGGGCCGCAGGCGCCCCTGTTGCGAACCGTGAGCCGGGCGTCCCAGCCGGAGGAGCTTCGCCTCGGCGCGCCTGGGGACTCTGCGCCGAGGTCAGGCCGAGAAACGCCGCCAGGCTCCGGAGGACTCCACCCTCCCCTCTCTCGCTCCCTCCCCTCGGCGGTCCCCTGAGGGGAACAGGCGGGGCGCGGCACGCCGAGACAAGGGGGGGGGGGGGGGTTGCGTCCTCAGCAAGAAAAGCTCCGCCGCCCCAGAGTGGCGGCCGCGGGTTATTAATAAACTCCGCTTCTGCCCAGCCGCCGCTACCGAGGCGGCCGTAGACTCGGCAAGGCCTGCGGCCGAGGCTGAGCAGTGGGAGCCGGAGCCCGGGCCCAAGCGGGCCCGCGCCGCCGCGCTGAGGGCGGCGGCCGGGCGGAGAATAATGCACACTGGGTAAAAACACATTTATATACGAACCTCCGAGAAAATTTTCCAACAATTCCTTCGTCCGACCACCATGCACCAGGACAGGAAACAGCCGCCCGGCCCCCAGGCCCCGCAACCCGCATAGCGTGTCTGAGGCCCGCCCCCAGTCTCCATTGGGCAGGCATTACGTCACTCACTGGACTTTCCCTGCGTGTAATTGGACCAAATTTAGCCTACCAGAAGGGAATCGCCCCCTGGACACGCCCCAACTCATGACGTTATGCTAGGTTGGTCTTCCAGCCAGCTCCTGAGTGGCTCGCGCAAAGTGCGGAATCAAAGTTCTTGTGTCTGACTGGTTGATAGAACCGCTCATCCCAGACCAACACCACTTCGCTGACAAGTTAATTATGCAGATTCCGGGGCCCTAGCGGGAGACGCCATTTTGTAGCAAGGGAGGGAGGTTGGCCCTTGTGATTACCTGGGAGAGAGAAAGGGTGACGGGCGCCATTTTCCCCACAGGGGCGAGGAGTCAGCCTGGGATCTCCCGGTGGGCTTGCTGGAGCGAATTCTGGAGACCGGATGAGCTTTGCCTGGCACTTGCCGAATGTTGTACCTTTGGGAGGGAAGAAGGGGGGAAACATAGGACAGGATGGGAAACCTGCTCTCTCCCCGGGGGCTCTCATTGCTGACTGAGGCCCTTAGTCTTGGGCAAAGGCTGTTTTCCCAAGACCTGGTGTATGCCGGTGACTGGTTTCCAGGCCTGCCGGCGCTTCTCCAGTCGCCAGGGGCATCACCAGGCAGTGGGAGAGAGAGCCTTCTGCACCGGAAACGCCCGTGGAGTTTGGCAACCGATCGGTGGTAGCCAGAGACTCCTCCGGGAGACTGGATGCATTTGTCCATTCGTGTACTTTTGGCTCAAAAGTTCGAAGTCAACTGAATTGGTGTCGCTGCGTTCTTTTGATTCTTCTTAACCTTTTGTGTGTCGCTAACTGAAAAAGTCTAAAGGGGTGGGGGAAAGCATTCAATAGGGTGCCCTAAACCTGTTAATAGATACAAATTAATCGTTCCATGTGCGGTAGCTCTTACCCAATCCTTTTCTAAGTCATTAGAAATACTAGTCATTTCAGGAGTTATTCAGTAAATTAAAAGTTATTCGTTAGCTTTGGAAACCACGGCGAGTAAAAATGAAATAAAGTGTGTAGACCAAGTATTATTAAGTCAGGCCTGCCAGGTGTTAGAATTGCTGGTTTACTTGATCAGATTTGGGTTCTTAAAGGGAGAGAGTAGCATGGTGTTTAGTTTCTTGCATTTCAGGTGATTGTGGAATAGACAGGGGATAAGTCAAAAAGATGTTAAAGATAGCCAGCCCTCAGTATAGTTAGTGTTTTGGTGCCAATTCCCTTTTTCCTGGTTAGGCTTACCTTATCCGAGGCATAAATGCATTAGAAGGAAAATAGGATTTTATTTAAGCTTTAACACATTCTTTAGAAATTTAAAATATTTCTGATTACTTTCTAGCTTCTTGTAAGAAAAATGTGAGGTAACATTGGATTAGGTTATTTGAAAAGATGGTAGAGGATTTTGCTCATTTAGAAGTCAGTGGAGGACTGGGGTTGTGGCTCAGAGGTCGAGCGCTCGCCTTGCATGCGTGAGGCCCTAGGTTGGATCCTCAGCACTACATACAAATAAAGGTATTGTGTCCACCTACAACTAAAGCAAAATATTAAATAATAATAATAATAAATAAAAAGCAATGGGGGCGCTGGAACTATGGCTCAGTGCATGCCTAGGATGTGTGAGGCACTGAGTTTGATCCTCGCACCACACAAATATAAATAAATAAAGGTATAAAACATACAGTTTAAAAAAAAAAAAAAAAAAAGTCAGTGGAGCCCGGCGCAGTGGCCTAGGTGGCCCAGGCCTATAATCCTAGCAGCTGAAGAGGCTAAGACAGGAGGATGATTGCAAATTCCAGGCCAACCTAAGGAACTTCATCAGGACTTAAGCAACTTAGACTCTCTCAGAATAAGAAAAATAAAGGGCTGGGGTTGTGACTCAGTGGTAGAACACTTGCCCAGTATGTGTGAGGCACTGGGTTCCATCCTCAGCACCACATTAAAAAAAATAATAATAAAGCTATTGTGTCCATATCCAATTAAAAAATTAAAGAGGGCTAGGGATATGACTGTGGTAAAGCAACTCTGGGTTCAATTCCCAGTACCAAAAAAAGTATATGGATAGATTTCTCTTTTAACCAGATCTCAGCTGAAGGATAAGAGGTTCCAGGAGTAGTGGCACAAACCTGTAATCCCAGCTACACAAGAGGCTGTAGCAGCAGAATTTCAAGTTCAAGACCAGACTGAGCAATTTTGTGAGACCCTCAGCAATTTAGGGAACCCTCCCAAAAGCAAAAAAGTGCTGGGAATGTAGCTCAGTGGTGAAGTGCTGCTGTGTCTGGTTCCCAGTACCAAAAAAATAAAGGGCTGGGGATGTAGCTCGGTGGAAAACCATCACAGAGTTCAACCCCCAGTATACATTTCAAAACAAAATAGTCTCACTAAATTGCTGAGACTGGCCTCAAACTTGTGATCCTCCTTCCTCAGCCTCCCAAATCTCTGGGATTACAGGAGAACACCACCACACCCCAGCAACTGATTTTTAAAAACCAAATCAGTTGTCTCCATTAAGAACTGTAGCTATAGATGTATCACTTGCCATCCATTTAACAATGTTACTAGAAAGATACATAGTAATGTAGATGTACACAGGTAACAGTGCCTCTCAGACTTTTTTTAGTGCTCAGTAAATGTTAGTCTTTTTCCACTTATTGTTTGCAGCAGGGGTCCCTAAGTGTTTGATAACTCCTTTGACATTCTAATGAAATCTCTGAAAATATACTAAAAATTCATACTTTTCATAGGGCTCAAAGATACAGTGTTGAGTCTTTGGTTTGTGCCAGGCATGATGGCACACAACTGTAATCTCAGTGAATTGGGAGGGTGAGGAAAGAGAATCTCAAGTTTGAGGCCAGTCTGGATAAAATTATGAGTGCCTGTCTCAAAACAAGAGAGAATCCTGGGTTTATAAAAGTTAATTTTCTGCCTCAACTTTCACACACAAAATGAAATTCTTATTTACATTTCATTTGTTAGGATTTAATTAGAACATAGTTTTAAGAAGCAGGTTCTCCACAAGTTGCCAAAGCCAATCTTGAATTTGTGACGCTCTGCCATCCCCAGCCCTTTTTATTTTGAGACATGATCTCACTAAATTGCCAAGACTGGTCTCAAATCCAGGGTCAGTCTCCCAAATAGGTAAGATTACAGGCATGTACCACCATGCTCTGTGGAATATTATCTAAAACTTCAAGGCCCCTGAAGATCTCAAGTGTGTTCCTCCCCCCCCTCCCCCCCCCCGCCCCAATGCTAGGGATCAAACTAGGACCTGATGTGTACTAGGCAAGTATGCTGCACTGATCCCACCCCATTATAGGCTTTTGTTTTTGTACTGGGGATTTAACCCATAGTGTTCTACCAGTGAGCCACATCCCCAGGCCTTTTGAGACAGGGTCACTAAATTGCCCAGGCTGACCTTAAATTTGGGATCCTCCTACCTCAGCATTCCAGATTTCTGGGATTACAAATGTTTTGCCCTGCTAACTACTTCATTCCTTTTTATTGCCAATATTTGTATGTATACAACACACTTATTTTTCAATTGATGGATATTTGGATTTTCTATCAATGGACATTTTATATTTTTTGTGGCAGGACAGTAATGGGTATTGAACTCATGGGTGCTTAACCACTGAAGCACATCTCCACATCTCCAGCCTTTTTTCTCTTTCTGGGGAGATATCTACTGTCATGTCTCAGCTAAATTGCTGAGAGCCTCCCTAAATTGCTGAGGCTGTCCTTGAACTTGTGATCCTACTATCTCAGCCTCCAGTCACTGGGATTATAGGCATGTGCCACCATACCCAGCTACTATGGACATTTCTGTGCACATTTTCATTTCTCTTGGTATATTTACCTAACAGTACAATTGCAGGGTGATATCGTAACAGTTTTCCACCTTTTGAGGAACTGCCAAACTTTTCCACAACAGATGAGCATTTTACATGATAAGGATTCTAATTTCTCCACATACTTGCCAATATTTGTAATTGTCCATCTTTATTTTTTTATTTTTTTTTTATTTTTTTCTTTTTTTTTTTTTTTTTATTGGCAGTGTTGAGTATTTAACCTAGGGCACTCTGCAAAAGTTTTTACACATTGTAGATACTAGCCACTTGTGAGATACATAACTTGCTAGTTCTCATTCTCTTTCTTTTCAAAGTGTCTTTTGAGCCTTTTGCAGTGGTGCACACCTGTTATCTCTGCTGCTCAGGAGGCAGATTTTGAAATACACTATCTCAAAATAAAACAAACAGGGCTGGATGTTGCTCAGTGGTAGTGTGCTTGCCTAGTATGTGCAAGGCCCTCAGTTCAATCCTAAGTACCATGCAAAACAAAACAAACACTACTTGAACCAGATTGATGAAGCCCAATTTTTTTCTTTTTTAGTATGTGGTTTGGATATAAAAAAACCACTGCCCAATACAAACTCATGAAAATCTATGTGTGGTTGGTTCTTCCCAAGAATTTTGTAATTTGAAACCTTCATTTAGATCTTTGAAACATTTTAGTTAATATTTGGGTATGATGTGAGTAATGCTGGCTGAGAGATCTATTGTTTTTTTTCATTGTAGATAAAATGTCTCTGAGCCATTTGTCAAAGAGTATTCTTTCCCACAATGAATGATCTTGGCACCCTTGCTGGAAATTAACCATAGGCCTTAGGGTTTATTTTCTTGACTCTCAACTTTATTCTTTTGGACCATCCTTTCACCAATCACTATTGTGATTACTGAATCTACTTATTCAAAGACTGTTTTATCTATTCTGGGTCCATTATATCCCATACACATTTAAGGATAAGCTACTTAGTTCCTGGATTGGGGAGGTGGGGGAGAGGAAGGTAGCTGAGATTTTATATGGATGAAACTGAATCCGTAGATGAGTTTGGGGTATGTTACACTTCCATTTATATACTTATTTCAACAGTGTTTTCTAGTTTTCAGTGTATAAGTTTTACCCTTTTTTGTTGCATTTCCTCAAGTACTTTTCCATTGCTACTCTAAGTGGATTTTTTTTTTTAGATTAGTGCTATTTAGAAAAACAACTAATTTTTGTTTATTAACCTTGTATCTTGCAACCTTAAAATCATTTTGTGTATGTTATTTCTTAGGATTTTCTACATCACCTATGAATATAATTTTACTTTCTTTTCAACCTGGATTCCCTTTACTTCCTCTTGTTTAATTGCCTTGGCTAGAACTTGATTTGTAATGTTAATAGTAGTGGTAAAAGTGACCATCCTTGTCTTGCTCCTGAACAAGGGAAAATTATTAGTTTATTATCATTAAACACATTAACTTTGGGTTTTTGGTAGATGTCTTTTATCAAACTGAGGATGTTCCTTTTTCTTGTTTGGCCAGTTTTGTTTTGTTTTGGGTGCATTATATATAACAGTGGAGGTTCTTGTTACATGTTTGTTCATGTATACAATATAATAATATCATTTGGCTAATACCACAAGTCTTTTAAAAAAGAAACTTTAAAAGGCTTTGATAGAAGGCATTTAAATGTAAGCTTCAAATAGTGAATGTAGTTAACAAACTTCAGTATATGCATGGGAGCATAATCTGTAACTGTGTAAAGGTGAATCATAACCTGTACTTTAAAAACCTGGTAGGGTTGATAACCCCAGACAAAAATTACATATTAATTCTTCCCACAGTGCTAAAATGAAGGATTTCTACTGTTAATTTAGGTTCAATCCCTACTATCTTGCATAGGAAAAAACAAAAACAAAACTTGTTCTCTTAAGAGCCTTATCTAATTTGAAGATCTGATTTATTTAAATCATAATTCCTACTCCAAAAGAGATTAAATTATTCCAAGTGCACTTGACATATAAGGGAACATGCAACCTTTGTTCTTTGTTTTCTCAACTGCAAAGCCCAAGTATTATATCTCACTAAGGGTAAAGCTGGAATTTAGTAGGGACATTGATGATAAATAACCACAGGTTCTTTTACAAAATTTAGATTGTATAGAACAGAATTGACAACTTTACAGCAGATATGTTTTAATGTAACTTAGGTAATTCTTTTTGTAAGTACAGAATGCCTGTTATGCTCAAGTTATTATGTGTTCTTACTTTAAACAAATTAATGCAATTCTTCCTCCACTCCCACCTGGTGGAGCTACAACACCAGCTCTTATTTTTTGGTACTGGGGATTGAACCCAGGGGTGCTTTACCACTGAGCTACATCCCCAGCTCTATTTCTTGAGACATGGTCTCACTAAGTTACTTAGGACCTCACTCATTTGCTGAGACTGGCCTCAAAATTGAGGCCCTCCAACACTGACCTCCCCAAATTGTTGGGATTACAGGTATGTGCCACTGAACCCATCACTCTGTATTTTTGAGACAGGATTTTGCTAAGTTGCTGAGGTTGGTCTCAAACTTGTGTTTCTATTGCTATAGCCTCCCAAGTAGCTGGTATTAGTGTATATTATGGTAATTCTCAATGCCTTTTTCTTCATGCTTGCTTTGGAAAGAGGGTATATTTGGGCTGAACAGCAGCATATAACCACAGGGCTCTGGTTTGGCCACCTCTAATCTATACTCTTGTCTCTTCTAGAGCAAAGTACAGCAGTCACCATCTTAATATAGCAAAAACAAATTTATAGCTGGGCATGGTGGAGCATGCTTATAATCCCAGGGAGGTAGGAGGCTAAGGAAGGAGGATTGTAAGTTTGAGGCCAGCCTCAGCTATTTAGCAAGAATTGTCTCAAAATAAAAGGGGCCTAGTGATGTAGTTCAGTGGCAACAGTACCTCTGGGTTCAATGCCCAGTACATTGGGGGAGGACAGAGGAAAGAAAAAAGAGTCTATTTATAACTACTTACAAGAGTTGTATCCTTGTGTAGAAACTCAAACATATTAAGACACATGACCTATAAAAAACTGTAATTTGATGTTAAGTTTAGAGAAATTATGAAAATTGAAGTGTACGTTTAATTCATTAAAGTTACCATTTGAATATTTAAGAAGTTTAATTATAAGGTATAATTTGGAGTTAAAAATCTATAAGTGGAGATTAGTTTGGAACAAATTAACAGGAGACAATAAAACTTGCTCTCAAAGACATGACAATACATTTTCTTGAAACAAACCCCCATCAAATGAGAATTTTCATTCTGTGCATGGGAATAACTAAAACCTTTATTAGACATGGTTTTCCAGTAACAATGTGAAAATTGGAATTATCAATTCAAAGAGCAGTGAAGTCTGAAATTTTAGAAAGTAGACTAGGTTTTAGGGGACCAAAAAAAAAAAAAAAACAAAAAAAAAAACGGTAAAGACAAATACTATTTAATATCTCCCCTCTGTACACAATGTTGCATATATACAACTACTCCGTTTTTTATTGATTTTATATAATAATGAAAATCCCTTGAGCAATCTAGGGTATACAGTTGATATCCAACTTGGGGGCAGGGCAGTAGAAACATACTTGATTAACAGTTTTCACTCATGGACTTAAGACAATTTTTTCTATTTTTTGCCAAGATTTTAGTAGTAAATTCATAAATATAGGAAATAATTCACTCCTGTGTTAAATAGAAAACCAAACAGTGCCAACAGTAGTGGCTTAATTATTGGCATACAAGAAAAGTACAACACCAATAAGTTTCCTTAATTATGCGTTTAAATATGATATGCAATTCATTCTTACACTTGTAAATTTTTAATCTGTTTTAGACAACAGCATGTAAGTTTTAAAGCCACTGAGATGTTGCTTTCAATCTGAAATATTGTGTATAAAAAAATAACCCAATGTATGACTCATCTGACAGATGTTTAAGATCAATAAAGGCTTATTTCAACAAGCAGTTAAAAGAGAGGGGAGCAAGCCAACTTCTCGACACTGTTTTGTTGCTGGCTCATTTTTCCAGTGGTATCGATAGTGGTTTTTGGAGGGAACCATGTGCCTTTAGTCTATCTAGTTAAAATCAGATACCACAATTATCAAGAGGGGTAGAGGAGGTGTGCACAGGGTAGTGGGCAGATGATGTCAAATATTAAGGATGTACTTTGTGTTCTTTCTTGGTACTGGATAAAAACAGGCCAATGAAGGGAAGAAATTATAAATAGGAACAAAACTGCAATCAAATCAAGACATAATAGCCGAATTAAGTTATTTTAATATTGCATATATAGATGTTTAGCCATACTCTAAGATCAACTCTTTAAGAGCAGAACTTTATATCCGATTTACATGCTTCAGATATCACCTTTCTTGTTTGTTACAGTAAGGTCTTGTATCCAAATATCCACTTGTACACTGAGAGCTTTAAGAAAAAACAGGACACAGAGGGAGTTGCCATTTTTAGCAGCAATGAAATATCACTAACCCCTTTTTACATACCGAATTCAAGTCACTATCAGAGGTGAGTGCACCACAAAGTCACCAGGTACAAAATTGCTAGTTCATTTTTAAATTAATAACTTGAAATTACCCCTGCCCCCCCCACCCTATTACATCCCTTTTTATAAACAGCAAACATTTTTGCTTTTATACATAGGCTAGCAGGTTTGTTTCAATATGAAAGTGCTAATTCATTTACAGATTTTTAAATCAGTTATGTAGTGCTACAATAAATGTCCAATAATCTACATAGGAACAATCTTTGATGAATGAAAATGAAGACTGAATAAGGCTATCAGATTACCTTATCTTATTTACATATAAAGGATACCCAATGGTGAGGAAGAGACAGAAATCGGACAATACTCATAGGTGTAAAAATTACATCTACCTTTGAGCTTTATACTGTAAATGAGACATTTTAAATAGTCCTGTAGCCCATGCCTATTTTTTCCTCAGAAAAAGAAAAGCTGCCTTCATGACATCCCCTCTTGTTTCAGATTTCCACAGTGTCACTTGAAGCTTCAGAGTCAGGATCTTACTTTCTTCAAAAAATAAAGAAAATACCCCCCGTGTTAACCCCCCCTCCCCACAAAAATCCCTCTGGTTTCACTTCCAGTGCCAGGTTGCATGATCAGGTCCCACCTCCTGGGGTTTTTTGTCCATCTATTGATCAATTAGTTTAGAGTAGGTAACATGAACCAGTTCTGGAACCACTACTAGGAGGAACACAAGCTCTTCACTACAATCACACAGCAGGAAAGAAAGTGAGAACTCAATTCATCCCTGGTGCCGGGCCTCCAAAATTGAAAGAACTTGGCACAACTGGAGCACTGAATTTGTATCCTCCGTGCTTCTCAATCATTTTGGATTCTAGAACACAAATAAGTGAAAGTTTAGTAGGGAATTCAATTATCTTACTACTTTGTGGAGGAAAAAGGAATTAACAATCAATTAACAAGATAATAGTTTGCCATTAATAACCAGGATGTTCCAAAACTGATAACTTTATTCTCCCTACACAGGTATAAGGGGAAAAGGGGCATGCACCATGTAGAGGCAATAATCTGTTTTATGTTGTGGACTCCTTTAGTGAATTTTAATTTCCCATGGTTAAGGAAAAAAAATTTTTAAGGTACAGGGTATTGAACCCAGGAATGCTACATGATGGGAATATGGACCCATTCCTTTTATTTTCAGACAGGCTCTCACTACACTGCCTCGAACTTCAAATTCTCCTGCCATGGTCTCCCAAGTTGCTGCAATTATAGGTGTGTGCCATCATGCCTGCCTCAAGAAAAAAAAATATTTAAACACTCTCCATTGTGAGTCACATGTATCATTAAGGACCCATCTTGAAAAGGAGGGAAAAAACTATCAAATGCACGTGAATCCAAAATATAAAATACTTAAGAGCTGGGTATAGTAGTGATACAATATAGTAGGACATTGTCTCAAAATAAAAAATAAAACAGGCTGGGAATGTAGCCCAGTATAAAGCACCTCTGGGTTTAATCAGTAGTATCTTAAATAAAACACAAATGGGCTGGGGATGTGACTCAGTGTCAAGTGCCCCTGAGTTCAATCCCTGGTATCCCTTGTCAACGCCCCCAAAAAGCTGTCTGGGTATCAAAACCTAGAGAAAACTATTACAGTATATATAACTAAAATATATATTTGCTGGGCATGGTGGTATATGCCTATAATTCCAGCAATTTGGGAAGCACAGTCAAGAAGATCACAAGTTGGAGGCCAGGCTTGGCAAATGACTGAGGCCCTAAGCAACTCAGCGAGACCCTCTCTCAAAATAAAAAATAAAACGGTATGGGGATATGGCTCAGTGGTTAAGTACCTCTGTGTTTCATCCCCAGTACCAAAAAAAGAGTAAATCTTAAAAATGTACTCCAGGGCTGGAGGTATATACAGCTAGTGGTAAAGTGCTTTGCCTACATGAGTGAGGCTCTGGTTTTGTTGCATGTGTATGGGGATGTAGTGGAAGGGAGAAGCATACTAAAATGTTTAAAGTGAAAATGCCTAGAATTTTCTTTAATATATTTCAGAGAAAATGTTAATTAATTACCTTTTTTGTGTTTAGTACAGGGATTGAACCCAGTGGTGCATAACAACTGAACCACATCCCAGCCCATTTCTTTGAGATAGGGTCTTGCTAAATTGCTAAGGCTTGTCTTAGAAATGGTGATTGTCCTGCCTTAGCCTCCCAAGTCTCCAGGATTACAGGCATGTGCCAATATTCTCAACTAACTGATCAATTTAATGTTATATTTTTTAACAGAATGTTCTATTATCAATCCATCAGGGCTGGGGAGACAGCTCAGCTGGTAGAGTGCTTGCCTCACAAGCACAAGGCCCTGAGTTCGATCCCCAGTACTGCCCAAAAAAAAAAAAAAAAAAAAAAATCAATCCATCAGCAAGAACTTAAGCAGTTTTATTAAAGCTACTACACACTGAAGGGAATCTTTAGTTACATTTAAAAATTAGTAAAGTGTAGCCAAAACCAAATTTTCTTCTAAATTAAATCTCACATATTAGATTATATTTTTTATCACCAAAATAATTTTATTGATTGACTGACTGAATGATTACACTGGGGTGAATCCAGGACCCTGCTTATGCTAGGCAAGTACTCATGTATAACCACTGAGTTATACACACAGTCTATGTACCATTATATAATATACCTTTTATATAATGTTAAATTCCTTCATAAGATTTTAAAGCTACATGAAGTCATTAATTACATCAAAGAGGGATTATGGTTGACTAACATACCGTGGGCTGCTCTTCTTTGATCAGCTAGAGTTGCTATGTCCTGTAACTGTTTTCTTTGTTCTTCATTAAGACCATGAGTCAGAGCTTGATACCACACAGGATTACGATTCTGAATAGCTACCAAAACAAAAACAAGTGGAAAAAAGCATTAACAATAGAGACTGATAGCTTCTTTCTGTTTTGTCTACCCCCTAAATCCAATACTGAAATTCTCCCCAATAATATTCCTTTAAAAAAGTAACTTAAGAGTTACTTATGAAACAAAAGATATTGGGCAAAAAGTTAATTCTAGTTCATCTTTGTGCTTCAATACTATCTTAATTGTTCTTGTCATAACTAGAGGAATTTCAATAATTAAATTAACCTAAGTCATTAAAATATTCACAGTTAAATAACTACAAAATGTATGTGCGGGAAAAGGGTGAATAATACAAAATAAAGGTTTTATTTTCCTCCATTTGCCTACTCAAAAACTTTCTTTAATAAACTCTCTTTGGGGTTTAAGTCACTGGTAGAGTTCTTTCCTGGAATACGTGAAACCCCATAGTTGACAGGCAATAAAAGGAAAGAAAAAAGAAAAGCATATATACATAAAACATTCCCTTGGAAAGGTACCCTTGCAATTCTCAAGTTAAAATCACAATAGTCACACATTTTTATATCATAGTCTAAATAACAGTCTGTGAGAAACAGAACAAATTTTCTCCAAATATCACAAAACCAAGTGTTAAAATTTCATAATGTTCAACAAAAAAATATGCACTAAATAAGTTGATATATAATGATGGTAAGATTAAGCAAGTATTTCCCTATTTCACACACACACACATCTGCAAGAAGATGTCTACAGTAGGTTTTACCCCCAAAAAATTTCACTGCAGAGTAATGTGAAGAATATAAAGTGACAGCCACATGTATTAGGTGCAAGGTATTTTGTGGACAAAAACCTAATGCTAAATCATATGGTTTTCTACTTGTTGTTTATTTCAACTGTGTAAAGATCCAGTATTAGAAACTATATTTTCAGAACTGACCTGTTGATACCTACAAAAAAAACAAAGCACGTCTGTAGTTCTGGCAATTCAATTCTTGATGTCACATAATTAAGAAAAACTATCTGTGATCTTGCATCAAAAATGTTTTGTCATGGGCTTGGGAGGCTAAAAACCTTGGTTATCAGAGAATTTATTCCATGTCAAAGTTCCTATGTAAGAATGATAAATAATAGCAAATAAACCTGAGGGAGAAGGGGTTTCAAAGATAGTGGCAATATTTTTCTTTTTTCCCTCCTACCCCTGCTACTAGGGACTGAATTCAGGGTTGCTTTACAACTGAGCAACATCCCCAGCACTTCTTATTTTTATTTTGAGGCAGTGTGTTGCTAAGTTGCCCGGGCTGGCCTCAAACTTTGATCCTCCTGCTTCAGCCTCCTAAATAGCTGGGACTACAGAAGTATGCCACCAGCAATTTAATTTCATAAAATGGATGATGGACCACAGGCATTATACCTTGAAATTCAAGTAAAAGATGCTATTAAGTAAAAATAGCTGAGATTCTACAGCCACACATAACTGACGCATCTAGACTTCCAGAAGACTGTATCACTGCATCCAAATTTGGAGGGTTAAATTAGCTATTTGAAGCTTAAAATTTATTATATTTAATTTGCTAGTTCAATAACAGTAGAATAAATTGATTAAAATATGCAAAAATACATTAATACTGAATAAATATGGAAGAACAGCTGAGGAAAATTGAAAGACTAGGAATCAAAAGAAAGGGGAATTCTCACTTTTTGGAACTACACTATTTTCTCGAATATGCAGCTTTCAAAATTACAAACTAAATGTAAAAATAACAGGATGAGGAAAGATTTCTCAGCAGCTTGATGGCAACATTAGAAACAATTGTTACTATAACTAATACTCTCTTCTTTAAGCAACAGACTGTTTAATGAAATGGTTCTATATGTGATAAGCAGACTTACTTTGAAATATAGCTTTAAATATCTGATACTCATCAACAGGGTTGTCTTCATCATCAATGATTGTGGAATAGCCTTCCAGAGCAGTCTCCTCTGCATCATCTTCTTCCCAATCTTCATCATCTCCATCTTCACCTGCTTGCTTAGCTAGAATCTCTAAATATTCTTGCCCATCTTCATCAATATCATCTTCATCACTCCCTAGTTCCTCTGTCAAATCATAAATATAACACTGAAATAGTTTGCTACTCAACAAAGTGACAATGACTTTACCATTCTCAGCAAATTATAATTCATTAATAAAGTCAAGGAAAAGTTTCAGGAATTGGTGTTTAAACACATGTATAGCAACAGATAGAATGGAAAACTAATATTGATGTCAAAGAAGCGCAACCATGACTTATTCTAAACACCACAGTTGAATGTTTTTTGTGTGTGTGTGGTGGTGGGGTGAGGTGTGGGGGGATTCCGGGGGATTGAACCCACTCTACCACTGAGCCACAGTTCCAGCCTGTTTTGTTTTTGTTCTTGTTTCAGGGAAGGGGGTCTCGGTAAGTTGCTGAGGCTGGCTTTGAACTTGCGATTCTGCTGCCTCAGCCTTTGAGTTGCTGGGATTACCAGTTTAAGCCACCTAGCCTGGGGTCTGAAGGAACACTTCCAGATTCACCTTTGGTATGCTCTTAGCCTTACAGTATGTAAATCCAAACTAAATACCAATAATAAAATTATATAGTTGGGGTTGTGGTTGTAGCTCAGTGGTAGAGCAGTTGCTTAGCATGTGTGAGGCACTAGGTTCGAACCTCAGCACCACATAAAAAATAAATAAATAAATAAAGATATTTCGTCCATCTCCAACTAAAAAATTTTTATAAAAAACCACATAATATATATTTTTTAAACAGTTTGAATTACAACCATAGAAACTTTTTTGAGGGGGCGAGGGGCAGTGCTAGAGATTCAACCAAGGACCTCAAGCAAGGTACTATAACTGAGCCACATCTCCAGCCCCACACATAGAAAATTATATGAGATTTAAAAAAAAAAAAAAAAAAAAAAAGGCTGGCTGAATTACCAAGCACAGTGGCACAAGTCTGTAATAACAGCAACTCGAGAGGCTAAGGCAGAAGGATCACAATTTTGAGGCCAGTCTCAGTAACTTAGGGAGACCCTATCTCAGATAAATAAAAAGGAGTAGGAATGTAGTTCAGTGGTAGAGCAACCCTGAGTTCTAGTCCTAGTACTGCCAAGGTGGAAAAAAACACTGGCTAACTTAGTAAATGGCAAAAACAAAACAAAACAAGGAAAACACAAAACAACTTGCATTACCTATATGACCTTGAATCCATTACAGTAATTCTATTAACCAACATTTGATCGCTTATGCATTCTTTTATTCCAAAATGTCTTACATGTGAAATGTTTAGATAACAACTAATTAACAATTTTATATTGCAAACACTTAGGCTTAGCACTGATAAGATAATAACAGGATGGTTCTTTGCAATAAATTCAAACATTAAAAACTAGACATCTAGGGCTGGGGAGATAGCTTGCAAGCACAAAGCCCTGGGTTCGATCCCCAGCACCGCAAAAAAAAAAAAAAAAACTAGACATCTTTTAATACTTAATGTAACAATATATATGTATGCCTTCATTAATATTGTTAAATCTTATTTTTGTTGTTGTTGGTTTTTTTGTTTTTGAGATTGGGTCTTATGTTTCCCAAGCTGCTTTTGACTCAAGTGATCCCCTGCCTCAGCCTCCTGAGTGGCTGCAACTACTGAGAGGGGCTACTAAGCCTGTCTTAATTCTGTTAAATATTACTGAATGCCAAGTGCCAAGAACTGTTGTATGTCACGAATTCTCTCATGTAACCTTCACAACATATTATTAATATACTTCTGATTATACTTATAAGATATAGTTAATGGTAGAAACATTTTATTATCTTAAGATGCCTCCTCAACTCTTAAGGGAGTTCCCTCCTACATGAATCAATAACACCATGAATCAACTCTATATAGTACTATTTGGCTTTTTAAGTTTTTCCCACCAGGATATAAAACTTCTGGAGAATAGCATGACATTCATTTTTTTTTATCTGTTGTGCCAAACACATACAGAGTAAACAGATCTTTTAGTGACTGCGTACTATAATGCCTGGAATTACCCTATTGTTGGAAACATAGATGATAATTCTGCCTTTATAGACTTTGCTATTCTTTTTTTTTTTTTTTTTTTAAGTTATAAGTGGACAAAACACTTTTATTTTATTTATTTATTTATTTTTATGCGGTGCCGAGAATCAAACCCAGTGCCTCATACCTGCTAGGCAAGCACTCTACCACAGAGCTACAGCCCCATCCCTAGACTTTGCTACTCTTCTAAGGAGATAAGTTGTTTCTTATGAATGAACGTAAAAGCATCTGGTTATGATCCTAGATTTCTTTGGGAGAAGGACTAGAAAAAAGGTATATACAGTGTTTTCTTAACTAGACATGTGTTGTCCTGAAATTCATCACAAATCCCTTACCAGTTTCATCGTCATCTTCAGCTTCATCATCATCGTCACTGTCATTTTCATGTTCTGCATGGCAGGCATATGCTCTTTTTAATCCATTAAACAAAAGGATAAAAGCTGGCAAAATCTGTCCAGAAACCTGATTTAATACTTGTGGTATCTGTTCCATATCAATAAGAGCACAGAGGCCAAGAACACACATCTTTCTGTCATGAAGCCTAAAAATAAAAATTAAAAAAAATAAGTTCCCTCTATTTTCTTATATAAACAGAGTTCTTCATAAAGGTCCAATTCATGTCACTTACCCCAAGAAACAGTCAACATCATTAAGCCACTGTGTAATAAAATGATTTGTAACTGGTTCAACATTATTAGGGAAGCGAAGGTTTTCTAAGGTATTGAGTAGTAGGTGTGGATTATAATACAAAGCTGCAATTGCAACTTGCAGGCACATTGTTCGAAGTTCACTTGTCTTAACCTCTCTTGTCAGTCTCTCTAAAGCTGCCTCCACGAATAAGGGAATGCACTGTAAACAAAGATTACAAGACAGTACAATACTGAAATTAATGGCATCCTATTATACCCATATTATTAATTGTTGCCTCAACTAATCTAGCCCCACTGGATGACTAATATTTATCATTGAGGATTTTGCTAGGAAATCTAATTTTGAAGCATGACATGTTTTCACTAAGCTAGCAAAACCTCACTATAATATCAATCACAGATTCACAATGTTCCTATATTTTAACTGACCACAGAAATTTAATTACTAATGCCGTCAGAAATTTTCAGCAAAAACTTACCTGGCATAACAGAGTTTACATGAAACTTCAATACTCATATTTCCAACACATTAAATATATGATCGATATATGGTTAAATTTTACACCAACAATGTAAATACATGCTGTGGTACACAATAGTGTACCACAATATGTAGTAAAATGCCCAAAGAAGGAGGAAAAAAAAATGGAAAAGAATGATTCCCTCTCTGAAGTTCCAAATAGAAGCATTAGAAGTTAGTCTTGGGCTGGTGATGAAATGAAGTTCAAAGGTAGACTCTCTGCCTAGCATACATGAGGCTCTACGTTCAATTGCAGCAACCTACACACAGTTAGCCTCACTGACCTGGTCAATGCCACGCCCTTTGCATTGTAGAATGATGACCTCTAACAATTTTGCTGCATGACATTCTGCATCTTCTCCAGCAACTCCTGTAAGAACCTGATCAACAAAGAATATAAATTCCATGAAAGTTTCATGAAAATGTTTAAATCAGAAATCATTTCCTTTCCTTTGTAAAAAGTTCACAGTAGTGCTTACTATATTCTAATATGAATGATTATGATGCTCACTGTAGACTAAAGAATGTGTAAGGATTTAGAGTTGTCTGTCAAACAGCCTAACCTTCTAATAGCCTGGTCTTAGTGATCAAAGCATCTATCCTGCTGGGCCTAGTGGCACACCTATAATCCAGTGGCTAACATGAGACAGGAGAATCAAGAGTTCAAATCCAAGGCTGGGGTTATGGCTGAGTGGTAGAGTGCTTGCCTACCATGTGTGAGGCACTGGGTTCAACTCTCAGTACCACATATAAATAAATGAATGAAATAAAGGCCTATTAACATTTTAAGGCATTAAGCAACTCAGTGAGACACTGTATCTAAATAAAATACAAACTAGAGCTGGGAATGTGGCTCAGTAGTTTGAGTGCCCCTAAATTCAATCCCCTGTACCAAAAACAAACAAACAAAAACCAAAAACAAAAAAACATCAATCCTGAAATGCCATTCTGGATTAAAGCAGCTACCAACCATTAACTTCTCACACAAATGTAGAAGTGAAAACACTTAAACTTTCTCACGTTACTGGTCATTCTGTAAAGAACTACAAAAATACTATTTGTAGACAAACTGTCTCATAAAATACAAAATATCGAGTTGGGGTGCTGTGGAATGGTGGGAGAAGAAGCATCCTACTGACGGCAACCCCAGACAAGAAATAAAGAACAAGGACATCACAGGCTACTTACTGTTAGAAAACTGTAAACTTATTCTGGAATAGCAAAATAGGGTATATCTCTGTTCCCATAGTATTAACATAAACATAACTGGCACTAAATGAATAATATAACTAAAAAATTATTTATGAATAAGTGGTCAAAAGGGAAAGATATTAATGAAAGATAAACATATCTTAAACCTCCTGGGGCAAAATATTTTCTCCCCCTTACTAAATGAGATTATCACTATGTTGTGGCCCAAACTGGTCTTAAATTCCTGGGCTCAACCAATCCTCTTGCCTCAGTCTCCTCAGTAGCTTGAATTACTTCCAGGTGCTTCCATACCCAGCAGCAAAATTAGTTTTTATTGCACTACTTCTCAAGAAAAACTGCTAGAAATTCAAATACTATGAATTGTTATCACCAGGCCCATTCAAATAACTCTCTCTCCCCAAACTGTAGGTAAAAATGTATTTAAAAATATATATATATATAGTAGTAGCATAGCAGCATTCACCATGTTTCTCCTTCCATTTCTTGGGAGAAAGGTAAAATACATTTCACTTTAAAAAAAAAAAAAAAAAAAAAAAAAAACTCAAGATTTTCAAATCTTGCAGTTTCCGAAATACTTCTAGCCTCCAGAAGCCAAGTATTTTTCCTTCATACATCTCTATTCAACTCTAATAAATAAAACATCTACATCTATTCCTGATCATTTTTTTAAAAAATCTCAAGTTATTGATTCTTTCCTTCTTTAGCTTCCACAAAACTAGATTAAAGTAAACTCCCAACGCTGTAAAATCCAAACATTTATAACTACAAGTAAATGACGGAGACCAGACAGGAGACATGTGCATGCTAAAGCCATTACTGGGCAACCTAGAAACAAGAGTTTTCAGTGAGTGAGGGTGTGCTGGGGTTTCAACTGGGGGATGCTTTACCAGTGACTTACAACAGCTGCTCCGCAAGCCCTTGTTATTTTTTATTTAAAGACGGTCTCACAAATTTGTTTAGGACCTTGCTAAGTTGCTGAAGCCAGCACTGAACTAATGATCCTCTGGTCTCAGCCTCCCAAGCTGTCTGATTATACGAGTGCATCACCATGTCTGAGTGCTCATAAATATTAAAGCCATTAATTCTGGGCTGGGGAAATAGCTCAGTGGGTAGAGTGCTTGACTCACAAGCACAAGGCCCTGGGTTCAAATCCCCAGCACTGCAAAAAAAAAAAAAAAAAGCCATTAATTCTGTCAGACTCACATGTCCCCCATGTTTATCAAAATGTATCCTCATAATTGTATAGGAACAAACTAGTAAGATCTAATATTATTTTTAAATGACCTACCTTTTTGCACATACTGTATATCATCTCAAGATACTTGGTATCAGATAGAAGTGTGTCGGTATCAACTGTTACATAATTATGCAGAAGAGGCATCATGTCTGTATTAATAAAAAGCATCAGTTACACATTTACTAATACAAATACTTTATTCTTCTTTGCTTCTGAAAATTTTTCTTAGAAAAAGGCAAGTCTGTGGGATCAGTTTATCTCTATAACTCATTTTTTCTTTTTTTAAACTCCCAGTACTGGGTATTTAACTTAAAGATGTTTTACCACTAAGCTAGGTCCCAAGCCCTCTTTATTTTGAGACAAGGTCTCCCAAGTTGGTCCAGGGTGACCTAAAATTTGCCAAGGCTAGCCTCAAACTTGCTACCCTCCTGACTCAGCTTTCTGAGTTATCGGGAATACAAGTATACACCATAATACCCATTTTGTGTCATTCACTTTTAATTAAAATGTACTCAATTTTAATACAGAAAGGAATCTACTTTTAAAATGAATTCCTTCATATTTGTATTAAAACATTAAGATAACACACAAACATATAATTATACATAAAATAGTTATGGGGAGTATTAAAAAAGCAAACCTAAAATAACTAAGTCAAAATATAAAACAGAAATCAGTACTATGTGTTGTCCTTGAGCACTAACCACTACTGATAACTTATCCAAACAATGAAGTTGGAGCATTTAAAAGTATATAACCAAATGATAAGCTATAAATAAATCAAAACAGGGGGAAGAGGTGAAACCCCCAGTATTTTCACACTATTTAGACATACCTGTAAAGTAATCAAAGCCATCTTGCTGGAAGACCTCAAATACAAGGGGCAGTAGCTGCCACATCTGTGGAGACACTTGTTGACATGTCAAACTATGTGCCAAAGAGAAGATTTCTTCATAGAATTCTAAAAGAGAATACTGAGTCATTAGGAAAATGTTTACCAATGTGAATAGCACTAAATTCTCAGCACAATAAGAGGAATGATACCTAAGACATGCTGTTGTAAAACAGTACCAATGACCTGTAAGCAGATCCCCTCAAGCTGCTGGGTTATCTAAAAGAGAAGGGGGAAAATAATCATTGCAGCAAGCTGAATAAATTATTAAAATAATATACTGTAATCCACTACTTTTCTACATGAAACACACTGTTAAATCACTTTGTTCAGAAATAATATGCATATTATGAAATTATAAGCTAATCTAAGATTGAAATTTAATGAAACATCATTATAATGAGAAAAACATACATAATAATTTAATTAGTCTACCTAAAACTGAAAGGTAAAATTTACACACTCGGGAAATGCAATACAACTACTCTGAAGACAACCTATAAGTTTTGAATTTTTTGGTCCTAGGGATTGAACCCAGGTGTACTTTAACCACTGAATCATATTCCCCAGTCCTTTTTATTTTATTTTTTTATTTTGAGACAAGTTCTCACTAATTTGCTTAGGGCCTCGCTGAATTGATGAGGCTGGCTTTGAACTTGCAACCCTCCTACTGCAGCCCACTTCCTGAGTCGCTGGGATTACAAGCATTTGCTACAGCACCTGGCACCTACAGGTTTTTTGTGTTTTAAGCACTGACTTCATTAGTCCAGAGGTAACTGAAAAGTAATGGCAGTCAATTATAGAGAAATAATCTAAAGGAAGGCATTGTTCCTACCAATCCCAATAATTTTGAAATCACTGCTATTTTTCAAATTATATTAGTGAATCATGGAACGTGAACTCAGGCCCCAAGCCACAATCACAATTAATAGAAAATTACAAATTCCTCATTAATTTTCATTATGGCCTACAACAGGACCACAAATCTATGATGGCAACCAGAATGTTAAAAGAACATTCTGAAGATAAATATATTTTCCTACTAATCAGATGTAGAAGCAGGAGATAAGCTGAGCATGGTGCCTGTATTCACAGAACTCAAAGAACTGAGGGAGAAGGGTCCCAAGTTCTAGGCCAACCTCAGCAATTTATCAAGACAATATCTCAAAATTAAAAAAAGAATTGGGTAGATAGCTCAGTATAGAGACCTTGGGTTCAATTCCTAGTGCATATCCCCCTCAAAAAAAGAAGTAGCAGGACGATAACCATTTGAAATACATATTATGCAATACATCTTCAACTCCTCAAAATAATCTACTTGTTAAAGCAGCTACCGAATTTCTGATATCTTCTGCTTATGTTCAATTATAATAATAGGGAATATAAAATAGTTTATTGAAAATCTCAACCTGCAATGTGTAGATATCTGAAAACACACAGCTTTGGATAAACATCTGCACTAAAATTTATTCATCCAAATTTATGACAGTGATTAATTCTAGTGGAAGGATAGAAGGAGGGAAGAGCTTAGGAAGAAGTCCCCTGAAGGATTCAACTATATCTAACTGAAATTTGGGGGGCTGTAGGTAAGCTCAGTGACAGAAAACATGCCTTGCATACACAAGGTCCTACATGCAATCCCTCTCACCCCAAAAAATGACAAAAAAAAAAAAAAAAAAAAAGACAAAACCCCCCAAATCAGCTGAAATGACTCTTTTACTGAAAGTAAAATCTAAGGGTGATTAAAAAAAAAAAAGATTACATGCAATAAAATTTGGCAGTGATTAGGTAGTATCAGTTAGTTTTCTCTTTTTCTGTATGTTTGAAATAATTCAATTTTTAAAAATCCATAATTACAGTCCCCTTACTTTTCTAAATACAAGAAAAAAAGATAAGTAGGAAGATTGTGGTGATGCTTGCAAAACAATCTGAATGCACACAATCAGTAAAAATGGCTAATCACTTAAATATGCCTTAAGATGGCAAATTTTATATTGTATGTATTTTACCAAAACATTTTTTCTTTTTTTAATTGTAGATGGACACAATGCCTTTTTATTTATTTTTTATGTGGTGCTGAGGATTGAACCCAGTGACTCATGCATGCTAGGCAAGTGCTCTACCACTGAGCTATACCCCCACACCCATTTGTTTCTTTGATACTGGAGATAAGGAACAAAAGAAAACTAAAAATGTAAAGTCAAAATAGATGAGATGATTATAGAGTCATCTCAAGTTAGAGTCCTCCAAAACTCATTGTACATTCAGTAATAAATGACAATGTATAAAACCTGTGTCACAATGAATCATTTTCTTACCTCTTTATGATCTTCAACTACACTAAGAAGTGTATCAATTGTATTGAGAATTCCCATGGCAGTAACTGCTTTGTCATCACTTCCTTCTTCATCTGGACCAGTCTGGATTACTTGGTTAAATGTCATTGCCTAGAGCCAAAAGAATTCAATTTAGGTTTGTCAACTAAATACTATAAACATGCTTTGGTTAACACTATTTTAGTTTTTGGTGTTTTTTTTCCCGTCCCATCCTACCTTGCCCTGCCCCGCAACACTTTTTTTTTAAATATTCTCATTGGGATAGCAGAAGAAATCAATGTCTCCAAATTAATGAAAAATTAAGAGCTTGGGCTATGTAATGGTCCTGCTCCATCACTCACAGGGTGACCTGAAACAAGCTTACTTGAACTCTCTAGACTTTGGCTGCCTGACATGTCAATTAGGGGATTTCACAGAAATACTGTGAGCATTAGAAGAGACAAGAGGCCAAGTGCAGTGATCCATGCTTGTAGTCCAAATGACTCAGGAGGCTGAGGTAGGATGGTTGCAAGTTTAAGGACTGCCTGGCCAACTTACTAGCACCCTATCTCAAAAATGAAATAAAAAAGTCAGGCACAGGGGCTGGAGTTGTGACTCAGTGGTACAGCGCTTAGCTAGCTAGCATGTATGAGGCACTGGGTTTGATTCTCAGCACCACATATAAATAAAAAAATAAAATAAAGGTCTAATAACAACTAAAATTAATTTTTTAAAATTTCCTTAAAAAAAAGAAAAAAAGAAAAAAAAGCCAGACACAGTAGCACATACTCATAATCCCAATGACTTAAGAGACTGATGCAGGAGGACCGCAAGTTGTTGCAGCCTCAGCAACTTAGCGAGACTTTCAAAATAAAAAATAAAAAGGACTGGGGATGTAGCTCAGTGGTAAGGTGCTCCCAGGTTCAATCCCAAGTACCAAAAAAATGAAATAAGATAAACAAATAAAAAAAAATAAAATAAAATAGCTTAAGAGTAGAAAACCACTGGGTTTAATCCTCACAAAAACAGACAAGTTATAAATGTTCTCAATATTATGAATATTTTCATTAATTTTACTGGCTAAAGCTGTGCTCAAAGGTAAAAGTCTTGTAGCCCTAGCTACTTAGAAGGCTGAGGTAGAAGAATCACAAGTTCAAGGTTAGTCTGGTCAACTTAACAAGGATCTGTCTCAAAATAACAAATCAAATAAATAAATAAACAAACAAATAAATAAGCAAGTAAACACTGGATATTCTGTGGTTGAGTGTCCTGGATTCAATCCCAGTACCATAAAAAATTAAAAACTAAAGATCACTGGGGAGGCCTAAGTATGAACTCAAGTCCATCATGTCTAGCACGGGCAAATTATTTAAACTTTTACATTTTATTTTGTATCTGTAAAATAGTATAGTCCTTATACAAGTCTGTGTGAGAATTAAATGAGTAAAATATCTAACAAAGGGCTTAAAACTCAACATTCAATCTAGTGAGCTCAATGAAATATTTGTTACATACCTAAGTCAAGGCACTTGTGACACATTAACTGGAACCTAGTGCGAGCTAAATTAAAATGCTTCCAAAAAATGATACATTCAAACAACATACCAAATGTTGTGTCATTTCTACAGCAATAGGAGTAACTTCTTCACTATATTCACAGATCATTTTCTGGATTACATTGGTAAGATCATCATTTTCTGTTTCTCTTATAATATGAAGAAGGGCCTGCATTACAGGTCTAATAAATGGTGTGATGTACTCTTTAGCTGTAAGAGAAAAAGAAAAAAAAAAAAAAAAAAACAACCCTTCTTTTGTAAAACACTTAAATCTTTTAGAAACCTGATACAATATATATCAGAATTTAAAAAACATATCACGGATGAAGGAAGTCTGGAGATATATCTCAGTGATTAAGCACTTGCCCAGCATGGTGCAGGGTTCAATCCTGAGCACCACAAAAGAAGAAGAAGAAGAAGAAGAAATAAAAAAAGGATATCAACTTCCTAAAAGTATATATTGTATAACTAGGCACAAAGACATTCGGTATTTTTGACAAGCGAATCCTTTACCTTTTTCTTGATTGCTGATCAACACTTGAAGTGCAATGGCAGCTTCTACTTTCACAGGCATTTCCCTGTCATCAATCAGACATCTTCTTGTAAGCTCTAAGGCTGTCTGGAGATTCTGATCACTTTTGAACTTTACTTCACAAAAATAGTGAAGTACCCAGCAAGCCTTTTAAAAAAAACACAATGACTATAAATCTTACATTAAATTCTCCCAAGCTCATCTCTTTCTAGAGTTTATTGTGCGGGAATTTGGAGGCTGGCTAGTGGTAAATGTGTCCAAATAGACAACACTAGACCAGTACTATGATCCCAAGTTACTCTTTGGCTGCAAGACATTTGTGTGGATAGCAAGATCTGAATGCAAAACACAGACAGACACTGCTACCAGACACAGATGAAAACCATGCACACATTAACAGCAGCCATTTAAAGATTTATGTTAATCAGAAGTCTTACATGAAACATGGCTACTGAAGTGAACATTAAAAAGTTTAAATATAAAAACCCACAGTCATTTATTACAGAATATAAATATATAAAATATAGCATTGAAACATACCCTTGCTCTCATGTAGCCTAGATCACTGCTGAAGAGAGGGAATACGTGATTCTGCAACATGTATTCCATCTGATCCTTATAAATCTTTTTCTGTAAATATAAACAATTTGGATATAGTTCCCAAAACCATCATTTCAGCTTCTAAGTAGACAGACTAATGTTTAAAATGACTATTGATGTCACAACAAACATTTACTTTAATCCTTTGACCCCCTAGGATCCAAAGCCCCAATACATTTTTGTATGTTTAAAATCACCTCATTAGAAAGTAATCAGAGGACTGGGAGTGTAGATCAGTGGTTAGAGTACTTTCCTAGCAAGTGCTGTGCTGGGTCCTGGATTCAATTCCTACTACCACAAAAAATAAAAATTTTAAAATGGTTACCAAGGCCTAACTTGCCCAACCCAACCCAAGGATTAAAAAGAAAAAGACAAACAAGCTATTAGACCAAATTTTAATAAAAACGGTGTTTAAAGACAGCATGGTTACTTCTTACTTTTTTCTCATGAAACTTTTATAATGAAAACAATCTCTTTGTAAAGTATCTAACATAATGTAGCTTGAGAAATATGTTGCTCTCAAACTAATAAAGTAGACATCTAAAGAGATACTTTTCTGAGCCAAGAGTGGTAGCACACACATGTAATCCCAGCAATTTAAGAGACTGAGGCAGGAGGATCACAAGTTCAAGGCTAGTCTCAGCAATTTATCAAGGTTTAAGGAACTTATCAAGACCCTGTTTCAAAAAATAAAAGGTTTGGGGATGTAGCTCAGTGGTAAAGTGCCCTGGGTTCAATTCTCAGGAGCCAAACCATCACCAGAAAAAGAGATACTTTCAGTATGTCCTAAAACGTTATTTAACAATGGTTTTAAAAGAGTTCCTTGAACTGCGCATTAAATGAAAATTAAAAGATATTAGTGGGAAAACTTATAAAATCTGAAAAATGGGGCTGGGGTTGTGGCTCAGTGGTAGAACACTTGCCTAGCATGTGTAAGGCACTGGGTTTGATTCTCAACACCACATATACATAAATGAATAAAATAAAGATCTATCGACAACTAAAAAAATAAATAATTTTTTTAAATCTGAAAAATCCCTGTGATTATAATATATCAACATTAATTTCTTGGATTTGATAATTACACCATGCAGAGATAAGATGTTACCATTAAGGAAGGTATATACACAGAAAAAGCAGAAAAACGAAAAATGAGATGAATTCAGTGCAGCAAGGTTTCTGGCAGTAGGAAAGTACAATTACTGAAGACTTACATCTTGAGTAGGTAGGATTTATTAACTTCAAAGTAAAAACATTGTAGATCTTATTTATGAAGTCAAATACAATGTATATAACTGAGTTCAGGTTTCTAAACACAAACTAATCCAGTTTGTTATTCTTTACACAAAATTTTTGGCAAAAATCATGACGTGCCTAGCCTGAAAGTGGGGGCATTCATGTTTGCAATTGCCCTAATGATCTATAAATTTTGGAAGAAAAATACTCTTTAACAATTATCCTGCAATATGTACCAAAAAAACTCAGCCTGATCTAGTAGCCACACAGGTAATCCCAGTGACTTGATAGGCTAAGGTAAGAAGATCGCATATTCTAGCACAGGCAACTGAGTGAGACCCAATCTCTTCCTCCAACAACAACAACAACAACAACAAAAACAGTTAGGGATATAGCCAGCGGCAATGCATCCATGGGTTCAAACCCCAGTACGCCAGGAGCTAACGATGGGTATGCGGGACACAAAACCTTGTATGAAAACAAACACTTTCAACACGAGCAAGTAGAGAAAATGTAGAAAAATCAGATATCATATAAAAATCCTACCAAAACATTAAAGGACAGCATAAAGGGAGGTAGATGCAGTGGCCCACACCTATAAATTCAACTGCTCAGGAGACTGACAGAGGAGGATCCCAAGTTCCAGGCCAGCCTGGCAACTGAGCAAGACTGTCTCAAGTTAAAAAGAAAAAAAAATGTTGGGGATGTAAGATCAGTAGTAGAGTGTCCATGGGTTCACTCCTTCACTTCACAAAGGTGATGGAAAAAGGACATCATCCAGGAAGTAAAAAGACAACCCAAGAAACGGAAGAAAATATTTGCAAATCGTATTTATATAAGAGTATATTTTTATAGTATCCATATTGATAAAATCTTCACTCCAGCCTATAAACCAAAATCTATACTCTGGTCTATGAACCATTATTTTTTTTTTGTCTCTCAGTTGATTGTGAAAGCTAATAGAGCATTTATACAATTTAAAAGAAAATTTTTTATATGAAAGTATCTAGTATATAAAGGTCTCTAAACAATCAATGATAAAAACAAATGACCAATTAAAAAGGGGGGAAGAAAAGAGAAAGATGATTTGAATAGACATTTCTCCAAGTTAGATATACAAATGTCCAGTAAAAATTCTCAACACTATTAGCAATCAGAGACATAGAAATCAAAATGGCAATGAGATGCCATTTCCCATTAACTAAAATGGCATATTAAAAAAGAAAATAAGTACTGGTGAGAATGAGGAGAAATTAAAACCTTCATACAGTGTGGTAGAAACATAAAACGGTACACCAACTTTGGAAGAGTCCTGTGGTTTCTCAAAGTATGACCACCAACTTAAACTCCTAGATATATATCCAGGAGAAATGAAAACCTATGTGTTCCCATAAAAAACTGTACACGAATATTCATAGCACTTCTCATAATATCCAAAAGTGGAAACAAAGGAAATGTTCGCCAACTGACGAATGAATCAATGAAATGCAAAATGTCAACAAATGTACCAACAAAAAGAAACACTGACAAATGCTACATGATGAACCCTGTATATATACAAAAAGAAAAAAGGCACTTCAAAGGGCCATATGTTATATTTTCATTTATATGAAACGTCCAAAACAAATCCAGGCAATTGTTTACAAGGAGCAGCCATAGAGTTAGCAGATTGGGAATGAAATGGGGAGACACTACTAATGTCCACAGGGTCTCTTTTGGGATTGATGAAAATGTTTGGAATTACCCAGGGGTAATGATTGTATAATTCTCTGAATATAACTAAAAATCATTGAGTTGAAGACTTTCAATGGACAAACTTCATCTTATGTGAGTTGTACCTCAATAAAACTGTTATTTTAAATAAACTACTTGCATAAGCACACACATTACCAAAAAAAAAAAAAAAAAAGATACCTTCAGAAGTATTTCAGCTAAAGAGCCAATCATATGCAAGGCTCCATCTTTTTTTCGAGGATCAGCATTTGGTTCTGTAAGAATTTGGTAACAAAATCCCATAGTCTTCTGTAGTACCTAGATTGAGAGATCAGTAATACTTTATCCCAAAATTCCTTAAAAATACACTAACAAATGGCTCATACGACTAGCATTTAAAACTGAGTATATTTGAACAAATTTTAAGCAATGGAGCAAAAGTTATCTGCAAATTAAATAAATTACCTCTTTCCTCTTACTACAGGCTGTAAACAAAAGCGTCTGGGCAGCAGTGGTAGGAGAAATGAAATCTTCAAATACATCTGGAGAAAAATTTAAAATTATAACCAGAAAACTATAATTTTAATTTCATCAAAAACATTTTCGTAAGTTATTTATAGATTAGGTTATGTAAAAAAGGCATTTAAAATTTGATATATCTTACATAAAGCGAATAAGAAAATGAATCCTAATCTTCAGACAACTTTGCAAACACCTAAGTTCATGTCCTTTTTATATAAACTAAATGGTAATACACCAACTTCTAATAAAATTCTTTCATACAAAAAACAAACAAAAAAAACACTACAAGAATTTTCAAAATAGGGTTGACCAAGGTATGGACTACAAAAGTATAGAAGATTGTGGTAGGAAAAAGGACAAATACTCAACATTAGCCAAATTACAATTCTTTACTTCCATGCAGGAACTATATGTTACTCCAGGTTTCAGTATGCATCTTTTTCATTCCCCATATATGATGACTGACATGGGATCCAAAAGCACAAGTTAGACAGTGTTAAGGAGTAATCCTGACTAACAGTTCTGGCATAAGTCAGAAGTATATGCAATCATTTTAACTTAATAATTAACACTACTGTAATTTATGTCTGCTAAAAATTACAATAAAATGTCATAATTGATGAAAACCTTAAAAAGGGATAGAAAGAACAAACGTTTTTTAGTACCAAAGAGGAGTTATAACACCACTAAGGTTAGCTACACATAATCACTTTAACCTTCACTACTGACATATTGTTTCTAAAAGTAAATATTCCTTACCAAATTTCATGCGTATATATTCATAAGGATCTTCTTGCCAAAGTTCCTCATCAGCATCTGTATAGCACATCAATGGAAAAATAACATCTTGGATAATGCCCTGCAATTTAAAAATTAAGTAAGTAATAGCCTTTAGCTTTCAAATTTAAACTGACAAATCTCCTTGAAGTACTAAACAAAAATAATTGTTTCTTTTTTTGTATCAGGGATTGAACCCAGGGACACTTAACCACTGAGTCACATCCCCAACACTTTTTTTTTTTTTTTTTTTTTTTTTCCATTTTGAGACAGGGTCTTGCTAAGTTGCTCAGGGCATCACTTATTTGATGAGGATTGAACCCAGAGGTGTTTTACCACTGAACCTCACCCCCAGTCTTTATTTATTTTGAGATAGGTTCTCACTAATTTCCAACTAGTCTTGAATTTAGGATCCTTCTTCCTCTGCCTTCCTGAAATTACAGGCACGATCCACAAAACTTGTCTGTGTTTTAAAGCTTAATCAAACCTTTAATAACGCACTCCCAGATTAACTATGAGTTCTCACCTTCTCTATGAGAGGTGATTATAAAATAAGACCTTAAGTGTTATATAGGTACCCCATTAAGTATTCTGAAGTAATTCAATTTAAACTTTCAATCTTTCAAAACCTACAGCTGTAAAAACAAATAAATTACTTATAGTAGGTAAGTCAATTACCCTGGAAACCAATCTCAAGTGTCACATTTCCTTTAGTATCAAAATAATCAACAGAACTAGACTAGGAAACAAAATTCAAACTTTATGGCAATTAATGTTATTTCTATTATATTTGCTAAAAGCATTGCAGGTACAAAAGTATTACTTGTATATGAGGTTTCAGGTTCTTCCAGGTAAGGGCATGGGAAACTCCTTGATTTATATAATTTAATGTCTGTTGTAAAACTCGAGGAGCCATGTATTGCTTCTCCTTGTACTGATATAACACCTTCAATAAAACCTTTAGGGGAAAAAGAAGTTCCATCAAAAACCAAAGTTCAAATAAAAATTTTAACTACTTATAAGTCAATAAAATCATCTGACACTATTTCTTTTCCTTTGCAGTTCTGGGAATTGAACCCAGTGCCTCACATATACTAGAGAAGTGTTCTAGCACTAAGCAACATCTCCAGCCAAATATAACATTTATCTTAATGCCCATCTCGTCATTACAAAATAACAAACTCATTCATTTAATAAGTAGTAATTTTTGAAATTATGCGAAGAAATATGTTTACTCCCAAGACAGTTATTTCATAAACAAATTTAAGTAAGACTATGTCAAAGGTCTAGTTTCTGGCTAAGTATAAAATGAAAAACATAAGCTGTCTATTCAACTATCACCATATTCTGAGATAGGCCTGTCTTAATGAGCATCTTCTAGGAAAACCTACCCAAGCCACTCATCTACCTATTTAACTATCTATTTAACTATTTATCAAGATTTCTAGCTCAACTTGATATTTCACATCAATTTTCATTGTGATTCATAGACTTCTCTTGGTCCTTAAGACCCTGATCAGAGGATCCAGTAGATTAGAACAATTTCATAACAATCCAAAATGTCATGTGCCTTTCTTTTTAAACAGGGTTGACATTTGCTTCATGGTACTAAAGCTCCTTTGATACCTCAAGAATCAAGGAAGTAGCACTAAACCACATACTTGTACAACAAGTTTTCCTTATGAATGTCCTTGATGAACCAGAAATATTATAACTACTAAATTATTGATTGAGAAAGTACACGTAGAGGTCATCTGCCACTTTATGAAGTACAATGGTTGGAAGAATAATACTTTGGGACTGAACAACAAGCTAAAATAATTATTTATTCCATGAAACACTATTTTATGATTCAAAGAACTGATGAACAAATAATAGTTCAGACTTGAACATATGGCAGAATTTTCTCAAAAATAAACAAAATGAGCCTGTCACTTGAAAGAAAATAATTGACAACATTAGTTTAAATTTCCGTTTTCAAGCAAAAATTAGAATTCTAGACATCTTGGATTCACCACCATTAGCTTGATAGCTTTTCAATATTAAAAGGATACATCTACTAAGACTAGTGGTGATATTAACAAGCATGGTTTTCTTTTTAAATTGTACAGTCAAATGTGTTGACACTTGCAAAGCCTGCATTAACCCAATGAATAAACACTCACCAAATACCAAGTCCAAGATGTTATAAAATCATGTGTAAATAAGAGACTCAGACTGCAATATACACTGAAATGTTTTAATGCTAAAAGTTCAGTTTCAGTTTTTGTTGTTGTTGTTGGTTTAGGTTCTGGGGACTGAACTCAGGGGTGCTTAACCACTGAGCTATGTTCCCAAACCTATCTAAATTTTGAGACAGGGTCTCACTAAGTTGCCTTGCTAAATTACTGAAGAAACTACCATAGACAAATTTGGTGGGATTTTCAAGATTTTTCCATAATTATCTGAAGTCATCTTCCTTTTTCAACTTCACATCTGTGAGGCCACTATGTTGTTTTTAATGTCAACCAGAGTTAAAACAGACTGAATACAGAATCAGATGGGTATTCAGGTTCTTTTTAATAAACCACGCATTAAAGATATTATGAAAAAAACGTGTAAAAAACAATAGGCCCTTTTTCTGAAACATTTATTTTGGAAAACAGTTATTTTTCCCTAAAAAAAAATATTTTTTTACATTAAAAGGTAATAAGGGGTGTTTTTAGATCTTGCTGTTGGCACACGCTGTCTTGAATTTCTGAGCCCAAGTGACATTTGTGCCTTTGCTCCCCGAAGAGCAGGAACTATAGGTGTGTGCCATCATGCCCCACTTAACTATTCAGTTTTGTTTTAATTCTAATATGACAAGATATCAGTAAGTAAAATCCTGTAAATGAATGTTCCTCAGTCATTTAAGATCATAAAGAAGTCCTAAGACCAAAAACAGTCAAGAACTGCTGTAGGGTTCAAACATGCAGCCTTCAGATAAAAAAGAAACTAGAAATAAGGCAGAAATTAACTTTAAAATAATGTATTTCTACTTAGAAAAACTTATTTGAGACTTACTTGTTGGATACCAACAGCAAATGCCTTCAGAAATACTTCAGCAAATTCATTATATTCCTTGGAAACATTGCCAGGGCTTCCATATCTAACAGAACATTAACATGCCCATTATAATCGTTTGTATCTGCACTTATAAAAACAAAAAAACTTTAAAAAAATAAATTGAAATCACTAAATACAGAGAAGAGCTTACCTTTCAAAAAGTCTTGCTAAAATATGTAAAGCCCACTTCTTACATTTCCACCACGGTAACTCAGGTCTATCATCTTCTTCAACTTGAAGGGTTTCCTTAAAGAAATATTTACTTAATAACAGTAAGAGATTATACTATCTACAAGGAAAAGCTTGAGGGAAAACAAACTAAAAATGTGCATGTGGCTCTAATGCTGACCTTTTGTAATAGATCAGACTTACAATTAAAATCAAAGATTTTAGTCATGATCTAAATAATAACATAAAGTCAAGGCAATGACAATAGCTTAATCAAAATCACAACAGTTCATAATAGAAAGGCTAAAGAGCCCATTTCCAAAATCTAGTTTCAGATGTATCAGTAAAAACAATGGTGTATTATATAATATTCAAAATACTATTCGTAATAGTAAAAAAGTGTCAAGAACCTAAATATTCACTAATAAGGTAATGTTTAATTACAGCACTTTCATAAGACTGCTATCCAACCATTCAATGAATGAGCTGATACACTGATCTAATGAGGAACTAAAAAAAGAACAACAGAACCTCTCATATACTACCAGTGAGCACAATGCTATATCCACTTTGAAAGTCACTTTGGAAATTACTAATAAAGTTAAACCAACACCTACCCAAGACCCAGTTCCATTCTTCGGTATTTACATAAAAGAAAGAAAACGTGATCATAAAAAGACTCAAACATGTTCATTGTGGCTCTATCTAAAATACTCACATGTGAGAACCACCCTGATTACCTATCAATATGAGAACATATCATAAGTTGAGGTATAGCTACCCGAAGGGACACTATTTCACAATAAATAATGTATACAATGTGAAAGAATCTCATCAATATATTAAGCAAAAGAAGAAACATAAGATTGCTTATATATTAAGTAATATACAAGGCAAAATCTGTTCCTTAATGAGAACAATGACAGCGATGACTAGAAAAGAGATGACAGAAGAAACATTCTGGGATGACTGGTACATGGATCACATTACTGAAATAACCCACTATACTATTTACTTATAATCTGGCGAATGTTACTGAATATAAATTATACCACCAAAAGGTGCAAAATATGTATAAGATATTTTAGTTATATTTTGTACCAATTAAAAATACACACCAACCTAATTTCCTATGGAGGGGGAGAAATATTCTGTCTTCTGAGTTGATTAAATTTTTTAAAGACAAACTGGGGCTAGAGTTGTGGCTCAGTGGTAGCGTGCTTCCCTGGCATGTGTGAGGCCCTGGGTTCAATTCTCAGCACCACAAATAAATAAAATAAAAAGATCCACTGACAACTAAAAATATTAAAACAAACAAACAAACAAATATCAGTAACACAGGAGGCTGACTGAAGCAGGAGGACTGCAAGTTTAAGACTTGCCTCAGCAACTTACCCAGGTCCTAAAAACTCAGCAAGACCCTGTCTCAAAATGAAAAAAATGTATGTAACTCAGCAGTGGAGTGCCCCTGGGTTCAATTCCCAGTACTGCAAGAAACTACCACACACATATAAAAAAAGGACTGGGGGGCTGGGGAGATAGCTCAGTCAGTAGAGTGCTTGCCTTGCAAGCACAAGGCCCTGGGTTCGATCCCCAGCACGAAAGAAAAGAAAGAAAAGAAAGAAAGAAAGAAAAGAAAGAAAGAAAGAAAGAAAAGAAAGAAAGAAAGAAAGAAAGAAAGAAAGAAAGAAAGAAAGAAAGAAAGAAAGAAAGAAAGAAAGAAAGAAAAAGAAAGAAAGGACTGGGAATATAGTTCAGTGGCAAAGTGCAGGCTTAGCATAGCTGGAGACTTTGAGTTCAATACCAGTACTGGGGGGGAAAAAAAGTAAACTGAAAAATAAGAACTTGGCTAGTCAATTAATAAACATTACACTGGCTAAGAAGTTACATGATCATTCCATATCTAGTTTAATATAAAAGCCAGAAGAATTATTTTGAGAACTAAATAAGCAAAGTATATAACAGCATCTAAAACATACTAGAATTCAGGAACATAAATCCCCTTTATAAAACTAGATTATATGGTGAGTGATACTGGCCAAATTATATTGTTATATTGTATGCCTGTATGAATATACAACAAATCTCACCATTATGTACAATTATAATGCACCAATAAAAAATGCGGAAAATAAAAACACGATTATATAGAAACATGGTAATTTTAAAACTTGTGATAAAATGTAAAATATGACAACTCTACCAAAACCCACTTCATTATATGGTAAACAGGTATATTTTATGGTATAAATTATAATAAAGTTAGGTTTTTTAAAATAATGTTAAGTGCATTGTTTTGTCAACTAGTGAATGAAGTTTTTTGTCTGTCTATAGATGTTTGACAAATTACTGGACTAAAATCCAGACATAAGAATTGGGGGTGGGGGATGGAGGACAGTACAAAGGACTGAACCCAGGGTACTGAACTATATATCTCTAGCCCTTTTTAAAATTTTTTATCTTGAAATAGGGTGTCAACTCAATTGCCTATGCTGGCCTTAAACTTGCCTTACTACTGCCTCAGCCTCACAAGTCACTGTAATTATAGGCCTGCATCACCACACCCAGCTAGCCCTTAATTCTTCATTTAGTTAAGAAGTGAGTTGGGCTGGGGATGTAGCTCAGTGGTAAACTGTTTGACAAGCATGTACAGGGCCCTGAGTTCAAGTTCCAGTACCATAAAACAAAAGAAGTTAAGAAACAGTAGAATTAGGATGAAATAAACAAATACACACAATCGCTTAACCAATAATATATGAAATAACCCTTCACAATTTATTTGGTATAAAGAAATGAAAAGAAATCTATGTATCTAGAGAAAATGCATCATGAATTACAGAAGTTCATAAAGAATGTTACAAGAACTACCAGTGAAAAATCCAAGAAATTATTAAATATTTATATTTTGTAATATAACACATAAAAACTTACATTAGGTACATCCCTATTGACAACGGTCTTCAAAATTTCTATCCATTCTGTCAGGTTCTGTTGGTTTATCATCTCAAGTGGTAGTGTATACTTAAAAAAAAAAACAAAACAGGAATTAATGTTTTTGAATCTTACTAAATAAATGAAATCCCACTTCCGCCACTCTGGAAAGCAGTGTGGGGACTCCTTAGAAAACTTGGAATGGAACCACCATTTGACCCAGCTATCCCACTCCTTGGCCTATACCCAAAGGACTTAAAATCAGCATACTACAGAAATACAGCCACGTCAATGTTCATTGCTGCTCAGTTCACAATAGCCAGATTGTGGAACCAACCTAGATGCCCTTCAATTGATGAATGGATAAAGAAACTGTGGTATATATATATACAATGGAATATTACTCAGCCATAAAGAATGATAAAATTATGGCATTTGCAGGCAAATGGATGAAATTGGAGAATATCATGCTAAGTAAGATAAGCCAATTTCAAAAATCCAAAGGATGAATGATATCGCTAATAAGTGGATGATGACACACAATGGGGGGTGGGAGGGGTTAGTGTTAGGGTTAGAGTTCGGGTTAGGGAGGGGGGCAAGAATGGAGGAAGGAAGGACTGTATAGAGGGAAAAGAGGGGTGGGAGGGGTGGGGGGGGGAGGGAAAAAAATAACAGAATGAATCAAACAACATTACCCTATGTAAATTTATGATTACATGGTATGCCTTTACGCCATGTACAGAGAAACAACATGTATCCCATTTGTTTACAATAAAAAAAAAAAAAAGAAATCCCACTTCCATTTATCTTCGCACGATACCTATGTTAAGACTTTCATTCAATCCAAATAATCACATTAGTTAATAAGTAAATTTCTTTGATTATTTATCTATAATGGAAAACACTGGTAGTGACCATGGGCACACTTGTCTTGTTCCCAACTTACTGGGGTTACATCTTATCTTCACATATAAGGTTATGATACTCAATGTAAATTCCTAGTAAACACCTTTTTATCAAGTTAAGGAAATTTCTACTCTACAATTCTAACAGGGTTTTTTTGGTGTTTTTAAGCAGGAATGGTTACTAATTTTATCAAATGCTTTCCTCCGGCAACCCCAAAACTAATTACAGGTCTCAGATCTCTTTCTGTCTCTGTGTGTTTGTGTTTGTGTGTGTGTGTGTGTGTGTGTGTGTGTGTGTATTCATGTTTTTTTTAGTAGTAGATGGATGCAATACCTTTATTTATTTATTTATTTTTATGTGGTACTGAGGATGGAACCCAATGCCTCTCATGTGCTAGGCAAGTGTTCTACCACTGAGTTACAACCCCAGTCCTAGGTCTTTCTCTTAATGAGTTAATCACAAAAATTAATTTCTTATTGTTGATTCATTCTTACATCCCTGGGATAAATCCTTTCAGTAGGCTGCTAAAATGAATATTCTATTTAGGATTTTAAGGCATCTATTTTCACAAGCGAAACATTTTGATATATGAATGTGCTGGTCTAAGAATGAGTTGGGAAGACAACATATTTATTTTGCTCTATGCCCTGACAATTTTCAAGGATTATTTTAATCTAAAATTGTGATCCTACCAGCGAGAAAAAATATGAAAAGTCTACAGATATTGTCCATTCAAATCACTTAACAGGAGAATTACGTAAGGAAGATCCAGACTAGGAGATAATTAGGATATCTTTAAAGACCTAGCAAGCTGGGTGTGGTGGTGTACGCCTGTAATCCCAGCTACTCAGGAACCTGAAACAGGAGATCACAAGCTTGAAGTCAGGCCCTGCGACTTAGCAAGACCCCTTCTCAAAAATAAAAAATAAGAAGAACTGAGATGTAGTTCAAACCTGCAGTACTACCAAAACCAAAACAAAGCAAAAACAAGTACATCTTAGGAGAGGTATGATCACAAATCTTAATGGTATAACTTGAAACAAAAGGTCCTGATAAAATGCAACAAACCCTTGTATAGCAATATGGTACAAAAAAAGAAGAACCTGAGTTTAAAAAATGTTTTATAAATACATTCCACTAACAATACAGATTGAACCAATACCGTAGTGGGTATTTTGTGTTCCAGGAAGATTTAGAACAATATATAGCAATGATTTTCTTTTTTTCTTTGCGGTGCTAGGGATTGAAGATAAATTTTTAAGTGTAGTCAAGTAATGTGTTTTCAGACTCATGAAATCTTTTTTGTTACTATTGTTGTTTTTGAGATGGAGTCTTGCTATTTTCCCCAAGGTGGTCTCGAATTCCTGGGCTTAAAGATCTTCCCACCTCAGCCTCCAGAGTGCAGGGACTACAGGCATGAACCCACACCAAGTTGGCTTAAATTCTTAAGGTAAAAGATGTATTTAATAAAAAGGGACTGGGGCTGTGGCTCAGTGGTAATGCACCTGCCTAGCATGTATGAGGCACTGGGTTCGATCCTTAACACCACATAAAAATAAATAAAATAAACGTGTTGTGTCCATCTACAACTAAAAAATATTTTTTAAAAAATTATGTAAAAAGCCTTTTACGAATTTTAGATGGGAATGGTGGTGCCCCAGCTACTCAGAAGGCTGAAGCAAAAGGATCACTTTAGCCCATAAGTTCAAGATCAACTGGACAACATAAGCAAGACTTTATGCCCCTGCCAAAAAATTAAAAGCCTAATATTGTAGCATTGAACACTTCTAAGAGAACTTAAGATTGCCCATTTACAATTAGGATTTATCAGGATTGTTTTATGTATGTTGTGAATTAGGCTTTTAATCCTGGCAACATACAATTTAACTAGCAAATCATTCATTGAATTTATTTTTTCAAAATGGAATCGTTATTCAGATACTAGAATTCTTTACTTTTTTAAAATTATTTTTAATTTATTTATTTTTATGTGGTGCTAAAGATTGAAACCAGTGCCTCACACATGTTAGACAAGCACTCTGTGACTAAGCTATAGCCTCAGCCCAAAATTCTTTAATTTTTAATGTGGTAAGTATAGACTGACTTTATATATAAAAACTGCTTTATACAAATTACCTGAACAAGAGCATAGAAGATCTTGAATATTTGTTTCTGGATGAGGACAGATTGATCAGACTGATCAGAAAGAAGCTGGATAAAACGATCCTTTAGAACTGGCAGGAAATGTTGCATTGCTGCTACCAATGGACTCCGCTCTTCTGGTTTCTTGTACCTAAGGGCAGGAATACAAACTAATTCTGTAAGAATTTATTTCCACAACTTACACATACATAAAAACTACCCATTTTTCCACACAAATAGAAGTAAACTCTTTCTAACCCATTTAGAAAAAGAAATTCTATTCTGGAACAAAACCACAAACAAAAGCAACTTGAGTAAAACCTTGAATAATAGAATATCTACTACAGACAGAACATGTATGATGAGGTCAATAATATTCAAGCCCCCCATTAGTATTCTCCCTTTTAGAATTGAGGGAAATGAGTCACTAAAGTTAAATATCTTTGTGAACCTAAGCAGGTGAGATCCAAATCACTACCTAGTTTCTAAATGTGAAAACTGGTACAAATAAGGAACTACAATGATCTAACTTAAAACAGTAGTAGTGATGAATAATTAAAACCAATTAAAGGTTACCATCAGTAAGTTACATACAAACACCATCAAGGCAGAAATAGCATGTATAAAGCAGAAAATATTTTATGTCTAAAAGCACTGTTAATCCAGAAGATCTACCATCCATCTGGTAACAATGCATATCTCAACAAACTATTTACAATCTTCATTTATCCCATTTGGGGTCAACATTCACATATTTTTCAGTGAATGTAATATGCTGGACTACTGGGTACTACTGTGGAACGCAGTACCAGTGTTATTTAACAACTATGATGACCTTATTACCTTTCTAAAATCCAAAATATTCTGAATTCCACTTTGCTCTAGGGATTATGGGTAAAGAATTGTTGACCTAATTGAGACCTTTCTGCACATATATTGTCATTTTAACAAAATTTTTATATTTTGCTCTGTTGATTTTTTAAAAATCAAATAATCATTTTATGGGTTAAAATTACAGAAACAAAATGCCAGTTTCCATTACTAAGGAGACATCAGGTAAACTGGATTTGTAAAATATAGATTACTGGTTATAGAAATCATGATTATAAAAGTCAAAGCTTGTCTTTTTGGAATAGATGATTATTTTAAATTGCTTTAAATTAATTCTCATCACAGGTCCTAGTTTTATTTGTTGGTACCCTTCTCTCAGAGAAAATCTATTTACAAATTGAACATCTGAGCCAGGTACTGTGGATCACACCTGTAATCTCAGTGACTTGTGAGGCTGAGGCAGGAGTATCAAGTTCAAGGCCAGTCTCAGCAGATTAGCAAGATCCTGTCTCAAAAACTGTCTGGAGGTTTACTTCAGAGATAAAATACCACTGGGTTCAATCCCAAATATCAAAAAGAATTGAGTATCTGAGTACATTTTTAAAAAGTTGGGGCTGGGGTTGTGGCTCAGTGGTAGAGCACTTGCTTAGCACGTGTGAGACACTGGGTTCAATCCTCAGCTAGGCATTAAAAATTAGTAAATAAAATAAAGGTATTGTGTTGATCTACAACTTAAAAAAAAAATTTTTTTTTTAAGTAAATGAGGATTCTCTTTATAAGCTATATTCTTTGTTTCTTACTGGGTGACTTGAGAACCAAGATAAATTTTCAGAGAAATGTTCAGTACTGGAGATGTATGTAACTCAGTGGTACAGTACTTGCCTAACATGTATGAGACCCTGGGTTTGGATCTCCAACAGAAAGAGAGAGACACATAAGAAAGAGGGGAAGAAAGAGAACATAGGAGGGAAGGCAGAAAGCTAGCAAAGAAAGATTCAGACTCAGGGTGCATGCCTGTAATCTCAGGGATCTCCACATCTAGGAGGGAGACTGAAAGATGGCAAATTCAAGACCAGCCTTGGAGGGGCTGCAGTTGGGGCTCAGTGGTAGAGTGCTTGTCTGGCAAGTGCGAGGCCCTGAGCTCAATTCTTAGCATCACATATAAATAAATAAAACTAAAAAACCCATTGACAATTAAAAAGTTCACACTAATGCCTGCTAAGGCTATTAACAATACTGACATCTGGGGCGAGGGCTGTAGCTCAGTGGTGGAGTACTTGACTAGCATGTGTGAGGCACTCGGTTCAATCATCAGCACCACATAAAAATAAATAAATGAAACAAAGGTATTGTGTCATCTACAACTAGACAAACAACAACAAAAAAACTAACAAAATTGACAACTCATTTTAGATGTTATTATAACAACCCAAGAAATTATATCCAGCATACATTTAAAAAGACTGTCAATAAAACTAACATTTTATGAAAGAAAGTCATTTGCACTCTCTAGTCTGAGTATACAAACTATAATGATTATAGACAAAATTTTCTTTTAACAAAAGAAACTATGCTATGCAGCACTCTCCACTTATCCATCCCAGGTAACCATCTATAATAAGAGAATGTGAATACTCATTCCATGTTAGAATTTCTTCTACCTCCCTCACTGTGCTAAATAGTGGTCTAGGAATTGGGAGGCAGTAGAAAGTAAATTTTAATACCAAACATATCATTTGCCAGGTCTGAAAATTCCTGAAAGTGTGAAAATGTGACACTGATACAAGTCTACTACCACAAGACTGCAATGTGTCAAACTGGTGAACCATACCCATAGGAAATCCTTAAATACTAACCTATCACTTTTTTTGTTCATAAAATTTCCAGTGCTTCCTCAGTATCTAAAAGATCATATCCATATTTTCTTTTGTGTCATATAAAACCTTATTTAACATGGTCCCAATTTACTAGTCCAAACGATTATTCCCAACCTTTCATCAGAAACTATGTATACCATTAAGTGATTTCCTTTCAACCCATTTAATGCAGTGTCTCATTTCCACCTTTGTGCCTTTCTTTGTTAATACTACTCACTTCAGTGTGACACGCCTTTCTCTTCAAATGCTCTTTTGTCCTCCTTCAACAGACAAGCAACTCCTGAGAATCTATGCTTCTGAAGGCCACCAAATTCAAAATATCTCCATGAATTTTCTCAGAACTACATCAGTCCACACAGATCCCTTCTGAATACCTTGTGTTCCATAAACACTGCCTGAAAAAAACCTGGACTTCCAGTATATAAGCAGCCTCCTAAATCTCCCACTTAAAAATGCCTATCGTATTCCCTCCTGCTGATTTTAAGACAGGAGAGACTTGAGCCTCCTCAATGACACCTTCAGCTTATTATTGTTATTCTCTCTGATTTTAGTCACTCACTTACCAGAACTACAACAACTGGCACTCTGACAGAGGTTGGAGCAACAGCTGGAACATTCCTTAGCAGGAAGATGGGTAGCTAGTGGGAACACAAGAAAACACCAGCACCAGTGCTGTAAATGGTATATTTCTCTACTGCTCAGAACAAAAGCAGCAGTTTATCAGCTACTTTGAAATGGGAACCAAAAATGGTATTAGAGGCTAACTACAACTCCTAGATTTAGAGGGCTCACAAAGGCATCTGTGAAGCTGTTAGGACTGGAAATAAAGTCACCATCATAGAATTAAAAAAGCCTTCCTAATAATATTTCCACATCAAGACTTTCAAGTGCCTACCAATTTTATAACTGTTACCATTTGCTTAAAGGAAAACCTCTTCAACATTTGGCTTACCACTGTTAGTGCTATACCTTAACTTCCAAGGTGAGCTTTTTTTCTGATTCCTAAACCCAGATCTAAAATGATTCCTTAACCAGAAATCTTTCTTACTGATACTAATTACCTACATGATTTATAATATGCTCAAATATGCAAAGAGTGAAACTGGTAAGTGTGAATCCCTCAATACACATTGACTTGAAAGGATCACAAGAGCCAGGCATGGGGGCACAGACTGTCATCCCAGCTACTCAGGATTGAGGCAAGAGGATCCCAAGTTTGAGGCCAACTTGGGCAACTAATTGAGATTGTGTCTCAGAATAAAATAGGGCTATGACATAACTCAGCGGTAGAGTGCTTGCCTAGCATTTGCAAGGCTCTAGGTTCAATCCCTATTACCACAAAGAAAAAAAGAAAAAGAAAAAGAAAAAGACAATACTAAATTAAAATAAGCATTTAGTTTACTAATTCCATGATCTAGTCCAAATGTAATTTTACATGTTCAAATTAGTATGTAATGTAAAACTCTTCCTACTTCCTGAAACTCCATGGGAATTGGGAAAGACACTTACTCATAATTTTTCACCAGCTGATAAAGACAAAGGAGTATTCCTAGCCAACAAGCACTGTTATCAGACTGAAGATAAAAGCCAATCTTGTCCACAATGGCAGTCCAGCGGCTTGGATAATCATGCTTGATGATGTGATGAATGCATGTAGTGAGCTGTACCCTATAAGTCAAAAATATACAGTAAGAAGGAAGAAATGCTACCAGGTAAAATTTTGCTAACTCATACATGGGGAAATGAGTTATTCAGACAACACCTAATTTCAAATAATCTACCTGACATTTGGATATATACACAATATGAAGAATGCAAAATAACACAATAATTCAAAATAAGTTACTCAGCAAAAACTATTCCTACTAACTTAAAAAAAAAAAAAAAAAAAACTGGGGCTGGGGTTGTAGCTCAGTGGTAGAGCACTTGCCTAGCATGTGAGGCACTGGGTTCAATTCTCAGCATCACATAAATAAAGGTCCACTGACAATTTTAAAAATACTTTTAAAAAACTGAACAACTGTTATAAATGTTAAGATTTTTAAAAATCTCTGAAAGTAATAAGTATCACTTAAGAACACCAACTATAGTTTTTAAAAATTTTGCAATATGTAAATAAGACCTTTCAATGGGTGTAGCCCAGTGGTAGAGCATTTATCTAGCATGGGTCAGGACCTGGGTTCAAACCCCAGAATCTCAGTAAAATAACAGCTTTCAAGTATCAAAAGACTACACAATATAAAGTATATGAGCTGGGCGTGGTGGCAAACTCCCGTAATCCCAGTGATTTGGGAAGTTAAGGCAGGAGGATGTTAAGTTTGAGGCCAGCCTCAGCAATGCAGTGAGACCCTGTCTCCAAAAAAAAAAAAAAAAGAGCTGGGAATGTGGCTCAGTGGTTAAGCACCTCTGAGTTCAGTCCCCAGTACCAAAAAAATTAGTAAATACAGTGTGAGAGCATTTCATAGTTTTTGTTTGTTTTGCTTTGTTGGTATTAGGGACTAAACCCAGGGGTACTCAATCACTGAGCTACATCCCCAGTCCTTTTATGTACTTTATTTAGAGACAGGGTCTCACTGAGTTGCTTATTAGGGCCTTGCTAAGTTGCTGAGGTTGGCTTTTGAACTCACTATCCTCCTGCATCAGCCTCCTGAGCTACTGGGATTATATATCTGCACCACCAGGCCCAGTCATTTCATAGTTTTTATTACTCCCTTTCACCTGACAATAGAATGTTTTCCAAGTTTTAGGAGTGTAAATTTTAACTGTTATAAGACAATTAATCAAAAAGACACTCTCCTAGAACAACATTTGTTGGGTAAGTTCTCTGCTATAAAAATGGTAGGTTTGAATGTTCTGAAAAGAACACTCCCCCCCTCCCCAAAAAAAAAAAAAAAAAAAAAAACGCCCTGAAAATTACATACCTGATGAGCTCAGGAGAGTGAATGATGGCTTCTACAATATTTTCTCGAATGCAGTGTCTATCTTCTTCTGGAATAGTATAAGGGGATATATCCCCTGGTGCTGTTTCCCGATCAGGCCAGTACTGTGTTATCATGTTTTTCAAATAGATAACACCTATGGATAAGTTTGAAAAAAGAATGTTTACTATGAAAGCAATGTTAATGCCCCTTATTAAATGTCAATTCCTCAATTATTTCTTTCAAATTATTTTTAGTTACAAACAAAAAAATCATTTTGTGTTACACACAAAATACTACATTCAGGTTTTTTTTGGTGGTACTAAGGATTGAACTCAAGGGCACTTTACCACTGAGTTGTATCCCCAGTTCTTTATAATTTATTTTAAGACAGGGTCTCACTTAAGTTGCCCCAGCTGGCATCAGTCGCCCAAGTAGCTGGAATTATAGGCATGTACCACTATATCCAGCTTTGTTTAATTATTTTAGAAGTTAATAATCAAAACACAAAATTAACACTCAGTTACAGCAATCACTAACAAATTAAACAGTCAACCTAAGAGAACCCTGCAAATAAACACTACAAGTAAAACTGTTACATGCCCCCCGCCCCCAGGGAGGGGGTACTGGGGATTGATCTGAGGACACCAATGAACAATATCCCCAGGACCCCCCACCTTTTTTTTTTTTTTTTTTTTTTAAATTTTGAGACAGGGTCTCATTAAGTTGCTTGGGCTCTTGCTAAATTGATGAGGCTGGCTTGAAACTTGTGATCCTCCTGCCTCTGCCTCCAGAGGGGCTAGGATTACAGGGTTGTGCCATCACGCCTGCTTTAATCAGTTTTCTACAGAATAGTTAAACTAATTTTACCGAAACAGTTTTCTAAACAAACCATTTCACACAAAAATAATTTCCAAAGCTAATTCACAAAGGTGATAAAAAAATAAATGTTTATCATAGAAAAATTACAGTATATAAAGATTCTTAAATCTATAAATCTAAGTTTCAATCACACAGCACTTCAAATTCATGTTACTTCGTGGGAGAATCTGTTATGCTCAAAAATGATAGATTACAAAATTGGAGAGTCTCATGTTAAGTGAGATAAGCCAATCTCAAAAATCCAAAAGACGAATGATCTCACTGATAAGCGGATGATGACACGTAATGGGGGATGGGAAAGGGGCAAGAATGGAGAAAGGAGGGACTGTATAGAGGGAAAAGAGAGGTGGGAGGGAGGAAAAAAATAATGGAATGAATCAAACATCACTACTCTATGTAAATGTATTAATATGCAAATGGTATGCTGTTACTCCATGTACAAACAGAAACAACATGTATCCCATTTGTTTACAAAAAAAAAAAAAAAAAAAAAAAAAAAAGATAGATTACAGATGCAGTAGTGCATTCCTACCCCAAGGACTTGAGAGGCTCAGGCAAGAGGATAACAAGTTTGAGGCCAGCCTGGACAACTTAGCAAAATCCTGTCTCAAAACAAAAATGTTTTTAAAAAAGGGCTATGGATATAGCACTTGCCTAGCATGCACAAAGCCCTGGATTCAACTGCTAGCATGGGGAAGAGAGAGGGGATTTTTATTTCCTATCAACTATCATACACTGCTACCTTTGTACATTGCTATTTGATGAAGTCACCAAACCTATGGGAAAATTTAAGTGGCTAAAAAGTGGTTGTTGTTGTTGCTGTTTTTTAACCCAGCCCTTGAGTGGGGTGGTTAGTGGCGTATGGGTCACAAATGTAGAACAGATACAGAGCAAAGGGAAATTATTCAAATTTAATCAATTCCTAAATTCTGTAAAACATTAGTTTTTGTAACTAGCAATTCTTAACAGAAGTCCTGCACCCATTTGAACAAGGAAAACTGACATCACTAGCATTTTTTTAGAAATATTTTTTAGTTGCAGATGAACACAATACCTTTACTTTATTTATTTTTAGGTGGTGCTGAGGATGGAACCCAGTGGTTCACACATGCCACACAAGGGCTCTACCACTAACCCACAACCCCAGTCCCATCACTAGCATTTTTATAGTCTAGTCTGCTTTACCTTGGGAATTAAATTAATACTCTATCTTATGGTACTTGAAAAATGAGTAGCACCCTTTAACAAGCAGAGTGGCATACACTTGTAATCCCAATAACTCAGGAAGCTAGGGAAGAATGATCTCATATTCAAAGCAAACCTGGGTAAGATTCTGACTCTAAAATAAAAAGCGTTGGGAGTGTAGCTCAGTAGCAGAGTCCTTATCTAGCATACAGGAGTTTCAATGATCAACCCATAATACCCAACAAAACAAAATAAAAAAACAAACTGTCACAAGTTTTAAGATGAACTATACCTATAATAAAGAATGTTGACTACTGGCATATTCCAGAGAGACACTACTAAAGAATTTTGATTCTTTATCTCCAAAGCAGAATAAAAACTAAAATTAAGATCTAATAACAGTTCCTACATTTCTGGGTATAGTCTTTCTTTCTAACAATGAATAAAGAATTGGAATATAAACTTATTTGATTGATATTTTCAAAGTTTTTTGTTCCAACAAAACAAACTAACAAACTATACTGCAAAGATCTCATGATTCAATCTATTCCATCCAGAATCTTTATGCTCCACTACAAAGACAAGTCAATCATCCAAAGTCTAGTAGATGAAACCACTACATGCTATACACTATAAAGTATATTCCAAGGATGAAATTTTAGAGCTGGAGATAAAGCTCAGTTGGTAGAGTGCCTGCCTCCCATGCACAAGGCCCTGGGTTCAATCCCCCAGCACCACCAAAAAAAAAGGATGTAATTTTAAAATAAGGATTAGCCAGGTACAGTGATACACAGGTACAGTGATATCAGCAACTCAGGAGACTGAGAAAGGAAAATCACAACTTCAAGGACACTGGGCAAATTAGAGAAACCTTGTCTCAATACAAAAAATAGTTTTTAAAGAGCTAGGGCCAGGCATGGTGGTGCATACCTGTAATCCCAGAAACTTGGGAGGCTGAAGCAGGATGATTGCAAGTTTTTGAGGTCAACCCCAGCAATTTAGTGAAGCCCTAAGCATCTTACCAAGACCCTGTCTCAAAATTTAAGAAAGGACTGGGGATGCGGCTCAGTGGTTAAGCAACTCTCTGTTCAATTCCCTGTATGGAGGACAGACAAACAAACAAAAGAAAATGAAGCTGGGAGTGGTGGCACACGTCTCTAATTCCAGAAGCTTGGGAGGCTGAGGCAGGAGGATCATAAGTTCAAAGTCAGCCTCAGCAAAAACAAGGCACTAAGCAACTCAGTAAGACCTTGTCTCTAAATAAAATACAAAACAGCGATGGGTGGCTGGGGTTGTGGCTCACTGGTAGAGCACTTGCCTAGCATGTGTGAGGCACTGGGTTCAATTCTCGGCAACGCATACAAATAAAAAAATAAAAATAAAGGCTCATCCACAACCAAAAAAAGATAGTGATGGGGATGTGGTTTATGGCTCAGTGGATGAGTGCCCAAGTTCAATCCCCAGTACACACCCCACAAAAAAAGCAAAGAAAATGCTATTAAAATAACTGAAGAGACCATTTCTTTAAATTAGAAATGGAAAACTTATTTCTGACCTTGGTACAACAAAATTATTATGATATATTGGTACAAAAATGTTCCACAGTATCCCATTTGTTTACAATAAAAATAAATTTTAAAAAAAAGTTCCACAATTTGTGCTAATTATATAAAACCTTTTTATAAAAAACAAATAAATTATGTTCATTACCTGAACACCTACAGTAGGTCAAGCAGTACTTTGGTCCCTGAGAATGTAACTGTTAGCAAAACACACTCAAATGAAACTAAATTCTCTTTCCTCCCCCCTCCACTTTTTTCCCCAGTACGGGGGGCAATACTAACACCAGCTATCACCCAAGCCCTTTTTATTTTTTGAGACAGGGTCTCACTAAATTGCTTAGGCAATCCTTTAAACTCTGACACCAAATATCAAGACACTAGCTGTTTCTTGTAAACACTGAGGGCAAATTGGTTCTCAGGAAAATCACTGAAAGGCCATCCCAAGATATTTCTGCTATTCAATTTACAAACCTTTTAAACAGTATCTTCACATCAAGAAAATCAGGATACCTACCTGCCTGTCTTACAGGTAAATCCAGTTGTTCTGACATCGTAATTTGGAGCAATGTTGAAACAAAATTCAGAGACTTGTGTGCCTACAAACAAATGGGGGAAAAGAGGGGAAAAAAATAAACATTTTAAGTTTCTGTAAATAAATACAATTTAAAATAACAGATCCAAGAAACTTTAATACTCTTCCATTGCTTGGTTCATACAAAAAAGTCTTTGTAACCTGGTTCCACCCTTATGTCCCATCATTCTCCTATCCTGAACTTGAATAAGTAATGACAAATTCTAAAAATGTTTGTATGCTTGCATTTGCACTGTCCTTCCATTTCTCCCAATTAGCTTTTTTTTTTTTTTTTTGGGGGGGGGGGCGGACTGGGAATTGAACTCAGGGACGTTAACAAGTGAGTCACATCCCCAGTCCTTTTTTGTATTTTATTTAGAGATAGGGTCTCACTGAGTTGCTTAGAACCTCGCTAAACTGCTGAGGCTGTTTGAATTCGTGATCTCCTGCCTCAGCCCTCCAAGCCACTGGGTGCACCACCATGCCTGGCCCAACTAGTGTTTTTTCTTTTTAATACTTTTTAAAAATCTGTTTTAATTAGTTATACATGACAGTAGAATGCACTTTAATACATCATATATAATGGAGTATAATTTCTCGTTCTTCCAGTTATACATGAAGTGGAATACCACCAGGCATATAGTTATATATGTACATGGGGTAACACATTCTACTATCCTTCCTACCCCCCCACCCTCTCTCCTCCCTCCATTCCCCTCTACCTCATCTAAAGTAACTCTATTCTTCCCTAGCACCACCCCCCATTGTGAATTAGCATCTGTATTATCAAGAAAACATTCCATTTTTGGTATTGGGAATTGGCTTATTTCCCTTAGCGTGATATTTCCAGCTCCATGCATGTACTGACAAATGCCATTCTTCTTTAAGGCTAATATCCCATCATGTGTCTGTGTGTGTGTGTGTGTGTGTGTGTACCTCTCACATTTTTTAATCCATTTATCTGTTGAAGGACACCTAGGTTGTTTCCATAGTTTAGCTACCGTGAACTGAGCTGCTATAAACATTCTTAACCTACACTAGTAGCTACAGCTTTAAAAAAAAAAAAAAAAAAGCTCTGTGATATCTATTTCTACTTTTCAGTAATAACTTTCTTGTATACATGTTGTTAAGTTGCTAGACACATAATAAATCAATAAAAATGTATAGATTGGGATGATTCCAAGGGGCTAATAATGTTTACTTCCTGATTTGGTGGCTGTTATATAAGGGTGTTGTTTGCGAAAACTATCCTTATGAACACTTTTCTATACCTATAATATTTCAATGTAAGGGGAAAAATCAATAGCTTTAACATAATAAAAGCAGAATAAAACCTATATGATCATATTTAATAAATATGGATAAGTGATGCAACATATACAGAAAAGACTGCAAATAAATACAACAAAAATGCTAAAAGCAGTTATCACTGGGTGATAAGAGCTACTCCTCATACATTTTCTATTTTCTAAGTTTTATATTACAGTACTGAGCATTCTTGTATGATGTGCAGTTTAATTCCCCTCCATCCCAACACAATCACCACTTATAAATGTCATCTTTTTTCAGTCTAAGTTTTAGTATTTTTGTGTAGGTGTTCACTTGAAAAATTTTTTTTTTTTTTTTTTTTTTTTGGGTGCTGGGGATCGAACGCAGGGCCTTGTGCTTACAAGGCAAGCACTCTACTGACTGAGCTATCTCCCCAGCCCCTCACTTGAAAAATATTGATTTTTATTTTAATTTCCTCTTTACAGACTTTCCCCTAAAACATTCTGCAAACACATCTCAAAGAGAATTCTTTTTTAATACAAAAAAAATTTACTCCACATTAGCATCTATAGTGATACCCTATTCAGCCTGTCTGAAAATTACATAGTTAGGTGTTCCTGGTACAGGACATTATGCAAGGAGCTGAGAGTACAGGGCTGAATACGATGACCAAGCTCCATGATCATGGAAAATTATACATTGTATGAAGGAATAAAAAATAAACAGTTAATAGAAGTAGTAGCAGAAACTACAGAAGAATCAGAAGAAATCTCCTAATGTAGTGGAATAAGTAAGATCTGCAAACAAAGAATCAGAGAGATGAAGGGGAGATACCTTTTCCATTACTCTAACTAAATCTCAACACAGAAAACAACTATTACTTTCTTTATACACCTTTCATCAATGCCATTCATTACACCACTTTCATGGTCTTTCTCCTCAGGTTCCTTCGCTGATTTCCCATTCTATTTAATCTATAAATGCTAGAACTTACCAGGACTCAATCATATACCACCTTTTGCAGTCTCCAGCAATCTCATCCAATCCATGTCTTAAAATACTATCTATTTACATGTATGAAAAGTTTTTTTTAAAAAATATTTATCACTGTCAAAAAAGATAATGAAAATAAATAAATAAAAGTTAAAAATAAATAGATAAATAAACACTATCTATACAACCAGGCATGGTGGCACACACCTGTTAATCCCAGAGGCTCAGGAAGCTGAGGCAGGAGGATCGCAAGTTCAAAGACAGGCTCAGCAAGTTAGTGAGGTCCTAAGCAACTTAGCAAGACCCTGTCTCTAAATAAAATATACCAAGGGCTGGGGACGTGGCTCAGTGGTTAAACATCAAAGGGTTCAATACCCCACACCAAAAGAAAATAAAAAATAATATATATATACGTGTGTGTGTGTATAAAATCTATATGTTAAATACATTATTTCCAATCCAGGTCATCATAAAAGATTTATCTATTAGACATCCCTATTTCATTGTCTCGCTGGAGTCTCTGACCTATTATGTTCAAAGCATCTTTTCCCCTATAAACTTCTATATTATTCCTAAACAACCTCTCCTAACTTCCTTCATCACCATCCTCATAGCAATCCTCATATTTCCCTCTTCTTCATCCCAATTTAACACATCAAGTCCTAATTCTAAAATGTACGTTTTTGAAGTATACCCACTTTCTCCATTCCCATCAATACCAACCTAGTCCAGGTGACTACCATTCTTTCTTTTTTGTGATGATGGCAATCAAACCCAGAACTGGAGCCTTGCACATGCTAGGCAAAGCTCTACCACTAAGCTATACCCCAAGCCCATAGGCCTCTTAAATTAACTACGTGCATGCCCAACCATTCTCCATTTTCCAGCCAACCTGATTTAAACATAATCCTCATGCTGAGGCATAAGGATTCCATGTTCAAAGTCAGCCTGGGCAATTTAGCAATACCCTGTCTTAAAATAAAATATAAAAAGAGCTGTCTGTGGATGTAGTTCAGTGGTAGAGCAACCCTGGGTTCAATTTGCAGTACTGCAAAAATAATTAATTAATTAAAAATAAAATTGTAAGTCAATCCCTTTTAAAAACTTTCTACTGCAACTTGAAACGACCTTAAAGAAGATACTTTGGGCCTGGGGTTATGGCTCAGTGGTAGAGTGCCTGACTAGCACACAGGAGGCCCTGGATTTGATCCTCAGCATCACGTAAAAATAAAATAAAGGTATTGTGCCCACCTACAGCTAAAATTTATATATAAAAAAGTAAAATAAAATAAATAAAGATAGCTTGCCCCAATCTATTTCTTCAGTCTCATTTAAAACACTTTCACTGGGAATAGAAAAGACAGTAGAAAGAACGGGATCAATCTTTCCTATCCTTATATATGAATACACGACCAATGTAACTCCACATCATATACAACCACAATAATGGGATCCTAATTGGAACAAGTTATACTTATTCTATGTATGTATAGAATGTCAAAATACACCCTACTGTCATGGATATCTAGAATGAACAAATACAAAAATAAAATAAAACAATAAAAAGCTTTCTCCCCTGCCCTCACCATACCAGTATTCTTTGGGTTCTTTCAACAAGAAACATGTCACCCCATTTCAGACTCTTTGTACATGCTGTGCGTCTCTACTTACAACATTCTACTCTCCCTTGCTTCAGAGTTAACAGCTTCCCAAATTCCCTCTGTCTGTGTTTCAGATTAAACATTATTGCCTTAAAGAAGCCTCTCCTACCTGACCACTCAAGTTAAAGTAAGGGTCCCTAGAATGCTCATAATTTTAACTGATTTTTTCTTCAGAACACTTATTACATACTCGTAACTACTATATTTGTAAACCAGTTTTATCCCTTTTTCTATCATTAAATATACTCTAAGTTCCACCAAATAGGGAACATACTGTTTGTATACCTAATCCTAATTATGATACATGGCATTTCAAACAGTTAAACTATTTACTGAATAAACTCAAAGAACCAATAAATAAATGGCTTGGAAACAGATATGATTGCCTAGGGGCAGAGAACAGTGAGAAGGGTATTTTATACTAAAGGAATAGACAGATGAGACCACAAAGGACAACACTATCCACACTATTACTAATATATTTTTCAGGTCATTGATAACATATATGTTCTCCTACGTCAAACCGTAGGCTTCTGGAATGGACTGCTGCAATCATAGTCCTGGTTATAAGTCTAAATGATGCCACTTCTTATATATTAAGCCTTGAGAAAGTTAAATCAGAAACTGTCTCAATTACAAATGAGTACTAAAATCCACTACAAAGGATAACTATAAGAAGAAAATAGAATGACAGAAAATATTTTAGCAAATTATGAAGACATAATAGCTTGGGGATATAGCTTAGTGGTAGAGCACTTGCACATCATGTGCAAGATCCAAGATTCAATACCCAGCACCACCAAAAACAACAAACCAGTAAAACACCGCAAAAGAAATGCCATATGTACCTTATATATCCATATTCAGTAGCTCATCTTTCTTACAGTATGATCTAACATTAGAGAGGTGTAAACTGAATATAGCCAGGTTACTCATTAATTCTTTAAATCCATAAAACACAGCACGTGTGATTTTGTGTAGGTACACAATTTCTTTTGAGGTCCCAGTGCTGAAGTTTGTACTTCTGACTTGAAACACACGGCTTTCTATGATCAGAAGTCCTGATGAAGGCCAGGCATGGTGGTGCATGCCTTGTAATCCCAGCAGCTTGGGAGGCTGAGGCAGGAGGACCACAAATTCAAAGTCTCCACAACTTAGTATGACCCTGTCTCTAATAAAATATAAAAAGGGCTGGGGGATGTCGCTCAGTGGTTAAGCACCCCTGGGTTCAATTCCTGGTACCAAAAAAAAGAAAAAAAAAAGTCCCGGTGAGGTTGTTGGTTTATGATTAGTAGTCATGTTAAAACAACCCAATTCATCAAAATCACCACTGTTTCTGTTTTTCATACAAGGTACATTATTTGAGTTAAAAGTAGCATATGCCACTCACTGTATCATCCTACAGCATAACTGGAAATCTATAGATGTTGCATGAACAACGAACCTTTATCGACCTCTTAACTTCTTAAGATTTTAATATAAAAAATAAGTCAGACATTGTGTCAATCACCTTAGGGGTAAATAAAACAACTGAGGGTCCCATCCCAGATACTTAGGAGACTAAGGTAGAAGACCACTTGAGCTGAGGAATTCACTTGAGCACAGTTTACAGCCAGCCTGGGCATGAAATAAAATAAAATCACAAAGGTACTTCAAGGAAACCAAGGCAAACATTTTTATCATCTTGGCAAGGAAAAAACCTGATACAAAGGCAGAAAGACATAAAAAATAGTTTAGGATTAAGCAGATAAAATGTAAACTTGGGGGCTGGGCTATTGTAGAGGACTTGACCCTGGATCAAACATTAGTATCACCCCCCCCAAAAAAAAAAGAAAAAAAGAGGAACTTTTTATAAACTTCCCCATTGGTGCAAACAAAGTTAAAAAAGGAAAATATCTGCAACATCTGAGTAAGAGAATTCATTATGCCACACAAAAAATAAGCAACAAATATGTGCAAATTTCAGCCAGGCCAGTCAGGTCAGTGGTTAAGCTCTGCTGGGTTTAAAAAAAAAAAAATCAGTGGGGGCCATGGTATACAACTATAAATCCCAGGGACTCAGGAGGCCAAGGTAGGAGGATGACAAGTTCAAGGACAGCCTCAAAAACTTAGCAAGAACCTGTCTTTAATAAAAAATAAAAAGGGCTGGGGATGTATGTCAGTGGTAACAATTGGTACAAGTAGATAAAAGTCAATCCTATGCCAAAACAATATATGAAATATAACAAAGCGTTGGTAAGAATATAAAAAGATGGAATGTTCATACAATGCTAATAGGTAGAGAAAACGGTATAACCATTTTGGAAAACTGGTAGTTCTAACATGCACCTACCTTACAACCTAGCAATTTCATCCTTATAAAATACATATAAAATCGCTAATAAGTGGATGATGACACATAATGGGGGGTGGGAGGGGTTAGTGTTAGGGTTAGAGTTAGGGTTAGGGAGGGGGGCAAGAATGGAGGAAGGAAGGACTGTATAGAGGGAAAAGGGGTGGGAGGGGTGGGGGGGATGGGAAAAAAATAACAGAATGAATCAAACAGCATTACTCTATGTAAATTTATGATTACACAAATGGTATGCCTTTACGCCATGTACAAACAGAGAAACATGTATCCCATTTGTTTACAATAAAAAAAAATACATATAAATGACTCCTTATATCCACAATACTTATCCATTAACAAGTGAAAGGATGAAAAAACCATGGAACATTCATATAACGAAATACTATACAGTAATTAAAAAATAAGTAAAACCAACCTACAAAATCAACCAATAGACTCATCTTCAAAACATATTGAGGACTGGGGATAAAGATCAATGAGAGTATTTGCCTAAGTGTAGAGATCTTGGGTTCAATCTCTGGCGGGTATATGTGCAATCACACACACTACATACACACACACACACACACCACACACACGCAGTTGAAAAAGAAGTCAAACTCCTTAAATACATACCATGTGATTCTATTTATATAAAATTCAAGGACAGGCAAATCTACATAGGAACAATAGTCAGAATAATAGTACCTGGGGAAGGAAGGGTACTAAATAAGAAGAGTATCAAGGAAACTTTCTAGGCTAATGAAAATATTATATACATGTTCATCTGGGTGATGACTATCCTGGTGATATAACTAGACAAAAAGTGAATTAACTATATATACTTATTTTAGCTTTGTACTACATGCAAATTACTCTGATTAATAAAAATCAAAACTATTCTTCCATGGACATTAATAGCACTAATGATAACCTAAAAGTAGAAACAACACATGTACACCTGCTGAAAAGACAAGTAAAAGGTGGCAGATCAATATATACAAGAGAATAATTATCCATAGTAAAAAGAGAGAAATACTTATCATGCTACCATGTTAAAGGATCTTCAAGATTTACACTACGTGAAAGAAGTCAGTCACAAAAGACTGATAGAATTTCAATTATATGAAATGTCCAGAACAGGCAAATCTGTATGGACAAAAAACCAGGAGGTTACCTGAGGCTGGAGTGTGTGTTGGGCTGGGGTAGCAGGAGACAATGAGAAGTGACTGATAGTGGGTACACATTTTCTTTTGGGGGTGAGGAAAGTGTTCTAAAGAGTGTGGTGATATTTGCATAATTCTGTGAACATACTAAAAACCACACAATTGCATACTTTAAATGGGTGAATTCAATAGTCTTTAAAAAATCAATTGAACTATGAAAATAAGCACTTATTACTTTATTAATGCTATACACTGCCTTAAAAAACACAGGTAGAAATTCAAAAGTGCAATGATAAAAACTATGTCTTTCAAGCAACTGAGCTAGTCTAATAGTAAAAAGAAAAATTTCTGTAAGTGGGGATAGCATAAATGAACTCAATCTAGGACATCTATTGACCTTTTCCACACAAATTTCCATCTATTTGAAATTCCTAAGGCAGAAGAAGCCTTGCATTCTCCCAAAGAAGTTAAAAAGAAGTAATACTAAATATTGGACAATCAAAAAGAAAATTGAAACAGAAGTAAATTAGTGATTGCCTGAGATTGGGATGGGCGATAAACAGCAAAATGGTATAAGTGATATTATTGGGGCAATGGTTGTACACCTATAAATCTACTAAAAACTAATTGTGGCAGGTATGACGGCACACACCTGTGATCTCAGCTACTCAGAAGACTGTGGCAAAAGGATCACAAGTTCAAGGCCAGCCTCAGCAATTTACTGAAGCCCTGTCTCAAAACAAAAAACAAAAAAGGCTGGAAATGCAGCTCAGTAGTACAGCACTTTCCTAGCACACATAAGGCCCCGGGGTTCAAACCCAGGACTGAGGTAGCAGTGGCATGAATCACTGACTGTCACTTAAAACAGGTGAACTCTATGGTATACAAATCACACAACAAAGTAAGTCTTAAAATGGAGGAAAAGGCCAAAGATCTGTATTTAAAAGACATACATTAACTCTCCAAATTAGGAAAAAACATTCTAAGCATTGATTTATCTCTAACAACTTACTTTTTTTAATTTCTTTTTTGTTTAGTTGTCAATGAACCCTTATTTTATTTATTTATACATGGTGCTATGAATCTAACCCAGTGCCTCACACATGCCAGGCAAGCACTCTATCACTGTGCCACTGTGCCAGTCTAATCTCATAATTTTCTGACAGTCCTGAGTATAGCAAACTATCACATAGTAAAAAGAATTCTCTTCACATTTTTATGGCAATTTGTAAAAATACCACTAACATCAATCTTTATCACAAAACTATAAATCTTACAAAAATTACAGTATTCTCAACAGTTTAGCAAATACTGACATAAGCCTCAAGATGCTACAATAGACCTTTTAAAAGTCTAAATGTAACTTCTGTAGGCTGACACTAATTACAGGACTGGTCTTCTCTTCAAGCTCTTGGATTCTAGCAGTCAGAGTACCAGAGAACCAAAGCAAGAGACTAGTAGTTATACATCATTATTAATTAGGGCATATACACATAAACCTAATACTCAAATTTAAAGGCTGCTAGCCTTAACATAAAACCTTACCTTTCTAAACTTTGTACCTTCTCATTATCTGTCATCAACCCAGATAATTTCAATATTCGCCCTAATTCATCTCATCAAAATTCTTCAATAGTCCCAACACCACCATTCATCTCTTTTAACTCTACAATTTTTACTAGTATTACAATTGCCAGAAACTTTAATGTTACACTGAAAGGAGCTGTAATTGAACAAACCAATTAAATCTCAAGTTAAACTCTAAAAGGCTCAAACTCAGAAACGCAGAGACAAGATTTTAAATAGGAAAAGGAGTTATGTTAAAGAGATTATTAGAACTAAAGCAAATGATGAAAGATTAAATATGAATAGGTAAACTGTGACATAAAGATCTAATTAAGCCAGACCCAGTGGCCCACATACCTTAATCCTAACAACTCAGGAGGCTGAGGCAAGAGGATCCCAAGTTCAAATCTAGCCTCAGCAACTCTGTGTGAGGCCCTGAGCAACTCAAGTGAGACCCTCTCTAATAAAATATAAAAAAGGGCTGGGGATGTGGCTCGCTGGTTAAGCACCCCTAGGTTCAATTCCTGGTACAAAAAAATCTAATTAAATGTGAACTTCTGAAAAGATTTTACATGACCAGATCTATACTGTATGATGCGGTCTTGAAGCAGTATGAAGGATCTAATTCAAGAACTGATAACTATAAAACATGATGAATGGAAAAACCATTTTTTTTAACAGGTAGTAGCAATAGGCCAGAAATACCTACCCACCCCCCATGTCTACTCCACAGCCAGTTTCGCCACAGCTTACTCTGCCTTCCCAACTCTCCCATAGGTCTAAGTTTACAAAAGGGGGAAAAAATGAAAACCACAAAACCCACCAAGTTCTCTGATCCTGCTCCCTTTTTAACCTACCATTTATCCTATCCTATCCCCTTACTATCATTCCACTCCTTAATCCTGTCATCAGAACTTGTTCCCCATTCCCCTATCCCTGAAAAGTCTTCAGTTCATTTTAATTTCTCAAATACCAATACCCTAGACTATGGGGGATGAAGCTCAGTACAGCGATTGCTTAGCACGCACAATACCCTGGACTGGATCCCCATCACCACAAAAACAAACAAAAAAATCCCAGAATTACCAATGTCCTTTTCTTCTAATTTTTTTTTTAATATTGCAAAAATAATTCATGTTCACTGGTAGAAAAATTATGAAAATCGTATAAGAAAAATGAAACTAAATTAACCATAACTATAGGAAAGACAGTACAATGAATCGGGCATAACTTTCCCATGTTCATATACAAATACATGACCAGAGAAACTCCACATCATGTACAACTACAAGAATGGTAAGTCTGGCTGCAGTCGTGGCTCAGTGGTAGAGCACGTGCCTACCATGTGTGAGGCACTGGGTTCAATTCTCAGTACCACATATAAATGAATAAAAAATAAAGTCTATTGACAACTAAAAGAATATTAAAAAAAAAAAGAATGGGAAATTATACTTCATGTATGTATAATGTCAAAATACATTCAACTGTCATGTATAACTAAAAAGTACAAATAAAAACTTAGAAAAATAAATTAACCACAACAGTCCTTCTCACTTGAAATTTTTTTCTTTGTATATCTCCTACCTTTATGCACAATTTCCCAATCTCCTTTTTCCTGCTTCTCAAAGTCCCCCAAATGGGCATAGCCCAAACTTTGGCCCTCTAGTCCACCCAACACCCTCTGGTTCATACTTTCCTCCTCTCTATACTAACCTACAGAAGAAAATGACTTTTCATTGTGGTTTTCTCTTCTAAACTTCAGTTCTACATTCCAATTGCCTGCTAGGCTATTTCTCAATGATGTTTATCAGCTCCTCAAACCAGAAGTAAATTTTAACTCATGAAGAGAATCTCTTTCTCCCAAAGTCAGTTTCCCTCTGGACCCACATTTTCCAATGGAATCACCTAATTTCAATATCTTGAAAGTTACTTATCTTTAAGACTGTAACATTTTATACTTTCTCTTTACTGAAATGCAACCACAGAGACTTCAATTAGCTACTGTACCATTTATAAGGAAGATCATTTATAAGGTAGGCTTAAGGACACCCACAATAGACTTTTACATAAAATGAATACAAGAACTATGGAATTTCTTACCTTTCCTTTTACTAAATAATTTGACAAAGACAAATACTATTTCTATTTTACATGAAATATGAAGCATGATGAAGTTAAGTTATAATAGGGGAAAAAGGAGGACCAGGCTGAGACTCACTATATTCTCCTGCCTTCATCAAACAAAAATTTCATTATAAATTACTTAGGGATCAAAATTTAAAAATACCACTTCAATCAGAGTCATCATTAATATGTCACTGACAGAAACAATGAAATTATATATCCATCTACTACATCCGAAAAAGATTATTTTACTACAAATACTAATACAGAACCAAATGTGGTGGGACATGCCTATAATCCCAGTGACTTGGGAGGATGAGGCTGGAAGATCACAAGTTCAAGGCCAGCCTGGGCAACTTAGCCAAGATCTGTCTCAAAATTTAAAAAGTTTTAAAAAGGGAGGAGTAGGGATGTAACTAGGTGGTAAAGCACTCTTGGGTTCAATACCCAGTACTAAATAAATAAATAAATGTATATATGTGTGTATATAATCTTTCACATTTATCTTTAATATCTTCAACATATTGTCACTGAGTAATTTCCTAAAAGCCAAAGTATCCAGAGTCCAAATAGTATCTACTTTTCAGCATTTCTAGTTAAGGAATGTTAGCTACTCAACCTACAAACTCTGGTTTTTCAAAAATATACACTATTAGAAAGGCGCAATCCCACACAACTGTAGTAACTCCATCAGCTTGAGAGGCTGAGGCCCTAAGCAATTTGGCAAGACTCTGCCTCAAAATAAAAATTTTAAAGGGTTGGGGATGTGGCTCAATGGTTAAGCACACCTGGGTTCAATATATATACACACACAATATATATATTCAAATATTTTAATTTCTAGATGTGCCAAACTGTCCTACAAACATACCACTATTTTGCACTTGATTTTATCTTCTAATAGAACAAAAATCAAATTAGCATGTATAAATAAGGTCCACCACAGCACTAATAGTCACCATTTGTAAACACAAAATAAAGAAATGTATCAAAACCAAGTTCACTTGCTTTTTCACAAAAAGCATGAAAGAAAGCACTTTTGCCTATATAACCATCTTATGTATGGCACATTAAGCTTAGGAACTGAAGGTTTAAATGGCATCTATAGATAAGTCTTCAAATTCCACTTAGGGCATTTTTCTTGGCTACAAATTGACAGAGAGGGGCTATTAATGCTGATAGCATGTCCTCCTTTACCAAAGTCAGATTTAATAATGTTCTCACTTAAAACATACACATAGCTCCACTACAGTGCTGATTGAAGGCAAGAAGTCAATTTCTAACTCTTTGCTCACTGCCTAGCATACAGATAGTTGGTGTTTAATGAACCAGACTAGGAGCCATTATTCAGAATATATATTTCAAAAGATTTTTTTCCTGGCATTAGATATAAAAACTTCAGTTTATGGCTTTGCATGGTGGCTGGTGCACATGTGCAACCCCAGTGACTTGGGAGGTTGAGGAAGGAGGATTCCAAGGTCAAAGCCAGGCTGGGCAACTTAGTAGGACCCTGTCCCAAAGTAAAAGATAAGGGAAAGATAAGGGGTGGGGTAATTTGGTGGCAGACTGCCCTGGATTCAAAACCCCAATACTGTGGCAGCCACGGTAGTGATGATGATGAGGAGGAGGACGACCACCACCAAAACCACCAAGGAGGAGGAGGAAGAGGAGGAGGAGGAAATAGAGGAAGGATGTGCACAGGTTATGTACAAAGTCTACCTTTTATGAGGGATTTGAGCATTCTTGGTATTCTGGTACCAATGAGGTCCTGGAACCAATCCTTCAAGAATACCTAGAGAGGACTGTTCAGAACATTCCAGTACTTAAAACTTCTAAAGGGCTTTCAATGGAATTTCCAACTTGAACCTTTCAATTGTTTTCTTCAATAATTCAGGCAAAGGGTGCCACAAGAAGATATTTAGAATTGGGATGTGACAATGAGTTCCAAAACTGTAACAGTGGTCCAAAAAGGAAAAACAGCAATCAAAACATAAAACACACTATAGCATAAGTCATACTAAGAAAAAGTAGCTTGATAATATCTGCTAAAAATGGAGACTTTAGTGCAGTCTCTAACAATCTATGTACTATAAATAACCCAAATCCTTGAGGTGAAAGCAGTATAACAGAGTTAAACCCTATACTATTATCTATTATAATATTAAGTAAGTAAATGAAGTCTAACACTGGCAAATCAAAGAATAATAGTAACAAAACATAACTCCCGTCCTCCTGAAACTTAAAAATTATGGTAGGAAAAACAGAAATAAAATGCATGATGTATCAGTGCTATAGAGGAAAACAAATATACAGGGAGACAGGGAGTGTGGTAGCCAGGGAACTCCTTGGTGATAAGGAAATATAAGGAAGTAAGAGAACAAGTCAGGGAGATAAGTGAATGAAAGGACTTCCAAGCAAATGTAACAGCTAAGTGCAAAGGCTCTATGGCCAGAGCACTGTTTTGTTATCATACTATCTACACTATAAATACTGTGAAAACATCTGCAATTTTTACAGTCAGTGATTACTTCACTTAGTGAAGGAATGATTCAGTCACATGTCAAAGATCTTTTTCATTTAAAAATTCAGCTTCAGTCGAATAATAAGACATGTAGAATGATCAGTCATCTCCAAAGTCAAAGCCTCTCAAGAATAAAATGTTACTTCCTCATTCTGACTATATTCAAGCTTCAAGACTCAACTGGAATCTTTTTCCTAAATCAAGTTTTAGTCACAAAAAAGTCAAAGCAAAAAGCATTCAAATATAAGGGAGGAAGGAAATAGTGCATTAAAATGGAATAAAGACTAGAAATGAGTAAATATTCTAGAAGAAAAGTAATCTCAGCAACTCGGGAGGTTGAGGCAGGATGATTATAAATTTGAGGCCAGTCTCAGCAATTTAGCAAGACCCTGTCTCAAAACAAAAAAAAAAAAATAATGAAATAAAAAGGGTTAAGGATATAGCTCTGTGGTAGAGCACCCCAGGGTTCAATCTCCAGTACTACAAAATACTATGTAAGTTAATAAACATGCAAATAAATAAATGCTTTCTTAAAAAGGTACCTTAGGAAAAGTACAATGAAATTTCATTGTAATAACTGAAAGACATATGAAATGTAAATAGCTAACAATCACAGAAACAGAAGATAGAAAACTTTTTCTGACAGAAAAGATCAACAGTGTCCATGGTTCAATATTATTACAAAATAGCAACTCAATGGATAAGTAAAAAAGGCTTTGAATACTATTGATTATTCATCTTCCAAAAACTAGCTTGTGAAATACTTACCCTAGGTCTTTCATGATAGTGCATAAACTAGACATGAAATACTTGCCCCCAAAATGATTCTTATGTGCACAGACAAATATGGCATAATGAATTCCACTAGTATGTATAATTATAATGTGACAATAAAAATTTTAACTTAATTTTTAAAAGAATAAATGGTTTTTAGATTTGCAGAAACTATTATTTATTCAATTTTTGTGCAAGAAAATCAACTCAAGTAATGGTTTTTTAAATTAATTCATTACGAGTAGGTATATTTAGTCAATGTAATGTACTATTAGAGCACTAGTCACAGTAGAAATTACTAACGTTTTGCCTTTTTAGGCTCACACCTGCATAAGTACTTCATAAGCAAAATAATGTTCATCAAAACGTGTGTCTATCAAAGCACAAGTTAAAACAAAAGTGATCCATAACTGCCCCCATAGTTTAGTAATATTTCAAAAGGAGAATTTGTTTCAACTCCCTTTTATACCAAAAGAAATCTAAACTCCTCCCAAGGTGACTTTGAGAATGCAACTGTTAAGCATAGTTTGATGATATTCTTAACATAGAACAGATTTAACTTTTTATTTTGAAATAATGTTATTTAATTCATGTAAACTGTGAATAGTCTTCTTGAACTGTTTCTTGATGGCAGAAAGTTCTAGTACAGCAATGTATAAGAAGTTGTTCAATTGGTAGTATTCCTGCTGCTTCTGATAAATCAAAAAGTAATGTTTTAAATGTCAGCTAAGAGCATAGAATAACTGAATTTCTTTAAAGTGGAGCTTCTTTTTAAGTTCAAAAATGTATGCTAAATCAGTAAAAATGACAGATTCAACACATATCAAAATACAGTTATTAACTGGCACAGAAGTTTACTATGGCCCTTTCAGGAAGACTTTAAAATACAAATCATTAACCAGTACCAGTTAAGAAACAAGGAATGATGAACACGTACAATAAAATACCCAAGTGGTAATGCTTTCCAAGGAGTGCTATCCAAAAAAATAGGGATAAAATAGGGAAATAGGGAAAAAAAGAAACTAACTCTCAGCAAATACAGCATCTGAAATGATCTAGAAGTTCAGCCCGTTTCAAGGCACTCAGATTTACATTATCTCACTTGACCGTCACAGCAACCCTGTGGCCTAATTTTATGAATGGAAAAAACTCAGGATCAAGAGGTTAAGCAACTTGCCCAAGGTCACTCAAGAAATCGGTGGTGCAGCTACACCTAGAAGGGTGCACTTCACCTGACCCTTTCCACTACATCACCCCGCCTCTCGACTGTGGCATTATGACAGAAAAGCAAGGATCAGACTCACATATGTAAACCCGCACTACTCCTGCCCTGCCAAGGAGGCGCAAGCTTGCCTCTTAAAGCTTTTCCTAGCAGCTCGCCAGAAAGAAGTTGTGCCCAAGAGGCAGGCCACTGATCAGCCCAGCTAAGTGACAAGGCTGACATGCAGAGCCCCCCATGAACCAGTCTGCATTCCCAGAAGCCCCTCCAGACTCGGCGCCGACGAGACTGGTCTCGGAAACGTCTGAAAACCTTCCAGTGAGTTTCGCCCCCTCCTGGACGCAAGGAAAGAGCTGGATATGAGCCAGAGGGCGGCCAGCCACCGGAGCCAGCCATGTGTCCAGCCCGTCACGCCCGCCTCGCCCCGGCCGGCTCCTCACGCCTAGACCGCAGCCAGAGGCCCAGCTCGGGATCCGACGCAAAGGCAGCCTTGGCGGCAGCCACCTCTACCACATCAGCCTGAGGCGTCCCGGCGTGGCGCTGCCGTCAGGTCTCCACCCTACCCCTCCAGATGGGCCCCTTGGCGACACCGTCCGCGCTTCTGGCCAGGCCTGGAGGACTCGGCCTGCCAGAGTCAGTCAGCCAGCCAGTCAGCCCGACCGCCCGCCCGTCCATCGCCGCCGCCGCTAGCCGGGCGTCCTTACTTCATTGAGCTGGCGCTCCGCGGCCTCGCGCAGGGCTGGGTCCATGGTGCCCCGCAGGGCCTCGATAATGGTGTTGGGGTCCATCGCAGCGCGGACTCGGTCAAACCCGGAGCACGGGTGCTACTGGGCCAGGAATAGCGCCACTCACTGCGCACATGGACCCGCCGCGCTCCGCAGCGGCAACCGGCGCGAAAGGAAAGAGAAGCGCCAAGGCCCCGGATAGAACCTCTTCGCCTCGGCGTGGAGGCGGGAGATGCTCCGGCCACTTCCTGTCGGCGCGCCCGCGGAGGCCTTTGGGAAATGTAGTCCGCAGATGCAACCCACGTGGCTGGCTATCCACGGATGAGTCCTGCTATTCAAAAAGGAAAAAAGTTTAAGCCACAGAAATAAAATTAAGACAATGAGTTACAAAAAACCTAGGGAATCTGATACAATGTGTGATGCAATCCTTGATAGTAGCTGTGTAATCAAGGAATTTTTTTGGTGGGAGTTGGGTACTAGGGATTGAACTTCACCACTGAGCTACGTTCCCAGTTTTATTTATTTACTTATTTAATTTTGAGACAGGGACTCGCTAAATTGCTGAGGCTAGCCACCTACTTGCGATCTTACTGCCTCAGCCTCCTTAGTCACTGATGTTACAAGTGTGTGCCACCACACCCGTCTGAATGAAGTTTTTCAAAAAGCAATTTGAGATGTATTTCTAAGTGTCAAAAAAATGTTTATATTCTGTGACCCAGTAATCCCATTTATGCGACTTTTTATCCTAAGGAAATACTATAATACAAAATGTTAAGTAAGCTTTATGTACGAATGTTATTTTTCACATTACATATTTGTAATTACAAAATACCGAAATAATGGCTTCTATTGAGTGTACATATGTTTGCTAGGACTTTCTATAAAATCACCTCTAAACGCAGGGTAAAAGCGTAGGCCCTATTAAAATTCACCTTCTTGCATCAAAGAAGTAGTTTCAGAAAGGTTAAATAACTTCTACAAGATCACTTAACTAGAGGTTCAACTAGGCTTTCAAACTAAGAACTGCTTTCAAAGTTTTCTTTCTCTCCACTGAATAAACTACCTCTTAAGAAACATGTCCAACAATATGAAAATGGTTGAGCAAATTAAAAGAATCCATTTAATTAAATATGTCAGTCATTAAAAATTGGAAATATTGCTGAATGCAGTGGCACACACTTGTAGCCTCAGCTACCCAGCAGATTGAGGCAGGAGAATTTCTTGAGCACAGAAGATGTTCAGTAGCCTGGGCAACATAGGGGAGAACTACACTTTCCCAGATTACAAATATATACCTTGTAGCACCATGAAAGCATTCATGTAAGGATTTAGCTTTGTAACACTAACAAAGACTGGGAAGCAAGGTTAGCAAATAGAAAGAATTGGTTTTCTAAGAAATTTGGGGTAACTTCCTTTCATATGGTAAAATTATGTAAACAGATTCCAGTACAATTTGTTAAGTGATCATTTGTTGGTTTTAATTTACAAAAAGGAGGAGGGTACACAAAATCCTTTCCGGGAACTGGAGGGTGTAGCTCAGAGTTAGAGTGCGCACCTAGCATATGGGAGGCACTGGGTTCAATTTCCAGTACTGCACACACAAACACAAAATAGTCAAAGCCACCAGGTGAACAGGCACCACACACTTGTAATCCCGGATACTTGTGAATGGGAGGTAGGAGAGTGGCAGGTTCAAGGACATTCTGGGCAACTTAGTGAGAACACATCTCAAAATGAAAATAAATAAAAAGGACAGGGGATGTAGCTCAATGGTAAAGTGCCCCTGGATTCAATCCCAGTTTTAAAAAAATAAATAAGCAAAAGCCTTTCCCTGGAGTAGTGGACTTTGTAATATTAATTCCTGTTACGTGCCAGCCACTTTGCCTGAAGTAAGGTATAATTATTTCTCATTTACAAATGAAGAACCCAAGGCTCAGATAGGCTACTTAGATTGTGAGAAATCAGGAAATCTTCATAATAATCACCTGTAGAAGTCTCTAGCATTGTACTGATTATCTGTTTAAGAATTTTCTTCTCCCTACCCCACTTCAATATGAGAGACTTGAAAAAAAGGATTGTTACAATTACCTTTGCATCCTCCATTCCTACCACAAGGCTCAAATAACTAGAAGAATTCAGTAAATACTTTAGTGAACACACACAGAAAGGAATGAATGCACTTTTTTTTTTTTCTTTTTGCTTTTTGGTTCTGGAGATTGAACTCAGGATCTTGCATATTTGGCACAGTGCACTCTACCAACTGAGTTATATCCCCAGCCCATGGGTAGACTTTATATGGTTGAGCCAGAATCTAAACATCTTCATGATTCCAAAGCCAGTCTATCCATCCATCCATCCATCCATCCTTCCTTCCTTCCTTCCTTTGTGGTACTGGGGATTGAGCCCAGGGGTGCTTTACCACTGAGCTGCATCCCCAGTCTTTTTTTTTTTTTTTTTTTTTTTTTTTTTGTATATGGAGTAACAGCATACTATTTGCATAATCATACATTTACATAGGGTAATGATATTTGATTTGTTCTGTTGTTTTTTCCTTCCCCCCCCCACGCCTCCCACCCCTCTTTTCCCTCTATACAGTCCCTCCTTCCTCCATTCTTGCCCCCCTCCCAACCCCTCATTATGTGTCATCATCTGCTTATCAGTGAGATCATTCATCCTTTGGTTTTTTGAGATTGGCTTATCTCACTTAACATGATATTCTCAATTTCAACCACTTGCCTGCAAATGTCATAAGTTTATTATTCTTTATAGCTGAGTAATATTTCATTGTATATATATACCACAGTTTCTTTATCCATTCATCAATTGAAGGGCATCTAGGTTGGTTCAAAAGTCTGGCTATTGTGAATTGAGCAGCTATGAACATTGATGGGGCTGTATCTCTGTAGTATGCTGATTTTAAGTCCTTTGGGTATAGGCTAAGGAGTAGGATAGCTGGGTCAAATGGTGGGTCCATTCCAACTTTTCTAAGGAATCTCCACACTGCTTTCCAGAGTGGCTGCACTAATTTGCAGCCCCACCAGCAATGTATGAGTGTACCTTTTTCCCCACATCCTCTCCAACACCTATTGTTGCTTGTGTTCTTGATAATTACCATTCTAATTGGGGTGAGATGGAATCTTACTGTAGTTTTGATTTGCATTTCTCTTATTACTAAAGATGGTGAACATTTTTTCATATGTTTGTTGATTGCTTGTAGATCTTCTGTGAAGTGTCTGTTCATATCCTTAGCCCATTTGTTGATTGGGTTATTTGTATTCTTCGTGTAGAGTGTTTTGAGTTCTTTATATATTCTGGAAATATATAAAGTCATTTTTATTTTTTGTTTTGAGCTAGGATATCACTAAGCTGGTCTCAAATTTTGATCCTCTGCCTCACACTCCTGAGTTGCTGGGATTACAGGTGCATACCACTTTGCCTGGCTCTCTTTGTACTATTACATATCTATTTTGGATTCCAGAAATGACTTATATATTATGGAACTGTGAAGATTACAGCATAGTGTGCAGTGTATGCAAAAACAACTGGAATGTAGATGGTAGTCCAAAAATATTAATATATTTCCCTGAAACTTAAAAGGAGAAGGGGGACTGATAAAAAGATATGTATGTTTTTAAAGCTATAGTGCCAGGAACTGGGAGACAACAAGGCTTGCAAATGTATAACTGGACTAGGACCTGTGTCTCATACTTCAGAAAGAAAAGAACACATTGGGTGTGTGACCCTATCTAGGAATCCAGAGTTCCTTTCTATACAAAAAATAGTTTGGATGGGGCTGGGGTTATGGCTCAGTGACAGAGTTCTCACCTAGCATAAGTGAGGCACTAGGTTTGATCCTCAGCACCACATAAAAATAAATAAAGGTATTGGGTCCACCTAAAAACTACATATTAAAAAAAAAAAAATTAGTTTGGACCCAGGACCATTCAGGAGCTAGGTGACAGAGTAAATAGTATACCCAACTTATTTGTAGATTTAGTTTTATTTTATAAAGCTAGTAATATAGAAAATATGACTTATATGACTGGAATTATTTTCTGCTCAGATACTGGGGATGTAACTCAAGGTCTTGCATATGCTAAGAAAGTCCTCTACAACTCAATCACATCTCCATCCCCCTTTATTGAGGCAAGGTGTCACTAAAACTGAGGCTGGCCTCAAACTTGAGATCCTTCTACCTCAGCTTCCTGAGTAGCTGGGATTACAGTATGCACCATGTACCCACACTCTTGTCTGATGTCTAAAATCAGTTATTTGATAAATTTTGTTCAGTTTCTAGTTCTTTACAGTGAGAGGTATTTGCTGTTACTCTGCCATAGTTGGAAACAGAAGACATTTCATCACAATGGAAAGGTAGATGCTCTTTATATTTTTATTTTATTTATTATTATTTTATGGTGCTGGAGATTGAACCCAGGGTCTTACACATGCTAGGCAAGCACTGTACCACTAAGTACATTCCCAGCTGGATATTCTTTTTATCACCCTAAATATTTAGGGTAACCATGAGGGTCAAAAGAGAAATCGTGCATCAAGTTCACTTTTTATTTATTTTTTGGTACCAGGGATTAAATCCAGGGGCACTTAACCACTGAGTCACATCACCAACCCTTTTTCACATTTTATGTAGAGATGGGGCCTCACCAAGTTGTTTAGGATCTTGCTAAGTTGTTGAGGCTGGTTTTAAATCTGGAATCCTCCTGCCTTCACCTTCTGAGCATCTGTGATTACAGACATGTGCCTGTCTAGGTTTATTCTTTTAATTCACATTAGAAAAGTTTCCTTTCACCTGCCCACTCATATTGTGGGAGAGATATGCTATCTACTTTGCTTAGTCATTTGATACAGAAAGATGGCAAACAGGAAGATTTAAGGAACAGAAGTTAAAATATGTGAGGTAGCTTTGTCTCCAGTACTCAGAAGACTCTAATCTGAGATCAGAGTACCGCATCACCAGAAAGGAGAACTATGATTGGGGATTTGGCCGCCTTCATTTTCTAGGAAGCTAATTGCTATTGTTTGTGTATGGTTCAAGGTGGCAGAACCTTTAAGAGGTAGGCCTATTGGGAGCTAATTAGGTCATCAGAGGCACCACTCTTAGAAGAAATTAATGTAGTTTCCTGGGACCCAAGTTGGTTATCATGAAAACAGGTTGTTATAAAGTGAGGGATCCCACCACGTGGCCTCTTATATACATGTCTGATTCCCTTTGCTTTCTCCACTATATTGTGATACAGCCTGGGGGTCCCATCAGGAGTCCAGTGCCATGCTATCTGGATCCTCAAGGCACCAGTTTCGTGAGCTAAGTAGATGTCTTTAATAAAATATTCCGCCTCAGGTGATGCAAAGGTTCTGTATCATACCTACATTGATGTAAATATCCTGTTTGTGTTATTGGACTATAATCTTGGGTACAAGGGAGTTCTTCATTTATTTATTTATTTAGATACCAGGATTGAACCCAGGGGTACTTCATCACTGAGCAACATCCCCAGTCCTTTGCAGTTTTTATTTTGAGAAAGGGTCTTGCTAAGTTGCTTAGAGCCTCACTAAATTGCTGAGGTTGGCATTTAACTTGTGATCCTCCTGCCTCAGCCTCCCAAACTGCTGGGATTACAGGCATATTTCACTTCGCCCAGCTGGGAGTTCTCTAATTTTGTTTTCTTTTTTTTGTGGTGCTAGAAATTGAACCCAGGGCTTGCATATGCTAAGCAACCACTACCACTAAACTACTCTCCCAGCCCTCTGTATTATTTCTTACAACTGCATATGAATCTATAATCTCAAAATAACAAGATTAAAACTGTGTCTTTGGTGTAATTATTTTTTTAAGACTGGTCTCACTATGTTGCCCAGGCTGACCTCAAACTTGTGATCCTCCTGGCTCAGCCTCTGAGTAGCTGAGACTACAGGTGCACAAAAACCTTCCTGACTAAAAAACGTTAACTAAAAAATCAGTAATCCAAGCTACTCAGCTGAATTCTGAATGACAACAGGAACAAGAGAGGTAGCCAGTCATTCAGTTGCAGGAATGCACACCTGTAATCCCAGTGGCTAGGGAGGCTGAGGCCAGAGGATCACAAGTTCAAAGCCAGCCTCAGCAACTTAGCAAGTCCCTAAGTAACTCGGGGAGACCCTGTCTCAAAATAAAAAATAGAAAAAGGCTGGAGGAGGGGGGTGCAGGGCTGGAGTTGTGGCTCAGTGGTAGAGTTCTTGCCCAGCACATGTTAGGCACTGGGTTTGATCCTTAGCACCACATAAAAAAATAAAAATAAATAAAATAAAATTGTTACAAAACAAACAAAAAAAGTTTTAAAGGTGGGGAAGTTTGGAATGTGTCTCAGTGGTTAAGCACCTCTGAGTTCAAACCCCAGTACCAAAAAAAGAAAAAAACCAGAGAGGTACTTGCTTCAGAGCTAGTCCAAGTAAGAGAAGCTGTCTTACTACTTAATTCATATGACTCAGTAGATGTTATAGTGACAGAGGTATCAATGGAAGGTTAAACTGCTATATGGTGTTTCTTGCAAGGTCCAAAAACAAAGACAGCCAGGTATAGTAGCTTGCCTGTAATTCCAGAGACTGAGGAGCCTGAGGCAGGAGGATCACAAATTTGAAGACAACCTCACCAATTCAGAGAGACCCTCAGCAACTTAGCAAGAGCCTGTCTCAAAAACAAAAAAATAAAAGGACTGAGGATGTAACTCAATGGTAGAGGTCTCTTGGGTTCAATCCCCAGTACTTAAAAACAAAAAATGTACAGCATATCTCTAGGGTTCTAGACCCAAAGCTGGCAAACTATGACCCATGATTCAAATTCAGCTTGAGCTTCTGTTGTTGTTTGGTTTTGGTTATGGTCGTATCCCTGGCCCTTCTTTATATTTTATTTAGAGACAGGGTCTCATTGAGTTGCTGAAGCAAGCTTTGAACTTGTGATCCTCCTGCCTCAGCCTCCCGAGTTGCTGGGATAATAGGTGTGCAGAACCACACTTGGCAGTTTTGTTGTTCTTTTTGATATTTTTGTTTCTTATAGCCCACAAGCTAAAAATGGTTTTTACATTTTTAAGGAATGCAAAAAAAAAAAAAATGCAACAGAAACTATATGTTCTACAAATATAAAATATTTACTATCTGGTCCTTTACGTAACTGTTCAAGAAACAGCATCTAGTATGTAACTATGACTCAGTGGAGCCTACATACTTTACTATAGTACACCAGGGACAATGCAGCCAAAGCTCCCAATCATGTACCTCACCCTTGGAGTCAGTCATCCATGGACTAAGTCTCTGAAACCATGAGCCAAAATAAACTTTTCCTCCACTAAGTCATTCTGGTCAGGTATTTTGGTATTCACACCAATGAAGAGGACTAACATAGTCTATCATGCCACATGATCAAGAATTTCCTTTTACAATGGAAATGCTACATTTGGAATTGAGTCCAAGCCAGGACCAGAAGACATGTGTAAATTTCAAATGACCCAAACTCCTATGTTGCTAATGTTAATTGCAACCCCAATTCCTTCAATCCACATCAGTGATGGAGGCAGGAAACAGGCCTGATTCACAGAGGAGTCAGATATTATATTGGCATTAATAAAGAATGGATTAATGGGGCTGGGGAGATAGCTCAGTCGGTAGAGTGCTTGCCTTGTAAGCACAAGGCCCTGGGTTCGATCCCCAGCACCCAAAAAAAAAAACACAAAAAAAACAAAAACAAAAACAAAAACAAAAAGAATGGGTTAAGGACTGGAGTTGTAGCTTAGTGGTAGAGTGCTTGCCAAGCATGTGTGAGGCACTGGGTTTGATCCTCAGTACCACATAAAAATAAATAAAGTAAAGGCATTAGGTATATATATATATATATATATATATATATATATATATATAGAGAGAGAGAGAGAGAGAGAGAGAGAGAGAGAGAGAGAATGGATTAAACTGGGCACAGTGGCACACATGCCTGTAATCCCAGGAGCTCAGGAGGCTGAGGCAGGAGGATCATGAGTTCAAAGCCAGCCTTGGCAACTTAGCAAGACCCTAAGAAATTCAGCAAGACCTTGTCTCTAAATAAAATATTTAAAAAGAACTGGGGATGTGACTCAGTGGTTAAGTGCCCTTGGGTTCAATCCCTAGTATAACAATAACAAAAGAATGGATCATGCCATACCACTGCTTCTACTGGGGGGTGGCCATAAAGGACAATGATCAAGAAATAATCTCCCAGAGGGCAGAGTTGAGAGTAGTATAATTGGTCATTCAATTTGTTATTTTTTTAATTTTTGTTTTTGCTTTTTATACAGAGGATTGAACCCATGGACATCCCAATCAGGGGTGTAGCACTCTACTATTGACCTATATCCCCAGCCTTCTTCATTTTTTATTTTGAGACATGGTCTCAATGAGTTGTCAAGGCTGACCTCAAACTTATGATCCTCCTGCCTCAGCCATACGAGTAGCTGGGATTACAGGTATGCACCATTGTCCCTGGCTATTGTTCATTTGATTTGTATGGAGAGAGAAGTGGTCTGAGATATGGATAAAATATGGACACCCAGTGATGTATGTATTATCTGGTTAATCAGGATCATGGAAGAAGTTTGAAAGATGAGATAAAAAGGGCCTGGGGAAGAGGTAAATTGACAAATTTAAAGAAACACTCACAGAATGTGTAGAATTCTGTGTCTCATGATAATGTCTACTACTACAGAACGAACATCACATAGGATACACTGAGTCCAGGAAGACAGGATGACTTGCTCTACGGATGTCAGTCACTCTCTTCTTGGCCATCCCACTGCTCAATGAGTCTGTTAAGGGAGTGGTCATGATAGTAGGGGTGGAGGCTATGCATGGGCCCAACATTATGTGTTCCTTTGAACTAATGTTGATCTGGCACTTATGAATGCCCAAACTTCAGCATAAGAGACCATTGCTGAGCCCTCAATATTACTCCATCATTGGAGGGTCCAGTCAACTACCTGGTGTCAGATTGATTATATCAAACCCATTCCTTCCTTCAGTGAGTAGCTAGTATGGAAACTACACCAGATGAGCTGTTGTACTCACAACACAATGCTTCTGCCAGTGCTGCCACTATCTTAGTATTTATAGAATCAATCTCTCTCTCTCTCTCTCTCTCTCTCTTTCTCTCTCTCTCTCTCTCTCTCCCCTCTCTCATCATAGTGCTGGGGATCTAACCCAGGGCCATTTACATGCCTAAGCAAGCACTCTACCACTGAGCCCAGTTTGTTTGTTTTGAAATAGAGTCTTGTGATATTACCCTGAACTTGCTATCTTCCTGCCTTAGTCTACCAAGTAGCTGGGATTACGCAAAATCATGCTCTCTTGGCATTAGAATAGGGACTCTTGGACTGGGGGTATAATTCAATTGGTAGAGTGCTTGCCTAGCATGCACAAGTCATGGAGTTCCTTCCCCAGCACTGCAAAAAAGAAAGAGAGAGGGACTCTATGACTAAGAAAGCAAAACCATAAGAGGATGGCCACAAAATCTATTGATATTTCCATTTTCCCACCATCCCAAAGCTGTTTTTGAGAGATCATTGTAGTGGCCTGTTATCATCTCACTCTATCCATCAACTTGGACACAGCATCCTGTGTTTGGGAAACTATCCTCTAGGATGTGTTTACGTGCCGAACTAATTCTGATATGTAATCTATATCTGGGAACAAGTGGTAAATGTAGGATATTCTCAATTCACTTGGGACACAGCTCAAATTCAAAGCTACAATTTTTCACCTTGGTCACTTTCCACTTATACCAATGAAACAGAAGGAAAAAAAAGTGTTGCTGTAAGAGTCAATATAACCAACACTCATTAACATAATGCCTCTGTGTCCAGTGACAATGGTGAATAGCCAATTGCAGCAACCATCACCCAATCAAGATGAAGAAACTGGGCTGAGATCTCTTACGTAAGCAAGCAACTCAGATTATCCAAAGTATTAAGGATAAAGGAACTCTGCTAAAAGTTCAATTAAAAGATTGTAAGTGCATCTGTGTGGATCAGGGTGTAGACTGTATTGTTCTGCTCTTGTGCTGTATTGAGTAAAAAAGTCCTTTGTCTCTGGCCTATAAGTCTCACATCTTCCGTCAGAATCCATAAAACTGTAAATGAAACTGTGACTTGCTTTTACCTGTATTTGCAAGCTAAACATTGACATATTCATGTGCAAACTGTGTGTATCACCAGGCCTCTCTTCAAGCCTATCATTTCCTACCCCAGGGCTTCCCTGATGCTATATCATAGTATACTTATAGAAACATGTTTGGTTCTTCTCATGCCCAAGCTGGAAGTATGGGGAGGTTAATACTCTGTGAGGCAACCTTGACCATCAGAGAATGAGCATTGATTCTTTCTTCTCCTCTCTAGTCCTGAAATACATTTTATGAATCTTCTCAATCCCACATAATCAAGCTCCAGTCTCTCTTAGTAGCAGACAGCTAAAAGCCTTTTCTTGTACTGACTCTTTCTCCTTCTTAATTTCACAGCATCTATACCTCATTCCTCCGCTCTGGAATTATACTTCCGACTACAGATTATCTCAGGTTCTACTTTTAGAGAAACTCAGACTATGGCAAAGGAACTTTAGATGTGGCAGCAAGATGACTTGTAAAGTTTTAAGCCTAAGTGAGTTAGAGGGTGGTGATGTTATCAGAAGAAATCAGCAATGCAGCAAGAGAAGCATGTTTGCTACTATGAACATTTCATTTGAAATATTTGTTTATCTCCTTGTGATGCCCAGTGAGTAGGGTACAGCACTGACCTAGAGCTAGAGATCAGGTAAAAGCCAGATCCTCCATTAAAGTGAGCACAATTTGGAATTCTACCACATGCCAGCCAGTTTTAGTTCTATGCCATGTTCTTAAAAATTGATACCATGAAAGAACTGGACCTGAGAAATGGAGAGAAGGAAAGCATGTGTCAGTAGAAGTAGCAAATAATTAAGCAATGATTATATGCATGGTCTGTGCCTTTCTCTGCTGTGAAGGAATAGTTGTTGATTTTATTTTTAGGTACTCATAATCTACTAGAGATGATAACACAAAGTTGGAAGTGAGAAACATTCTTTAAAAAAGTACAAGTGGCACCTGTTAGGACAGAAGTCATCATTTACAGCTAAGTTATTAGGGAGCGCTGGATGGAGGAAGAGGCATCTGAGTAGGACTCAGGACACTGAAACATGCCATGACAATACTGTGAGAACAGTGCATTCCAAGCAAGGAGATGACAAAGGTATAGAAATGGAGAACATGGTCTGGAGAAGACAATTTTTTGGAAACTTAGTTACAAAGATCACATTACTCTACATGACAAAGATTTATTTCAAGGTTATACAGGAAAATAAAGAAGACAGGAATCTCAAACACGTAGGATTGAAGACTTGCAGAGTATTGGATTCACCCTGGGACCGGGGAGGCTATACTGGATCCCAGGCAGCTCAAGGAATCAGTGTGCTGCCTGGGTTCTTCTCCGTGGTCTATCACTATACAGGGATGCTCCTGCTGCATCTATTTGCTCCTGCTTCTGTCACTTAACTTCTCTCTATGCTTCTGAATACTCAAGGCTTCTATCTACCCCTGACTTCTGCTGTGTCATAGCACCTAGTTATGACCATTTTCTCAGTGTGGTTTCCAGCTTCTAACCCTGCTATTAACTACTTCACTATCTGGGTCTCAAATTTAATCTTTGCAAGAGAAAATTTGATTATTCATTCCTATTGAAGGACTCTTGGACAATGTCAGACTATGAATAAACTCTGTTAGGTCAATTAGATGTATCACAGGTGACAAGAGTCCTATCGTCTAAAATGAGGTGAATTCAGGTGGGGCCATGGAAGTGGAGGGCACTGTTCCAATACAGGGAATATCAAGTAAAGAAAATTGGCTTTATCTTAGATATCACAAAGAGGAATAAACCTTGGACATGACAATGATGATCATAAGTGCCAGTATAAGTCAGTTAGTTTTTTTTGATTAGGTCAGTAGTTCTGAATCCTGCAAGACCCTTTTTATAATCTCCTCTCTACCGTTTTAAAATGAGGTCAATAGATTCTGGAGTCAAACTAACTATACACATTTTTTAAAAAATATAATGCTCTAACTGTAATATAAAGAAACAAAAGGAAAGTGCTTTATAATAATACGCATTTCAATATGTAATTTCTCATGCACAGCTACACTAGAAGTCATAATGCAGTAGTCAGATGCTTGCACCTGTACATTGCGAAATTATAAATGTTACAGTTATAATTCAGATTGATACAAGTATATTGTGTTGATGACATGAATGCCACCAATATTATTGCCATCAAGAATGCAATTTTCGGGCTGGGGTTGTGACTCAGTGGTACAGCGCTTGCCTAGCATGTGTGAGACACTGGGTTCAATTCTCAGCACCACATAAATAATAAATAAAGGCATTGAGTCCATCTACAACTAAAGAAAAAACAAGAATGCAATTTTCTGTAACTGGAGGATTGCAAGTTCAGAGTTAGCCTCAGCAACGGTGAGGCACTAAGGAACTCAGTGAAACCTTGTCTCTAAATAAAATACAAAACAGGGCTGGGGATGTGGCTCAATGGCTGAGTACCCCTGAGCTCAATCCGCAGTACCTCCCCAAAGAAAAATATGCAATTTTCTGAAATAGCATAATCAACCCCAAGTTCAGTGTTTGATACTCAGTTAAAATGCATTGTTTGGTTGGGGGTGTAGCTCAGTGGTAGAATGCTTGCCTGGCATGTGCAAGGTTGGGTTGATCCCGAACTCTGCAAAACCAAAAACAACTTTCCATAGAAATAGAAGCTAGAAATTGACAGTGGGGAAATGTAAAAGAGGTTTACTTGGTGCTTTGACTATACTCTTGTCGCTTTGAAACTTACTTGTTTTTTTCTTTTTCCCAACCTTCTTATCCCTGACCTTATCCTCCCTGATCATCTTTTTCCTGATCTTCTTTTCCCTAACCTCCTCCTCCCTGATCTTCTCCTCCCTGATTTTCTCCTTCCTCATCTCTTCTCCCTAATCTCATTTCTCTGAACCACCTCTTTTTTTTTTTTTTGGGGGGGGGGGGTGCTGGGGATCGAACCCAGGGCCTTGTGCTTGCAAGGCAAGCACTCTACCGACTGAGCTATCTCCCCAGCCCCTCTGAACCACCTCTTTAAAAAACAAAAACAAACAAACAAAAAAAACCAACAACAACAAAAAAACAAACCCTCTTCTCCTGGTGGGCAGAATCACAGGCTCTGCAACAGGAGTCCTCTGTGTTTCACCTTTGCCAGCAAAGCAATAAAACATTTTCCTTTTTCTCAAAACGAAACAAAACAAAACAAAATACCTAAAAAGCAGTGTTTCCAAGATTAAAAATAAAAAAATCTGAAAGCCAAACAGATTGTCATAGTTTGGATCTTAAATGTCTCCCAAAGTCCTGTGTGATAAAGTTTTGGTTCCCAGCTTGGCACTATTAAATGGTGGTGGGAACTTTGAGAGGTGGGTCTAGTGTAAGGTCTTTAGGTCACTGGGAAATATGTCCGTAAAGGGAAAAGTAGGACCCCAGTATCTTCCTCTTTCTTGCTTTTACTTCCTGGCCACATGGTAGGCAGTTTTGCTCTACCATGCCCTGCCATGATGTACTGCCAAAGCAATGGAGTCAACTGATCATAGACTGTAACCTCTAAAACTGTGCCATAATAAACGTTTTTTCCTTTGTGTGTTGAATTATCTTGAGTTTTTGTTATAGTAACAGAAAATTTACCAACATAGAGATCCATTAAAGATTTTAAAAAGAGAAGTATTTAAATAAAAAACCTATTTAGAGCCAGGTGTGGTGGCGCATGCCTGTAATCCCAGGAGCTCAGGAGGCTGAGGCAGGAAGATCACAAGTTCAAAGCTAGCTTCAGCAACTTAATGAGACTGTCTCAAAATAAAAAATAAAAGCAGCTGAGGATGTGGTTCAGTGCTTAAACACACCCTTGGGTTCAATCCGTGATACCAAAAACAAAACAAAACCAGAAAGAAAGAAAAGTCTTTTAGTAAGATTTAAGATAACAAGTTTTAAGGTCTGGGTTGTTTTCATCTTTGGTTCATCTGTCCCCCTACTTCAGTGTTTATAAATAATAAGCTCTCAGTACAGAATTTTGAATTGAATCAATTCGAATCAATATCTCCAGCAAAGTGTCCACAGAGCCATTTGGTATAATATTCTCTCAGGGCATAGTTCCAGAAAAACAGTACTAGTGGAAAAGATTCCTTCACCACAGGGCCCAAAGTCAGTTCTATGTCTTTTTTATATGCACAGGACCCTGGAATCTAAAATGGTGTGTTCTAGGTCCAGCTGTGCTATAAAGAAAGCTACATTTGGGGTTGTGGCTTAGTGTTAGAGCACTTGCCTAACATGTGTGAGGCACTGGGTTTCTCAGCACCACATATAAACAAATTAAATAAAGGTCCATGAACAACTAAAAAAATATTTTTTTTAAAAAAGAAAGCTATATTATATTAGATAATTCCAAGATTCATTAGCAACAAGCTTAAGGATCCCCAGCTGTAGCTGACTCATAGCAGGTTTCAAATTTTGATTGATTGGTTGAAGAACATCTTTAGTACCTAGTATAGTGTCCAGCACATAATAGTCACTCAACAAATTTGTGCTGGATGGATAAATGAATAGCAGCCACTGAAAACTGTGCCTAAGACAGCACAGTAAAATAGCAAGAATTTTGTATTATATCAGAAGCAGATCTGGGGCTCTTGGTTTTCAGTTTGAAGACCTGTCAAGTGGACTGACTCCAAGGCAAGCACTTAGGTCACACATCCAAAACAAAACAACAAAAAAGAAATAAAGGGACTGGGGAGATAGCTCAGCTAGTAGAGTGCTTGCCTCACAAGCACAAGGCCCTGAGTTTGATCCCCAGTACTGCAAAAAAAAAAAAAAAAGAAAGGAATATAGGCATGTGGTTTGAAAGTTGTGCCAAAGAGCTTAACAGGAAAAGGAATAACTTCTTGACCTTCATTTCCCTCAATGTTCAGTCCCATTGCTTTAGGCAGGTCCAAGTTTCTAAATATAAAACTTTGTTCAAAAGATCTTGTGACATTATATCTATTTTCAGCTTTATCCATTTTCTCTTTATGAAATCACTGATCTGATTAAGAAGGATTTATACACGTTCAGTTGATTTTCAAATGATGGAGAGTTTGCAAGGAAACACACTGTTTCAGCTTTGACAGTCATGGCAGGCATGCCTGTCATTACTTAGTACAAAGCCATAGTTCTTTTCAACAGCAAAAGACAATAATGTTATAACTAAACATTTCTGGAGCACTCAGTATATGCACTCATTCTTAGCACTTACAAATATGATCCCACTTAATTCTCACAATGATTTTATCCCTGTTTTTCAGGTAGGAAAACTTAAGAGATTAAAACTTGCTCTGTCGCACACAAGCTAGTTAACTGTGGCACTTAAATTGAATACCAGATTGCTTGATGAAAAAATTTAAATATCTCACAATTCTGAATTCACTTCCATCAGACTCCTAGAAAGGGCTACTCTTTTTAGGGTGTGTGCCATAATGTTACTGCTTGAAGGAAAGGTTGTGATTACCCACATGGGATAAAATATCACAAGACATTTGAGAAAATGATGCCAAATCTTGAAAAATAAGCTTTTCCTGAGTGGGGTACTTGGCAGTCACTCCTCATAGGACTTGACCATTTTGCTCATTGAGAACATTTCCTGATGAAGGACAAACCCTGGCAATCAGAAAAAAAGAAAAGAGCAACTCCAGCCAATAACCAACCCAAGAACACACCTTGGAGAGTAATTTAGTAGTTTGTGTGGTGAGCATAATGAAGTTACTTAAAATAGCTCAGCATATAGCTTAGTGGTAGAGCACTTGCCTAGCATGTCTGAGGTCCTAGGTAAAATTCCCAACACCACCACAAAATAAAATAATAATCCTGTTGATAGGTAAAACAGGGTGAATGATTTTATAATGTTACCTGAAAACAGTAAAATAGAAAATGATAGCTTCAATATAGCTATGCAAACACCTCTTCAGGTGAACAAAAAAGGTAGGAAGAGAAAAGTAATTGTGATTTCTGGTTTAGGGCCTGTGATTAGTTATGTGGTTTCCCTCACCCCCAGACAACCATAGAGCATGCTGGAATTTGTCTAAAACAGAAACTTGAACAAAAATAGAGGATTATTATAGGAAAATGAGAAAGGCCTCAGTAGTGTAGGAGTGGGGAAATTTACACAAAGAAACTATGGGGTACCTGGTCCCTTTCTATCAATTTTATCAGGGACCTATGGAACATTTCTTCCTCTGCAAAATTTTCATTCTATTAGAACGTCAGTTTGGAAGCCATGATTTGTAGTCTCTTGGAATTCTGGTATTTTTGCTCTTGCATTAAAAATAATAACAATCGTGTTTGTGTTTTAATTATTATTTACCGTATTTTGGCACTGATTCAGGAAAATCCCTTTTGATCCTGGGCTTGTGCCTTTGATCTTCAACATCTACCCAGTGTTTGAGGTATTGTGAATTTTCTATCACAAGGTCGGCAGCTTCCATTGAAACGTGCATGTAGTATTTGTTTAGTTAAACAATAATCAGGGCCTAGGAAAGCTTGCAGTAAGATAAGAACTTTAAAATACGTGATAAGGAAGAAAATGGAGGGGACACTGGCCATTCCTTTATCTTCAATCTTTTTAGGTGAATATCAAAACAGAGTGACCTTGGTTGTAAAATAAAGGAATGTACTCATAAACAGCAGACGAAATCCATCTGTGCAGTGGGCATGCAACCTATTCTATATATACTCCCTTCCTGTATGTGCTGTGAGGCCTTCCATTTCATCCAAAACCTCTCTGTTCTTTCTTTCAAATAAGTAAACAGTATGCTTGAGACACACTGTTTGCAGACCTGGGGCCAAACAGTAGTTGTTCCCTGGGGCCACTTCAAGATTTCAAATTTCAGTCTCGGATTCCAATCCCGGGTGGGATCTAGGAAATCCCGCGCCAAATCCCTGATTTGGCTGGGCGTTCAGGGACCCGAATGCCAGGGATCGCTGCGGAGCGCAGCCCTAGGCGCCGGCCCCGGAGCAGCAGCGCGCTCCCGCCCCTCCCCGCGGGTGTCGCTCGCGTTGCCTTCTCTGACTCAGCTCTTCCGGTCACCGTCGTCACTAGTAGTTTCCCACTGCCCTGAAGGTGCAGACGCTGAGAGTCACGGTCCGGCAATGCAGGAGAGAGTGGATGCGGGTATCCTCTCCGAACAGGCTGCGTTCCTGCCCCCGCCGTGACTCAGCCGCTTCCGCTCCGGAGTCCGCCGAGCTTGGGCCCCGCCCGCCCCCGGGCGGCCGCCACCAGCCTGCTTCCACCCCTAGGTGCATTTCTCTAAGGCCGGGAAAGGGAGTGGCAGCTTGATAAATCTGAGTTCCAGTGCTTAGGCCCTGCAAAGCTCATTTCTTGAGGAACTTAAATCTCAACACTGGAAAACATTCCTCACTCCTCTTTGCAGAGAGGGGTCTGATTAGTCTCGGACCCGGTCTTTAGAGCCCGAAGGACCTACCTTGGAAGCTCAGCTCAGCCACTTGCTGTTGTGTTACCTCCAGGGAGTCATTTAATCTAGCAAAGTCTCTTTTGCACATAGGCGGAAAAAACGATGATTTCTGTGTCCATCTTAGTGAGACTGGCATACAGTCCTCACAGAGAGAACTCAACGAATCTCAGCTTTTGTACTGTACCCTTTGAAAAACCTCTCAGGTGTATTTCTTTCCCTTCGTGGCCGTGTGACCATTTTGGACTCAGTTCTGGACATCTCACTGCAGGGTCACCTCGGCAGCTTCCTAACTGGTTTTGCTACATTCCCATCCAACACTCTCACAGTGACCAGGTACAGTTTTATAGCACAGTAAGTCATTCAAGTCATTCTGCATAAGAGAATTTACTGTCCTATTGTCTTTTGCTTTGAGTGGCACTCCGTCATGGTCTACTCGTCCCAATGCTTATGGCTCCCAATATTTTATGTCTGCTCTGCACCCTACATCATGGTATGGAGACTCCTGCCCTCCAGGAGCTCTAGTGGGGACACAGGGATAAACACATGATCGCATAATTGTAATACTGTGTAATAAGTGCTCTGATCAAAATATAAACAGGAGAGGGAGCAACTCAGTGGACAAAGGGGAAAGAGGAAAGGCTTCACAGAGGAGGTGACATTGGGAAGGGGTTTAAAGAGTGAAGGGGAGGTTACTCTGAAGGACATCCTATCAGGATCTGAGTGCCCTAATTCCTCTAGAACCTGGAGGTCATCATTGTGCTCTGCCCTGTTGGCTTCTACTGAATGCTTGAAACATCTATCCCTATCCCTTGATTTTCTTGGGTGCGGAGGTCCCTAAGAACATCAGGGGTTAGGGATGTAGCTCAGTGGTAGAGATCCTGGGTTCTGTCTCTAGCATCATAAAAACAAACACTCAGACCCCAATGAAACACGGATTGTAGGAAAGAATAATAACACACCAAGCCCTAATGTAAATGATCAAACACACACAGAATCACAATCCATTGGTGATAGATACATAAATGTATGCATGTGAAATTATAGGGAGTAGAATGGAATGATATATACCACACTTATGGTGGCACTTGTCACTGGACATTGAAAGGGGAAATGTGAGTCAGTGTATAGTTGGAGGGGACTGTAATTTCATTTACAATGCTTCACTTCTTTTTAAAATATGGAAGAAGCAAATATGAAAGTATTAAAAGTGGATGATTTTTGGATGGTGGGAATATGTGTGATTGATATTTTATTCATTAAACTGTTTTAAAATGAGATTTAGCTGGGCATGGAGGCTGAGACAAGAGGATCACAAGTTTGAGGGCAACCTGTGCAACTTAGCAAGGCCCTAAGCAACTTAGCTAGACCCTGTCTCAAAATAAAAAAATAAAAAGGGCTGGTTATATATCTCAGTCATAAAACATCCATGGGTTCAATCCCCAGTACTAATTTTTTTTAATTTAAAAATAAATAATTGTGGATATATATATATATATATATATGTACATATATATATTTTTTGGGGGTGGTGGTGTGCTAGGGATTGATCCCAGGGCCTTGTGCTTGCAAGGCAAGCACTCTACCAACTAAGCTATATCCCCAACCCCAATTATGGATATTTTTAAAAGCAAATAGTGTGTGTATGAAGACAAGTACAGGTAAATTTTATTGGCATTCAAAATGGAGTAGTTATCAAAGGCAGGATGGAAGAGAGAGAGAGATGAGAAAGGTATCTGAACTGATCCTTCAAGGACCCAGAAGATTAAGACAGCTCAGAAGGGGACTGTGGAGTGGTTTCCCAGGCAGAATGAGCAGCGTGAAAAAGTTATGAAATCAGGAAAGCAAGGACTCTTGAGTAGTTCTTGGCTTGACCAGAAGACATCTGATGATGATTAACAGAAAGCAAGTCAAAAAGGAGGGTGTCATCTCAAACAAAAGGTATCTTCTATGGGAAACCAAAGAATTTCATTCTATTCTATAGATAGTGCATTGCCATGAATGGGTTTGGAATTGGTATGACAGAATCAAAACAAGATTAATCTGCACATGAAGTATGAGAGTTGTTAAAAAGTATTTTTAGTTTAGATGGACACAATATTTTATTTATTTACTTAAATAATCAAATCAGTGCCTCACACATGCTAGGCAAGCACTTTACCACTGAGCCACAACCCCAGCCCAAAATATAAGAGTTTGAAATGGAAGACTGAAGGCAGGGAAAGAAGCTAGGAAGAAATAAATTCTAGTAGTCCAAGAGAAGAATGAATGTCAGTACCCAGTCCCCTCCCTCTGTGGCTTTCTTTCTTTCTTTCTTTCTTTTTTTTTTTTCTTTTTGGCAATGCTGGGGATTGAACTCAGGGCCTCATACATGCTAAGCAGGTGTTCTACCATTAAGCTACATGCCTCATGACCTAGGTACTTTTTTCGCGGGGGTGGGGGTACTAGGGATTGAACTCAGGGGCACCAGATCACTGAGCCACATCCCTAGCCTTATTTTGTATTTTATTTAGAGACAGGATCTCGTAAGTTACTTCGTACCTCACTGTTGCTGAGGCTGGCTTTGAACTCACGATCCTCTTGCCTCAGTCTCCCACACTACTGGGGTTACAGGCATGCGCCACTGAGCCCGGCATCTGGGTTCCTTTGACCACACACAGTAGTGTCTGAAATAGTCTTTTCACTCTGGGTCGATGTTTCCAAAACATTTTTCATGTTCTGCCATAGAACTGAGAGTTATAACCCACTCTCCTCAGTTATGGTGGACTGAAGCAGGACTCTAGGGAAAATTGGCAAACCCAAGCAATTTGAATAAGGATCCAGTCCTGACCTGTCATAACTTTCATCTTCTACAAACACTTTATGTTCAAAGATTTCCACTGCCTAAACTGGGCATGGTAGTATACTCCTATAATCCCAATTATTGGGGAGGCTGAGGCAGGAGCATGGCAAGTTTGAGATCAGCCTGGGGTTGAGACTACATCTCAAAAAAAAAAAGAAAGAAAGAATAGGTTCCCATGGCCTGAGAATGGAAGCCACAGTCCATTGGCTTTGCTCCTTCTGCTTTTCTGTGTGGATCCTACACTGTAGCCATTTTGAGAAGTTTTGCAATGCCCAAAGACAGCAGTGCATTTTCTCATTTTTCTTTCTCTCTCTTTCTTTTTTCTGGGATGTTGTTTCTCACAATCTCTACGTATCAAAAATTCTGTTAATGGACTGTGGTTGTGGTTCAATCATAGAGTGCTCACCTAGCACGTGTGAGGCACTAGTTTCCATCCTCAGCACCACATATAAATAAATAAAATAAAGGTATTGTGTCCATCTACAACTAATATATATATTGAAAAAAAATCTGTTAATATTGTGGGACTCAAATCCCACTTCTTTTATGAAGCCTTATATGATCAGCCCAAAGGGAACAAAGCCTGGGTCTGTCCCATGATGGCATGTTCTGCCTCTCTCTCTCTCTCTCTTTTTTTTTTTTTTTAAATATTTTTTTAGATGTTGATAGTTCTTTATTTTATTCTTTTATTTATATGTGGTGCTGAGAATCGAACCCAGTGCCTCACACATGCTAGGCAAGCGCTCTACCACTGAGCCACAACTCCAGCCCCCTGCCTCTCTCTCTTTAACACTTCTTTCTCCTCTTCTAGATTTTGAATGACTGGAGGTAGAAACCAAGTTTTGGTTTTGGTTTTTAATTCCTCTAGAATACACTAGCCCAAAATCTTTGCAGGTCAAGGTGTCTGATATTTTAAATAATTATCATTTATTGAAAAACTTCTGGTTACAGGTACTATATACATTATATCTATTCCTCACAATAACCCTAGGAAGTAGATAATGCTATTCCCATTTTACAAAAGAAGAAACAGAGACTCAGGATATTAATGAACATATCTAGGTACATAATCAGAAAATAGGAGATTAGATTTAAGAATCAAATAGGGGCTGGGGTTGTGGCTTAGTGGTAGAGCACTTGCCTAGCATGTGTGAGGCACTGAGTTCGATTCTCAGCACCACATATAAATAAATGAATAAAATAAAGGTTTATCAACATCTAAAAAAAGTTTTAAAAAAACCAAAAAACAAAACAAAACAAACAAACAAAAAAGATTCAAATAATATTTTGATAGTTTCCTAAGCTTGTGTTTTGTGGTAGCATGCTTTTTTTGTTGTTGTTCCAGGGGTGCTTAACCACTAAACCACATCCCCAGTTCTTTTTTATTTTTATTTTGAGACTGGGTCTCCTTAATTTGTTTAGGGCCTTGCTAAGTTTCTGAGACTGGGCTATGAACTTGTAATCCTCCTGGCTTAGCCTCCCAAGCTGTTGGAATTACACACATGTGCGGTGGTCATGCTATTTTTCTTTTCTTTTTTTTTTTTTCCATGTTGTTTTTCTTAAGGGACAGTGAAAGAATACTTTTTGTGTGCAGTGCTGGGGATTGAACTCAGAGCCTCACACATGCTAGACAAGCGCTCTACCACTGAATCACAGTCCCGGCCCTATTTTTTCGTTATATTTTGTCAACTTGCTTTTCTTTAGTGTCTTTCTTCTCTAGAGGATTATCCATCTGATAAAGAAGGAGGAAATACTAATCAGTCTCTCTTGCTAGCCGTATTAGTTGCATGTAACAGAAATCCAAGAGTTACTGATTTACACAATAAAAGTAAACATGTTGATTAATGAATCATGGAGTCCCCTGGTGATGTTCTAGCTTAAGGATTGGATTAATATCACAACAAATACTCTCTTCTCTTTCAGTTTTGATTTCCTCTCATTTGACTTCATTCCCTGGCAGGCTGTACTGTTGTGATGAAAATGATGGCCACCCAACAGCTCCAGGTTACACTCTACCAAATTAGTAACCCCAGTATGGTGCACCTCTTTTCTTTTGTTTCTCTCCTCTCCTCTCCTCTCCTCTCCTCTCCTCTCCTCTCCTCTTTTCTTTTCTTTTCTTTTCTTTTCTTTCCAAAATGATACTGAAAGTTCAGTCCTTGTCCCTGGGCCAGTCCAATAACAAGGACAAGGTTTTGAGAAGGAGGAAAAAGTTTTATTAATTTTCTGGCAAATGTGAAAAATCAATAGACTCAAGTCTCAGAGGCTATGGTTCTAACTGCCAGGGGGAACAGAGGGCTTTTAAAAGTGGGGTACAAGGACTGTTCTTCAAGTATCATTATCAGTAATCAAATTAATTGCTCAACTTGTATCCTTGAGAGAGCTGTTGTTCCAGTTTCCAGGTCCAAATTTCTTTATTTTTGTGGGCAAGTGAGCTAGCTGAAGGACAGATAACAAGGATTAGGTCAGGAAGGAAAAAAAAAATTGGTGGTATTGGAGATTGAACCCAGGACTGCTTTTCCATTGAGCTACAGCCCCATCCCCAGTTCTTTTTATTTTTTTTATTTTGAGACAGTGGCTCACCAGGTTACTTAGGCTCTCATTAAAATTGTTGAGGCTGACCTCAAACTTGAGATTTTCCTGCCTCAGCATCCCAAATCACTTGGTTTAGAGGTGTGTACCACTATACCTCTAACATGAGACCCATGAGATCAAAAAATAGCACAGAGCTCCTATTATGTGGCACTGAACCACTTGATGAATAATTGGCAATGTCCTCAGAGGAAATCATTCAGAATGGGGTTAGGGTTTGTGGGGGATTGTATGAAGTCGCTTGTGAAACCAAACCAAAATTGAACTGGACTGGGAGGTTATATATAGAGTTCTTATACATGATGATACCTAATACTGAAGTCCTTCTCCTAGGTGGAACTACTAAATATTTAAGTCTTTAACCCCTTCTATAATTTATAATGGTATAAGGAAGAGATTCCCAGTGGAATCTACACAGATCCAGCAATAAACAGCCAGCCAGATGACATGGCACCCAAATTCCCTCAAGACTGAGGGATAAATTGGACAATGGGGAATTGTAACAGAGTCCCTTTAGAATGGAAGCCCCAGTCTCCCCAGTTTTCCTGGTAAATTGTTTTTCTTGCTAATGCTGAAAACGGAATCTGAAGGAATAGCCCCATACCCTGGGAAGATACCAGCAAGTGCTGAAACTCTGGAATCGTAACATATTCTCTGACTAGCACTGCCTAGCTAAATCTATATATGTGTATTTCTTGCCTTTTGTCCCCCTTTCCTTTTATAAAGGCTTTTCATGCCTCTGAGTTCCCTGAAGATGGAGATTTGAGACAGAAAAAAAAAAAATCTTTATCTTCCTCATGGCCAGCTTTGAATAAACCTGTTTCCCTCCACCAACCTCCATTTCTTAAGTATTATGGTTGAATGGCAAGCAGCAGAATCTGAGATTCCAGTAACATTCTTATAGAACATTTAGTGCAATAAACTGCACATAACCCAAGAAGAGTTAGATTTTGGGGGGCACTTCCAATAATTGTAAAATAAAAGCAGGCAAGGATCACACTGAATTTGGTAGAAGAGACTTCTAGTTGTATAGAACTACTCTGGTGCAGAGGCCCTTCTTCTTTAGTGGCCTTCCCCACCCACTCACTTCCTCATCCTTTTAACAACAACAGGAACTGAAGAGGCCCAAAAAAGTGAAGCCATAGAAGTCTTTGCCCTATATCACACTCACTCTGAAGCTTCTTGTGAACTAGAAATGCCAGGTGATCTATTTAACCAATTACAACACACAGAAACCAATGTCAAAGGCAGGTAATGCACTGCTGATGTGTAGTTGTTAAGACAGGAATGAGGACATGTTGATAGAATCAGCAAGGTGATGACACTCCATTGGCCTTTATACTGGTTCTTGTGTCTCAATTCCTGAGATCTCAGTCCTATTGACAGGAATGCACCACACCTGAGTCCCTTCCCAGAAAAAGCAACTTGTTCAGAGAAGTCATTTGTATCACCATCTAGGCATAGATGGAAGTGGTTTAGACTGGGTCTTGACAATCTGTCCCTTTAATTTTAGACTAATATTTTGAAAATTTAAGAGAAAGGTGCAAAGTAGATGGTAATGGGGCTGGAGAAGCAGGTAGAGAGAGGTTCTTCATGGAGACCTTGGAGTGTGCTGGGGATGAGGAATCCTAAATAGCCAGTCATGGTAATGCATACCTGTAATCCCAGCTACTCCGGAGGCTGAGGCAGAAGGACTGCAAATTTGAGACCATGCTAGGCAATTTATTGAGACCCTGTCACAAAATTAAAAATAATAGCTAGGGATGTAGCTCAGTGGTAGAGCACCCTTTGGTTCAATCCCCAGTACCACACATGAAAAAAAAAAAAAAAAAAAGCCAGAAACAAAAACAAACAAACAAATTCCATACACATAAAAACTCCAAACAATCCAGAAATATTAATTCTAGGAAATAAAAGTCATGTACAGTCCTACCACTAGAGCTAATGGCTATTACCAGTAAAATACCTTAATCATAAAAGGAAATCCTGCTCTTACAAAGCAAAGGATTTGAAACATCTTGCAGCCATTCTTAAAAGGCAACACAAAGCTAAGATTCCCTGAAGAATAAATAATGAAAGATTACTCAGAGGAGACAATGTAAAGGAATAAAATGAGTATGGTGGTGCATGCCTGTAATCCCAGTGATTCAGGAGGCAGTAGCAGGAGGTTTGCAAGTTTAAGGCCAGCCTCAGCAATTTAGTGAGACCCTCAGCAATTTAGCAAGACCCTGTATCAAAATAAAAAATAAAAATGTAGCTGAATGGTAAAGCATCCCTGGGTTCAAGTTTCAGTCCCCAGTACTGAAAAAAAAAAAAAAAAAAAAAAAAAAAAAAAAAAAAAAAAGGAAAGAAAGAAAATAAAAACAAATGGGCAAAAAACATCAAGTGTTAAAAAAGAGTTGACTAATTCTTCATGATATTTACTGCCCAGGAGTTCATTTGTCTAAAGCTATCCAGGGTGCTTGACTAAGTGGATGGCTAATGTTTACTCCTGTGGAATAAATGAGCTCTGGCAGTTTACTGTTGATTAACTTCATATGTTGCAGTTTTCTTTCTTTTTTTGCAGTGCTGGAGATCACACTAGGGTCTTGCACATGCCAGGCAAGCACTCTACCACTAATCTACATCCCATTCCCAACCCTGCAGTTTTCTTTTGAAAAGAAAAAAGAATTACCCTGAGGCCAGAAAGGGTTTTCTGTTCTTAACAGGCCTCTTAATATGGTGAGCGACAAGAGAATAATTCAGTATTTTTATACCCATTTGTACCTATCAGATTGGGATAATAATACCTGTTTGTCTCTTCAGGGACATAATAAGGAAATTGAGCCATTTCTTCCTGGTCACTGGGTTTTTAAATCATAGAAAAAAAAAATCTAGGCTTGAGGTCTTCTAAGGATTATCCTTTCTAGACAATTCTCAGAGATTTTCCTTAGAAAGAAAATCATTCCTGGATTCCATCTGGGATTTAGCAACTTTTATTGTAAGAAACTCTTAATTCTTTCAACTGTATATTCTAGAAACCCAACTCGAACAATCTTAGGTGAAAAGGGTTAGATTATTGTTTTACCCCTTGAAAGTCTGACAAAGGTGGTGTTGCCTTCAGGGACACCAGCTCCAAAGATGGAAAGGGTCAGAACTTTTCGTGTCCATCATCTCTTCTCCTGTTTCTGTTCTTGTGGGCAACCTCATTTTTCTCCTCCTATTCTATGGCTTTTGTAGTTAGTCAAGAACAAGGTATCTGCTTGATCTAGTTTCCATACCAACAGCTCTGAAATCATAGGTGAATAGTTCCTTTCCACTTGATCCAGTCAGGAAAACCCTTGGAAAAGACTCAAACTGCTGAAACATGTGTCCTCTGCCTCTCCTTGTTCCTGGCACTGTGGTCCGGGCATGAGATAGTGTAAATGCCACCCCCCATCTGATTCTGTGGCCAGAAGTAAAGGGACATGCTCAGAGGACATGCTCATTTTGGTATAATCCAAGTTCATCAAAATGCAACTATTCGATTCTTTTATTTTTTTAATATATTTGTTGATAGATCTTTATTTTATTCATTTATTTATTTACATGTGGTGCTAAAGATCAAACCCAGTGCCTCCACATGCTTGAACCACAACCCCACCCAACTATTTGATTCTTTGTTGTTTAACAGAAACCACAAATGAACTGGCTATTTTTATTGTGTCACACATATATATATATATATATATATATATATATATATATATTTGTTTTTTGTTTTTTGTTTTTTTTTTTTAGTTGTAGGTAGACACAATACCTTTGTTTTATTTTTACACGGTGCTGAAGATTGAACCCCAGGGCCTCATGTGTGCTAGGCAAGTATGGTACCGGCTAGGGTTGTGGCTCAGTGGTAGAGCACTTGCCTGTCATAGGTGAGGCACTGGGTTTTATCCTCCGCACCACCTAAAAATAAAGTTACTGTGTCCCCTACAACTAGGAAAATTAAAAAAAAAAATAAATCCAAAAGGAGCCTTCAAGCATTATGTTACTATAAGTTGAAACATATATTGCCTAAAAAGTATCACATCAATAAATTTCATGGTTAAACATATGTGAAACTAAAAAATGAACAGGTTCTCCTTTGAGAGACATAGAGACTCTAAAATAAGACATACAGGTTTTTTTTTTTTACTGAGGAAATTATTTTTCAATATTATTTATACTCATCACATTCCATCCTCTGTCCTCTCCCATTTTTTCTCAGTGCTTTTTTAAACGATGTGTACATTTTATTATTTATTATTTTCCAACTTCTTCCATTTACCAGAAAATGTCATAATTTTATTCTTCTTTATGGTTGAGTAATATTCCATTGTGTATATATACCACAGTTTCTTTATCCATTCGTCAATTGAAGGGCATCTAGTTTGGTTCCACAATCTAGCTATTGTGAATTAAGCTGCTATGAACATTGATGTGGCTGCATCACTGCATTATGCTGACTTCAAGTCCTTTGGGTATAAGATGAGGAGTGGGATAGCTGGGTCAAATGGTGAGTCCATTCCATACTGGAGATTGAATACAGGGACACCACTGAACTATATCTCCAGTCCTTTTTATTTCTTTTTTTTTTTATTTGCGGTGCTGGGGATCGAACCCAGGGCCTTGGTGCTTGCAAGACAAGCACTCTACCAACTGAGCTATCTCCTCAGCCCCCTTTTTATTTCTTATTTTGAGATAGTATCTTGTTAAGTTGCCTAGGCTAGCCTCGAATTTGTGATCTTTTTGTCTCAGTCTTCCACGTTGCTAGGATTACAGGGTATACCACGGCACCTGGCTACGTGGACATTTTTTAAAAAGGAATATTTTGACATTATTATACATAAAATTAACAGTAATTCTTTTTTTTGTTTGTTTTAAATTAAAATATTTTTTTATTTTTACAGACACATTTTGATTCATTGTACACAAATGGGGTACAACTTTTCATTTCTATGATTGTACACAATGTAGATTCACACCATTCATGTAATCATACATATATATAGGGTAATACTGTCTGTTTCATTCTACTGTTTCATTCTACTGTTTTTCCATCCCCACCCCTCCCACCCCTTTTACCTCTACACCATCCAAAGTTCCTTCATTCTTCTCTTCCCAATGCTACCTGCCCTCGTTATATATTGTCATGTTCTTATCAGAGAAAACATCTGGCCTTTGGTTTTTTGGGCTTGGCCTATTTCACTTAGCATGATATTTTCCAACTTCATCCATTTATCAGAAAATGTCATAATTTTATTCTTCTTTATGGTTGAGTAATATTCCATTGTGTATATATACCACAGTTTCTTTATCCATTCGTCAATTGAAGGGCATCTAGTTTGGTTCCACAATCTAGCTATTGTGAATTAAGTTGCTATGAACATTGATGTGGCTGCATCACTGCATTATGCTGACTTCAAGTCCTTTGGGTATAAGATGAGGAGTGGGATAGCTGGGTCAAATGGTGAGTTCATTCCAAGCTTTCTGAGGAATCTCCATACTGCGTTCCAGAGTGGCAGCACCAATTAACAACTCTTCCAGCAGTGTTTGAGTGTGCCTTTTCCCCACATCCATGCCAACAGTTAATATTGTGTTCTTGAGTTCTTGATAATAGCCATTCTAATTGGAGTTAGATGAAATTTTAGGGTAGTTTTAATTTGCATTTCTCTAATTACTAGGGATGATGAACACTTTTTCATATATTTGTTGATCACCTGTATATCTTCTTCTGTGAAGTGTCTGCCCATTTCCTTAGCCCATCTATTGATTGAGTTCTTTGTATTTTGAGTGTAAAGTTTTTTAAATTCTTTATAAACTTTGGAGATGAGTGCTCTGTCTGAAGTGTGTGTGGAAAAGATTTTCTTCCATTCTGTAGGCTCTGTTTTCACATTATTGATCATTTCCTGTGCTGAGAAAAATTTTTTAGTTTGATTCTATCCCATTTATTGATTCTTGCTTTTATTTCTTGTCTATGGATGTCTTGTTAAGGAAGTCTAGTCTTAAGCCAACATGATGGAGATTCAGGTCTACTTTTCCTTCTATTTGGTGAAGGGTCTCAGGCCTAGATCCTTGATCCATTTTGATTGAGTTTTGTACAAGGTGAGAGATAGGGGTTTAATTTCATTTTACTGCATATGGATTTCCAGTTTTCCCAGCACCATTTGTTGAACAGGCAATCTTTTCTCCATTGTAAGTTTTTGGCATCTTTGTCTAGTATGAGGTTACTGTACTTAATTGGGTATGTCTCCGTGTCTTCTATCCTTTACCATTGATCTATCTGTCTATTTTGGTGCCAATACCATGCCATTTTCATTACTATTGCTCTATAGTAGAATTTAAGTTCTGATATAGTGATACCTCCTGCATCTCTCTTCCTGCCCAGGATTGCTTTGGCTATTCTGGGTCTTTTGTTCTTCCAGATGAATTGCATGATTGCTTTTTCTGTTTCTATGAGAAATGTCATTTTAATTGGGATTTTAAATGTCATTTTTAAATGGGATTTTAATTGGAATTGCATTAAGTCTGTATAGCACCTTTGGAAGTATGGGCATTTTGATAATATTAATTCTGCCTACCCAAGAACATGGGAGATCTTTCCATCTTATAAGGTCTTCCTCAATTTTTTTCTTCAATGTTTTGTAGTTTTCATTGTAGACATCTTTTACCTCTTTGATTAGATTGATTCCCAAGTATTTTATTTTTTTTTAGGCTATTGCAAATGGAGTTGTTTTCCTCATTTCCCTTTCAGATGTTTCATCACTTATGTATAAAAAAGCTTTAGATTTATGTGTGTTGATTTTATAACTTGCTATCTTGCTGAATTCATTTATGAGGTCTAGAAGTTTTCCGGAGGAGGTTTTTGGATCCTCTAAATAGAGAGTTATGTCATCAGCAAATAATGACAGCTTGAGTTCCTCTTTTCCTATTTGTACCCCTTTAATTTCTTTAGTCTGTCTAATTGCTTTGGCTAATATTTCCAGGACAGTGTTGAATAGAAGTGGTGAAAGAGGGTATCCTTGTCTTGTTCCCATTTTTAAAGTGAATGCTTTGAGTTTTTCTCCATTAAGAATGATGTTGTCTGTGGGCTTAGCATAAATAATCTTTACAATATTCAGGTATGTTCCTACTGTCCCTATTTTTTCTAGTGTTTTGAGCATGAAGGGGTATTGTATTTTGTTTAATGCTTTTTCTGCATCAATTGAAATAACCATATAATTCTTATCCTTAAGTCTATTGACATGATGGATTATATTTTTTGATTTACGAATGTTGAACCAACCTTGCATTCCTGGGATGAACCCCATTTGATCGTGGTGCACTATCTTCTTAATATGTTTTTGGATATAGTTTGCCAGTATTTTGTTAATGATCTTTGCATCTATATTCATCAAGGATATTGGTCTAAAATTTTCTTTCCTTGAAGTGTCTTTGCCTGGTTTGGGTATGAGGGTGATATTAGCTTCATAGAATGAGTTTGATAGGGTTCTCTCCCTTTCTATTTCCTGGAATACTTTGAGGAGTATTGGATTGAGTTCTTCTTTGAGGTCTTGTAGAACTTGACTGAGAATCCATCTGGTCCTGGACTTTTCTTGGATGGTAGGCTTTTGATGGCTTCTTCTATTTCATTGCTTGATATTGATCTGTTTAAATTGCGTATGTTCTCCTGGTTCAGTTTGGGAGGACCATATGTCTCTAGAAATTTGTCGATGTCTTCAGTATTTTCTGTTTTGTTGGAGTGTAGATTGTCAAAGTAGCTTCTCATTATATTATGTATTTCAGTGGTGTCTGTTGTGATATTTCCTTTTTCATCATGAATTTTAGTAATTTGAGTTTTCTCTCTCCTCTTTGATAGTGTGGCTAAGGGTTTGTCTATTTTGTTTAGTTTTTCAAAGAACCAACTTTTCGTTTTGTCAATTTTTTGAATTGTTTCTTTTGTTCATTGATTTCAGCTCTGATTTTAATTATTTTCTGCCTTTTACTTCTTTTGGTGGTGTTCTGTTCTTCTTTTTTTATGACTTTGAGATGTAATCTTAGGTCATTTAGTTGTTGACTCTTTATTCTTTTCTTGAATGCGCTCCTTGCAGTGAATTTTCCTCTTAGTACTGCTTTCATAGTGTCCCAGAGATTTTGATATGTTGTATTGTTGTTCTCATTTACCTTTAAGAATTTTTTTATCTCCTCCCTGATGTTTTCTGTTAACCATGCTTCATTCAATAGCATATTATTTAGTCTCCAGTGTTGGAGTAATTTCTGTTTTTTGTCATTGATTTCTAATTTCATTCCATTATTATCTGATAGATCACAAGGCAGTATCTCTAGTTTTTTGCATTTACTAAGGACTGCTTTGTGGCATAATGTATGGTCTATTTTTGAGAAGGATCCATGTGCTGCTGAGAAGAAAGTGAATTCGTCTGTTGATGGATGGAATATTCTGTATATGTCTGTTAAGTCTAGGTTATTGATTGATTGATTGTGGTTTTTTTTTTTTTTTTTTTTTTTTTTGGCGGTGCTGGGGATCGAACCCAGGGCTTTGTGTTTGCAAGGCAAGCACTCTACCGACTGAGCTATCTCCCCAGCCCCTGATTGTGTTATTGAGTTCTATGATTTCTTTAGTTTTTGTTTGGAAGATCTATCCAGTGGTGACGGCCGTGTGTTAAAGTCACCCAGATTTATTGTGTTGTGGTCTATTTGATTCCTGGAACTGAGAAGGATCTGTTTGATGTACAGGGATGCATCATTGTTTGGGGCATAAATATTTACGATTGTTATGTCTTCCTGATTTATGGTTCCTTTAAGCAGTATGAAATGTCCTTCTTTATCTCTTCTAACTTTGGTTTGAAGTCCACTTTATCTGAAATAAGGATGGAAACCCCTGTGTTTTTACCTAATCTGTGTGCGTGGTAGGTTTTTTCCCATCCTTTCACCTTTAGTCTGTGGATATCTTTTTCTATGAGATGAGTCTCTTGAAGGCAGCATATTGTTGAGTCTTTCTTTTTAATCTATTCTGCCAGTCTATGTCTTTTGATTGATGAGTTTAGGCCATTAACATTCAGGGTTATTATTGAGATATGATTTGTATTCCCAGTCATTTGGGCTTATTTTTGGTTTTTAACTTGGTTTGGTTTCTCCTTTGGATGGATTTTCCTTTAAGGTAGTTCCTCCCTTTGCTGACCTACATTGTTGTTTTTCATTTCCTCCTCATGTAATATTTTGTTGAGAATATTCTGTAGCGCAAGCTTTCTATTTGTAAATTCTTCTAACTTTTGTTTATCATGGAAGGATTTTATTTCATTTTCAAATCCGAAGGTTAGTCTTGCTGGGTATAGGATTCTTGGTTGGCAACCATGTACTTTCAGAGCTTGTAATATGTTGTTCCAGGCCCTTCTAACCTTTAGATTCTGGGCTGAGAAATCTGGTGATATCCATGTTGGTTTTCCCTTATATGTAATCTGATGCTTTTCTCTTGCGGCCTTCAAAATCCTATCTTTATTTTGTATGTTAGGCATTTTCATTATAATGTTCCTTGGCATGGATCTGTTGTGATTTTGTGCATTTGGTGTTCTGTAAGCCTCTTGTATTTGATTTTCCATTTCATTCTTCAGGTTTGGGAAATTTTCTGATATTATTTCATTGAATAGGTTGTTCATTCTTTTGGTTTGTATCTCCATGCCTTCCTCAATCCCAATAATTCTTAAATTTGGTCTTTTCATGATGTCCCATAGTTCTTGGATATTCTGTTCATGATTTCTTACCATCTTCTCTGTTTGGGCAACTTTATTTTCAAGATTAAATATTTTGTCTTCATTGTCTGAGGTTCTGTCTTCCAAGTGGTCTAGTCTTTTGGTAATGCTTTCCATTGAGTTTTTCATTTGGTTTATTATTTCCTTCATTTCAAGGATTTCTGTTTCTTTCTTTCTTTTTTTTTTTTTTTTTTTTGAGAATCTCTATCTCTTTGTTGAAATGATCTTTTCTTCCTACAGTTGCTCTTTCAACTGCTTATTGGTATTACCATTCATTGCGTGCATTTGCTCTCTTATCCTTTGCTTCACGAATCATTTTAATCATGTATAATCTGAAGTTCTTTTCTGACATTTCTTCTACCTACTGTCACTGGATTCTATTAATACAGAATCTAGATTTGTTTGGATCATTTTCTTCCCTTGTTTTTTCATGTTGTTCACGTATCTTCCCCTCCAGCAATGCAGATCTGGGGTATTGCAGTTTTCCCCCTATAGGCTTATAGTGACCCATAGGTTTCCAAAACCTTTCCTTTAAGGGGGAGATCAATATCAGCAGTGCCCAGTTCAGATAGTATGCAACCCTAGACCAAATAGCCCCATTTACAATATTGGCATAATAAACAAAATGAGTTCAATTATTATCTTCAGTATAACAAATAGATTTGCAATGAGGTCTGCAGTTTCTAATTGAGGACAAAGAGGATGCGGAGGGATGTAGGATGTAGCTATTAATAGGATTAGAAAAGAATATATAGAAGTTCTAGATCATAGAAAGAGTAAGAATGTAATTAAAAGAAGTTGGTTGATAGCATGGGAAAAGAGAGAAAGAGACTCTGAGGGAACAGATAAACAAAAGGAAAAGAGAGCAAGAAAAGTAAATAAATAAAAACTTAACATTTTTCAATATGGAAAAAAAACAAAAATCTACACTGTAACAGTCATGTAGTATTCAAACCTCCCAGTCTTCAGTAGCCTGATGTATGAGAGGTACCTAATAATGAGCTTCCAGTCTCCAGCAGGCATCTCAGGATGAGATTTGCCCCACCTAAAGATGGGAGATACAGCTTCCAGGATTATCCAAGATGGCTGCTCTGGCTGCCAACTGTGTTGGCAAATGGGGAGCTGCAGCTCAGAGGTGTGGGCGTGGTTGGCTGGAGTTCCTGGAGGTGGGGTGTTGTCAGTCTGGTTGCGGGATTCTGGAGGCAGGTGCAATTAGTGGGTCTGGGGATCCTGGTGGTAGGGCGCAGTCAGTAGGTCTGGGGTTTAATGTGAGGGCCCCAGAGGCAGGGATTTTTCAGTCAGATTGAGGGATCCTGGAGATGGGGCTCAGTCAGTCTGGCCAGGGGTCCTACAAGACCTGGCTGTTGTCTCAAAATGGCGGCAGCCATGTGTAACCAAACCTGCAAGTTCTGTGACAGTGAACTTCCAGGCAGCAGCAGGAAGCTGGTGCTCCACTGGCCATCTGTGGTAAGTCTGCTGACTGCTGTAGGAGGATCGGGAGGTTAACCTTGAGTGGTGGGTGATGGGTAGGTAAAAGGCAGGCGATGGACAGGCAAAAGGCAGGTAAATGTCAGATGGTAGGCGCCAAACAGTGAGCAATCTGCACTCAAAAAGTAGTTGATACGCTGGCAGACTGCAGGTGATCACAGTAGGCAAATGGGGTAAACAGCAGGGGATCAATAAGCAGCAAAACTGCCTCACCAAGAAACAGATATCCTGTGCTTGAAATCCGAGTTATGGAATGACAAGGAACGCAGCCTCCCTCTAGTCTGCCATCTTGGATCTCCCCAACAGTAATTCTTAATATCATGTAATGCTTTGGCTACAATCAAATTTTGCTGATTGTTTTAATGATGTCTTTTCACAATTGATTTGCTCAAATAAGGGTCCAAAAAAGGTTTACACATTGCATGTTAATATTATGGCTTATTATGGTTTGGATATGAGGGGTTGCCTCCTGTGTTAATGCAGGAATATTCAGAGGTCAAATGACTACATTATGAGAGCTGTAACCTAGTCCTGTAAGCCCATCCTAGTTTGAATGAACTGATTAGGTGGTAACTCTAGGCAGGATGGAACATGTCTAGAGGAGGTAGGTCACTGAATGCATGTCTTGGAAAGGTTCATTTCCCTGAACCCACCCCTGCTTCCTGATTGCCATGAATTGATCAGTTTTCCTCTGCCATGTCCTTTGCCATGATATTCTATCTCCCCTTGGACACAGAGCAATGGACTTGGCTGAATATGGGCTGAATCTCTGGAGCCTATGAACCAAAATAAACTTTTCCTTCCCTAAATTGGTCACAGTGAGGCAAAGGCAACTAACAGAAATTGGTAGAGAGGTGGGGTTATTGCTGTGACCAACGTGATCATGTGGTTCAGAAGCCTTTGGAAATGGTTTGTGGAAGAATTTTGGAAAAATTCAGAGATGCAGGATGGATAAACCTTAGAATGTTAAAAGCAGAGATTAGTGGGTGATTCTGTTGGGAGCTCAGATACCGGAATGCTGATAGGAATGCAGACTGTGTTCATGAAGTTTTGGAGAAATGAATACTCTATTGGGAATTGGATTAGAGGTCACTTATGTTACATTCTGGAACATGTCTATATTTTGCCCATGTCCTGAGACTTTGTGTAAGCTGAATTTAAAGGTGATGAACTGGGCTGGGGTTGTGGTTCAGTGGTAGCGTGCTTGCCTAGCACATGTGAGGCCCTGGGTTCAATCCTCAGCACCACATAAAAACAGAATAAAGATATTGTGTCTACCTACAACTTTAAAACAATGGAAAAAAAAAAAGGTGATGGACTAATCAGTTTGACAGAGGAAAGTTCAAGACAGCACAGCATTCAGTCAGTGGCATGGATTTTGCTGGAAGTTTTTAGCCAGTTGTGTGTGAAAATTTGGAACAAAAAACAGGGCTGAGAGATTTTTAAAAACATAGTTTGGCCAGAAAAGTGCATGTAAAACTGGGACCAGGGAAGCTATGGTGTTAAAGGGATAAGAGTCATTAAGGAGATGCTAAGTACTTTGCAGAGAGACAGTAAGCTTGATGGCATCTTGAGAATTTGCAAGACCATATCCATTGCAGAGTTAAGGACATGGAAGGGAAAATTTCTTTGAGAAAATATTGTGGGGGTAACATGCTTGCATAGGAGGCCTAGGAAGTTATTTCACTGTGCTTAGCCATGAAGCCTATCAGAAGCTTCTGCAGCTGTAATTCCATGAGACCCAGCTATTTGCAAGCTGATGGAAGAACTTGGTGTCATCCATGTGGTGTTGGATCTGCAGAAATGAAAAATACTCGAATTTAGAGGTCATAGACTTTAACTGAGATTTCAAAGAAAGGCCTGGGAGTCTAGACAAAAAGTGGCAGGGTTGAAGTTCCTGCAGGCTGTTCCTGAAAGGTTGACACATGAAGCTGTAAAAGTGAAATCAAGGGCTGAGGCTGTGGCTCAGTGGTAGAGCACTTGCCTTGCATGTGAGAGTCACTGGGTTTGAATCTCAGCACCACATATAAATAAATGAGTAAAATAAAGGTCCACCAGCAACCAAAATAAAAAAAAAAAAAGTGAAATCAAAGCTGGAATAGAGATCCCAGAAATTAAGAGATGGCAAAAATATGGGCTGTCTGCCAAGAAAAGATGTTGACTGCAGAGATAGCCAGACTGAAAAAAAGCCCATATGCACTGCAACCTGCCAGGCCAAAGGGGCACTGGCTACTCAAGGCCTTTGGAAGAAACATCTTACCACCATGTGTCCTGGATGCTGTACACAGTTACAGGAACATTTGACTAAATTTCGGTCTTGCTTAAATCCTGTCCCTTGTTTCTATGCCCCTATTCCTCTATTTTCAAAGGGGAGAGTTCATTTATTTTTAAAAAAAATTTTTTAGTTGTAGATGGACGTAATACCTTTATTTTATTTATTTTTGTATGGTGCTGAGGATCAAACTCAGTGCCTTACATGTGCTAGGCAAATGCTCTACCACTGAGCTACAACTCCAACCCATGGAAGGGAAAAATTTACTCTGTATCCCTGTATATTGGAAATGTGTAGCTTGCTTTTGATCTTTACAAGGGCTCACAGCCAAGAGTTGCCTTGAATCTCAGAAGAGACTTTGGACTTGAACTTTGGGCAATGTTGGAATTGTTAAAATTATGGGACTCTTCGAGAGGAACTAAATGTATTTTGCATTGGGAAATGAACATGAACTTTTGGGTATTGAGGTAGAATGTTATGGTTTCCATATGAAGTGTCCCTCAAAAGCTCCTATGTTAATTCAGGAATACTCAGAGGTGAAATGATTAGGTTATGAAAACTGTAACCAGATCCATGGATCACTTGGTGTATGCCCTGGAAGGGTTCATCTTTCCTTAACCCTCTCCCTTTTCTTGGTTGTCATGAATGAATAGTTCTCCAGGATGGCCTGGAACTTGTGATCCTCCTGCCTCAGCCTCTGAAGTTGCTAGGATTACAGGTATGCACCACCACATCTGACCTTGAATCTCCTTGAATCTCTTCTCCCTTGAATCCGTGATCCCCCCTCCATGGAGTCTCCGCTACTTCTCCAACAGCTTATTCTCATTATCCTTCACCTTTTTCTTTTCTCTACTTATCCTGTACAGGTATCTCTGTCTTCACAATCTTCTCATTTTGTTCTACCTTAGTTACTGATTAACTATCTACTCTGATAGTTTTTTCTCTCTCATAGGTTGATGACTTCCTTATTTATTATAGCCATAAAGTTGACTGAGCTTTGGACCCTAACTTTTACTTTTCTAGTGAATATCCCCACCTAGATAATCTGCAAACATGTCCCAAACAGATCTTCTGTTTTCTCTAATCTAGCCTCGAATTGCTTTTGTAGCTTCAACCACCAGTTCCTCCCCACCAAACCTCTTTTCATACCCAATCCTAGTCTTCTGCACAGATCTATAGCCTTTGCTTCCGAATGCCTCCTCTCTTCTCCCTTGGGCTCCTTATCTCTGTGGCTTCTTCTTTCTACTTTCGTCCAGTTCTCTGCTTCTTTCCTAAATCCTACCCTGTCCCAATATTCACCCTCCTTTCAGTCTTGTTGAATCCCTCTTTCCCAGGACATATGTATCATGCCTTTTTACACCTCCATGGTTTGCTCATGGTATCCTGCTCCCTGGAATGCTGTTTTCCCATCCTTTCTCCCTAGCTATACTGTTCGTGTTTTCAAAATCCAAGTCACATGCTAATTCCTCCATGAAGCCTCCCCCGTAAAGGTTCTGACTTGCCCCGTGAACACCAAGATCTCACTTCTTTTGGTTTCCATAGCACTACTAGAACAATTACTACAACCTGACTTGAGTTATTGCTAATTATGTATTTTTCTTCCTTTCCTGGTAGAGTATGATTTATCTTGAGACAAAGCCCTATCACAACAATTCAAGTATTCAATAATATTTGTTGAGTTGAACTATTAAAAAATATAATACAGAGATCTTTGACAAGAGGCAAGAAAGACATTTTGATTCTGGAAGATTGTTTTCTGATATAAACTCCTCACTGTTAAAAAATGGAATGAGGAGCCGGCAACAGCAGGGAAGCAAATGCCCTCTTGACTTTTTGGTAGGTGATCAATTTGGCCTTTTTCCTAAAACCCCAGTGGGCCTTATCTTTAAAATGTCCCCCTTTAACTCTTTACTAAAAGTTCTTGAAATTCATATCCTGAAAGATTTTATTCTTTAAAGAAGTGGAAAAGAGGACTTTGAAGTGATGAACTATGTGGTCTGGATTTGTGGTGGGCCCTCCATCTGTGGGCAACTGACTTACTAAGCAATGTCATGTCAGGGACAAAAGGCAGATGAGCATGGATCTGGGGTAGAACTTCCCAGGCTCAAATGAGACAAATCAGCTTCTCTGTGCTTGTATTCCTTCCTGTGTCCACAGTGGAGATTGTAATGAAACTACCTCACAGGGTTATTATTGTGAAAATAAGGTGGATTAATATGTGATCCATGGGCTCCACTTCTTCAGGTTCCATACCAACCACCTGGAGATTGCAAATATTTGAAAAACAAACAAATGAATAAAAACCGCATTTGTACTGAATACATATAGACTTTTTTCCTCTCATCATTATTCCCTAAACAGCACAGTACAACTACTACATAACATGTAAACCTATTAGGTACTGTAAGTAATCTGAAGATGATTAGAAGTACATGGTAGGATGTGTGTAGGTTATGTGTAAATAGCACATCATTTTATTTGTTTATTCATGTATTTATTTATTTTTGCAGTGCTGGGGATGGAAACCAGAACCTCTTGCATGCTAGACAGGCGTGCTACCACTGAGCTGCATCCTCAAAACCTATGTCGTTTTATATAAGATTCTTGTGGTTTTTTTCCCCTTCATCTTTTGGTACTAGGGATTGAACCCAGGGGCACTTTACCACTCAGCTACACCCCCATCCCTTATTAAATTTTTTATTTTAAAACAGGGTCTTGCTAAATTGCTAGGTCCTCACTAATTGTTGAGGATGGTCTTGAACTTGCAATCCTTCTGCCTCAGCATCCCAAATTGCTGGAAGTACAGGCATGGGCCACCACCCAGCTTTATATAAGATTCTTGAAGCCCAGTATGGTGGCTTAGGCCTGCAATTTCAACTACTCAGGAGGCTAAGGTAGGAATATCTCAAGTTCCTGGCCAACCTGGGTAACTTAGAGAGCCCCTGTCTCAAAATAAAAATAAAAGGACTGGGGATGTAGCTCAATGGTAGCACATCCCTGGGTTTCAATCCCCACTACCAAAGTTAAAAAAAAAAAAAAAAAAAAGCTCTTAAGCATTTGCATTAATGCAAATTGAGTTGGTTCTGGAACCAATTTCCTGCAAATATCAAGGAATGATTATATATAAAGTTCTTGAGCAGACCAAACATACAATAAGTACTCAGGAATTATTTATTAAATGTTTTATACTATTGTTTTTCATTTGTTTGTTTTTTGGTATTAGAGATTAAAACCCAGGGTGCTAGCCTGGCATGGTGGCTGCATGCCTATAATCTCAGTGATTTTGGAAGCTAGGGTGGGATGTTCATGTCTGCAGCCAACCTGAGCAACTTAGTGAGACCCTGTCTGAAAATAAAAAAGACTTGGAAATGTACCTCAGTGATAAAGTACCCTGAGTTTAATTCCTAGTCCTGGAAAAAGAAATAAAAAAGAAAGAAAAATCAATCAATCAATCCATCCATCAATCCAGAGTGGCTTTACCACTGACATACATTCCAAGCCTTTTTTATTTCTTCTTTTTTTTTTTTTACATATTTTTTTTTATTGTAAACAAATGGGATACATGTTGTTTCTCTGTTTGTACATGGCGTAAAGGCATACCATTTGTGTAATCATAAATTTACATAGGGTAATGTTGTTTGATTCATTCTGTTATTTTTTTCCCTTCCCCCCCACCCCTCACACCCCTCTTTTCCCTCTATACAGTCCTTCCTTCCTCCATTCTTGCCTTTTTTATTTCTTAATTTTTATTTTGAGGTAAGGTCTCACTAAGCTGATGAGGCTGGTCTCATACTTCTGATCCTCCTGCCTCATTCTCCCAAATTGCTGGAACTACAGGCATGGGCTGCCACATCCAATAAGTGTTTTGTTTTGTTTTGTTTTGTTTTTCATGTAAGGGAGTTTATTAAGCAAACAAAGTGTCTCCCTGCAGGGTAAGAGAGAAAATGAGAGGAAAAGAAAGGGAACGAGAAAGGGCGCGCGCTAGAGAGTGTAAAACGGGGAGGAGAAAGAAAGCAAGTCGGGGAGAGAAAAGCAAGAGAGAAAAGATCAAGTGTTATTTTTGACTATCAGTTATGCTGTGGCAAATCGTTCTCTTTGTTCTTTAGCTATCCAGGGCAGATTCTACTACTTGACTGCTAAAACTTAGTTCCATTTGGTTTAAAACATCAATTTCACAGTTGGATCAAAGTGCTTAGCCTCTCAAATACAAGTATGATGGCAGTAGGAAATTGGTTGGCTTTTTCAATCTTCCTCCTACTCTTGTGCCCTGGACGACATGTGGAGGATAGGTCATGATCTGGAACACCTTGTCTCCTTCCCCTGTTCTCCAAAGAAGGCAGGGAAGTAGATGAGGCAGTCAGAGAACTTTTCTCTAGTAACTAGTTGCCTATTGTAGGGGAGACATCCCTGACATATACCACTCTGGTACAGTTTTGTTCTGCTGCTGCTGCTGCTGCTACTGGTCTCTATTAAAGTGGTATCCTCCAAGGAATGAGTGCACACTCTTCGTTTTAACCTAGTTACATTCTTAGCATTAGATTACTGTAGTATAATCCATGCTGGAGAGGAGACAGGTAATGATGCCTGTTTTCTTTTATTGTTCTGAAAACCAGGAACAGTTTAAAATCAGAACACTTTTGCTTACCACAGTGCCTGCTGGGTAGTCTTTTCCAGGGAGGAAGTGTGACAGAGTTCAGTGTGTCTGAAGTAGGTTGGAGAGAGAAGGCCAGATAATACTCTAAAGGCTTCTGGATTTTAAGTACTTTAAAGAGCAATAACCCCAAAGAATATGTATTGAATATCTACTAAGGCTAGTATCTACTCAGTGTGCTAAGGATTGTTATTCAGTTCAATTTTACAGATGAGGAAAGTGAAGTAAGAGTTAAATCATTTGCCAAGGTTAGAGGTCAAGAAGAAATCAAGCTAGGGTTTGAAGTCGGGCTTTCTATGTCCAGCACTCTTTCTGCCTGTCTCAAAATAATGGCAAGGAGGCAGAAACAAACTGCTTATTTTTCTATTAATTCTTTTAAACAATTGTTTCCCACAAACCCCATCCTCATACATGTCTTTTTGCATCTCATTGATTTGATCTGTATTAACTGACCACTACAAAGGATGGGGGAAAAATCAAGCTTTCCCAACTTTTTTTGTTTGTTTTAGAGAGAATTCTACATTAACAAAACTACCAGACTAATTTTATAATACATAAAGAATTAGTTTCATGTCCTTACTTAAATTCTAGGAAAACAAAGTATAAATCTTTGCTCGTAAGTGACAGAACCTCATATCAAACCTGCATGAGCCCTAGGGAGGTGATCTGTTGGCTTATCTAAACAAACTCTGGAAGGGGCAGAAGTGAAAATGCCTTTATGAATCCTGGAACCTGGGACTTGAAGGTCTTTGGAACCCTCTCTGTACCTTTTATACCCAGTTCCCTCTCCTAAGGCATTAGGGACTAAAAGAACATTAAAAAAAGCTTCTCTTTTTCAGGACCAATTTTTTTTTTTTTTTCAATCCGGGGAAAGTAATTGGATTAGCTTCTTCTATGTCACATGCCCGTCTTTAAATCAGGGCTTATATTCAACCAGTGTGCCTAAGTACAACTATCTATCCAGTGTCTACTCTGATTATTTAGAAACTTTGACCTGCTGATTGTTGAATACTTTTGACTTCTCATCATTACTTTGAACCAGTCACTTTGGTCAAAGGAGGACATCCCATGATTGGGAGGAGGCAGTGGGATAGGCCTGTTACAGAAAAGAAGAAAAGGATACTAACCAGACAAAAAACTGTAGCATTTAAGCATAATATGTAAATAGGTATATATGTTTACGTAAAACTTCCAAGTTTTTTATTTTGAAAAATTTTAAAGCTGCAGAAAAACTGTAAGAATCGTACAATAACCACCTGGCAAAATGGTGCATAGCTACAATCTCTGTTACTCAGAAGACTGAGGTAGAAGGATCACAAGTTTGAGGCTAACCTGGACAATGTAGCCAGAGCCTGTCTCAAAATAAAATAAAATAACAGGCTGAGGATGTGGCTTAGGGGTAGTGCACTAACAGCACGTGCAAGACCCTGGGTTCAATTCTTAGTATCACAAAAATGAATGAATGAACAAACAAATACATAAATAGAAGCATACAATAACTACCCATATGCCTTTCATCTAGATTGCCTAATTTCTAACTCTCCCCCATTTACTTTCTCTCTTTTTGTCCTGCTCCCTACACACACACACTCACACACACACACACACACACACACACACACACACACTCTTTTGCTGAACCACATTAAGGCAAATAATGTAATACTTTACCCCTAAAATTTTCAGGATGTATCTCTTCAGAATAAGGATGTTCTCATATATAACCACAATATGATTGCCATACTAAAGAAATTTAGTATTCATACAATGCTATCATCTATCATCTAATATACAATATGTACTAAAGTGCCCCTCTTGTCCCAATGACATCTTAGAGCTCCAGAGTCTTTTTCTTTGTTAATTCCAATCCAGAATTGAATCAAGGTTTCCGCTTGTCAAATGGTAAATAGTTGCTGTATTCCTTTTTCTCTACTTTTTTTTTTTTTTTTTTTTTCAAAACTGGGGATTGATTTTTGCAGGGACTCAGGTGGGGACAGGCACTAGGGATTGAACCCAGGGGTGCTTTACCACTGAGCTACATTGCAGCCCTTTTTGTTTTTTAAAAATTTGGGACAGGGTCTCACTAAGTTGCTTATGGCCTTGCTAAATTGTTGAGGCTGATCTTGAGCTTGAAATTCTTTTGCCTTGACCTCCTGAGTTGCTGGGATTACAGACCTGTGCCACCACAGCTGGCTGATACTGGGGATGTAACCCAGGGGGTGCTCTGCCATTGAGCTACATCCCTGGCCCTTTTTGTTCTTTATTTTGAGACACGGTCTTGCTAAATTTCTGAGGCTAGTCTCAAATTTGGTGATCTGCCTGCCTCACCCTCCCAAATTGGGATCACAGGCATGTGTCACTGTCCTTGGCTGTCACATTTCATTAGTATGCTTGAACTTAGAAAAATTTCTAGCTTTTTTCTTTCTTTTCTTTTCCTTTTTTTCTTCTTCTCTTCGTTCTCTGGGGTGCTGAGGATTGAACTGGAGCATTGTTCATGCTAGATGCACCTTCTACCACTGAGCTATATACCCCAAGTCCCTGGTTTTTGTCTTTGACAAAGAATCATTAACATATTTTTGAAGTCTGGGCCAGTTCGCACAAAGTCCCTTGATTTGGATTTGTTAATTTTTTTCCTCATGATTAGATTCAGGCTGTGCAATTGGGGACAGGAGTATTACATGAGGGCTGTTGCGTTCTCAATGCAGTGTTTCATAAAATATCACTCTGTCTCATTTTTGGTAATAAGTTTGATCACTTGGTTAAGGTGGTTATTTACTAGTTTTCTCCATTATAAGGGAATCTTCTTTTTTTAAAATTTTAGTTGTAGATGGACACAATACTTTTATTTATTTTATTTTTATGTGGTGTTGAGGATCAAACCCAGTGCTTCATAGATGCTAGGCAAGCACTCTACCACTGAGCTATAATCCCAGCCCATAAAGGAATCTTCTTGTTTGTAATTAATAAATAATGTGTGGGCTGATACTTTCATATACATGGCAATTCTTTAAAGTACATTTTCTAAAATGGACAAGGTAGCTCTTAGAATGGTGGTGTCAGAGAAGTTGGCCCTTCTAGCAGAATTTGGGTGAAGGGAGTGAGGTGCCTATAGCACACAACTTAAGAGATGTGCAGGGGCTGGGGAGATAGCTCAGCTAGTAGAGTGCTTGCCTTGCAAGCACAAAGCCCTAAGTTCGATCCCCAGTACCGCAAGAAAAAAAAAAAAAAATGTGCTCACTCTCTGGTTTGCCCCTAGGTGCCTTGTTCTCTTCATCCTAATCTTACAAATTACTCCCCCATCCAGACCGACGTGGTGGTGCATGCCTGTAATCCCAGCAGCTCAGAAGACTGAGGCAGGAGGATGGCAAGTTTGAGACCATCCTCAGTGATTTAGTGAGGTGCTAAGCAACTTAGCAAGATCCAGTCTCAAAACTAGAAAAAAGGTTGTGGGTGGGGTGCTGTGGGTATGGCTCACTGGTAAAGTGCCCCTGGGTTCAATCCCTTGTACCAAAAAAAAAAAAAAAAAAGAAAGAAAGAAAGAAAAGAACTATCCCTTCCGCAATCTCCACGGTGCTAGGGATAGAACCCAAGGCCCTGCACATGCTACACAAGCACACTACTACTGAACTATCCCATACTGTGGTCTTTAAACCGGATAATAGAAAATGTTTTTAACTTATTTTCTTAGGTATTTAAATAAATGCTTTGTTTAAAGCAACAGTTTTGTAAAGTAAGTGGAATATAAATATGTAGATGTGAAGATCTGTTGCATCAATAAAGTTGACTATGAAGGAATCCTCCCTAAGTCACTTTTCTATGCTCAGTATATCAATTTATTGATAACTAAATGTTTTCTGAAGTAAAATAGAAAACAGCCACTTTTCTTTCTATATTTATGCTTCTGAACAAAGATCTTGCCATAGACTTTCTTATTTGGGGCAAATGTCTTTGAACCATGCTTCAAAGCAATAAAAATAGTTTTCATATGATTATGTTTTTGGAAGTCTGGCGCAAATGTGATTTCACTTAGAGAATTTGGTGTGACATTTGTAAATTGCCGCATTCCAGCTTAGTGCTTCAATATTGTATTTTCAGTATCACTGAGTCGCTCCCTCTGGCTTTGCCTTTTCCACAGAGAAGCTGGCAGTTGAACAAATCCCCTCAGACATTCTCACAAAGAGATGTTGACAGACCATGGTCTCACACAGATCCAAAGTGGGTAGTAGCCCATTCCAGACATGCTGGACACAAGCATGAGTATCTGCCTGTGTCTGTTGTCCTGTGGGAGGGTCGCCTCATGCTATTTGGCTAGCAGTTAAGAGGCTTAGAGAGCCCCTGGGGACTAGAGTTCTGCCTTGGGAGTTGCATGACTTGGTAGAAAGGCACTGGACCCTTTCAATAGGGCAAGAAGTCTTATTCAAGGAAGTCAGAAGTTTTGTAGTGGACTAGAAATCAAATTCCTCTTCATTGTTATGTTGACCATTGTGCTAGTGCTCAATAGATAACTGGTAAGAGTATTCAGGAAGCTCCTGGGTACTTGAGAGGTATAAATGGATGCCTAACCCAAGGAGCTCACACTAACTTGTTTGGAGAAATAGACTATAGCTGCTGACTTTTTTCTTTTTTTAAAAGCCTGTTTAGCCACCCCACCCTAATCCCAACACTACTTTCAACTCATCTAATGAATTTTTTAAATAGTTTTTATCAAGTACTTCTACCTATGCCAAGCACTGTGCTTTGCTTAAGATACACAGAGATAAACAAGACAAATTGTTCTCAGTTTAATATTGTACATAAAAACATTATAATGGTTATCTTAAGGGAGTAGAATGAGGTGGAGATATGGATAGGGATTCTTACTTTGTATTTTTTTTTTTTTTTTTTTTTTCAGTGCTGGGGATCAAACCCAGGGCCTTGTGCATGCAAGGCAAGCACTCTACCGACTGAGCTATCTCCCCAGCCCTAATTTGTATTTTTAAATTTTTTTTTTTTTTTAGTTATATATGAACTTAATGCTTTTTACTATATTTATTTTTATGTGGTGCTGAGGATTGAACCCAGTGCCTCACATGCAAACGCTCTACCACTGAACTATTACCCCAGTCCTTTAATTTTTACTTTTTTGAACTTTACTTTTTGAACAGTAATATTTTTAATAATTCCACAAAATCTTTTGGGTAATTTTTCATGTCAGACACTCTTCAGAGGTTTGAGAAGACGGTGAATCAAGTAGAATAAGCCTTCTGTCTTCATGGAGCTTACATTCTGATTGGAAATTTCCGATAAAACAAATAAATCCATAAAATGCCATAAAATATAATGAGGATTGATGATATAGCCTGTAAAAAAAATAAAAATACAACTATTCTTTTGAAAAGGTTTTCCTATTCTTTGTTCTGATAATCTGATTCTTGAGAGACCAGGACTATTTACTGGCCTGGGTAAATAGCACCACATGGAGAATTGGTCCAGAGGCCCAAGCCTCAAAGCCTGAACAATTTGGACTCTTGCCCAACCCTCTCTCCACCCAGCACAAATGAAAAGGCAGTGGAAGTTGTCTGCATTCTTTTGGCACACAAATGATGTCAATCTCGAGAATCTGGCCTGGCTGGTTGCCCTTGACTGGAGCCCAGGCCTTTCCCCTTGCAGTTTGGGGACAGAACTCACTGCTGTGCCAGTATCTGAAGGTGCCAACTCTGTCTACCATGCATTAATAGCCTACTTCTGTGCAGTTTCACCAGCTGGTTTTCAGGGATCTGATCCCACTGGCCTCTGGTCTGCCTTGTCCAACAGCTGCCTGAACACTGGAGACTTAAAAATTAGTTCTAAATGCCTGACTTGGGTCACCACATTCTGATCTATTTTTAGGACAACATCCTCCCTCTTTGATTCCCTGAGAAACCACTTTTCTTTTTTTCTTTTCATGTTGTTTTTGAGGTCTTTCTATCTCAAGATGGCAAAGATATTTTCCTCCAGAAGAATTACTGTTTTTAACTATTACATTTAGAGTTATGATCTATCTCAAATTAATTTTCCACTAATGATGTGAGGTAGGGGTTGAAATTCCTTTTCTTCTTTTTGGATATCCAATTGTTCAAGCATCATTTGTTGAAAAGACTTTCCCATCTGGAAAAATTAAACTGGACATTTTTTTTTTTACAAAAATTGAACTAAATTTGCATTCTTAAGTTAAATATTGTGTATTTATATGTGTATTGTGTATATTATATGTGTATGTATATTATATGTATATTGTGTTTGATATGCTAATATGTAGTTTGAAATGTTTTATATTTGTGAGAAATATGGGTCCATATTTTCTTTTCTTGTAGTGTCTTTATTTGCATTTGGTATCAAGGCAATGCTGGACTCAAAATTAGATGAGAAGTATTCTTTCCTCTTTTACTTTCTGTGAGAGTTTGTATTAAAAAATATATAGGGGCTGGGGATATAGCTCAGTTGGTGGAGTGCTTGCCTAGCATGCACAAGGCCCTGGGTTCAATCCCCAGCACCACACACACACACACAAAAAAAATATATATATATTTATATATATTTTATACATATATATATAATATATATATATATAGAGAGAGAGAGAGAGAGAGAGAGCTGGAGTTGTGGCTCAGTGGTAGAGAGCTTGCCTGGCATGCGTGAGGCACTGGGTTCCATCTAGCACCACATTAAAAAAAAAATAAAGATATAAAAAAAAATATATAAATGGTATGAATCTACATAATGCACAACCATAGAAACAAAATGCTGTACCCAATTTGTGTACAATGAATCAAAATGTAGTCTGTAAAAAATTTTAAAAAAATAAATAATTAAAAAAATACACATATATGAATGTATGTACATATACTTACATATATATATATACATACATATATATAGGAATGTATATAAATATACACATATATATTTGGTAGTAGATGTTGAATCCAGGGCCTTTAACATACTAAGCATATACTCTAAGACTGAGCTACATCCCCATAAATAAATATTAGCAAATTCACAAGTGAAGTCATTTGGGCCAAGCAATTTCTTTGTGGAAAGGCATATTAAAATAAAAGTTATTTAATAAACATAGGTTTACTTAGAATTTTTATCCTTTGTTAGTTTTAGTACTTCTGTCTGTTAAGGAATGTATATTTTATTTTTATTGAGATTTAATTCACATACTAAAACATTCACAAGTTTTAAATGTAAAATTCAGTGGTTTTCAGTATATTAACAAAATTATGCTGCCATCACCACTATGCAATTCAAGAATATTTTCATCACCCCCAAAATAAATCTCTATACCAATTAATTATTTTCCATTCACGCCATCATTCAACCTCTGGCAACTAGTAACTAACTTTCTTGTAGATTTCTTATTCTAGACAACTCATCTTGATGGAATCATATAATTTGTCAACTTTTGATTCTAACTTCCTTCACTTAATATACTGTTTTTGAGGTTCATCCACATTGCAGCATCTATCAATATTTATTCATGTTTATGACTGAATAGTATTCCAATATATAAACATACCACATTCATTGTTCATAGACAGCTTGGTCATGGACACTTTTTTGCTATTGTGAGTAATGCTGATGGTTAGTGTGCAAATTTTTGTATTGAGATATGTTTTTATTTCTCTTGGGTTTATACTTGGAAATCAAACTACTGGATCATATGATAATTCTATGATTAACCTCTTGAGGAATTGCCACAGTTTTTAAAAGCAGCTATCCCCTTTCAAATTCCCACCAGCAGCTGGGCATGTTGATACACACCTGTAATCCCAGTGACTCAGGAGGCTGAGGCAGGAAGATCACAAGTGCAAAGCCAGCCTCAGCAATTTAGTGAGGTCCTGTCTCAAAAATAAATAAATAAATAAACAAGTAAGTAAATGGCAGGGGTTAAGTGCCCCTGGGTTCCATACCCAGTACTAAAAAAAAAAAAAAAAAAAAAAAATCTTACCAGCAATATGTGAGTTTACAATTCCACTATCTTTTTGCCAAAATATGTTTTATTCATTTTCAATTTCAACTATCCAGTGGGTATGAAATGACATCTCTCTTTTTTTTTTTTTTTTTTTTTTGCGGTGCTGGGGATTGAACCCAGGGTCTTGTGCTTGCAAGGCTGGCACTCTACTGGACTGAGCTATCTCCCCAGCCTTTTTTAAAAACTTTATTTATTTTTATGTGGTGCTGAGGGGAACCTAGTGCCTCACATGTGCTAGGCAAATGCTCTACCACAAAGCTACAACCCTAGCCCTTTCATTTGCTGGTTTATTTTTTATTTTTTTGTAAGCAGAAAAGAGATTTGTTTATTCAAGGATATGTCACTCACAAAATGATTGGGAGAACTGGAGAGACCCAGACCTGAAATTAAGCTTCCAAGTGCAGTCACCACCCACAGATGACTCTGCTGGGCACCAATGTCATGACCCCACCTGGCCACCTCTTGGCCGCTGTTACTGTGTTGGGGAGCTCTGTTACCACCATTGCCATGAAAACGGACCTTCTACAGCCTCAACACAGGCCTGGCCTCTGAGTCACATACCTACAAGAAAGCCTGGGAATTTGCAACCTGAGGTCTAAAACACCTGGGTGACTTATCCAGGAGATGGAAGTTCTTTGTTCCCAGTGTAGAACCCAAAATACATCCTATTCCAGGAATCTGACAGCAATCCATGTTGCATGGGAAAGATGTGAGCCAGGGGAACGTCACTATGGTCCTCCAGGCAAGAGCCGCTGGCAGTGGGAGGAAACCAGAAGGGCAGCAAGCAGTCTTGAGAGGTGACATGGAGTAGAATCCTAGGACTTGTTCAAGGCAGTTCTGGAGGTTGAGATCAGGGCGCTGGCATGAGAGGTTTCTGGTGAGGGCCCGCTTCCAGATTTGCAGATGGCCACCTTCTTGCAGAGTCCTCATGTGGTAAAAATCAGAGAGCTTTTTTTTTTTAATTTAACTTTTTTTGCTTTACTTTCTTTTCTTTTGTGATGCTATGCTGGGAGGAAACTCAGGGCCTTGTGCATGCTCCACAAATGCTCTCAAGCACTCATTTGGTTTTGATTTATAATTCCCTTATGACTAATGATGTTGAGCATTTTTCATGTGCTTTATTTTATTTGTGCTTTTTTCTTGGAGAAATAACCATTCAAATCCTTTTCCTGTTGTAAAATTGGGCTTCTTTTCATTGTTGAATTATAAGTTTTTAAAAATCTATTCTGGATTATTAGTCTCTTAATTAGTCTCTTATCAAATAGTTTGCAAATATTTTCTCTCATTCTGTAAATTGTCTTTTCACTCTCTTGACAGTGTCCTTTGAAGTTCAAAAGTTTAATTTTGAAGAAGTCCAATATTTTGTCTTCTTTTTCTTTTTTTCCTTTCTTCTTCTTCTTCTTCTTCTTTTTGGTTATTGCCTGAGTTTATGTTATCACATCGAAGAAATCATTGTTGCTAAATCCAATTTTATATTTTTCCTTATGTTATCTCCTAAAAATTTCATATTTTCAGGTTTGACATTTTAGGCCTTTGATCCATCTAAGTTATTCAAATTCATGATTTCATATTTCACTCAATGAATTAGAGTCTGTTAATGATTTTTGCAACGTAGATTATACCCTGTTTGACCACTGAAGCCTCTTCAGTAATGGCTCTTGAGTCCTTTTGTTTTGTCTTATTCTTTGAGCACTTCCCTGTTTCTTGCACAAAATGTTCCAGTTTCATCTTGAATTTTCTCATACACCAGCCCTGTAATCAGCCTTTTATGCAAGTCCTTTCTTTTCAGTGGAGATTATTATTTAGAGATGAGACTTTGACACTAAGTATGATCATTTTCTTAAGTCTCACTGCTCCTAAGGCTGTTTACATACTCACATTTATATTCATCCTTCCATTCACCCATCCAAAATCATGTTCTTAATTTCTTTTGTTTTCAGTGTACAAGGAACTTTGTTCAATCTATGTTAGTCTTGCATATACCTCATTTTAAAATCTTATGTTTAGTAGGATATGGTGGCACATGCCTGTAATCCCAAGGATTCCACAGGCTGAGGCAGGAGGATTGCACATTTGAGGCCAGCCTTAGCCATTTAGTGAGGCCCTAAACAACTTAGAAAGATCCTGTCTCAAAATAAAAAATAAAAAGGGCTGGGAATGTAGCTCAGTGGTAAAGTACCTCTGGGTTTAATCCCTGCTACACTTCCCCACCAAAAAATCTTACGTTTAACAAAAATCAAGTAATAAGAACCTGACTAGTTAAATGCTTTATCCTTGGGAACAGGTTTATTGGAAAGAGCCTGAACTATAACTCCAGTCTCACCTGGTTCCTAGCATCTTACATTCTGAACTATGTTGCCTGGTTTTTGGTTTTGGTTTTTGTTGTTGTTGTTGTTGTTGTTTGTTTGTTTGTTTGTGGTACTGAGATTGAAGCCAGGGTCACTCTACCACTGAGATACACCCCAGTCCATTTTTACTTTTATTTTAAGATGGGTTCTCGCCAGTTGCCAAGGCTGGCCTCAAACTTGCCCTCCTCCTGCCTCAGTCCCCTGAGTTGCTGGGATTACAAATGTACACCACTGTGCCTGGCTGGCTCTCCAATTTCAGTGCAGCATCACAGCTTTCATTTTACTTTTCTCTCTGTTTATGTTTCTAATGGTAAGAAAATCCCTGGTTTCTATTATTCCTAATATTGTTACTTACCTTTTAATCCATCTGTGGGTTTGTAACCAATCCATTATTGCTTCACTTTCTCAGGCACAGATACCTTATCCCACTTGAACACCTTGCACCAGATTGCCCTACATGGATATATTTTTCATCTAGTTTTATCTCTGATCCTTTGTACCAAGATAGTGCCATCATTGCCCTGTGTGAACACTCTCCTGATCTTGGTTTTGAAATCTGCTTTGAGCTGAACTTCCTCAGGGCCTTAGGGATACTCTTGTCACCTAGTAAACAAAAAAAAAAAAAAAAAAGAAAGAAAATCAATGTAGCAGGCCTGAGTCTTTTATTCATAGAAAGATCTATTTTCTATGACTGGCATCTAGGAACTTAGATTTTGGATTTTGGAAGGATTCCAACTGTCCTCATACTGTAAGAGTGGCTCACTATTATCAAATTGTGTATAAACAATATGGCTTATGCTAAAGAACTGCTTTCCATGTTGAAGTCTGGAAATTTGGTACATGCTAGGCTGAGAGTTCCTATATGATCAGCCCCCAATGAAAAACTTGGGTACCAAGTCTAATGAGCTTCCCAGTAGATGACCTTCACTTACTTAGTTGCAATTTTTTGCAAGAGGAATTAAACATGTCCTATATGATTCCACTACAAGAGACCTCTTAGAAGACCATTTCTGGTTTCCTTTGAACTTTGTCCTGTGTGTCTTTCCCTTTGCTGATTTTGGTTTGTGTTATTAGAAAATAATAATAAATCATAGCCACTGATATGACTATATGCTGAGTACTGAAAGTCTTCCTAGTTAATCATGAAACCTGGTGTATTATTAGCCAGCTCCCCATTGCTATAATGAAATAACTGAAACAATTCATTTATTAAAAGAAAAGTTTATTTTAGCTCAAAGTTCTGGAGGTTCCAATCCAAGATCTAGTGGCCCCCATACTTAGGGCAACATTACCACAGAACCATGTAATGGAGCAAACTGCTTGTCTTGTGAGCAAATGTGTTAGATTTTTGTCACTATGACCAAAATAACTAAAAAGAACAGCTTACAGGAGGAAAAGCAAATTATTTTGGCTCATAGTTTCAGAGGTTCAGTCCATGGCAGGCCAACTCCATTGCTCTGGGCCCAAAATGAGGCAGGATATCATGGTGGAAGGGTGTGGGGAAGCAGTCTGCTCCATTTTTTCATGGTGGCCAGAAAGCAGGGGCTACAGGAAAGATGAACCTTTCTGGGGCATCCCTCTAGTTACCCACCTCCTCCAGCCATGCCCCGTCTACCCACCCAGTTAGTGTATTCACATTAGGATGGACTAACTTGGTCACACTTCTCACAATCTAATCATTTCACCTTTGAACATCCCCTGCATTAACACGGGTGCTCTTAGAGGATACTTCGGCTGATTAGAGTTTGAAAGTCTTCCACTCACCATGCCAGCTCTGGAATCTTTGCTTAGTTCACAACTTTCCAGTACTGGACTTGTTATTCCCTGAATTCGTTTTTTGTTCTACTTCATGTAATCTTACACTGGATTGTGCATATTTTTAACCAAATATCCAAGAAGATGCTCCCGCTGGGCCCCCAGCTTTCTAAAGCTGTTTCTTCGTGCTTCTCTAGTATTCTTCACTGTGAATTCCAGCCATACTTGTTGACTTGGTCTACAATCTCTTTCTCCTTGTTTCAGTAATAGCACTGTGTTCCCTCCAGTCAATTCCTCCTTGTGTTGTGGTCCAGAAAATGCCCCCAGAAAGTGAGGGTGATCACGAGACTAACCTTATTTGTTTTCCTTCTCTCAAGGATCATTCTTTGACTGGATATTTTAATTCAATATTTGAAGACAGCTGTTTCAGATATTTTGATCAGTTTTCTAGTTGTCTGCAGTGAGAGGGCATTGCTTTGTCATGGCCAGATCTCTCCCCTCCCTCCTACCCTTTCCTTGTTTTACAGTGCTGAGGACTGAATGCAGGCACATGTCAGCCAAGCCCTCCACCACTGAGCTACATCCCCAGTCCTTTACATTATATTTAAAAATGCTTCTCCTGTAGTTTCTTTCTAGGAGAGTGAATAGTGACTTGGAACTGTGGAGGTCTTCTGGGATATGGGTAATGTTCTATTTCTTGACTTTCTAATTTCCATGTTGAGTTTGTGAACATTCAACAGGTGGTAAATTTAAACTATTTATTTTCTTTTTCTTTTCTTTTCTTTTCTTTCTTTTCTTCCAGTACTGGGGATTGAACCCAGGGACTCTCTACCATTGAGCTACGTCCCCAGCCCTTTTTATTTTATTTTATTTTATTTTATTTATTTTGGTATTGGGGATTGACCTAGGGCAATCAACCACTGAGCCACATCCCCAGCCCTATTTTGTGTTTTATTTAGAGACAGGATCTCACTGAATTGTTTAGTGCCTTGCTTCTGCCGAGGCTGGTTTTGAACTTGCGTTCCTCCTGCCTCAACTTCCCGAGCCGCTGGGATTGCAGGTGTGAACCTCCGTGCCCTGCTACCAGTCCTTTTTATTTTGAGACAGGTTTTTACTAAGTTGCTAGGTTGGCTTCGAACTTGTGATCCTCCTGCCTAAACCTTATGAGTCACTGATTTTAAAAGTATGTGCCACCACAATTGGTTTAATTTTTCTTTCTGTATAGCATATGTTAACAAATGTTTTCCTTATTCTAATATTAACTTTATTTGTTTATTATTTCCAGTGTTAGCAATCAAACTCAGGGCCTTGCACATGCTACGCAATTATTCCACCATTGAATTACACCTCTGACCACTAATACTAATTTTAGATTCTCAACAATGTTTTTCAACTTCTTGTTCTTCTTGTTCTTGTTCTTCTTCTTCTTATGATTATTAATTGATTTATTTATTTTTACAGTGCTGGGGATTGAACCCAGGGCCTTGTGCATTAATGTTTATTAGATATTTTGCTATGTGTTATGGTTTGGATCTATAATATCCCCCAAAGTGTCAGGTGTTGAGTGTCCCCAATGCAGCAATGTTTAGAGGTGGGGTTTAGGAAAGTGATTGGATCATGAAGACTTTCATGCTCTCTTCAGTAGAATAATCCTGAATTGACTGCTGGGAGGTGCTTGAAACTGTATGTGATAAGATGTGGTTGGAGGAAGTAGGTCACTGGGTGCATATTCTAGAAGGGTATTTCCTGTCCAAAACTCCTTCCTCTTGTACTCTCTGCTTTCTGGCTGCCATGAACTGAGCAGTTTTATTTATTCATTTTTAATATTTTTAGATGTAGATGGACACAATACCTTTATTTATTTATTTTTATGTGGTGCTGAGGATGGTACCCAGTGCCTTACCCGTGCAAGGCAAGCACTCCACCACTGAGCCCCAGCCCCAGCCCTTGAGCACATCCTTCTGCCATGATGTTCGGCTACACTACAGGCCCATAGAAATGGAGCCAACTGATCATTGACTGAAACCTCTCAAACAGTGAATCAGAAATAAATCTTTCCTCCTTTAAGCTGTCCCCCCGACCCCAGGTATTTGGGTCACAGTGAAGAAAAGTTACACACTATGCTTTCCCAAAGGCCAGGCCTCCAGCATCTGTGGATGATTAAAAGGATTATATTTGCTTTAAATATTAGGAGGACAAAAGAGAGGAATTGACAATAAACAGGAAGAACAGAAATGCCTAAAGGAAATTATCAACTGTCTCTCTTTCCCCTTTCAAACAATTCAGCAAGCTCTATTTGTTCATTATTATTTTGTGAAGTGGATTTTCTTTTAGGTGTGTGTTAAAGTGTTACATTCTTTTTTACATATCCAGTAAAATAAAAGGCTACCTACCCTACAGGTTATAATAAGAAAGTTCTTTTTATACCAAGATAACAAAAACATTTTTTTTCTATCTTCTAGAATTTTCATAGTTTTATGTGTTAAATTTAAAGATTTAATACTGCCATAGTTTGGATTTTAAAAGTTCCCCAAAAGCCCATGTGTTGATGATTTGGTCCCCGCAACACTTGCCCAGTTGGAAGGTGGTAAAACCTTTAGGAGGCAGGGATTACTGGAAGGCAGTTAGGTCATTGGTGGTGTGCTTTTTACAGAGATCCTGGGTCACTGGTTGGTTGTCACTTTGCTTCATGTCCTGTATGAGGCAAACAGCTTTCTCTGTCATGCAATCCCACAATGCTGTGTTGCCTTACCACAGGCCCCCAAAGCAACAGTTAGTTGACTATGGACTGAAACCTCCCAAACTGAGCCCGAACAAGACCTTATTTTTTCCTTCTTCTTGTCCTCCTGTTCTTCTTTCTCTTCATGTGTGTGTGTGTGTGTGTGTGTGTGTGTGTGTGTGTGAGAGAGAGAGAGAGAGAGGGAGGGAGGTGTGTATGTACTGGGGATTGAACCCAGGGGCATTATTCTACTGAGTTATATCCCAGCCCTTTGGTTTTTTCTTTTGAGGCAGGGCATAAGTTGCCCAGGTGGGCCTTACAATCTTCCTATCTCAGCATCCTGAGCTACTGGGATTATAGGCATTTAAAAAATTTTTATATAGCAAAATATACCAAATTTTTAAAAAATAGTTTTGTGTCTTGCTCAGGAAGATTCATCTTACAGTAAATCACATGTTTACTGGCTTACATGTAACTTATAATCTTTATTTATTTATTTTTTTATTGAACCGAGGAACACTCAACCACTGAGCCACATGCCCAGCCCTTTTTATTTTTTATTTTGCGACAGGGTCTTGCTAAGTTGCTTAGGACCTGGCTAAGTTGCTGAGGCTGACCTCGAACTTGTGATCTTCCTGCCTCAGCCTCCCATGTCACTAGGATTACAGGTGTGCACCATCAAGCCCAGCACTGTTTTGTTTTTTATAGTTCTCTTTTGGAAGGCTTTTGCATTGGCATCATCTACATTATTAGATTTTCAGACATGATTTTCTGTGGTTGAAAATTTACTGAAGGGATGGGGATGTATCTCAGTGGTAGAGAGCATGTATACTGTGTAGGAGGTTCTAGGTTCAAATCTCATCACTGGGAAAAATAAAAAAATCAACAAATTTATTGAATGACCACTTAGGTGTTGGCAGTCTTTTTGGGGTTACAATGGTAATCAAAAAGATAAGGCCCCTGCCTGAATAAAGTTTACATTATAGATGTGGCAGCAGACAATAATAAAGATTATTACCAAAAAAAAAAAAAAAAAAAAAAAAAAAAAAAGGTGGGGAGACAACTCTTATAGTGGTCACTGAGGGACTTAACAGAAGTATGCAAAAGATATGCACATAGAACAGTTCCATTTTGGGCTGGGATATAGCTCAGTGGTAGAGCATGTGCTTAGCAGGCACAGGCCCTATATTTAAATCGTCAACACCGAAAACAGAAATCCCACAATTACTTAACCATCTTTTTCTTAAGGGTTGAATTGTCAGTGTTAGTACTTTTTCACCGTTATACTAATAAATGTAATTAAGAAAAACTCGTCTATGTTCAGTTGCTTTCAAGAGGGAATTCTCCATTTTTATGTTTTTATATACCAAACTTTTTTAAGGGGCCAAGATATTGGTCAATGGTAGAGCATGTGCTTTACATGCACAAGGCCCTGAATTCAGTTCTCCAAGCATCCAAAACAAATCAAAACCAAAATTTTAAAAATAGGTGATTTCAATGAGAGTAACCTGAATAGTTGCTCTGAAAAGTGAGACCAGTAAATATATCTGTCAAAAAGCCCTGTCTGGGCTCAGCAAAAGGAAAAGCTAAATGTAACGAGTTGACCAGGATTTACCAGTGAGGAGTGACAGGAAGATGACAAGGCATTTGCTTGTGAACAAGAAAATCTGAATTCTAAAGGCATTTCAGCCACCCTGTGACCTTCACAGGTTGTACTTCTCCTTGAGTCTTAGTTTTTTAAAATTTAGGTGGGTTTTACGGTTAGTTCAGTTTTTATGGTTTCCACTGTCTTCAGGCCAACCAATCTGTAACCCCCCAAATCCCCAGATTCCACAGGAGCTTGTGAAACTGGCTTACAAGAGAACTGACTGAAACTTCACCCGCGGAACGCCAACTAATCACTCGCAGGCATTTCCGGAAGGCCAGGACAAAGAGTTTGAAGTCCTTGGGAGCGCACTTCCGGATAATTAAAGCTGCGTTTTCGATGTCACTACGCGAGCCGCAGCCGGGTGACTCGACAGCGCGACTGCGCATGCTTCCCGCAGGCGCGAGGCAGGGCGGGGCGCTGGATGGGGCGGGCCGGGCCCCTGACTTGTCTCGCGGTTACTGGGCCAGCGCGAGCGCGCGAGGCTCAGGGGCGGGGCCTCCTAGCCCGTGAAGTCGCGGCAGGTCTCTGCCGAGCGTCGCCGTGTTCGCTGGGCTGGGGTTGTCTCAGGTGAGGAGGTCGCGCCGGAAGTGGGTCTGGCCGTGGCGCCTTGGTGTTGTAAGGAGACTGCGCGGGGATTTGTTGTTAAGGGGGCGCGGCACCACCTTCTTCTCTACACTTCCATTGCAGCAGCCATGGCGAAAGGCAGAGTTGCCGAACGATCGCAGACTGGAGCGCTCCAGACAACCCCAATGGGGGACGGGAACGCGGGGACGCGGGGCCCTGCGGCACCGGGTGGCAGAGACCACGTGAAGGGTGAGTGGACCCAGCATCTGGAGCTGAGGAACTGGCCCAGAGGCCAGTTGGTAGGGAGGGGTTCCGGAGGGGAAAGGACACCAGCGGGTTTCGGGGGGTTTATGGGGTAAGAAGGAGCCTGCTGACGTTTGGGGGCGGGAACAAGAGAATGGGGTACTTGGGCTTAGGCCCCTGCGCAGCTCAAGGCCAGACGCCTAGTAGATGAATCTAGTAAATGCTCTTAATTGAGTTCAGGTAAAAGAAGGAATAACACCGGCTTATTGACGCTTAGAGCAATTGCAAGATTGATAACGAAGCTAGCCAGTTCTGGAAGGAACTTTAGCAATGGTTGCGTTGTTTTTACAGATGAAAATACTGAGGCCCGGGGTGGGTATTTGACTTTGTACGTACAGAGTCACAAAGCCAGAGTGGTAGAATAGTTACGAGCAAGGTCTTGATCTTCCAGGTGCCACTTCCTAGTGCAGGAACACCTGGATTTGAGTCCCTGCTCTGTTATTTACTTGGGACCTTGGACTCAATCTAAATTGTAAAATGGGAATAATCGTATCTGTTTCATTGGTTGACATATGAGTTGAACGAAATTCATATAATGCTTGGCTTATATAAAGTGGGGTCTAAGTAAATGTTAAGTTCAGTTATAGTTAAGGTCACTCATTCCAAAGCTTTTTTATTTTAACTTTTAAAAAAAATTATATGTGTAGTTGGACACAATACCTTTATTTGGTTTATTTATGTGGTGCTAAGGATTGAACCCTGTGCCCCACGCATGCGAGGCAAGCGCTCTACCACTGAGCCACAACCCAGCCTCCCAAAGTATTTTTTTTTTTTTTGTACCGGTTATTGAACTCAGTGTTACTCGACCACTGAGTCACATCCCTAGCCCTATTTTGTATTTTACTTAGAGACAGGGTCTCACTGAGTTGCTTAGAGCCTCGATGTTGCTGAGGCTGGCTTTGAACTCACCATCCTCCTGTTTCAGCCTCCTGAGCCTCTGGAATTACAGGCGAGTCTCTGGAATTACAGACGTGTGCCCCCGCGTCCGGCATTCCAAAGCTTTTTCCCCATTACACCATCCTATAATTTCTCAGGCTTTAAATATTATTGTAAGGAAAAAGTGTACTTTGAAACTAAGTTGATTCCATCTTGGTATGAAATTGTGCATTGCTTTTCAGCACTTGAAATGATTAAGCTCTTTTAAGGGATTTTAAAACTCATAAACTTGAAGTGATTCTAACATATGAACATTTAAATTGTCAGTAGCTCACTCACATTTTTATGTTCCACCACTAGAATGACTAAATTAAAAAACTTAGAAATGTTATTAAAGCATAATTTGCTCTAACGTTAAGGAACAGTGTTTTGAAGAGTACTGCTGAGAGTAACAGAAGTTTTCCAATTAGAGCAGTTCTGAGATTTTCATTTGACTTGAGATGGTGATCAGTTTTTTTTTTTAACCTAAATATATAAAGAAAATAAAACCTTGAAACCCCCGAAGTGCTTTTAAAATGATTTATCATTAGAACAACACATTTGGCACACTTTTTTTTTTTTAATCAAAGAAATTTTTTTTTATTTTTACAGACTGCATTTTGATTCATTGTACACAAATGGGATACAACTTTTCATTTCTATGATTGTACACAATGTAGATTCATACCATTCATGTAATCATACATATACATAGGGTAATACTGTCTGTCTCAGTCTACTACCCTTCCGGTGCCCCACCCCCCATTTTCCTCTACACCATCCAAAATCCCTCCGTTCTTCTCTTGCCCCTGCCTGCCACCCCCCTCCCTTGTTATGTATCATCATCCACTTATCCAGAGACAACATTCAGCCTTTGGTTTTTTGGGCTTGGCCTATTTCACTTAGCATATTTTCCAGCTTTATTCATTTACCAGCAAATGCCATAATTCTTTTTTATGGCTGAGTAATATTCCATTTTGTATATATACCACAGTTTCTTTATCCATTGGTCAGTTGAAGGGCATCTCGGTTGGTTTCACAATCTAGCTATTGTGAATTGCGCTGCTATGAACATTGATGTGACTGCATCACTGTAGTATGCTGATAATTCCTTTGGGTATAAACCAGGGAATGGGATAGCAGGGTCAAATGGTGGGTCCATTCCAAGTTTTCTGAGGAATCTCCATACTACTTTCCAGAGTGGCTACACCAATTTGCAACTCCACCAGCAAAGTATGAGTGTGGCACACTTACTCTTTATGATGATGGTGGAATGACTTTTGCAGAATGTAATCTCTAAGAAGACAAAGGGAAAAGATGTAAAGGACTGCCTCCATGGAGAAGTAGGGAGAAGGAAAGGGAATGTTGGGCTGGGAAACAGTAGACTTAAAGGTTTGTGTAAACTCTTTATATGTGTCAGTGAAGAGATAAAATTGTTACCAAGTAGTGGTTTCTGTTGGGTGGTAGTAGGAGATAAAGGTCCTATTCTGAATGGTGTGAGATTACACTAGGCAAGGGAGTTTTTTTATCTAACCTGTTTTATTAATGATTCCCAGTTTTTTATTTTCCTATTTTTCCTTTTCTTTCTCTAGTTACCATGAGGAGTTCTCTTACTAGGTAAAAGATTTTGGGGACATGATGTATGATAGGGTTTGGTTTACTTGGTAATCAGTTGTTGATGTGATGGTATTAGTAGTTACTTACCAACCTATTTTCCAGGCTTTAACAAATGGTTTTTATTAATTGCAGGTGCTAACGTGGCCTTCAAAAGAAGGAAAGATTTTGAAGAAGAGAGAAAAATTTTAGTAACTCTTGCTTAAGAAAGACATAGTAGGGCTGGGGCTGTAGCTTAGTGGCAGAGGACTTGCCTAACACTTGTGAGGCACTGAGTTTGATCCTTAGCACTGCATAAAAATAAACAAGTGAAATAAAGTCATGCTGTCTATCTACAACTACAAAAATAAATTTTTTTAAAGACAGTAATAAAAGGTTCCTATTAATTCCATGACACCTTAAATGAATTTTTATTTTACTAAGTGACAGAGCTACATAACTTTGACAGTTGTCATCATTAATTTTGAAATACCTTCTACCTGCAGCGTTGGGTGCATTTAGTGGATTCCTTGCTGTGACTCTGGTCTCTAAGGTCTGAACCTAAGAGACTGTGGACGACTTTGAAGACTTGAGCAAGGACATAACACAGAAAGTCTGATTCTACCTCTGTAGACAAGATGTAGAACCAGTTAGGCTCTTAATCTTTTTGAGGGTGCCTGGACTAGAGTGTTACTCTCTTTTGCATTGTTTGCCCTCACTAATTTGTTTAACCAGCAAATTCTCTAATTTAAGAGAACTCCTAGGATTTTTTTTTAGCAAATAGGTCATAACACTTATGAAGGGTATGTAATCAATTTTATAGATAATAATGAGCATTTAAAAAATGGAATAAAAGAGAAAATGTGAGTGCTCTCCATATAGTAGGGGGCAAGTTATTTCTTAAAATCTTTTTTTCCGTTACATAGATTTTGTGTGCATCAGATCTTGATATAAAAATAATTGCTTATTGTAGAATGCAGTCAGAAAAGTTTGAGCTGGGTGTGGTGGCACAGGCCATAATTCCAGTGACTCAGGAGACTGAGGCAGGAGGACTGTAAGTTCAAGCTAGGCCAGCAGCCTATCAAGGCCCTAAGCAATTTAGCAAGACCCTATGTCAGAATAGAAAGGGCTGCCCCAGCAACTTGAGACTGAGGCAGGAGGATCACAAGTTCAAAGCCAGCCTTAGCAACTTAGCAAGGCCCTAAGCAACTTAGTGAGACCCTATCTCAAAAAAGGTGGTGGGAGAGCTAGAAATGTGACTCAGTGGTTAAATGTCCCTGGGTTTGATTTCTGGTACCAAAAAAGAGTATAGTTTTAGAAACTGAATGTGGTTTCTTGGGAGCCTGAGGCAGGAGTCTTGCAAATTCCAGACCAGCCTTGGCAACATAGTGAGACCCTGTCTCAAAATAAAAAGGGCTGCCAATGTAGCTCAGCCTACAATGCATAAGACCCTGGGTTCAATCCCCAGTACTAACAAAAATAAATAAAATAAAAAGTTTGAGAAATACTATCTTTTTTTTTTTTTTTTTTTTTTTTGGGTACTAGGGATTTAACCAGTGAACTGCTACATCCCCAGTTCTTTTTAGTTTTTATTTTGAGGCAGAATCTTGCTAAGGTGCTGAAGGTCTTGCTGAATCACTAAAGCTGGCCTTGAGTTTGAGATCCTCATGTTTCAGCCTTGCTGGGATTACAGGCATGCACCACCTTGCCTGGATTGTTTTATTGCCTTTAGAAGACAATATTGTTCAAAGGTTTATTTAGCTCACAGTTTTGCAGGTTCAAACACATGGCAATTGTATCAACTCAATTTTGGTAAGGACCTCATGGAGGATGTCAGTGGTAAAACTTGCATGGAAATAAGCGATCACATCTTGAGACAGGAAGCACAGAGGACTGAGTGGGACCAAGATCACATTTTTATAACATCTCTGGCAAGGACTACCTTTGGAGGGGAATGCTCCCACCAATGACCTAAGGACCTCCCACTAGCTGCCACCTCCCAAAGGTTCCAGTGCTTCCCAATAGCACCACCCCGTGGACAAAGCCTTCAATCAGTGGACCCTTGGGAGACACATACTATACTATACCATATCAGAAAGATATTAAGGAAAGGATAAAGATTTCAGTCAAAGATGTTTAGGTGATACATGGTGTCCAGGTTGGGTGTGGAGGGAAGATAAATGAGGAGCCCAGCTGACAGGAGAAAACAAAGAGAGTAAGATAATGAAAAGAGAAAAGGTGATATAAGGCTGGGAATGCTTGCTTAGCCTGTGCAAGACCCTGGGTTTGATCCCCAGCCGTGAAAAGAAAAGTGATGAAAACAATGATGAAGGAATGGAATGTTGGAAATCATTCTTTCATTCATTTTATTTCTGTGGTACTAGGGATAAACCCACAGGTACTCCTCCATTGAGCTAGATCCCTAGACTTTTTTATTTTATTTTGAGATAGGGTCTTGCTAAGTTGCCCAAGCCAGCCTAGAACTTGCAATCCTCCTGTCTCAGCCTCCCAAGTTGCTGGGTAGAGGCATGGGCCACCAAGCCTGGATGGAATGTTAAAATGTCCCAAGGTAGAGCAGTACCTGGTGATGTGAGAACATCATGTGTAGCCCTGTAAGTGGGTGGCTAAATTTTCATAGAAATGAAAACCTACGGGGCAGAGTAGATCATTTAAATGAATAGTGAAATCTTTTGGGGTTATGGAGAAGTTTATTATAAGCCAGTCTTCGTTTTTAGTAAACGAGAGGATATACCCAAAAGTGGGTAGATGATTCTGAGTGAGGGTATGTAGGTTGGATGGTAGCACAGTTGCAGGGAATTAAGACTATAAAGAATGAGCTTTTATGTAAGATTGGGAGTGCTGCTGCTTCTACTGCCTATAAAAATGCTTTGTGTGTTATTTAAAAATTGATGGTTTGTATTTTGTAGTTATTTTAGTTATTTAAATTTATATTTTATAATAATACAATTTTTAAATCTTAATTTTTTAAAAATTTAAAGCCCTTGAAATGGTTTACTTCAAACAATGTTAGTGTATTCTGTGACCTTCAAAGACTTCTTAGTCTGTGAACTTATGTCCTGAAGAAAAAATGGATCTTTTCTGTCCTTCATGGTAGAGTCAAGTAGGTATAGAAAACACTGAATGTTGAGAACAGGGGCTAGATGACCAATCAGAGTCATTCCTAAGATCTTGTAGATGTTGGAAGATTTTGCTTTCTAAAATGTTTTAATACGAAAGGAGAGAATTACAAACTACTAGAGGGTAATGGTTAATATATGATTTTTCAGGATGGATTTACATATATTAGAAGTTAAGAGAAATAGTGCATGTAAGAGGGAATGTTGAAGATGTTGGATAAATGGAAGGAGTTGAAGAACAAAATCTTTGGGAAAGAGTGTTGACAGTTAATAAAAAAGATAAGGAGGACAGATAAGGGAAGATAATTTCATGAACAGATAGACATGTGGAGCTTACGAAAGTAGAAGGCAGTGTCATTGGTTGCAGGCAGAGGAAGTTAATAGTTTGAAGGGATTTGGAATTATCTTTTATAGGAGAGTGCTGTAAAAGGATTACTATTTGTCATTGATAACACTGATTGAAGCAAGGAAAGCGTATGAACTTTTTCTAATAGTACCTTTGACCAAGGAGATTGAAAAAGCAGAGAGTGGGATAATTCAGATTAGGAATTAGTGTGATAGAAGATTTGGAAGTTTATAAAGTAACAGTAAGAGTAGCTAAATGCTAATGGGACATGTTATACAGTCATAAGAAGACACATTATAAATATGCATGCTGCAAATTTATATGTAAATTATAAAAAACAAAATTTATAACTTATGTATAAACTATAATTGGATTAAATTCTAGTCCCTGAGTTTATTAGAATTATATGGAAGAAGAATTATTGAGTCATAAATACTAACAACTCCCTATTTACTAGTTTGTGTGAAAGAAAGAAGAGCCTCAATTGAATGTCACTCATTCTTTTTGCATTCTTTCAGTTGTTTTATTGTGTTACTGTTGAACACAATGCTTGAAAAAGTTCGCCTAATTTTAGAGTGAGGAAAATAGATATGTTAAACCTGGAGGTTTGTTTTGTTCAAATGTCTATATATTTCATCATCCAGCTCTAAAACAAGTAACAATTAGAAAGATGTATGCTCAAAGAAAACTGAGAGTAGTTAATGTTCTGTAGTCCAGTGAAACATTGTCTGAACCTTCTTTCCATCTGACTCCTAATGTAGGACTGGTGAGTTTATATGAAGAAAAACATTAGAGTAATTCAGAGCTAACATTCTAAGTCCTTATTTAATTTAAGAGAACTGCATTACCTGTTTAAATCCTTAAAAACGTTTAGCTACATACATATGGGTTAGAATGTTGTTTTCCCATCTTTTATTTTATTTATTTATTTATTATTTTGACCTGTGATTGGCAGAATATATACATATGGAACCTGTGGATACAGATGATTTACTGTATATTCAAACACCATTGGTTGCCGCTCCCCATGCTGATAATTGAATCCAGGCCTTCCTTGTTCAAGGCAAGAACTCATCCACTGAGCTATATCCCCAGCCCCCATCTTTTAATTTTCAGTTAAATTCCTGCTTACTCCATGAACCTTGCCTTCATCACTCAAATTCAGTTACCTTGCTTTCCTATAAACTCAGCCCCTTTTAATTCTGCTATTCCTTGCTCACAGGGTTTGGGGTATACTAAAGTTGGCATCAGCTTCTGAGGAACAGAGGTTGAACATCTTAGATGCTCAGCAGACAAAAGATACACTACATTTGAGTGCATTACTTAAATAGAAGTTCTAAGAAAGGGGGAAGATAACCATTAGTTTTTAGAAGTCATTCTGAGACCACAAATATCATCATAATAAAAAAAAAAAACACTGAAATTACTATTTTTGAAGAGTTTAAGAGATGTCCATAATATTAAATTTTTTGTTAGTCCTTTTTGTGTTCTGGACCTGATTCTAGTGAGTTAAAGCAACAAATTGGGACAAATTAATTCCAGATAGACTTAAAACTTTAAGAAGCAATAGGTACTGGGTGCAGTGGTGGACAGCTGTAATCCCCATGGCTCAGGAGGCTGAGGCAGGCGGATTGCGAATTCAAAGCCAGCCTCAGCAATTTAGCAGGGCCCTAAGCAACTTAGTGAAACCCTATCTCAAAATAATAATAATAATAATGGTAATAATAATAATAATAATGGGGGACAGTTGGGGATATGTCTCAGTGGTTAAGCACCCTGGGTTCAATCCCTGATACTGGGGTGGTGGGGAGGGAGGAGGAACAGGCATCCTGAAAAAATACACATACAATTTATGTGCATCATAATGTGTTTTGTTTTGATGGCAGCCCATAGAAAACTGCCCTAAAATATTTATGAATTACCCTTGCTCCTTTTCCAGTAGAGAGCCTTTTAAGTACATTTAATAATGTATAAAGGACTGGGGATGTAACTCTATGGTAAAGTACTTCTGAGTTCAATCCCCAGTGCCAGAAAGGAAAAAAAGAAAAGAAAGTTTTTAATAGCTAGTACAACTTCCTTCTGTGGGCCTCTCTTTAACCTGTAAAAATAGGGTGGGCCTGGGGGCTGGGGTTGTGGCTCAGTGGTAGAGTACTTGCCTAGCATGTGTGAGGCGCTGGGTTCGATCCTCAGTACTACATAAAAAAATAAATAAAAAATAAAGGTCCATCAAAATAGGATGGGCCAGATTCTTGTTTCTCAAGCTTTAATGTTCATGCAGATAACTGGATATTTTATTAAAATGTAGATTTTGATTCTTAGGTCAGGTGTAGGTGCCTATGAATCTGTATTTGTAACAAGACCAATGTGGTGCAGATTCATATAGTCCACAGAGCACACTTTGAGTGGCAAAGGGCCAAATGATTTCTGTTGCTCTATGTTCAGGATAGAATTTAGCAACATCTTACTAATTCAGTTATGACATATATAAAACTGCCATAATGATCAAGGAATAAAATGTACTCTTTTAGTCAAGACTTTGTGGTTAAAGGGAACAGAAACACTTTAAACCAACACAAATAAAAAGGAAAATTGTCATAAGAATAAAAGAGACCATTTCAGTGGCATCCATGAGTAAGAAATGAAATATAGCCAGGCTTCAAGGGAAGTTCAAAGTGAGAAATCAACAAGTTAGGTATCTCTCTCATTTCTTCTCTGGGTTTCTATAACAGCCTCTCTTACATTTTGTGGTACTTGTCTTCCTTACCATGTTATTGACTATGCCCTCCACTTTTTGACCTTTCAGCCCTAACACTCACTTGCCTTTTATAAACAATAACTCTTTTTCTTAGTTCAAAAATCTCAAGGGGAGGCACTGGGATTTGGTTCAGTGGGTAGAACATTCACCTAGCACTGGATTTACCAGTACCACCCAGTACCACACAATTCTCAGCACTGCATATAAGTAAATAAAAATAAAGGTCCATCAACAACTAAAAAAAAAAATAAAAAATAAAAAAATTTTTTTTTTAAAAACAACAACAAGGGCTGGAGATATAGCTCAGTTGGTAGAGTGCCTGCCTCGCAAGCACAAGGCCCTGGGTTCAATCCCCAGCACCGCAAAAAAAAAAAAAAAAAAAAAAAAAAAGCAACAACAAAATCTCAAGGAGAAAATATAGTCAACCAATAATCATTTGGTAAGATTAAGGCTACTGAGATTGGCCCCTTTGGAGGACCAGGGAAAGTTGTTCTAGGGAAAAAGAATGTGGGTAGAGCAGATAATGATAATATCTGTCTAATATACTTTAATAAACTTTTATAAAGAAGATTTGCTAAATTAGAGGAGTTCAGGCAGTTCAGTACTTTGGTTTAAGATACTTTATAAAAGCATGTATAAAAGCTACATGGCCAGTAGTTGGTGTGTGTGTATGTGGTAGATTCCTTCTCAAGGAACTAAAAATCACAAATCCTAATTAGAGCCCACATATTTTTAAATACCATGTTATCAGTATTATACTGGGATAATGGGAAGAAGGCAATAAAAATTGAGTCACCCACATCTTTACCTCTTACCCAGTGAGCCTAAGTGTGTTAAGCTGTTCTGGTCTCACCACTATTGATTACATCCTGGCACAACAGTTCTGCTCATTTTTCACTTGTTCTTTACTGGATCTCATTGTATATTTTTATCCTGTATATAATTTTTAATATATCAAAGGTTACCTTTTGAGGGGGTGTAAACATTTTCCAATTCTTGGAGTCATAGAGTCACTCAAAACATTACATTCTAAAGTTACATTAGTGGGCTGGGGATATAGCTCAGTTGGTAGAGTGCTTGCCTTGTAAGCACAAGACCCTGGGTTCAATCCTCAGCACTGCAAAAAAATAAAAAATAAAAAAATAAAGTTACATTAGTGAATATGCCCTTAAATCAGATTTAATGTCTTAGTGTTTGGGGGCAAAAATGTGAATCTTAATCTTATCTTTTTTTTTTTTTTTGCTTTGCTTTCTTTCAGAAAAGGCCTGGGCAGAAGCTGGGTCAGCACGAATGTCACTTCTTATATTGGTGTCTATTTTCTTGTCTGCAGCATTTGTTATGTTTTTGGTGTATAAAAATTTTCCTCAGCTTAGTGAGTAAGTATACTCAGAGAGAACTGAAAATGTCTAGATAATATGTGAGATGAAAGTGAATTAAAAGCTGAACTTACTTTAAGCAACAGAACTATCATGATGATTGTGTCTCAGTTCTCATGGCTTATAGCAAGCTCATGTCAGCACTGTTATATAAATACTTGTTTCCAAGACTAGGATTGTGGCTCAGTAGGAGCACTTGCCTAGCGTGTTTGAGATACTGGGTTCAGTCCTCAGCACCACATAAAAATAAATAAAATAAAAGGTGTTATATCCATCTACAATTAAAAAAAAAAAAACTTGTTTCCAAATTTACCTCTTGATTGGCTATGTAAGGTTTTCCTAGCTTTGCTTCTCTAATAAGGCCTCATCTTTCCAGTGGCTTCCAAAATTTTTTTAAAATATAATCACAAAAGAAAAGACATTTTAATATTATGAACCATTTCTCTCTCCCTCACAATTGTGTGTGTGCACTCACGTATTTATTTTGGGGGTGGAGGTTACCAAGGATTAAAACCCTGGGGTATTTAATCACTGAGCCGCATCCCCATCCCTTTTAATTAATTAATTAATTAGTTTATTGATTTTAAATTTTGAGACAGGGTCTCTCTAAGTTGCTTAAGACCTTAAGTTGCTGAGGCTGGCCTTAAACTGGCAGTTTTCTTCTGCCTCCTGAGATTCTGGGATTATAGGCATGTGCCACTGCGTCTGGCTACAATTATAAATAATTAAAATTAAGTAGGACTGAGGATATAGCTCAGTGACACAGTGCATGTTTAGCATGAGCAAGGCCCTGGGTTCAATCCCTAGAAAGGAAAAAACAGCAAATAACAACAATGAAGTTTCATGAAATTGATGGTGTTTCTAGTATTTTCTATTTGTTTCATTTGTTTAGTGTTACTGACCAAGTAAATTTATTTTTATAGTCCAGCCTAGATATTGACTTGTGGTTTGAATAAAATGGTATTCTTTTATTTTTTCCTATCCCTGTTTTCTCCCTTTGTACTCTTCCTTGCTTTAAATTTTTGTCTGCTTTTATTCATCCATTTCCTTTTTACCATAACTCTTGTCTTCTAACTTTTTCCCTCTGTTTTATGGAAATCATCTAGTCTGGATAGATAACTTTTCACTGTAAAAGACTATATCTAGTATACATCCATAATTCCATAACAAAAATCTTGGTAAAATGTGTTTCAGAATTTAGAAATTTTTCACTTTGGAAGGATAACATAATATGTGATACCTCCAGCAGAATCTAGAGTAACATCTCATAATCTAGTACATTAATATCTATGCAAAAAAGCCTGCATAGTAACACTAAACATTATAAAAGACTATGACTAACTTTACTAACAAATTTTTGCTGACAAATTATAAAGAAATTTTAGTTTTCAGAATTTTTTTTTTATCTTAGGAAAGAGATTATGGACCTAAAACCTATTTTAGGAGGTCAAAGTATCCCAGAGCTATTTTACCACCCTAAGACCACCCTGGCATAATCATAGATTATATAAAGAATTATAAAAATATGTTTAGACTTTCAACCAAGGCCAGCCTAATATGGTAGTACATATCTGTGAAATGGGGTTTCAAAGCATTAGAAAGTTTATGTGGCCTCTAAGTTCCTTTTATTCACAATCTGTCCCCATCCCATCCCCGACTGGGGATGAACCCAGGGCCTTGTGCTTGCCAGACAGATGTTATACCACCTAGCTACATTCCCAGTTCCTTATTCACAGTTATTTATGCTTGAAATTTTTATTTAAAAATTTTATAGACTGCATTTTGATTCATTGTATCCAAATGGGGTACATCATTTTGTTTCTATGGTTGTGCACTATGTAGATTCCTACCATTTGTGTAATCATATGAGTACATAGTGTAATGATGTCTGTCTCATTCTATCATTTTTCGTACCCCTCCCTCATTTCCCTTTACGTAGTCTAAAGTTCCTCCATTCTTCTCTCAGTCCTACCCCTGTTATATCATCATCCACTTGAAATTTTAGAGTTAAACTTAATTATTTTTATTTTTATTATTCTTATATATTCATTTATTTTGTGTGGTAATGGGAATCAAACTAAGGAACTGCACATGCTTGGCAAGGACTCTACCACTGAGCTACATTCCTAGCTCTAGTATTTTATTTTCCTACTTCAGTGTAAATGCTTTTAGGATGATGGCATGTTATGTTGCTAAGTTAATATTACTATGATTTAATTTTATATCCTTTCTACTTTTTTATCAAGGAGTAGGAAATAGAATTGATTGAAAGAGGGAAAGAACAGACTCCAAATTAAGGTTGTCTTTGCTCCCAGTCTTCTCTAAGAATGATAACATATTACTTGTATAAAGTAATGTACTATTACAAGCCTTTTACGTATGTGCATATGTGCATGCCCATGCATGCATACTCAGATAGAATCTTTTTATTTATTTATTTTGGTATTGGGGATTGAACCCAGAGATACTTGACCATTGAGCCACATCCCCAGCACCCAACCCTTGGCCCTTTTTTATATTTTATTTAGAGACAGGGTGTGGCTGAGTTACTTGGGGCCTTGCTGAGTTGCTAAGGCTGACTTTGAACTTTGATCCTCCTGCCTCAGCCTCCTGATCTGCTGGAATTACAGGTGGGTGCTACCATGTTGGGAACCAGGTATTTTTATAGGATTTAATAAAGCAGCATTCATTCAGCTGGGCATGGTGGCGTATTCCTGTAGTTCTTGCTACTCAGGATGCCGAGAGGGGGAAGATCACTTGACTCCACATTTTGGGACCAACTGGCAACAAAAGTGAGAACCTGGCTCAGCGGTTAGTAAATAAAATAAAAAAGCAGCACTCTATCATTGTTCTACAGAGTGCACAAATAAGCACAAATACATATTGAACATAAGAATGACCCTGGGTTTGTAGCTTGTACCACAACTTGAGAAGCTGAGGCAAGAAGATTGTGAGTTTGAGGGCAGCCTCACAACTTAGCAAGACCCTATCTCAAAAGAAAAGGGCTGAGAATGTAGAGTGTCCCGGAGTTCAATCTCCAGTACCATTAAAACAACAACAACAACAACAATAACAACAACAACAAAAAACAACCAAGTCACAAAGATGATTATTTGAGGCTTTTACAAGTAAGAAATCCAAACAAGGCACCAAATTTAAAGTAAAATTAACAGAAAAGGAAAAGTGTTTAACTTTTTTCCTGAACTCTGAACTGAAATGTTTCAGAAAAGTTGTGAATGGTAAATTTGTTGAAAGCTTTACTAATTTCCATTTTGAATGATTACTGATTTCAGATTATCAAGAGGATTAACCAAAATGATGTCAAATATGTTTTTAATATGCTAACATCAGTGGTTCATTTTTTAATGGTAAACTTAAATTTTAAGCTAATTATTGGAGGAAATGTTTTTAACCTTAAGTTTGGGTCATCCTAGACTTTCATATGTAGATTATATCTTGAGAGAAATTTAAAAACAATTAATTTACAGACTTCTGAACATGAAAAAATTGTTAATTTGACTTTAACAGAGATTAGGACATCAGATCATTTTGGCTAAAACTCTGTTTTGATCTTAACTTCGATTTTATGATGGCAAAATTCTATTTAAAAATTTTCACTTTAATTTTATTTCTTTAGAGAAGAAAGAGTGAATATGAAGGTTCCCAGAGATATGGATGATGCCAAGGCGCTAGGAAAAGTTTTATCCAAATATAAGGACACCTTTTATGTACAAGTTCTTGTAGCTTATTTTGCTACATATATTTTGTATCCTTTAAACTGAAAAATGCTTTTTAGTTTTGTTCAAGAAAAGGTTTAAAAGATCTGCCATTTACTTATATGTAATCATAAATTATTTTTCCTCTTAAAAATTGTTAATGCAGTGTTACAATACTAAAAAAAATGAAAATGGAAAAATATACTTTAATCTTAACTCATTTTTATTAGTTACCAATTTTTTGGTTTTCTGCTTGTTACTTATTAAATATTTTCCCTTATTATGAATATTTATTTTATCTATTTTTATTTATAATTATTTTAATTTTAAAAATCAAATTATTTGAGTTGTTACATATCATTTTTAAATGTATTCTGTTAGTTTTGGAGGTACTATTGACTTTCATTTATTTGCTTTTATAGATATTGTCTTATAAATCTCCTTTGTTCTTTCCCTTTAGAAATTTCTTTTGCAAAAGTTCTGAAGAAAATAAATATTCAAAGGAATTTCTTTGTTTTATAGAAATGAATGTTGTATTTTTTTTTTCATTTATTATTTTGTTTTTTTGGGGGTGCTAAGAATTAAACCCAGTGCCTCAAACGTGCAAGGCAAGTGCTCTACCACTGAACTACAACCCCAGCCCTATCTTTCATTCTTAAATAGTTTGTTTTCCAAATCTTCTTGGTTAACAGAAGATATTACTTCCTGATTTTGTAAATGTTACTTCACAACACGAACAGTCTGTTTTGGGAAACTATTTATAAAGTTATTTAATTGTACACACCCTGTCAATAAATCCACAACTGCCACGCATAGTGGCAAATGTTTGTGAAAATTTTAAGCTAGGTTTTGTTTTTTTTGTTTGTTTGTTTGTTTGTTTGTTTTTTTAAGACAAATTAACTATGTTGTTAATTCTGTTTAAGTATTTATATTTTTTCTTCCATTTTTATTTCCTGAATTAATTTTGGTTTGTTGGATTTTTCAACCTTTTCTCCTGTGAAATTTAATATCATTTTCTTTTTTTTTTAATCTGTTCTTAGTTGTACATGATAGGAGAATGAATTTTGACATATGTAAGTGGAGTATAACTTCCCATTTTGTGGTTGTACATGTTGTGGAGTTATAGCATTTTCTTTTCTTGGACTTATAATGTGTCAGATGTTACATGTTTCTACAGCTGATTAACTTATGCATTTTTTGAGTATATATGTAAATATATTGGAGAAGTTACTCCTAGCATAAGCAATTTAACACATAGGTTTACAAAATGTTTCGCTGCTGTTATGAACATTGTTTACCCACCTGGTGAAGATGGATTTGTATTTAGGTAGTGTGCTGTAGATGGGTACTTTTTTTTTTTTTTTTTTTTTTGCTATCCTCCCTATTTGTTATTAGAAAAATTAAAATCTGGAGCAAATTTGAGGAATAAATTCTGTGCACCTTTCTTCTTGGCAGGCTGTTTTGGGAAGCTATTCATGAAGTTATTTAATTGTGTATAAACTGTCTTAAGAAATCTATTACCTGCTGGGCATGGTGGCATATGCATGTAATCCCAGCAACCCAGGAGGCTGAGGCAGGAGGATTGCAAGTTCAAGGCCAGCCTCATCAATTTGGTGAGGCCCTAAGCAACTTGGTTAACCCCTGTCTCAAAATAAATAAAAAGGACTGGAGATGTAGTAAAATGCAGTGGTAAAATGCCAATACATTTGATATAAAATTTTAAGTAAGATACTGGTTAATAATATTATCAATTCAGTAGGTTTTGATTTCTTATAAAATAGTTAAATCTTTATTTTCTTATTATTTATACTTTTGAATGTTATAAAGATACTTTCAACTCAGTGAACGAACGGGAAATACTTTATCTTTGGGCATGTAAGTTGTAGTTTACTAGTGCAGGACTGATTAATAGAAATAGTTGGGAAGCCACATTTAATTTTTAAATGTTCTGGTAGGCACATTAGAGAAAGTAAAGAGGAACACCTGAAATTAATTTTACAAATGGTTTTACTTGAATCAGTGTAGTAATATTTTATCATTTCAACGTTGATCAGTATAAATTTTCATGTGAATGTGCTGGAGAACCCCAGGCCTCTCCTATGCTAAGCATGTACTGTACCACTGAGCTACACACCAGCCTTTAAAAAATTTATTGCTGAGATATTTCAGCATCCTTTTTTTCATACCATTTCTTTGAATTGTGGTATGTATTTTACATTCATAGCACATCTCAATTCAGACTTGCCGTGTTTCAGTGTTTAATAGCAGTATATGGCCACTGTATTCAGCAGTGCAGTGCTAATACCTTCTTGAATAAAAACTAATTTAAAACTTTTGGGTATAAATTATATTTTTATGTTGTATTCCTTATTTTAACCCTAGCTTTTATTCATTCAATTAGTTTTTTTAAAGCGCTGATTATATGCTAAGTACAATTCTAGTGTTTTGAGTTTTCAAAATCAGAGCAACTATTTTCAACTGGAATAATAAGGAATGGTGGGTAAAGAAATAGCACAGTTCTGGGCTGGGAATATAGCTCAGTCGGTAGAGTGCCTGCCTTGCAAGCACAAGGCCCTGGGTTCAATCCTTAGCACCGCAAAAAAAAAAAAAAAAAAAAAAAAAAAAAAAAGAAGAAGAAGAAATAGCACAGTTCTTCTATATAGAGCCAGTCTAGAGTAGAGCTTCTCAGCACAGGGTACTACTAGGGAGTGGTCAATAGTCCAATTTAGCTGGAGTGCAGAGCATAAGAAGGGGAGGACTGAAAAATTAGTATAGGAATCTGGGCAGTTGTGCTCAATTACAGGGGACTTTGAATACCAGGCTAAATAATTTAGAATATTCACTTGGAGTCCAGGACCTTGGTGCATACCTGTAATCCCAGCCACTTTCACAGGAGGATCTCGAGTTCAAGGCCAGCCTTAGCAACTTAGTGAGACACTGCCTCAAAATGTAAAAAGATAGCCAGCATGGTGGCACACACCTGTAATCCCAGTGACATGGAGGCTAAACCAGGAGGATCGTGAGTTCAAAACCAGCCTCACCAAAAAAGCAAGATGCTAAGCAACTCAGTGAAACCCTGTCTCTAAGTAAAATACAAAATGAGACTAGGGATGTGGCTCAGTGGTTGAGTGCTCCTGAGTTCAATCTCCAGCCCTGCCCCCGCCCCCAAAATGTAAAAAGATATGGGCATTTAGCTCAGTGCTGGAGTGCCCCTTAGATCAACCCCAGTACTGCAAAAGGACAAATATATGATTCCACGTATATGAAATACCTAGAATGGAAAAATTCATAGAGATAGAAAGACTTCAAAGAAATCTTAGATTTTTTTTAGTATTAATATTGTTAATAATAATATTGTTACTCATGTATTTTACAATGTGGAAAAGTTTCAGTATGATATTACTAACATTATGTAATTTTTAAATTTTTTTGTTTTTGTCAATGGACCTTTTTTAAAATTTATTTATATGTGGTGCTGAGAATCGAACCCAGTGCTTCATATATTCCAGGCAAGCGCCCTGCAACTGAACCACAACCCCAACCCGTATTATATATTTTTAGTAATATGTGAAGCAAACAGGTAATTATGTTGAGGTCATTAAGAACCAAGAGTTTAAGCTGAGTGTGGTGGCACATGCCTGTGATCTTAGGAGCTCAGAGGAGGATCACAGGTCCAAAACCAGCCTCAGCAATTTAGGGAGACAGTAAGCAACCTAGCGAGATCCTGTCTCAAAATAAAAAAATTTTCAAAAGGACTAGGAATGTGTCTAGGGGTTAAGCATCCCTAGGTTTAATACCTGGTAACAAAACAAAGCAAAACAAACCCCCCAAAATTGGAAATTAAAAATAGACTAGATATTTATGACAGTAAAAAGTTATAGTTAATTTCTTCAAGTGTGGCAATGAGATGTTAAAATGAAATGGACCCCTTTAATGATGTTGATATAGAACATTTATACTAGTTTCTGTACTTTCATATATTTGAAAATTTCCATAATAATGTCTTAACCACTGAGCCACATCCCCTGTCCTTTTTAATATTTTATTAGAGACAGGGTCTCTTAAGTTGCTGAGGCTGGCTTCAAACTTATAATCCTCCTGCCTCAGCCTCCCAAGCTGCTGGAGTGTATTATTATTTTTTTTAATGGAATTATCTATTAGACTATGGAAAATTTGAGACTGACATTTGATTAGAAAGGTTGAATCAGTGAAAATTCAGAATTATTAGGATATAACTGATATTTGGCTGATATTTGAAGCCATGGAAATGACTGCATTTTTTCCAAGGAAAAGGAAAGTTCTGCTAACAGAATGTTAGAGAATTCCCAGATTTGGGGACAAGGAGAAAAAACCTAAAGAACAAGTGATCTGTAAAGTAGAAGAAAGTACAGTTCACTGACCTTGAATTTCATGTGAGAGGAAGTTTCTCTGCTAGGGTCTCTAAAAGATGATTGCTTTTTGGTATTTATAGTTTAACAAATGGTCAATTGGTCAATGTAAGAGTTAGAGGCCTTATGGCTGAGGAGGAGTTTTTTTTTTTTTTTTTTTTAAACACTTTTGAATATCATTTTACTTTACCTTTTAATAAATCATCTTAGGAGTGGAAAAGGGGTCCAGACCAAAACTGGGAATCAGAAGACAGTAGAAAAAGTGTATCTGTTTTTAAAATAAGATGTGATTTTTGCTATATATGATCATCCTTTTTTTTTTTTTTTTTTTTTTTTTCCTTCTTGGTATTGGGGATTGAACCCAAGGGTGCTTAACCACTGAGCCACATCCCCTATCCTTTCCTATATTTTATAGACAGGTTTTATGTTTAGAGACAGGGTCTTGCTGAGTTGCTTAAGGCCTCACTAAGTTGCTAAGGCTGACTTTGAACTTGTGATCCTCCTGCCTCAGCCTTCCCAGCTGCTGGGATTTAGGCGAGTGCCACCACACCCAGCCCTGTCCTTTTTTTAATGAGTAGTTAATTGAAGTAACTTTCATAAATTCTTATAAATAAATCCTTGTTAATCTTATGTATACCTAGATTTCCAGAAATCTTGTTTCCTGAAACAAATGCATTAGAGAAGCATGTTATTTAAGATTACTGAAGACTTTGTTTTTTTTTTTCTTTTTTTGCCATATGTGTTCAGTGCCTCATCTGGTACATGTTGGATATTTATCTTGTTTTTTTTTTTTTTTTTTTTTTTTTTTTTCTTAAATAGCATAATTTTATTAGCACTGTGTTTATTAATTGTATTTTGGTGTTTATTGTTTAGTAAATTATCAACTTAGAAGCAATTATAGCTGAGGAGTCATATTTTATCTTTTAATACAGGTTGAACATCCCTAATCCAAAATATCCAGAATCCAAAATGTTCCAGAATCTGAAACTTTTTGAGTGCTGACATGACACCAAAAGTGGAAAATTTCCCTTCTGATCTCAGGTGATAGGGTTCAGTCAGAACATAGGCACACTAAAATTACTGTGTAAAATTACCTCCAGGTTATGTGTATAACATAGATGTGAAACAAATGAACTTTGTCTTTAGCCTTAGTTCCTATCCCTGAGATAGTGTGTGTATGGTACAAAATTTTAAAATTCTGGAAAAATCCTGAAGACTTCTGGTCCCAAGCACTTTGGGTAAGGGATTCTCAACTTTTACTGAAATATGGATATAATCGCATTAACATTATCATTTCTATATTTATACTTTTTTCCTGAAATGCTAGATTTGTCTTTTTAAAATTTCACTTAATTATGTTTTAATCCTTAACTTAAAAGTTAACAGCTTGCAAACATTTGCTATTCCAGGCTCTATATTTCTCAGTATACTCTCAGGGTTTCTTTATCCCTTTCCGCTAGCCTTATTTCTTGTTTGTTTGGTAAGTATCCCACTGGACTATTTAAGCATAAATTCATTTATTTAAGAGTCGTAAGTGGTATGTGTGAAGTCCCTCAGTAAGGTGGTGTTATGGATTGTTTTCTAAAGCAAGGTTATTGTAGACTTATTATCTTATAAGCTGTTTTAGGCTTTTTTTCCCTCCCTATTGTTTTATAAGTCAGGTAGTTTAAGAATATTGGTGAGCACAGTGAGTTAAGTCTCAGGGATGCAGGAAGCGTTTTTAAGCACAGCAGTTGACAAAAAATGGTGCCTGAAATTGTATTCTTAGGCTGAAAGTTTAACCACAACTGGTAATTTGTTTTGGGTGGTCTCATTTGAATTACAGTACTTGCAGAGTATCCTCTTCATCCCCAAAAGAAGTCAATGAGTTGAGCTTTTCTTCAGGTGAATGTATCCATGTGAATAAGATGGAAAAATAGAAAATGCTTGTGGCTTATTATTATTTTCCAGTGTTCCGGACTTGGTGCCTCATTCTGCTATATGCTCTCCTATTTAGTTGGAAGACCAGTTGTATATAAATATCTAACAGAGAAAGCAGTAAAATGGTCACAGCAGGTAAACATTTTTTGTTTTGTTTTTAAATATTTTTAGTTGTAGATGGCCACAATATGTTTATTTTGTTTATTTACGTGGTGCTGGGGCTCGAACCCAGTGCCTCGCACGTACTAGGCAAGTGCTCTATCTACCACTGAGCCATAACCCCAGGCCTTGTTTTGTTTTTGAGACAAAATCATGCTATGTTACCTACACTGGGCTCCTGCCTTGGCCTTAGCCTGCCAAGTGGCTGGGATTTCATGTGTGTGTCATTGTGTCCAGGTTACTTTAAAATTATGTAATACAATTTTGGTTAATTGGGAGTTCAATGTGTAGTTTCTACATAAGTTTAACATTAATTTAATTTATATAGAAAGTACATACATTTATTTATGTATTAAATCAGATAGTGAAACTTTATGCTTAAAAGTAATTTAGATAATAAGTATTATCTTTTGACCAAAACATCAAGTGCTATGCTAATATGAATTTTTATTTATTTTTCAGTACTGGAAATTGAAGCTTTGAGATAGGGTTTTAACTGGGCATGGTGGCACATAATTGTAATCTAAGTGACTTAGGAGGCTAAGGCAAGAGGATTCCAAGTTCAAGGCCAGCCTCAGCAACTTAGCAAGCCCTTAAGTAACTTAGTGAGACCCTATCTCAAAATAAGTAAAATGGGCTGAAGCTGTAGCTCACTGGTGAAGTTCCCCTGGGTTTAATCCCCAGTACCAAAAAGAGAGAGAGAGAGATAGGGTCTTGCTAAGTTGCCAGGCCTAGCCTTGAACTTGAGATGTTTCTGCCTCCTGAATCACTGCAGGTGCAGGCATGTACCTCTGCTCCTGACCATAATTTTATAAGCAAGTTTTTGTACTTGCAGTGATTATTTTATTTATTGATTTATTTTTTGTGGTGTTCAGGATCAAACCCAGGACCTCCTCATGAAAAGCATAAATTCTGCCTCTGAGCTATATACCATTAGACCCTCTGAAATGATCCTAATTCTTTGTCTTCATAAATTCAATCAACAGAGAAGTTCAGGTGTCAGTATGAAGGTATCCACATAATTAGACACTTCATCTGTTTTGTGTTGATGCAACATGCAGTTGCTGAAAAACTTGTATCAGCCACCTCTCCTAATGCATGTTATCAGTAGAAAGAATTATTATCTTCAGTCAGGATCTCTGCAAAGACTAGCAATGGTATGTACAAACCTTGCTACACAGAGAAGGCTAACAGTATTGTAAGCAAATCCTATTTTTTAAAAAAATCACAAGGAACAGACTATTATATCTCACAGGAATTTGTCAGCTCATTGTCCCCCTTTAAAGATTAGGAACTTAAGAGCAATAGTCTAGAATCTTATATCTAGACTTCTACTCTAGTGCTCTTTACATTATATCAGTAATGAAAATTAAAGTAGTTTTACCATTTAAGTTTTTCTTTGGAATAGCTCTTTTGTGTAAGATTAAAAGTTAGTCACTTGAGCTGGGTATGATGACGCACACCTATAATCCCAGCAGCTTGGGAAACTGAAGCAAGAAGATTACAAGTTCAAAGTCAGCCTCAGCAACTCAGTGAGACTCAGCAACTCAGTGAGACCCTGGTTATTTAGATCAGTAGTTAAACACCCCTACCCCTTCGTTCAATCCCTGGTACCAAAAATAGCTGGTCACTCCATATCATGTACCTCCACAAGATGGGATCCTAATTAGAATTAGATATACTGCATGTATATAAGATATATCAAAATATACTCTACTGTCATGTGTCATGTATATCTAAAAAGAAGAAATATGGGAAAAATAGTTATAGAAATAAAAATAGTTATAGAAATAAATTCACGAGAAAAACAAAATGAAACAAAGTTGGTCAAAGGTAATATAGACTAATCAGTGTGTATTTAATCAGCTAAATGTTTCCACATACTTATTTAAACTCATTTATCAGCAATGAATGAATTCACTCATGATTATCTGGAATTTTTAGACATTGGGAGCTGGGGTCTGAAAATTTAGCTCCTTGGTAGAGTGCTTTCTTAGCTAGTGTGAGGCCCTGGGTTCATTCAACACCTCCCCACATACACATACACATACACGTACACACACAACTAAATTTGTTGTGATATAGTAGTTCATTACATTGTAGAAAGGTAAAGGCATTAAAAATTGACCACTTGATAGGTATGCTTTATCTAGTTTTCATATGTTTAATTTTGGCATTTTGGGTGTCAAATATCTTTGAGCCATCATAAAGCTAATGTAGAACTTTAGAGGCATAACATTGATCAGAAAGCCTAATTTAAAAACAAAAGTCATGTTATTTAGCTATGGTAATGAGCATTTGGTATATAGTTTTGTCATTTTCAAATTCTATTTTAATCACTTCTATTGGATAAATTCTGAAATATCAGGGACAAGAATTTGAAATAAGGTGTTCCATAAAGCATCTTATTTTCAAAAGTGTCATTATCTGATGCTAATTATCTTCTTTCTTATGACAGGTTGAACGTCATAGAGAACATCTCATTAACTATATTATATTTTTGAGAATAACACCATTTCTGCCTAATTGGTTTATTAATATTACATCTCCTGTGATAAATGTGCCATTGAAAGTTTTTTTTATTGGCACTTTTCTAGGTAAGGCCTCTAGTGCATGCTATGTTAGAGCTCATTGTGTATGTATATCCACAATGTCTAGCTGGCCTAGATTATATGCTGTGTGCATACTTGCCAATGTCATATAAACTCTTGGGCACAAAGCCTGGCCTGTATAAATTGATACTCAGAAATGTTTGTGTTGATTTTAAGTGTTTTGGGTCACCTCTTTGTTTTATTTTATGTTTTTATTAAATTTTAAATAAATTAAATTTTATTAAATTATTTTATTAATTTTTGGTATGGGGGATTGAACCCAGGAGCACTTTACCACTGAGCTACATTCCCAGTGTTTTTATTTCTTTTCTTTTTTTTTTAAATTTTTTTATTTTGAGACAGGGTCTCACCAAGTTGCTGAGACTGGCTTTGAACTTGTGATCCTCCTGCCTCAGGTGCCAGATTGTTACCTCTTCAAAGACCACTTTCTATTGTTTATTGCTTTGATGATACAGGATTAAGCAGAACTTTTTTTTTTTTTTTTTTTTTTTTTAAACCACCAGTGCTGGGGATTGACCCCAGGGCCTTGCTCATGCTGAACTATCACTGAACCATACCCCTAATCTAAGTAAAACTTGGGAGTTTTTATTCTCTTTTTCTTCTAATCAAGTATTAAAATGTTGAACTTTTAATTTCAGTAGCGGATTGATCCTGTTTTTCATTGTATTGAAGTATTACCAAAGTGATTTCTGGAGGCAAGATCAGCAAACCTTTTTGCTTTCAAGGACCTGACACTTGACTTTGAAATTAATCAGTAGACATGAAGATTCATTTATATTTTGTGAATTTTTGTGGTTCGTTAATAAGAGTGCTCTGCTTTTCTTTCCAATTTAAATTGTTTAGCTATAATAAGCAGATGTTTCATATTAAATAGCTCTTAAAGCTTAATACTATTGAAATTAGACCTTTTTGAAGAAATAATAAAAATCTTTTTAGTGTGTTGCTGGGGATTTTCAAAATCAATTTTTTATTGCTACTATTTATTTATTTATTTATTTATTTATTTATTTAGTGATCCTGAGGATTGAATCCAGGTCCTTGCTCATACTAGGCACTACTGCCCCTGAGCTGCAACCTTTTGCTACTTTTGCTACTTTTATAAAAAATTCATTGGGGATATAGCTCAGTTGGTTGAGTGCTTGCCTCTCAAGCACAAGGCCCTGGGTTCAAATCCCCAGTACCGCCAAAAAAAAAAAAAAAAAAAAAAAAAATTTATGAGCAATTTTATTAATATGGATATCTTATCTCCTTGTTTTACAGGTGAAATAGATAGAAATTTAGTTTTTTTTTTCCAGCTTGTTTTGATTTTTAATATGTTCATTCCTTGTGTACTCTTGTATAACATGGTCTTTCTACCGTGTTTTGAATATGTTTGCATGTCAGTGTGTTTCCTGCCATTTCATTTTTATTTGAGGTATATTTAATTTATTCAGTTTTTGTTTCCTTTTCTTCTAGTACTGGGGATGAAACCCAGGGCCTTGCATATGCTAGGCAAGTGCTCTACCCATGAACTACATCCTCAACCTTATCGTTGAAGGTTTAGATTATTTGTAGATGTTTATTAAAAGGTATTGATAAACTCTTTAAAACTTGATTTTTACTCATGTACCTTATTATTTCCTACATTTGAAATTGCTAGATCAGAGCACTTTTTTTTTTTTTTTTTTTTTTTTTTTTTTTTTTACATATGTGGTACTGGGACTTGAACCCAGGGCTTCATGCATGCTATGCAAGTGGTCTACCCCTGAACTACTTCCCTAACCCTTTTTATTTTATTTTGAGACAGTCTTACTAAGTGGCCCAGTTGGCCATGAATTTGTGATGTCTCTATCTCAGCCTTCCAAGCCGCTGGATTATAAGCATGTACCACCGGGCCTGATTACATTTTTCCCCCACTTAAACTACTGATAATTGCTGTGAAACTGTTCTTGATTTTGTTGTTCATTATCCTTAAGAGGTTATTTTGAAAGATTAATTCTTTATGTAGGCATAAACTTGAGGAACTCTGGATTCTTAATGATTGTCTTTCCAAAATGGAAATAGCTGTATTCTTATAAGAAATTTTGTGCACAGAAATTTTTAACTTAAAAAAATTCATGGTTTTTGCTATAAACTTTTTTTTTTTAGGTGTTGCACCTCCCTCTTTTGTAGCAATTAAAGCAGGAACAACACTGTACCAGCTTACAACAGCAGGGGAAGCTGTTTCCTGGAACTCAGTATTTATTTTGATGATTTTGGCTGTTCTTTCTATTCTGCCAGCCATCTTCCAAAAAAAACTAAAGCAAAAATTTGAGTGAAAAATCATCTGGGTTTGGTTTTGCTATCATCATCATCGTCGTCATCATCATCTTCTCAGGATTAGCAGGTGCACCTATTTGTTTTTAAATCACCTCTTCAGTAATTGAAACAAATTTCTAAAATAATATTTCCCATCAGACAGAATAATGCATTTAAGTATCAAGGTGGAAGAGGAAAGTAAAAATAGAAATTGATATACTATGAAAATATTGTCATCAATAGTTGTTATAGACATAAATTATTGTACCAAGAGTAGCTATAGATAAATACTGTAATAAGAGCATGGTAGGAATTCTTGGTACAACTGATTCATTCAAGTTAATATTTTCTCTCTTGTCTAATTACTAAAATAGTGGTGCAATTCTTGGTAATATTTGCCTTCTTTCAGAGCTTAAACTGGATAGCTAAAATTTCAAAGATATTTGCTTTTTCTCTTTTTGCTTTTGATGTAATGAATTTGTTTAGAGGTTACATCCTCATAGACCACTGAGCATGGAATGGATATCAAGTTATCTATTTTGTTAATTTTATTTTTATTTCTCTTATAGACTTTTATCATGGATTAGTCTGGCAATTTAAATTCTGGCCAGTCTATTTTCATCCTTTTTTCTACCTTTTACAATATTTGCACCCTTATATAAAAAAATGAGAATTTCATGAGAACTATCATATTGGTGTTGATAATTTATATTCAGATAATATTTTGTTACAGTGTCTCTTTAATATCTCAAAAGGGGCTCTAAAAAGCAAACACTCGAAGCTCATAGTTTTTAGACATTAGAATAATTATTTTATATTTTGAAACAATGGCAGCACGGCACTAGTGGTTAAATGTAGTTTATTTGTTCCAATGACTGTAAAATTTACCTCATTTATTTATTAGTCTGGTCATTAAGGAATGTATTATGTAATTATCCTTTTTATGCATGATATACCTAGAAGAATGCCTTGTTTTCTTATGGATGGCTTTTTTGTTTGGGACTGCTTTTGATTAGTACAGTTTCCCAATTTAGAGCTTTTACTTTTCTAACTCACAAAAGTAACTTCTCATGTGGTAACTATTATATTTAAATAGTTCTGGAAAAACTAAACCACTCTCTACTGCTTGATTAATGGTAATGCCCTTGGTTCCTTGTATCCAGGACACAGCCATTCTAAAGTACTCTCTCTGTCAATTTTAGCTTCATCCCAAGCCTGTCGTTATGTTTAAAAGTGCTTTAGCTGTGTGAAAAATCCTTATATGTTTTCATTGTGAGAAGATCATCCTTAAAACCTGTTTCTACTACATGACGTGGACTGATTCATTTTTTATATCACAGTATTAACAAATGAATTTATTGTAAATACAAAGAAAATATATTAATATAGTAGTCTTATGTCATTTGACCTATTGTGCAGAATTATTTATTGTTACTTTTAGCAATGTTTTTTTTCTTATTGACCAGAATCTGAACAATAAAGCTTTTGTTATTTTTACAAATGAATTTAAAACAAAGCCTTTTGGGACAAAGTTCACTAAATATTACCATATAAACTGTAATTGAGCAAAATTTTATCAGACTTTTAAAATAAAAGAGCTTGGACTCAGGAGAAGCCTATTTACTCTGGTGTGTGCACATTGTACTTACTCTATTATCAGAGTATTTTCTTCATCTTTATTATAGACCCTTTACTAGTTATTTTTCCTGTTAGAAAACTATAGTTGTTACTTTAAATAATGGTATATTTTCTTCTCATAAGAAAATAGCCAGTGTTTCCAGATTCCTCATCAGAGACTTCATTGGGCTATACCCCAAATGTACTTGGTGGCCTGTATACACAGTCACAGAATTGGCCTAGGCCAAATGTAAAGTCAAGCTTCAGCCATCTACCTGCAACATTTTTTTTTTTTTTTTTTTTTTTCTTTTGGTGCTGGGGCTTGAACTCAGGACCTTGAGCATGCCAAGCATGCATTCTACCTTTGAGCTATACCCCCAGCCCCTTTGGCCACATCTGAAAGACAGTTACGTAGTAATAGCCACAAAAGAGCAAGCATCTGCAGTGGGTAGGCAAGCAAGGATAAATAAATAGAAAGTTGACACACTAAGAAAGTGAGGCCCTTCCCTTTTTACTTAATTCTCTCTCTCTAGAGCTGTTACTTTGAGTGTAAAATATCTAAGATACTTAATAAATGCAAACTAAAATGTAATAATAATAATAAAATATACTGGACAAACTTAAATGTCATCCTTGGGATTTATTTTATGGAAATACTTATATTTAAAACAACTTTGTTGAATAAAGGTATATTCTCTTGATGTCGTTGTTACTGTTATTTTTTAGTACTGGGGATTGAACCCAGGGGTACTGTTTCACTGAGCTACATCCTATTCCCAGTCCTTTTTATTTTTTATTTTCAGATAGGGTCTCACTAAGCTGCTGAGACTGGCCTCGAATTTGCAATTGCCCTGCTTCAACCTCCTAAGTCGTGAAATTCTGCTGTACATTTTTACCACTAAGAATAAAAAAACTGTAAAATCTTTACTTTTTTATTTTTTAAGGAAACAACTAAGCTGGGTACAGTCACACATGCCTGTAATCCCAGGCTGACACAAGAGGATTGCAAGTTCGAGACCAACCTCAGCAAAAATAAAAAATAAAAAGGGCTGGGAATGTGGCTCAGAGGTTAAACATTTCTGGGTTTGATCTCTGGTACCAAAAAAAGGGGCACCAGCAATGGAGAAAAGATAGCCTGTTCAACAAATGGTGCTGGGAGAATTGAAAATCCATATGCAACAGAATGAAACTAAACCCATATCTCTCACCATGCATGAAACTAAACTCAAAATGGATTAAGGACCTCGGAATCAGACCAGAGACCTTGCATCTTATAGAAGAAAAAGTAGGTCCAGAGCTTCAACATGTCAGCTTAGGACCAGAGTTCCTCAACAGGACTCCCATAGCACAAGAAATAAAAGCAAGAATCAATAACTGGGATAGATTCAAACTAAAAAGCTTTCTCTTAGCAAAGGAAACTATCAGCAATGTGAACAAAGAGCCTACAGAGTGGGAGAAAATCTTTGCCAATCATACTTCAGATAGAGCACTAATCTCCAGAATCTATAAAGAACTCAAAAAACTCTACAGCAAGAGTGCAAATAATCCAATCGACAAATGGGCTAAGGAAATGAATAGACACTTCACAGAAGAAGATCTACAAGCAATCAACAAACATGGAAAAATGTTCAACATCTCTAGTAATAAGAGAAATGCAAATCAAAACTACACTAAGATTCCATCTCACCCCAATTAGAATGGCGATTATCAAGAATACAAGCAACAACAGGTGTTGGCGAGGATGTGGGGAGAAAGGTACACTCATACATTGCTAGTGGGGATGCAAACTAGTGCAGCCACTCTGGAAAGCAGTGTGGAGACTCCTTAGAAAACTTGGAATGGAACCACCATTTGAGCCAGCTATCCCACTCCTTGGCCTATACCCAAAGGACTTAAAATCAGCATATTACAGAGATACAGCCACATCAATGTTCATAGCTGCTCAGTTCACAATAGCCAGATTGTGGAACCAACCTAGATGCCCTTCAATTGATGAATGGATAAAGAAACTGTGGTATATATATATATACAATGGAATATTACTCAGCCATAAAGAATGATAAAATTATGGCATTTGCAGGCAAATGGATGAAATTGGAGAATATCATGCTAAGTGAGCTAAGCCAGTCTCAAAAAACCAAAGGACGAATGGTATTGCTAATAAGTGGATGATGACACATAATGGGGGGTGGAAGGGGTTAGTGTTAGGGTTAGAGTTAGGGTTAGGGAGGGGGGCAAGAATGGAGGAAGGAAGGACTGTATATAGGGAAAAGAGGGGTGGGAGGGGTGGGGGGGAAGGGAAAAAATAACAGAATGAATCAAACAACATTACCCGATGTAAATTTATGATTACACAAATGGTATGCCTTTACGCCATGTACAAACAGAAACAACATGTATCCCATTTGTTTACAATTAAAAAAAAAAAAATCAAGAGTTAAAAAAAAGGGGGGGGCACCAGAAGAGATCCTCGTGGTGATGGAACTTGGTTTTTTTTTTTTTTTTTTTTGTGGTGCTGTGGATTGAACCCAGGGCCTCGTGATTGCAAGGCAAGCACTCTACCAACTGAGCTAAATCCCCAACCCGTATTTTTTCATTTTTAATAAAATATTTGAAATTCAGTTAACTTTCAAAGAAAAGAGGTTTACCTCTAAGAAATGAGTAATAAAATGTCCAGACCTTAAAAAAAGACGTTCATTTTAGCTCTCTGTTCCTGAGGTCCAAGACCAAGGGGCATCTAGCAACTCAGTGAGACCCTGTCTCAAAATAAAATAGAAAATAGTACTGGGGATGTGGCTCAGTGGTTGAGTGCCCCTGAGTTCAATCCCTGGTACCCCAGTAAATAAGTAAATAAATCCTAGGGAGAAAACATTGAAAGTACACAATGATACAACTAGTACAAGAAAAAAACATGAGGTTTAAATATTATAAAATATATTAGTGAAATTACAAAGGTAATCAAGCACTTCCCCTTCCAGAAGCCTCAGGCTGATATTTTTCAGGTTAAGTTCCAACAAATGAGAAACCTATCCAGTTTATAAGACAAATATAATTTTAATTCCAAGTCTAGTGAAAATAATGCAATAAAAGTACATACTCATTTCACTTATGAACCTCAATGCAAAGAATCCTAACATTGTATGTCTACATCCAGGCCTTATATTAATATATATTAAATGTTACATATTATATTAACTTTATATATGACATATATATCAAGACTAAAGACTTTAAAATGTGGTATGTATACAATGGAATATTACTAAGCCTCAAAGAAGAATGAAATTATGGCATTTGCAGTCAATTGAACAGAACTGGAGAATATCATGCTAAGTGAAATAAGCCAATCCCCAAAAACCAAAGGCCAAATGTTTTTTCTGATATGTGAACACTGATCCATAATGTGGGGAGGGTGTAGGGAAGAATGGAGAAACTTTGGATTGGGCAGAGGGGAGGTGGGGTAGGAAGGATGGTGGAATGAGACTGACATTATTAACCCTATGTACATATCTGATAGCACAAATGGTGTGACTGCATTGTGTACAGCCAGAGAAAAAAAGAAGTGCTCCATTTGTGTACAATGAGTTGAAAAGCATTCTGCTGTCATGTGTAACTAATTGGAACAAAATAAAAAAGAAAGAATAAAGAGTTTAGCTGGGCACAGTGGCACATGCTTGTAATCCCAACAACTCAGGAGGCTGTAGCAGGAGGATCGCAAGTTTGAGGTTGGCCTCGGCAATTTATCGAGGACTTAAGCAATTTGATGAGACCCTGTCTCAAAATAAAAAGAACTGAGAATGTGGCTCAGGGGTAAAGCACTCCTTAATTCAATCCTCAGTATTTAAAACAAAACAAAACAAAAAAACAGAGTTTATACCAGACCATAGGGACAATTTAACATCCGAAGAATTTATTAGTGTAATTCACATTGAGGAGAGAAATATTATTTCTGTATATTTGGGAAAAGTTGGTAGAATTACACCTATAAATGATAAAATTGTTGATATATGATAAAGTACTACCAAGTCAGTTATGGAGGGGAATTTCTTTAAATTGGTAAATGGTTTACCAAAAACCCATAGCAAAAAGGCTTTTCGTGTGTGTGTGTATGTAGCTAGGCATCAAACCCAGAGCTTTACACATGGTAGGCATGTATTCTACCCATGCCTGCAATTTTTTTTTTTTGGTACCAGCAATTGAACTAAGGGGCACTTAACCACTGAGCCACAATCCTGGCCCTTTTTATTTCTGAATTTGGCTAAGTCGATGAGACTGGTTTTGAACTTGGAATCCTCCTGCCTCGGCCTCTTCAGACACTGGGATTGCAGGTATGCACTACCATACCCAGCTCAATGTCATTCTTTTTTTTTTTTTTTTTTTTTTTAAATTTTCCAGTTGTAGATGGACACAATAACTTTATATTATTTATTTGTATGTGGTGCTAAGGATCGAACCCATGCCTCCTGCATGCTAGGCAAGTGCTCCACCACTGAGCCACAACCCCAGACCCTAAATGTCATTCTTAATGGAAAACTTTAGATGCATTCTCTTTAGAGTTGGAATCTAAATAAGGGTTCCTGCTATCATGAGATGACCTGCTCAGTACTAAAAAGAAAGAGAAATGTGAGGCATGAAGATTTGAAGAGAAAGGGAAAACTGCCATTATTTGCAGCTGACATAGGACTACTTAAATACACACACACACACACACACCACATGCACAGTAGAATAAACAAAGCTAAACTAAAATCAGGTTTTAGTAGGATCGTTGGACATGTTCAAATGGCCCTCCAGTTAATAGGACCCACCATCTTAGAATCTTTGGAATCTCATTCTTATACCACAAGGTGACCTCTCCCCCCAGGAATCTGTTTACAGTTGATAATAGAATAAAAAGCTCACAATGTGGTTGGATTTTATTTACTCTTCTGTCTCTCCCAACTAACCATGAACTCTTTGAGGACAGGAGCTTTGCTGATGAGAGGGAGGGTTTATGAGGTCTTCACCAACTGGTATTGCTTGAAGAAAGGAAGAGTAAAGGGACCAAGGATAGGGAGGGTGTAGGGGTGGTAGAGGATCAGCTATGTGCCTAGTAGCTGCAGGGAGAAGTTGGGTCTGGAGCTTTATGTTTAGTGGTGAAAGACTGAATCTGAAACCTAATCAAAGGTTGTGAGTAGTGGAATCTCAAGTTTTCTACTTTACATTGACAGAAGAGAAATGCCATTAGAAAAGTTGTGAACTTGAAGTCTAGAATCCGAGTTGGGACGTTCATGATAGTGACCAACATTGTCAAATAAACTCCAGGTTTGTTTCTTTTTCCTTTATTTATTTATATGTAGTGCTGAGAATTGAATCCAGTGCCTCACACGTGCCATGCAAGCACTCTACCACTGAGCCATAACCCTAGCCCCAGGTTTATTTTTTATTTTGTTTATTTCAAATAAAGATTTAATAAACACATACAAGTTGTGTGTTGTAGTTTTTAAATTGACCAGATATTTAGCTTAGTTTAATCATTACTGGTGGTGATATGGTAGAGAGATAATCCATTATAACATCTGACATTTTGGAGTCGGTTTTGAGCAACTATATACCAGGTGATTGGAGTAACAGGCTTTATGCTGCAGATCCAAACATGATTTGTAGACTACCAGTAACTGTAAGAACTCCCCACTGTAGCTGTGATTCAGAAGAATAGGATCTAAACTATCATAGCAACCATTGATGCCCTGACAGAGTAAGCCAGCTTACTGCCTTGGCCACTGCAATCTTGTCACATCTTCAACAAAACGACATGGATATTGGTATCTCTGCAACCCTACCTGCCCAAGGAATGCTGCCTAAAGTAGCAGGAAGATGACTTGTTTCTTGTTTTTCCATTCAAATCTCTTGCAAGTACTTCTAATTGTGGAATCTATTTTGTATGCAGAATCCTAACTTTTAAGTGTTTATAAGTTTCCAGTCTATGCAAGGCAGTAAAGAATAATTGGTTCCAGATATATAATATACATGGCTCAATGCAAAATCAAGGTGCCCAGAGTCCGTATTTGAAAAGCAAGAAAAAAATAAAGTGCATTAAAAATACAAGAGATGGCCCAGTATGGTATTGCATGCCTGTAATCCCAGCAACTCAGGAGGCTGAGGCAGGAGAATCACAAGGTCAAGGCCAGACTTAACAATTTAGCAAGGGCTAGGGATGTGGTTCAAAGGTTAAACACCCTGGGTTCAATCCCTGATACCAAACAAAACAAAATAAAAAAAATAAATAAAAGATAAACACTTTTCCTTTCATCTAGTCTCCCTCTTGACTTGTCATGCTATTTTTATTTTCTACTTAAAAGAAAAATTAAAATTTTAAATAATTACTTGAATTTTACTTTTATCTTTACATTTTCCAATGCCAGTTTTTAATATGAGTATTTACATTGTGGAATTGCTGAAATTACACAATTCTATTTTTGTAACTTTTACATTCACAGGTATTTCATTCTTACCAGAATAGTAGAAATGCTGAAAAAAGTAATCCCAACTGTTAATCGAGCCCAGAATCTCACACCTGGTAAACAATACTCTACCACAGAGCTATATCCCAGTCCTTGTTATTTTAAGACAGGGTCTTGCTAAGTTGCCCTGGCTGGCCTGGAACTTGTGATCCTCTTGCCTAGACCTCCTGAGTTTTGGGGATTACAGGCATGTGCCACCATACCAGACTTTATTTCACTTCTCGATATGTACATGTTCTACCAACACCCTCTGCCTTTAACTTAATGATGAATAAGGAAGTACTAAAAGGAAAGGAGATACGGGCTGCCCTATTTTTCTCTTTCCGTTGTTTTTAGCAAGTGATTCATTAATAGAGGTAGTCAAACAAATAAGAATGGCACATGCCTATAATTCCAGGGACTCAGTTTGAGGCCAGGCGAGGCACTGTGGCACACACCTGTAATCTCAGGGGCTTGAGAGGCTGAGGCCAGGAGGATCACCAATTCAAAGCCAGCCTCAGCAAAAGCAAGATGCTAAGCAACTCAGTGAGATTCTTGTCTCTAAATAAAATACAAAATAGGGCTGGGGATGCGGCTCAGTGGTTAAGTGCTCCTGAGTTCAATCCCTGATACCCCCCCCAAAAAAAAAAAAAAAGTTTGAGGCCAACCTCAGCAACTTAGAGAGGGCCTAGGCCATTTGGTGAGACCCTGGCTCAAAATTAAAAAGGACTGGAGTGTTAGGCACGGTGACGATGGCTTGGACGGCTGAGGCAGGAGGACCACAAATTCAAAAGGGCTGGGTAAAGTGCCGCTGTATTCAATCCCCAGTACTAAAAAAATGAATAAATAAGTGATAGAACACCATTGCCTTCTTGATGTTGGAAGTGCTAGTTTGAATGGATCAAACTCATGGCCCACATGCTAGGCAATCTACCACTAAGTTATGCCCCCAGCCCCCAAAAGGTGAAGCATTCCTTGACACTCCAGCTTATGCAGTTGTAACACCCTGTCCTGGCTTCATCTCTCTGAGGTCCTATCTATCACATATGCACTGGAATTCTTTACTCATGGGGGATTGCAAACATTATAAGGGAACAGAGGCAGGAAGGAACAAACATGCATAGCTGGTAGACCTTCAGTTATGTACACGCTCCTTTGGCCCACCAGATGTCACTTACAAAACACGAATTCAAAAATAAGATTATTTAGAATTTTAGGTCAGCACCAGCAGAGCATTAAAGCAAGTGTGTGGCTCTTCTGAGCACAGGGCCCTGTGCACAAGTGCAATGACAACCAAGACAGTTCTGGGCACAAAAGGAGGAGGAACGGATGTTGAGAGGTCAATGACCATATCCAGCAGAGACTGCTTGGAAACAGATAAATGGGAATAGAAGGTGAGAGAGAAAGGTACAGAGGACCAGAGGAAGCCATGTGATGAAAGAGCACAGCAGATATTGACTTAATACTTCTACAAGTCCTGTGTCCTGCAGTTCACTAGCACTGAGTTGGGCAATGCAAAGATGTGCAACCCCCCCACTGCTAGCTCATAGTGGCTTTCAGTGAACTAGAAAAAAATGCCCTTTTCTTCAGATACTTTACTGCTATCTGTTGGAAAATTGTCATAATAACGATATTAGCTAATAATGACTGCAATGAGTGTCAGCAGCAACCTTGCCTGTTACCCTCAGGGTCCCCAGGGTCAGAGGCACAAATGCTCATAACTGGAATCCTGAACTTAACAATTTAGCAAACAATGTGTGGCAGGTCAGAGCCCCGCTACACCCCTAACTCCCAGCCTCAGAGGTAGTGAGTTAAATATCAGAACTAGTGACTCCTTATTTTATATTGTTTTACTCCTGGCTACCCATGAAGATTGTTGTGCTGGGGTCTTTTAGATCACTTCCAACATTTGACAAAGCCTACTTCGTGGAATATATATATATTTTTTTAATCTGGGAGAAGACTAAAAGAGCCAATAACAACAAAATCCATTCATTTTTGCTTTTGACTGGAATTCTAGCAACTTTGTGGTCCACATATCTTATGCTAATTAAAAGGTTTGAGCATTAGATATAATGTATATTTTTAGTAATAAATATAAGAAACTGACTATAAATTTAGTTTGTTTCAGAAACAACATCTTCCTTATAGGGTCCCTGGGGTAGGAAGGCAATGAGATGACTTTTAAAGACGCAGACAATAGAAGCTACTACTTATGTTCAGGCCCTTCTTCTCGGAGGTGTTAGATCAAAGATTTGAGAGACAAAGGTCCTGCCTTATGTCACATCATATAAATAAACTTCAAAGTTGGGATCCTAACTCAGGCTTCCTGGCTCCTGAGCCAGGAAATTTCTCAGCTTCTAAGAGTAGGCAACTGCTTCTCTCTTCCTCCTTCTTCCTCTTGAAATTTTATGAACCTTTATTCAGATTCATAAGGAAGAAAAAGTTTTTATTAACATTTGCCAAAAGATGATTGTACATTGTGAATAACTTGTATTAACCACTATAAATGGGTGGTAGAACAAACCTATAATCTCAGTGACTCAGGAGGCTGAGGAGGGAGGATTGCAATTTTGAGGCCAGACTCAGCAACTTAGCAAGACCCTGTCTCAAAATAAAAAATAAAAAATAAAAAAATAAAAGAGTTGGGAAAGTGGCTCAGGGTAAAGTGCCCCTGGGTTCAAACCCCAATACCAAAACAAACAAACAAAAAATGCAACTATATTAATTCTCTTTTAAGAGCCACCATTTCTAGTGACCCAATGACATTTCTTCCCACAGAGCACATTAAACTATACTCTAAAAGCAGAGTAACTCCTTATGTATGTATATAAACCAAGTGTTCCCCAATACGTTGTAAGACATGATGCTTTGAGAGAATCGGTTTCTCTTCATTACGATTAATTTTTCATGTGTGTGTTTGGTACTGGTGAATGAACCCAGGGTCTCACTTATGCTGGGAAAGCCCTCAACCACTGAGCTACACCCCTGGCCCCCAGTTAATTCTTTTTATTTTTTTAAATTTTATTTATTTATTTATATGTGATGCTGAGGATTGAACCCAGTGACTCACACATGCTGGCAAGAGCTCTACCACTAAGCCCCAGCCCCAGCCCCAGCCGCAGACCCCCAGTTAATTCTTGATATGTTAAAAGTCTAGCCAGGTCTGGTGGTGCATGCCTGTAATCCCCACACCTCACGAGGCTGAGGCAGGAGGCTCACAAGTTCAAAGCCAGTCTCAGCAACTTAGTGAAGCCTTGAGTAACTCAGTGAGAACCTGTCTCTGTCTCTAAATAAAATACAAAAAATGCTGGGGATGTGGCTCAGGGGGTAAGTGCCCCTGAGTTCAATCCCTAGTTAAAAAAAAAAAAAAGTTTTGTGGCACATTAATTCTTTAAAATTCATTATTATAAATTTAATCATTTGTTAGTTGAATATATTTTCTCTATATAACAATTATTGTATGTATTTTCTCTGTCATAGCAAAGGCAGATTGAAGCAATCTAGAAAAATGATACTGATTCTGTTTTAATTTTATAGTCAACATGAAAAAATACTAGAATATTCACTTTTCAATTGCATTTTTCACCATATGAAGGTATCATTTATATACAGTAAAAGCCACCATTTTTTAGTATATTTCTTCTAATTTTTGGCAAACAAACAATTGTGTAACCATCACCACATTGAAGATGCACAACAATTCCATCACTTTCCCAAATCCTTTTTTTTTTTTTTTTTTTGGGTGCTGGGGATCGAACCCAGGGCCTTGTGCTTATAAGGCAAGCACTCTACCGACTGAGCTATCTCCCCAGCCCCCTCAAATCCTTGAGAGCTCAGTTACAGCTAAATATATCTTTCCTTTGGGATCTGATCCAAGGGCCTTTCAATTCCCCTCACTAGACCATCCGGCCTTTCCCAGGAAGCTCTTGGCCCCAGGCTGATGGGAATAACAAGGCCACTGTGTTCACAGTCCAAGGGAGAAGGCTGGGGGCAGCACATATAAGGCCATCTGTCTTGACTCTAAAGGTTGTCAATCCAGGCAGACACAGAAGGGAGAGAAAAGGGGCTGTGGGATACACCAACTGGCTTGGAAACCCAAAGATACTACTTTGTTTCCTGTGTTTGACCACCCCACCCTGCCTCAGCTTCCTCCGATAAACAGGGACAGACACACTCACTTATACATACCATTATTTATGCTTGCAAAAACACAATCATACATCTGATATATATATAAGCATGTACATACATGATCACCTCTATATATAATTGCTCACTCACATTGAAATAGGCATATATATAGAGAGATACATACATACATACTGCACATGTTCTCACAGTACTTTTGGGAAGGTTGCATCACTTGGGGACATTATCAGCAATGAACTCCTCCTCTTGCTCAACTTTACACTTCCTTATGGGTGCGGAAGCCTGAGACTGACTCTTTCTTTGGGGCTTTTTTGTTGATGTGGGTTATGGTGACTGAAGGGTGATGGCTGATTTTCAACAAATTTAGGGAGCTTGGGTCATTCAGAGAATGACATGAGGAGCCTGGTTAGAAACAAACTGTCGTGGGCTAGTGAGACAGTAGAAGGGTATGGGAAAGTGAGGGTGTGTGACTTGTTTCGTAGAGATGAATTATAGACAGTTGTGGGTGTTATCATTTATTATGGAGGAACTGTTATTCCTTAGGATCAGAGGGATGTATTTCAATTTGCATAAGCTGGAGTCTTCATTGAGCATGGGACAGGAAAGGTTTGATTACTTGTGGATACATTGACTGAATTTTTTTTTTTTTTTTTTTTTTTTGTGGTGGGGATCAAACCCAAGGCCTCAGTGCTGGTCAAGTGCTCTACCACTGAGCTACATCCTCAGTCCTCAGTCCTTTTCTTAATTTTTATTTTGAGATAGCGTCTCACAAAATTGTGGAGACTAGCCTCAAACCTGTGATCCTCCTGCCTCAGTCTCCCAAATTGCTGGGATTATAGGCATGCGCCACTGTGTCTGTCCAGCTGGCTGATTTTTCTTGGATGATGTACTGTGAGCTGGGGAGTAGACAGGTTCTGTCTGGATGGAGTCAGGCTGACCCAGGTCTTGCTGGAAGAAGCACCCATACTAGTAGTGTGGTGGTGCAGAACTGCAATCCCTAGTAGTAGAAGTATGGACTACCTCAAGGAGGCATAAAATGAGGCATTGTTAACATTGCTTTGGGGAAAGAAACTGAGCAGCTGGAATCAGGACCTTCTGGAATCAGGACCTTCTGCAATTAGACGCAGAGGGCTCCAGGAGTCTCCAGTGGAGAACTCTTAGAAGAGGTGGGGCTCCAGCCCATTCTGTAGGGGTAAAGGACCAGAATTAATCTGGTTTTAGCCTGACATCTGTCCTTATCTCTATCTTCCCTTAACCTTTCTTCTACCTGGAACCAAGGTTAGAATGAAAATATGGGAAGGGGTGAGGGGTTACTCCAGCCTCATTGCCTATATGATGTGGCAGGCAGGGGAAGGATTTTCTTTTCTACTTAACACAGTGTCCTACTGCTCTTTTCCCCTTAGGCTGAGGGCAAGAAAGAAGATGAAGTTCTTGTTTCCTGAGATGTTTTGCTCATTTGTTTGTTTTTCTGGTAAGAGAAGGTTGTTGGCTCAGGCATTCTTGGATCCAGATAACTCTTCTTCCTTCTAGGAGGTACCACTCTAAGGTGAGGCAGTGGGACTTCATTCTAAGACCTGAACTGCTAGGTTGCTGATCAGGCTTAGGTAGGGTCAGATGTTTATTTGCTCTCTCATGTCCTTCATGCTGAAATGGGTGCTCTGGATTACCACTTATTAACAGTATATTATGTCCTACATATTTAAAATTCCTCTTTTCATTAACTTAAAATTAATTTATGAATCTTTTTTTTTTTTTTTTTGGGTGCTGGGGATTGAACCCAGGGCCTTGATGCTTACAAGGCAAGCACTCTACCGACTGAGCTATCTCCCCAGCCCCAATTATGAGTATAATCTGGTGAGGGGTAAGAATGACGAATCTCATTTCAGAGAGGTTAATGATATGATATGATATGTCTTAGTTTATATAGGTATTAAGAGTGGGAGTGGGGATTGAAATATTAAATCATAAGAGCATCCAGTTCTATATTTCTTCTGGCTCTCTAACAAGCAATCACTCTGCCAAACATATTTCCTACTGGGAAGGAGATCACTTTACAGTTGAGTATTCTGGGCCTCTGAGCAGTTACATTTCCCAGAGCAAATTAATACAGTTATGCTTTTGTTTTTACTTGTGTTTTATGAGTTGAGTTAGTATGAGAGGTCTTCTAGCACTTGGTTACTCTGGACACAGTGGATAAAAGGTTTCTGGACTTTTAAACTAGGGCATTTATTCCTTTTCCAGGGCTTTTTTTTTTACAAAAACAGTGTGATCATTCTAAGATGTGGGTCAGATCTTTTTAGTGCTTGGCTTAAATTCCTTTAATTTATCCCATCTGCACACCTGATGGGATAAATTCTTTAACCTGGCACTGTCCTCCCTCTCCCTGATTTCGACCCCTTAACTGTCTCCTATCTTAATGGGTTACTTGCTATTGTGAGAACCCCTGGAGATTGTGAAGTTACTTTCTCCTCCCCACTTTTCTTGGAGTGCTGGGGATTGAACCCAGGGGCCTTAGTGCTTGAGAGGCAAGCACTCTACCTAAACTGAGCTATCTCCCAGCCCTCCTCTCCTACTTCTCTCCCACCAGTTAGGGCAGGTTAGATTCAGGGAGGAACTGGTGCTATGGTTTCCACTGATGTTGCCTGTGACCTCCAGGCCATCCTCCCCAAGAGAACCAATACTTGAGAGGAGTACCAGGGAGAGAACCCAGGAGAATGCCCAGGCTCAGCCCTTAGGGACGGGTGAACTGCCTTCTACTGCCCTTAGTGGCAGTCTGCTGGAGCAGACCTTTCTGGAACAATAATAATTGTAATATTTAACGAGTGCTCTATATTCCAGGCACTATTCTCACTATTTTACCTATACATGCATTTGTCTTATGTAATCTCTCAGTTCCCCCACACTTCTCCCAACTGGGAATTTAACTCGGGCGATTTACCACTGAACCACATCCCCAGCCCTTTTTAATTTTTAATTTTGAGACTCGGGTCTCGTGAAGCAGCTGGGGCTGGCCTCGAATTTGCCAAGGCTGGCATTAAACTTGGGATCCTCCTGCCTCAGCCTCCGGAGTCGCTGGGATTATAGGAGTGCACCACCACGCCTCACTTGTTTTATGTAATCTTCACAAAAACAAAACAAAGCAAAACAAAACTATACTAGCCAAACAAACAAAACCATGACTGTTGGCACTTGGAGATTAACTAACTTGCTTAAAGTCATACCAAAAAGGACGAAATCAGAATTCAAATATGAGAATTATTTCTAGAGCCCATGATGCCTCTAATCTCATTTCCAATAAAGTCACATCTGCTAGCTTGAGGGGTAAACGAAAGCAGAGGGTCCCAAACCAAGAACCAGGAGGTATATTTCTCTCTGCCTTATATTCGTTTTTCGCACAGGAAGGCTGGCTCAGGGATGCACGGAATATTCTCACAGTTTGAAGAGAAAGGGGAACTTCCAAGTGGCAGGAACCTCTGAAGACTCCCAGAGAGAAAGCGGAGAAAGCTCGTGCGTGGGAAAAGGCCTGGCTGTGGGTGGGGAGCAGCGAGCAGACCGCGAGGTCGTAGTCCAGGTTTTTGTCTCTTAAACTCAATGTAACCTTAGTGAGGTCGTTGCTCTTCCCCCAGCCTCCGTTCTTGTATTTGTAAATTAAAGATAAATATAAGACGGAGCTGATCCCCGCCAAAAGAAGGGGCATCCTCAGTTTTGCAGGGGAAAAGGCCCAGCACCAATGCCAAGGAGAGGGGGCAGGAAGAATGCGCTGTGTGGGGTTTGGGGCGACAGCCTGGCAACAGGATTGGGTGGGCTTCGGAGCTCAGTCCTGCGATCCCATCCCGGTGACAGGGCCGGGCTAAGGAGGAAATCTCCGGACCTCGAATGGGTACATAGGTGGGGGCACATGGGCCAGGGTCGTGGTTCTGCCGGATGCGCCCATTCTCCCCACACCTCCTCAGCACTCGCAACCGGAGTCGCAGTCTCCGGGGATGCCTGTTACAGGCGGCCAGGCATCCGCCGGCCGCGCTGCGGCGACCGCCCGGGAAGCTGCAGCCGGGGGGGGGGACCGAGAACATCACGTCATCCTTTCCGCCAGGCGCCCGCCCCCTCCTCGACGGCGCCTGCGCAGGCGCGGTGGGAGGGGGGGTGCCGCGGCGGGGCTCTCCCGGCGCTTTCCGCCCTTCCCCAGGTTCGCTCGGGCCGCGGCGCTCTGGGCTGGCGGCGGCGGCGCGGAGCGAAGGTGTCCAGGATGCGGCGCGGGGCGGCCCGGTACCCCCCTGCCCCGACACAGCAGCGGCGGCCGCGGGGACCGGGCCAGGATCAGGGGCGGCGGCTGGAGCCGCGGTAGCGGCGGCGGCGGCGGGAGGGGCGGCCTGAGGGCGGGCGGGCGCCCAGGTGCGGGGGTTCCACGCCGCTCCGCACAGCCCGGCCTGGCTCGGCCCCGGCGCCATAAGTGGCGGCGGCGGCGGAGGGGGCTCAGCGCCCAGTCGCTTTGCCGACTACTTTGTCATCTGCGGGCTGGACACCGAGACCGGGCTGGAGCCGGACGAGCTGTCGGGTGAGTGCACTGAGCCCCGGCCGCTTCCCCGCACCTACTGCAGCCAGTGACCCCGGAGGAGCCTCCCCCATCCCGCTTTGTCCCGGGAGCCCGGCGAGGGTCGGTTGGCAGGACGCAGGGCGGGCGCGGGCGAAGGGGGCGTCGAGCTGGCGGAGGGGGACGGGATAAGGGGCCCTGCGCGGGGAGGAGTCCCAACCGCCGCTCCGGCGCTCTGCGCCTTGGGCACTAAGCCATGGGGAAGAGGGAAGGGTCGTGTGCACTCCGACTGGTTGTAGGTCGAGTGACTTAGTGTAAAATAAAGGGAGACTTGTCTTCCAATACCCTTCTGGGAGGGAAGAACGCATCCCGCGTCCTAGTCAAAGTAAGTTCCACTCAGACTTTTAAAAAAAGCAAAACAAAAACTTGGTGGCTTTATCTGGCCTCTTCCCAAGAATCCTGCGAGACCAGTTCCTCAAAACCGTTATAACCCGCCTGGGTTTTCCGACGGATTGCAGCTCTGCCTAATCTGGGACATAAAATAAAGAACTGAACTTGGGCAGCACCAAGAATATGTGAACTCCCATGGCACTTGAAAGAGCTTGTACTCCAGGGCCATAACTTTTTTATGAAAAGCAATTTATGTCCTTTATGAGGCCAGGGTCATTTGTGAATAAAAGGGCGTCATCCTACTTGGGGTGGCTGTGTTGTGTTGTGTTGTTTCTCAAGTCGTCTTTCAAAGGGGGAAGTGGTGAGGGGAGGAGTGGCCATGGGCCCTGATCAGATTTGGAACTCACTGTGGAATTGTGTCAGAATTATAAAATCCCCGTGAATTCCACCCACCGTCATCCAAACCTTTGAATTGTAATAGTGTTGAAAAGTTTTTGTCTGAAGTATCCAGTTAGTGGGTGGAGGTTCGTTACGTTAATACTTTAAAATTATGTCATCTTGATTTGGTGAAGAAAATTCCTTTCCACTCTTTCTTTTTCCTTTCCGTTTTCTCATTCTTTTTTGGTACTGGGATTGAACCCAGGCCACCACACATGATCTGTCATGATGTCACAGTTTGCCATGAAGTTTCTCTTGATTTTTGTTTTGTTTTCAGTACCTGGAACTGAATCCTACTGAGCCACATCCCCAGCCCTTTTTGTTTTTTTGTTTTGAGACAAGGTCTCCTTAAGTTGCTTAGGGCCTTACTTAAGTTGCTGAGGCTGACTTTGAACTTGCAATCCTCCTGCCTCAGTGCCTGGGTTTATAGGCATGGGCCACCATCCCCACAAAGTTTCTCTTTTGAAAGTGATCATCCTGTTGATTAATTTTACTTTGCTTCAGAGATGACAGGACAGTTTCTTTTCTTTTGCCACCAGAAAAATTCCAGTATTTTTTAATGAAAAATATAGGTGCACATTACAAATGACAAAAATGGGTGTCTTTTAAAAATATGACAAATTGATGCTTTATCAAGGCAAAAAATAAACTGTTTCCTCAGATTGATAGCATGTAGAGAAAAAAATCACGAATCCTTTTGTTGGGGTAGCTTACTTTATTTATTTATTAGTACCAGGGATTGAGCCCAGAGGTTCTCTACCACTGTGCTACATCCCCAACCCTTTTATTAATTTTTTAAATTTTGAAACAGAGTCTTGTTAAGTTGCTGAAGCTGACCTTGGACTTGTGATTCTCTTGCCTCAGCCTCCAGAGTGGCTGGAATTAAAGGCATATGCACTACACCCAACTGGTTAGCTTTATTTCTTCAAGTTCACCTTTTTAGGTCTTCAAATTCTCATAATTCTGATTATTTGTTTCTTTTGTATTACATTTGTGACTTTGGGATGATACAGTTGATGGAATTCAGTGCAAGTTATTGGTGCTGGAAGCGAGCTCGGGGAGGAAAATGAGGCCCAGGAAGCACAGTAGGGCCAACATTCTACTAGGTCGTTGTTTAATCTTTTTCTGGTGGTCCTCTCATGACACTAAACTGAATCTCTTTGGCCTGGCTGGAGGTCTTACCCCCGCCAAAAAAAAAAAAAAAAAAAAAAAAAAAAATATATATATATATATATATATATATATATATATATATATATATTTAAAACTCAGCAGTGTTCTACTGAGCTATGTCCTACACCTCCAGCTTTTTTTCTTTTAAATTTTAAATTTTGAAAAGGGTCTCTCTAGGTCACTTACAGCTGAAATTCATAATCCTTCTGCCTCATTTGACTGGAATTGTAGGCATGTGCCACTGCATCTGCCTCTGACTGGATGTCTTTAGAAAATAGTAGCATGTTGAGAAAGAGTAAAAATAACAGTCTCAATAAAAGAAAATTAAAGGTGGAGTAAACCAATGTTATTATTGTACTGTGCTTTTGAGTGTATGATAAATTGTGTAGAAGCTTGGTTTTAGCAAATGAAGACAATGGTTTGCAAATGGTAAAACAGGAATGAAACTAGGAAGTTACTCTTAGTGAGGGCATGGTTTTTGGGGTCTGCTATGCTACCAACTATTTCTGTGATTGGGGGGCAAGTTTAATAACCCTGCTAGGGAAAAGTGAATATAAATATTATAATTCTCTCTTTTTTGCGGGGGAGGGGGTGGGTACTAGAGATTTAACCAGGGGCAATTTGCCACTGAGCTACATTCCCAACCCTTTTTATTTGAGACAGGATCTCACTAAGTTGCTTAATGCCTTGCTAAATTGTTAGAGGCTGGCGTTGAACATGCTGTCTTCCTGCCTTAGCTTCCTGAGCTGCTGGGATTACATGTGTGTGCCTCCATGCTGGGCTGTTCTCTTTTAATGAATATCTGTTAATTTCCTGGCTTTTCAGCAAGCTAAAATTATATCCCTATGTAAATTTATTGGGAGAATAAAAGGGAATGAGTTGTATAAATGTATAAGGAAGGTTATTTTCGCCGGGCGTTGTGGTGCATTCCTGTAATCCCAGTGATTTGGGAAGCTGAGGCAGGATTACAAATTGGAGGCAAGACCCTGTGTCATAAAATAAAGAGGACTGGGGATGTAGCTCAGTGGTAGACCTCCCATGAGTTCAATACCCAGTGTGGCACAGGTGGGAGTGGGTGGGGGAGGGGCAGGGCCTTTTCTTTCTTAAAATGTGGTTGTACAAATGGAATATGAAGATCATTTATCAGTAGGTGGCCTTTGTTAGAACAGATATTGATTGAAGGATTAATTTTACCCCCTTCACTCATTTCTTATGGGAAATCTGGACTACCCAGAGGGAATTTTTGAATAAAACAAAACAATACAAATAGCTCACCCTGCTGAAACTCTCCAGGGTGCATTTTCTTTCCTTTGCCTTCTCCATACCTCCCAAAGTGATGATGTCATAGTCAGTGAAACTACAGGAAGTTGTGAATTGCACCCAGGTTCTCTAGGGAGGTACTGAGGAGTCTGTTTTCTCCAAGCAAAGTAAATTATATACCTCACCCAGTTTCTGAACTTTAAAAAAGTGTATCCAGAGCAAGTAAAGCAAAGATGCTTAGTGTTCCTTCTGGTTTTGGGAAAAATTAAGATTCTTTCCTCTCCTTTTACAGTAATTAGCATGTGGAGTTGCTGTGTTGAATGTAGACTCAGATCCTCCTGCCTCAGCCTGAGTCACTGGGGATTACAGGCATGTGCCACCATGCCTTGCCCCATCTTTCAGCTGGATTCACTGTTCACATCTTGCCCCATTTTCTTTGTCACTTACATGTATGTCCCCTCTATATTATATATAGGTAAAACAAACTGTATTGAGATATAATTCACATACCATACAATTCACCTGTTTAAAGCATAAATGATTTTTAGTATATTCATAGTGGTATAGGCATCACTACATGTTAATTTTAGATTATCACTCAGATACTAATCACTCTGTCCTTGAAACCTGTACCTATTAGTAGTTACTCCCAAATTTCTTCTAATCTCTAAACCTCCAGCCCTAGCAGGATATCTTATTTAAAAGAAAGAAAAGCTGGTCATGGTGGTGCATACCTGTAATCTCAGCAACTGGGGAGGCTGAGGCAGGAGAATCACAAATTCAAGGCCAGCCTGAACAGTTTAGCAAGACCCTGTCTCTAAAATAAAAAGAGTTTTGGGGATGTAGCTCAGTGGTAGTGGTGCACCCCTGGGTTCAATCTCCAGTACCAAAAACAAAAACCAACCAAACAGACAAACAGAAAACTACACAGAAATAGAGCCTGCTTCTCCTCATTTTATAGAGATGAAGTGATTGTAAAAAGTTTAGTGAAGGGACTGGGTTTGTGGCTTAGTATAGTCAAATAGAGTGCTTTGGTATGGTCTGTAATGTCCTGAGTTCTGTCTCCAGCCCTGAAAAAATAAAGAGAAGAAAAAGAAAGAAAGAAAAGTTGGATGCGCCAGTTTCAAACTGGAATTCAGTATGAACTAAACTTAAATTTTTATTTTCCTTTGCCAGTTTGGTCAATTCTGGGGAAATTGTCTCATGGTCATCTCTACTTTGAAGCTTAGATTACTAGTTGTAGTGGAACTCAAATCCTGCTGGCTTACCTCAGGCATCTGTGGATACTGCCAGAAGTCAAGGTGCTGTAATGGAGATTTCCTAAGTCATGTGTTTTCTTTTGTTTGTAAGGTAGAAGAAGGAGGAAGTCAGAAGAGACTAGCACACAGAAATAGAGTATCCCAAGACAGTTAAAAGCACGTACTAAATGTACTTGGAGAGAGCCTATATTCCTAGAACGTAAGAGAATCCCATTTCACTTTCTCAGATAGGAAAGATCACATATAAAATAGGTGGATTTTACTTTAATGACACTGAGGCTCTGTTACTCTCTTCTTGGGAGGAAATCCTGAGTCAGTGTTTGGTGCTTAAACCAAATTCTTAGATTCTGCTTAGCCCTTCCTTCCTTCCGAGGTTAAAAATAAAGTTTACTTTGCTTCAGGCCTCCTTTGGCATACCCTTTTCCAGGCCTATATCCTTTTATAAACTTATTTTTTTGGCCAAGTCTGGTGGAAGGTACACTTGGGCTTGGCCTAGTTCCTCAATTCCTGTTTTGTTGTCCTTTGGATTGGAATTACAGTCAGACAACTTTAGAGGTCTCTCAGGGACCTGCATTCACACGTGGGAACCTATACTTGATTTGTTTTAGGTTCCTGCTGGATACGACATAGGATCCAGTGAGAGAGCCTCTCAGAACCTTGTGTCTTTTGGAAGTCAGTGATTAAATGCTGCCTACCATTGCCAGATTTTTAGATTTAGTTCTTGAAAGTTATTAAGTGAGGCAGATATTAATCAAGTGCCTACGTTTCATTTTCATGATTGTTGATTTCAGTTTGTAATATTTAGAACTACAGGGCTGAGTTCTAAGAGTGGCAGAGTCCTGTCATGACCAAAGGGAGTATATGTGCCAGATCTCAAGGTGTTTTCAGTATATTCCTAGGGGATCAGATGTAATTCTAGGAGATAAGATGGTAACCATTACATTTCTCAGATATTATACTTAGAATATTTGCTTGTTTGACATCCATGAGATTTCTCATACCTTCCTGTGAAAGGTTAGCCTTTATTCTTGTTCATTAGTGTGATGATTAAGTCAGGTCAAAATTTTGCTAAGCCATCTGAGTCTGCTGAGTGAACTGAACTAGCTGGGTAAGTCCAAAGTACTTTTATGGAATGCTGAGATGCTTGAGCAGTGAGAAAATCTGTGGAGATTCCTCTCATTAAGTTTCATTCCCCAGTGAGTGTGAGATTCCTTGATTTCTAAACTGTTTTCAGTTGGCAAAACACAGTATGTGTGTGCATTCATTTATCTTGGTCACAGAATCAAAAAATGTCAGAGCTAGATATCAGAGATGTTCAGTCACTGCTTTTGGCAGATGATAATGATTACCCTTGTAAATGACCTTAAAATTTCTTACTATACTTTTAAACTCATTTTAAATTTTTTCAGCCCCACTCGAATAAAATTTTCTGTCCAGTGTCACTTAACAAGTTAGAAAGAACAGTTAGAATCCAAGTCTTCTGTGTGCTCACTATTGATGTGATTTTTTTTTAATTATTATTTTATTGTAAACAAATGGGATACATGTTGTTTCTCTGTTTGTACATGGCGTAAAGGCATACCATTTGTGTAATCATAAATTTACATAGAGTAATACTGTTTGATTCATTTTGTTATTTTTTTCCCCTTCCCCCCCACCCCTCCCACCCCTCTTTTCCCTCTATACAGTCCTTCCTTCCTCCATTCTTGCCCCCCTCCCTAACCCTAACTCTAACCCTAACACTAACCCCTCCCACCCCCCATGATGTGATTTTTGTAATTAAATTTATTTTTTTCTTATAGTTGTGGGGAAACTGGAAGCCATGGCTTAATCATTGCATCTTGAGTGTGGTGTGACATGGCTTGGAATGAAGTGACTTCTTAGTGGTTCATCCCCAATGCATTTTGTAGTAGAGACAGCAGACCACTTATTTCTTTTTTTAATGTAATTAAGGTTGATTATTTTTTCTTCTCTTTCCATTCTCTCATTGATTGATTGTTTGATTGTAGTTTCAGAATATTTAATACTTTTTGCCTGAGATATGTTTCTTTGATTAAAAAAAGAGAAGAAAAAAAAAAAGATTCACATTTGCTAACCTCAAAAATTCCTCCGTATAGTTTTGTAGTTTGCATTTTTTCTGATTGTAGTTTGGAGTCTGACTGTGATTTCCAATTAACCATATTCTTTGTAGTGAAAGGATATGGGAAATGACCAAGAAACTTGTAAATTTTTTTTTTTTTTATGCTGGCGATTGAGCCCAGAGGTACTATATCACTTCAGTACATACGTACCCTTTTTTATTTTTAATTTTTATTTTGAGATAGGATCTTGTGAAGTTGTTCAGGGTCTTGCTAACTTGCTGAGGCTGGATTTGAACTTGTGATCCTCCTGTCTCAGCCTCCTGAATTGCTGGGATTGTCGGCGTGTACCACTGTGCTTGGCATTTAGGATTTAAGGCATTAAGACAGAAGAGAAATGACTTAGATATAATAATCACAGGCCATGATTTATAGGACAGTAAGTAGATAATCCCAATTTACAGCAGATTACTTGTGCTTTTGTTATAAGACATTAAAATTACTTTGCAGGAATGTCAAAGATCTTGGTTCTTTTCTCAAGATCAGGAGTATCATCTCTTAAGTCATTTTCTTTCCTTGCTTTTATGCAAAACATACATAAAATCTGCAATTTTTAAGCGGTTTAAAATGAATAATTCAATAGTATTTGGTATATTCAGTGTTGTGTAGCTTATCACCCTTATGAGTAGTTCCAAAACATTTCATCACCCCACCCACTAAAGAGTAAGTAGCTTTACCTCTTTTCCCAAGCTTGTGGCAAGTACTGATTAGCTCTTGGTCTATGTAAATTTACCCATCCTGGATATTTTGTACAAATGGAATCATGCAAGTTGTGACCTTTTGTGTCTGGTTTCTTTTACATAGTATATATTAAGGGTTCATCTTTGTTATAGCATGTGTCAGTAATTCATTCCTTTTTATGACAGTACTATTCCATTTCATCAATATATCACATTTTATTTATCCATTCATCTGTTGATGGACTTTGGGTTGTTTCCTCTTTCTGGCTATTGTGAATAGAATTTCTGTGAACATTTATGTATCAATTTTTATTTGAACACCTGTGTGGATATATACTAAGAAGTGATATTGGTGGATTATATGGTAACTGTTTAGCCTATTAAGAAATGGCCAAACTGTTTTCCACAGTTTCTTCATATTTTACATTCTTACATGCAGTGTATCAGGTTTCTACTTTCTCTACATCCTTAATAGTACTTATTTTCCACATTTCGATGTCATTGTGTTTTAATCTATATTTCTTTACTATTAAGAGATTTTTAAAAGCTACTTACTAACCCCTTATATTATTATTGTGGATTATCCATATATACTTGCTATTATTTCTCTTTTTGCTCTGGGTTTTTAGGGGACATGGGGAAAATTGAATTGGGGTGCTTTTAAGGTAATTATTGATCTTTCATGCTTCAGAAAACTGGTGAATCTATAATAGAAGTGGGGAGGGTAAATGAATGTGGTTTATAGGGTAGTTTATAGGTAGTTCTTATGGGCTTCAATGTCAAATTACCACAAACTATCTTTTTTTTTTTTTTTTTTTTTTTGAGGTGCTGAGGTGTATCTTTTTATTTAATTGATTAACTTATTTATTTTGCAAACTGGGTATTTTAAAACAATACGATAATTTATTTTATCACTGTTCCAGAGGCCAAAAGTTCAAACTCAAGGTGCCAGCAGGCCACAGTTCCTCAGTGGCTCTTGGGGAGAATAATTTCTTGCCTCTTTGAGCTTTTGGTGGCTTTTGCCATTCCTTGACCTCTGACCACACTAATCCAATCTCTGTCTCTGTCTTCGCGTTTGTCTTTGTGTTTTTTCTTCTTTGTGTCTATCTTATGGAATTCTTGACATTGAATTTTAATTCTACCCAACTAATGCAGGATGATCTCATCTCAAAGTCCTTGATTATGTCCATATGATCCTTTCCCCAAATAAGATAGCATTGATTGGTTCTGGGGATTAGGATATGGTCATACCTTTTGGGGACTACCATTTAACCCATTACAGAGGGCCTAAAGGGTTATCTTGAATTTCTTTGTGAGCAAGAAATATAGAGGAGTAAAAGGGGACAGTCTAGAAAGAATGGTTAAGTAGAAAGAAGCCCAATAATACTAGGACTGTTATAGTTACTATACTTGGTATTCAGAGATGTCACAGGATTTTAGGATAGATAAAAATGACTTAGATATAATTTTATTTGATAGAAACCATGTAACTCAGACAAGAAATCAAGTTTCTGCTAGGGTAGAACATTATTATCTAAAATTAAAATAAAAGCATTTCATTAACAGCCATGGAGATGGTAGAAAATGTCAGAATCTGTTTTTATTCTTATCAGCAGTCACCATCATTTCTTTTTTTCTTTTTCTTTTTTTGTGGCGTTGGGGATTTGAACTCAGGGTCTTGTGTTTGTAAGGCAAGCACTCTACCAACTGAGCTATATCCCCAGCCCATCACCATCATTTCTAAGCCTAGAATTTATACTATATTCTTTTAAAATAGGCAAGTTAGTCTTCACTGATGATAAGCAAGAGTAAGTTAGAATTTTCAATCTTCTTATTTTACGGAGGAAGAAATTATAGCTGAGAGTGTTCTGAGTAACTTGTCTTGAGTTCTCAGCTGGTGCCAGAGCTGAGTCTTGAATTTGGGGTTCCTTAACTCTTAGGTGACTGGATTTTTTTTCCATGATAAAATGAGAAGCTGTACAAACTTATCAAAGAATTGAAGGTTTGTGATTATTTATATATTTTCCCCCTTTAGAGTAGAAGTTCTCTACTAGGGCAGTAATGGGGATAATGTAATCTAGAGGTTACTTGTGTTTAAAATTCAGCCCTTCTGTCTTTCCTCCCTCCCGCCATTCATCCCTTCATCCCTCCTTCCCTCTTTCCTTCTTTCCTTCCCTTCCTTCTTCCTTTCCTTCTGATTGAACTCAGGGGCACTCTACCACTGAGCCACATCCCCAGTGCTTTTTGTTTTTTTATTTTGAGATAGGGTCTTACTAAGTTGCCAAGACTGGCCTTGAACTTGTGATCCTCCTGCCTCAGCCTTTTGAATTGCTGGGGTTACAGGCATACGCCACTACACTACTCTCTGTGTCTTCCTTTAACTATTTGTGTGACCTTGGGCAATCTCCTTTCCTTTTCAGTTTTTTGATCTTTAAAGTGGAAGTAGAACTCATCTCACAGAGTTCTTGTAAGGATTAAATGAATCAATACACTAAGTGACTTGGAACAATGCCTGGCAAATGGTATCTGTTGAATGTTCACTATTACTAACATTTTTATTGTTTTCATTTAAATTCCTTTATAATTTTGACATTGATGAGAAATTATGATACACATTATCTGTACACATTATCTCATTTGAGCTTGTTAGCAACTACATGAGGGAGATTCTATTAATCTCATTTTATAGATGAGAAAACTGAGGTATAGCACAGGTAAGTAACTTGCCTAAGGTTACACAGCTAATATGAGGAAAGACTGGGATTAAAATTCAGATCTGCTAGAATTCACTTTTTTTAAAATTAAAAATCCGTTGAAGTAAATATATATAAAGTACTCATCAAAATATGCAGTGATAATATTTTTATAAACTGAATATACCCATGTTGCTAGTACCCCAGAATCTTTTCTTATACCCCTTCCAGTCTTTTCTTATGTCCTACCACTCACCAGTGGTAACTGTCATTCTGACTTCTAAGAGCATAGATTAGTTTTGTCTGTCTTTGTACTTTATATATGATCATACACCATGCTTTTTCATGTCTGGATTCTTTTGCACAACATTATGTTGAGAGAATCACTTCACTTCATGTGTAGTTTTGGATTGTACATTCTCATTGCTGTATAGCTTTCCATTGTGTAACTTTACCCTGATTTATTTCTCAGTTTACAGTGGATGCTTGAGTAGTTTCAGGATTTTGAGTATTATAGTACTAATGTGTTGTGAACATTCACATATGTTCCTTTTTGTGAATATGCCTTTTGGTCTGTTGGGAATATATTTGGGTGTGGAATTGCTGGGTCATAGGTATACATATGTTCGGTGTTAATAGGTGTTGCCACACAGTTTTCTATAGCATTTGTACCAATTTCATTCCTACCTGCAGTGCATGAGATGTAGATTGCCCCCCATACTCAACAGCACTTGGCATTTTCCTTCCTTTTCATTTTGGCTTTTCTGGTGGTTATGCAGTGATATTACATTATTTGTTTTTGAGTGTTCTAGATGACTGATGAAGTTGAACACCTTTTAAAAGTTTATGGAACATTTTGTATGTATCCTCTTTCTTGAAGCATCAAGATCTTTTTGCTATTTTTCTTTGCAGGTTTTCTTTTTATCTTATTGGTTAAATGGAATTTTATATATGTTCTGGGTATGAGTATTTTGTTTTATGTTTTGCCATTTCTTGTATTTTGTATGTTCCCTTCTTGTCCACTTAATGGCAACTTTCAAGGAACAAAAGTTTTGAATTGTAATATTTATCAGTTTTCTCTATGTGTAGTGCATATTGTATCTTTGCTATTGCTGAGTCATGAAGATGTTCTGTATTTTCTTCTAAAGACTTTATTGTTTTACCTTTCACATTTAGATGTGTAATCCCAGAGCTAACCCTTCTAAATACTATGCTGTAACACTGCTCTGTACTGGATGAAAAAAGCTCCCCCATTCTGTTTTTTTTTTTTTTTTTTTTTTGGCTATTTTTCAGCTTTCTACAGAGTGAAAGAGAAACATTTTCATTGCTCACAGCTGGGCTTGAAGTACAACAAGGCTTTGATATGACCAATACAGTGCTTTTAATGCACATTTCGTAAAACAAATGCTAGCCTTTGTGCTTTGATATAGTACCAATTTGTAAGACTTTAGTGGTTAGAAAACTCTGTAAGAAAAAAAAATATTGCTATTAAAGGTTTTAAGGGAAAGGAAACTTTCTCTTTTGTTATTGAGGACAAATTTTCAGGAGGTCCCCAGATTCTTAAATCTTCTTGTATTTTATAGGAAAGAAGAGGCTTCTGGGTGGTCCCTTATAAACTGGTTTAAAATTTGAACTCAAGACAAACCAAGTTTCTTGAGATAGCCATTTGTACTGCCCTGGGCTCACAAATGCACCCTGTGAAGTGGATATATATTGCCATTTTCATGCAGTAGAGGCTTCTTTTTTGGGAAGTATTTAAGAACTTTCAGGGCATTTCTGTGTCTCATTTTTAAGGCTAAAGGTTTGGTGGCAATTCTTTACATATGATAGTCCTTTTTGGAAGAAAGGAGCTAATTTTTGTTAAATATCACTTGTGCTTTATGTTCCATATGCTTTACACACACACACACACACACACGCACACACACACACAATATCTATATATAGGGGCTGGGGAGATAGCTCAGTCGGTAGAGTGCTTGCCTTATAAGCACAAGGCCCTGGGTTCGATCCCCAGTACCCAAAAAAACAACAACAACAACAACAACAATATCTATATATATATCTTTGTGTGTGTGTGTGTGTGTGTGTGTGTGTGTGTGTGTGTAAAGCATATGTATGTGTATGTGTATATATATATATATATATATATATATATATATATATATATATATATATATTGGCACTGGGGATTTGAACTCAGGGGTCCTTAACCACTAAGCCACATTCCCAACCGCTTTTTTTTAAATTAAATCTTTTTTAGATGTTGATAGACCTTAGACCTTTATTTTATTCATTTATTTATATGTGGTGCTGAGAATTGAACCCAGTGCCTTATACATACTAGGCAAGTGCGCTCTACAACCTGGCCACTCCCCAGCCCTTTTTTAATATTTCGTTTTGAGAAAGGGTCTTGCTAAATTGCCTAGGGCCTCACTAAGTTTCTGAGGCTGACTTTGAACTCACTATCCTGCTGCCTCAGCCTCTTGAGCTGCTGGGATTATTATAGAGATTTTATTACTTTGAGTTCTGATTGATGTAATCATTCCTTATCAGCAATTAGTTAGCTTCTTTCCTCTTGGATCAGGAAGAGATGAATGGGGATGGGTAGAAGATGGGTTACAGAAAACCATGGGCATGTTTTGGCAATATTGAAGCATCCCATTTGAACAGAAGTATGGTATTCAGAGAATGATAATTGGGAGAAAGGGTTAAATAGTTATACCAGGTACACCAGATGGACTATATGATAAAAGAATAGTGGGGGAAAAGAGAGATGACTATGTTTGACTTTAATAGCATGGAAACTATCAGTTGCCACTATTACTTCTACAAACAATCTAGTTGTAGGAAAATCACTATCCTATTAGTTGTTCTGCTGGGATCCCCATTTTAGCATCTCTTATAAACCTAATAAAAGGAAAGGAGGAGATTGTTTGTAGGATTGTTGGTGTAAATGTATTTGTTTTCAAAGTTTGTCCAGATAGGAGGGCATGAGAGATGTAGAACACTGGACATTAAGAAGGTGGAGAGAAAGAATTTGCTCTTTTGGACTCTTTTAAAAAACCTGTAGCTTTTCACTTTTGGCAACATTAGTGGCTTTAGTCTTTTTTTTTTTTTTCCCTGTGGACTGGTAGAAGGCCTTAAGCTCATGTCTCTTATATTCTTCTTACTAATCTCAGTAACTGGCAGGTTGGGATTACATTTTATCCTTATTTGTTAACTTTCCCTAGATTTTTACCATTCCAGTAGTAGCATGGGAAAGCTCTGAGGGACAGTCTTTTTCCTGCTGAAGTGTGAGGCAGTTTGGAGATTGTTGGTGCTTCATGTAATGAAAGAATCCAGGTTTGGAGTTGCCTTGATTGGGGAAGAACCCTTTCATGACCTGTGTGTTGAGGATATCCTCTGCATCACAGAGGAGAACTTGGGACTTCCTGGCTCTTTAGCATTCTGTTTTTTTGTCCGCCCCCCCTTGGTACTAGGGAATTCAGGGGTGCTTTTCCACTGAGGCATATCTTCAGCCCTTTTTATTTTTTATTTCCAGACAGAGTCTTGCTCTTTTGCTGAGAGTCTCACTAAGTTGCTGAGGCTGGCCTCACACTTATGATCCTCCTGAGTCACTGGGATTATAGCTGTGTGCCACCGTACCCAGCTGACTCATTAGCATTCTGCTGAAGATGATTTACTTTTGAAGGTTTCCTTACACCAGAATTGTGCTTCTTTTTTTTTTTTTTTTTTTTTTTTTTTTGCGGTGCTGGAGATTGAACCCAGGGCCTTGTGCTTGCAAGGCGGGCACTCTACCAACTGAGCTATATCCCCAGCCCAGAATTGTGCTTTTTGACTGCTCTAAAATCTGAAGTTCTAAGGTGATAGAACCTTAGCTGGGTATCTGGAAAGGAGTTTCTAATTCCCTTTTGCTTCATCCTCACTGGATATTTCCTTCATAAAACTTATCTCAGGGATGGATGCAGAAACTTAAGTAAAATGGTATTTGTGTGTTTTTAATGAATTCCAGGTGGGATGTATGTGTGTACACATATATATGTGTACATGAGTGTGTGTATGTGAGTGCATTTTTTTTTTTTTTTTTTTTTACCTTTTGCAGGCAGGATTTCTTGTTCCATGTGTTAAAAAGAGGAAAAAATTCATTGAGATGTGGATAATTATGGAAAATTTGATTTCTGTAATCGGTTTCACGAAGTGTCATGTTGATCTTTTGAGGAGGAATACTTATTTATTTATTTATTTATTTTTGCGGTACTGGGGATCGAACTCAGGGCCTTGTGCTTGCAAGGCAAGCACTCTACCAGCTGAGCTATCTCCCCAGCCCTGAGGAGGAATACTTTTGATTTTCTAAGATTTTAAAGTACACAAGTGGAAAGCTCTGGAAGTGAAGTTTTTAAAGCTTTGGTAAGAAGCTTTATTTTCTTCTTTGGAAATATTAGCAAAACATAGAGAAAGTGGCTATTGGTGAGAAGTCTGGGAAGGAATAATTATTATTTTGGAATTTTGTTCATGAGACTACCTTGCTTTCTTCATTTGGTAGTCTGGGAAGGAGGACCAGTGCTGACTCAAGTTGTAAACTTAAATCCAGTCTTGGTAGATTTTGTACTGCAAAGTATTGGGTTATGAATTCCACATACTCTCTCTTCCCATAGGAGATTTTTAGTAACAAGGCAGGGAATGATGGATATTTTCCTTTATGCTCTCAATGAATAATATAGCTAAGCAAATCGCTTTAAAGGTGATGAGTCAGGACTCCTACAGTTGTTTTGGCTTTGAGTTGAATTTAAAGTTTTGTTCATTTATGTTTTCAAATATAATGTTAATATTGTATAACTACATCAGATAGACATTGCTGTGGTTTAATGGAAATACACAATGTGTTATTCTAGTATTCAACTTTTACTTAGTTGCAAATAAATAGGAAGAGTTATTTTTGCATCTCTATATTTTTGTACTGATAGAAGAAGGAAAAGTGATTTCTTTCTACCCCACTAGGGTTTTTGACTTGGTTAGAAATTAAATTGACACAAGACAGATTAGCAGGAGAAAATCCATTTGAAAAATAATGTATATATGCATGGGAATGAAATCTCACAAGACTTTTGAAGAATGGCCAGATAATACAAGCCTACGTAGCATTTAAAAAAATATTTTTCTTTAGTTGTGGATGGACCTTTATTTTATTTATTTATATGTGGCACTGAGGATCAAACCTAATGCCTTATACATACTAGGCAAACACTGTACTGCTGAGTCATAACCTCAGCCCTTACATAGCATCTTGAGCTATGGAAAGGAATGGGGGCTTTGGGCTTTTGGAGTGGCCTGGAAACAAGATTTGGGAGGGTGAGGGGAGAAAAATGTATGGTGAATAAAGGTTACTTTTGTTAATCACATAATATGTCTCTGAGGTAATTTGTTAGGGTGAACTTCACTCTTTCTGATTGAGGTTCTTTTACTAATGTATCTACCTCTATAGATGTAAATTTCCTTTATATCAGGGTAGTTTTTCAGAGCTACTCTCCTGTGTCTGCAGCTTTTTAAGAGAACCAGCTAGAAATATGCCTAACAAGTATATTTTGGAGTGACATAACTTGGTCCTAAGACATATTTTGGGGTGGGTGTTCTGAGTCCCTACATACTTTTAATAGTTAAATCAACTATCATTGCAATATAGAAATGGAAATTAATATTCTAAATTCTAGGTTTAAAAAAGTATCAGTTCAAGAGGAATGCACTAGTCAATTATTCATGTTGTTTTAGTGTATTCTTTTTTGTTACACAGATTATACATGTTTATTAAAGGAAATAGAAAAGTATAAAGAAAAAAAAAAGCAGTCACTTGTACTCTGACCCTCCAGAGGCAGGGCTTTTTTTTTTTCTTTTTTCTTTTTTGGTGGTGCTGGGTATTGAACCCAGGGCCTTAGTGCATGCTAGGCAAGCACTCAAACAGCTAAGCTATATCCCTAGCCCCAGAGGCAGTATTGTTATAGAGTAAGGACCTGCTATGGAGGTGAGGCAGCTGCAGTGGTCCTTAGTTACCTTTTTTGCAATCATGCTGAAAGGATTTCAGACATGTCACTCAGAGTAGCAGGTATGAATTTATTAGAAGGGACAGGAAAAGAGAAAAAGGGGACACTTTTAAAGGGAAAGAGCGGGTCCTCTCAGAGAGGAGAGGGATAGCATATCCCTCTGGCTCTCCTTTTTAATTGGGGGTCTCAGGGAAGCTTCCTGAAAGTCCTGCCTAGGTCTACCTCTTGACTCTTTTTTGTTTCTTTGGTCAGGGTGGGGTGTGGAACACCAGGGATTGAACCCAGGGGTCCTTAACCACTGAGCCACACCCCCAGCCCTTTTTTATTTTTTATTTTGAGATTGGGTCTCTCTCAGTTGCTTAGAGCCTTGCTAAATTGGGGAGGTTGCCTTTGAACTTGTGATCCTTCTGCCTCAGCCTCCAAACCACTGGAATTTCGGGCATATCACACTGTGATATGCCCTCTGGACTTTTTTTTTTTTTGGTGGTGCTGGGGATCGAACCCAGGGCCTTGTGCTTGCAAGGCAAGCACTCTACCGACTTGATCTATTTCCCCATTCCTGCCCTCTTGACTTTTGATGACAACAGGATTGCATCATACTTTTAAGTTTGCACTGCACATGATCCTACCTATGGAAGGGAGGTTTGCCATGCTAAAAATTCAAGGCTATTCTAAGTCACTTTGGTCCACATTGACCAGTTCTAATTATCACATCTCCCTGAATTCTGGAATCTAGTCTGTGTAAAGGTTCAAAGTTCCCTCCTTCAGAGTAACTTGGGTTCTTATCCACAGGTAGGAGGAGCCTTTTGGGCCTGCATTTCTCCTGCAGATAACAGGTTGTTTGCTGAGGAATGTAGCATATCCAGGCAGGGCTGCAGGTAAATCACTTTTTAAAGCATGGGGGGAGGGGTCAGCATAGTGGGCCCAATTTATAGAATTATCCCCTTAATCATATATTCTCAGTGCTCATGTCTGTTACCTATTTTTATAATAGTGCTTAATGTATTTTAGGGCTAGACGTGTAACTCAGTAGCAGAATGCTTGCCTTGCACAAATAAGGCCATAGATTCAGTCTTTAGCACTCCAAAAAAAAAGTTTATTTAAATTTTTTCTGTGTTGAATTGTTTTAAAATATCATACATTACAAATAAACTCATTTTTTTTTTTTGCAATTTATTGGAAAGTATTTGGGCTTAGAAAACATAACCTTAAAGTAGTGTGCTTTGAACTAAGGAGATTGGAAGACTTCAGAAGCAAAATCTCCTGTCTTCCTTCTGTTCCTCTGGTTCTTTCTGCAGTGAGTCATAGAAACTAAAATTCCTTTTCCCTCAGTTGAGTCATAACAACTACAACTTTTCTCCCCCAAAGTAAGTCACAAAACTTAGAAAGGTCGCTCTCTCCTTTTTCCCTTGGTCCCATATTTCAGAGAGGTTCTTCCCTGTCGTGGGAGAAGGAATGATGCCCAGAGAGACTAAGAAAAATTTGAACAGATAGGCCTTGCTGGGTTTTCCCCTTCAGTCTCTTAGCATTAGATAACATACTTTTTTTTTTTTTTTTTTTTTTTAAATACTGGGGATTGAACCTGGGGCACTTTACCACTTAGCTACATCCCCAGTCTGTCCTTTTATTTTGAGACAGGGTCACACTAAGTTGATTAGGGCCTCGCTAAATTGCTGAGGCTGGCCTCAAATTTGTGATCCCCTTTCTCAGTCTCTCAAATTGCTGGGATTATAGGCATGCACTTCTGCACCCAGCTAGATCAAAAATGTGATTTAACAATCACATTTTTGTACTGCTGTCCATTCTTCATTGAACCTAAGCATAGGAATAGTTAGTTTTCCCTGGGCCTTTGGATGTACATTTCTGAAGGCTCCTGTGTCACATAAAAGTTGATAAAGTTGTTATGCTTTTTCCTTATTAACTTGTCTTTTGTTAGTGTCAGCTGTGACACTTATGATGGAGAAGGAAAGGTATCACATCTTCCCACTCCTATGAAAGTTATCTCTCTTTCTTTCTTTCTTTTGTTTTCTTTTTTTGTAGGAGGTGCTAGAGATTGAACCCAGGGGTTCTCAGCCACTGAGCACATCCTCAGTCCTTTTTATATTTTGAGACAGGGCTGAGGCTGTCTTCAGACTTTCAGTCTTCCTGCCTTAGACTCTTAAGCTGCTGGGATTACAGGCATGTGCGACCGGGCCACGGCTCCTGTTTCTTTTAATACCTTTTGTCCTGCTTTAAATTTTTTTTGTATGATTTTTCATATATACCACCTATTTTTGTGGTAAACAAAAGTAAAACCACTGTTGTCTCTTCAAATGTCTTGAGTTATGTGTGTTAAGGTATAAAACTTCATTTGGAGTCACATTTACTAGACTTCTAGCGTGCTTTAGCTATTCCTCTATTTTCTTTCCTTTTGTTTCTAGGTGTTGATTTCCAATCAGGAAAATTGTTAATCTACATCATTATGCCATAATTTTTCCTTTGAGATTTGTAGCATCTGAGGTTCTCTTTGTTAAGGAGTCTGTTGTGGTTTTCTCTTGTGGGAGACCTGTAATGGATGCTTTAAAGCAGTGGTTTGAAGTAGTTGCTGTTTCATAGATATCCTTTTTAAAAAATATATATATTTTTTAGTTGTAGTTGAACACAATACCTTTATTTTTATGTGGTGCTGGGGTTGGAACCCAGTGCCTCCTCACATGTGCTAGGCAAGCTCTCTACCACTGAGCCATAACCCCAGCCCGCTGTTTCATAGATCCCTTTGAAAATATGATGCAAGTGGGGCATGGTGGCTCATGCCTGTGTTCTTAGCTACTATTTGGGAAACTGAGGTAGGAGGATTATAAGTTCGAGGTGAGCCTAGTCAACTTAGTGATATCCTGTATTCAAATAAAATAAAAGCACTGGTATCTCAGTGGTAGAGCACTTGCCTAGCATGTTTGAAGCCCTGGGTTCAATCTGTAGTCAACACACACACACACATGATCTGATGCAAGCTTTCCCTAGTCTTATCAGTCTGGATTGTTTCATGTTTTAGGCTGCCAAACCTACTGCACTTAAATCTTGGAACAATTCTTTGCTTTGTCTTGAAGTTATCCTTTGTTACTTTCTTGTGCTGGATGTAGCTTCCTACATATATACATCTTCATTTCATATATACAACTTTCTTAGTTAATTCAATTTTGGCAAAGCATATCCTTCCCGAGAAAGTATGCATGGAAAGCACATTTAAAAAAAGATTAAGTGTCTGAAAATGTCTTTCTTTTATTCTTTACTTTATTGATAATTGGACTGAGTATAGAATTATAGTTGGCAATAATTTTCCCATAGAATTTTTTTTTTGGGTGCTGGGGATCGAACCCAGGGCCTTGATGCTTACAAGGCAAGCACTCTACCGACTGAGCTATCTCCCCAGCCCCTCCCATAGGATTTTGAAGACATTGTTCCATTGTTTTTCAGCTTCCAATGTTGCTACTGAGAAGCCCAATCTGTTCATATTCTCTGTCCTTTGTAATTCTTTCTTTCTGGAAATGTCTGGAATTTCCTCTTGTTCTTGGCATTGTGAAATTTCAACATAATATGCCTTATGGGTCTGTTTTCATTTATTGTGCTAGAGCCTGTAAGAACACTTTGAATTTGGAAATTCATGTCTTTCATTTCTAGGAAATTCTGTTCAATTATTTTATATTTTATTTATATTATTTTATTTACATTTTATTATTTTCTCTTTTAAACTTTCTTCTTTCTTCATGGAATATTATTATTTGGATTTTAGAACTCCTGGACTTGAATCCAATTTCTTACTTTTTTTCCTACAATTTTATTTGGCTTTGCTTATTTCTGAGGTTATTTCCTCAAATCTATTTCCCAACTCTTCTATTGAGTTTTCAAGTTTTCTAATGCCTTTTTTTTGGTTTTTTTTTTTTTTTTTGTTTTGTTTTTTTGGTACCAGAATTGAACCCCGGGGGAGCTTAACCACTGAGGCAAATCCCCAGCCCTCTAATGCCATTTTAATTTTTAAAGTTTCAAAAATATCCTATGTGGGTGGTCCACACCTATAATCCCAGCTACTTAAGGTCACCCTCAGCAATTTATTGAGACCCTATCTTGAAATAAAAATAAAAATGACTGTGGGTTAGTTTAGTGGTAAAACATCTGTCACTTCCATCCCCAGTACCATAGGTGGGGGGGGAAGCATCATCCTATTCTTGTTTCATGTACACTATGTAGTATGTTTTAAAATCTTTGAGGATATTTATTTACTCTTTTTTTGGTATTGGGGATTGAACCCAGAGGTGCTTTACCACTGAGTCAACTCCCCAGCCTTTTCTATTTTTTATTTTTATTTTTTAACCTTTTTTTTTAATTAAAATCTTCTTTATTTTTACAGACTTCATTTTGATTCATTGTACACAAATGGGGTACAGCTTTTCTATGATTGTACACAATGTAGATTCACACCATTCATGTAATCATACATATACATAAGGTAATATTGTCTGTTTCATTCTACTGTCTTTCTTTCTCCCACCCCCTCCCACCCCATTTTCCTCTACACCATCCAAAGCTCCTTCGTTCTTCTCCCCACCATCTATTTTTTATTTTGAAACAGGATTTTTGCTAAGTTTCTGAGGGCCTCACTAAGTTGCAGAGGGTGACTTTGAAATTGTGGTCCTTCTGCCTCAGCCTATCCAGTTGCTGGGATTACATAGATGCACCACCATGCCCAGTCTCTGAGGATATTTATTATTGAAATTGTTTTGTATGTGGGAAAACCATTTTGTTAGAAATGACACATGCTCTGACAGGAGACTATATTTTACTAGCATACTAAATTTCCTGTCATTATCTTTTTGTTTTTTAAATAACTTTATTGAGTTATAATTTATGTACCATAAAGTTTGTTTAAGGTGTACAATTCAGTACTTTTTAGTGTAGTTACAGAGTTGTGCAGTCATCACTGTAAATTTTTTTTTTTTTTTTTTTTTGATACTGGGGATTAAACTCAGGGGCCCTTGACCACTGAGCCACATCTCCAGCCCTATTTTTGTATTTATTTAGAGACAAGGTCTCACTTAGTTGCTTAGCACCTCACCATTGCTGAGGCCAGCTTTAAACTCGCAATCCTCCTGTCTCAACCTCAAACCTCGCCCAGCTGTAATCTTATTTTATCATATTTTCATCACTCTGTAATGAAACCTGGTACCCATTAGCAGTCACTTTCACTTCAGGCAACCACAAAGCTAGTTTCTGTTTCTATAGATTTACTTATTCTAGATATTGTAGTTAAATGGGGTATGATTTTTGATTTTTAAAACATTCTTGATACACTTTATTTTGGAATAGAGTTAGAGAAAAATTGATAATGCGGGAGAGTTCATATATACCTCACACTCAGTTTCCCCTAATATTTGCATCTTATATTATTAGTGTGGTACATTCATTACAATTAATGAACAAATATGTTGTTGTTGTTATTATTATTATTATTATTATTATTATTAACAAAAGTCTGTACTTAGATGTAAGTTTTTGCCTAATATTCTTTTTCTGTTCCAGGGTACCATTCAGTATATATATATTACATTTAGTTGTCATGCCTTCTTAGTCTCTTCTTGACTGACAGTTTTTCAGACTTTTCTTGTTTTTGATGACTTTGTCAGTTTAAAAAAAAATTTTCCCCCCCTGGTACTGGGGATTTAACCCATGAACTCTCCATCACTAAGCTACATTCCTAGTCCTTTTTATTTTTTATTTTGAGATAGGGTCTTGCTAAATTGCTTAGGGCTTTCCTTGCTAAGTGCTGAGACTGGTCTTGAACTTGTGATTCTCCCTTCCTCAGCTTCCTGAGTCACTGGGATTAAAAACCTCTGCCACTAAGCCCGGTGAGTTTGGCAGTTTTTGAAGGGTTTTGGTTAGATATTTTGTAGAGTATCCCTCAGTTGGCATGTTTGTGAGGTTTTTCTCATGATTAGATTGGGGTTATTATTTTGGGGGGGGCAGAAGATATCAAGAGATAAAGTGCCATTCCTGCCATATCCAAGATACATATAGTTGACATGACTTATCAGTGTCGATAACCTGGTTATGTCGATTTTTCTTCAATGTAAAATTAACTCTTCTTTCCTTCTTTCCGTGCTGTACTCTTTGGAAAGGAGGTCACTGTGGATAGATAAGACTTAAGGAGTAGAAAGTTATATTTCACTTCTTTGGAGCAAAGTGTCTACATAAATTATTTGGAATTCTTTTGCATGAGAGAGTTGTCTGTCTTCATTTATTGATCTATTACTTATTTGTTTTGGTACAGACTCATGGATATTTATTTTATACTTTCAGTTATAATTCAACTTTGTTATTCAGATTGTTTGAACTTTGGCCATTGTGAGATCTTTCACTTGATTTGAGTGTCCCTTTGATGTGCCTAAGTTATTGTATTTGTTTTTGTAGATATTTTCTTACTTTCAAAATGCTCCAGGCTCATTTTGTATGTTTCTTGCTCCGGTTGTAGAAGCAGCCATTTTGCCAAGGGACGCTGGTTCTAATGGCTCTGTTTACTGGAGAATGGTATTTGAGACTAAGATGTGTGCTTGTTGTGCTTGCTGTTACCAGGATGATGTTTCTTGGGCATTTTTTTTTCCCTGTATAATTTATATTTCCTCAAGGTTATGCTATTATTTATTATTTAAAAATTAATTTAGCAAAGGACATCTTTGTTTTTAATCTTAGAATCTTTTTTCCCAGTGTCTCAAAATTTCTGGCTTTCTGTTTACATTTAAGAATATTGACCAAGTGTGGTGGTGCATGCCAATAATTCCAGTGGCAGGGGAGATGAGGCAGGAGGATTGTAAGTTCAAAGGCAGCCTTAGCAATTTAGTGAGGCCCTAAGCCACTTAGCAAGACTGTGTCTCAAAAAAAAAAAAAGGAGTGGGGGTACTGGGGATGTGGCTTATTGGTTAAATGCCTCTGGGTTCAATATCCCATACCAAAATAAATAAATAATGAAATAAAAAATAAGGGAAAATAAAGATAATATGCGGAGAAAAATACCAGACAAAACAAAACCAAAAACTGGGCGTTGTGTTGCACATCTGTAATTCTTAGTAACTTGGGAGGTTACGGCAGGAGGATTGCAAGTTCAAGGCCAGCCTTAGCAATTTAGTGAGGCTCTCATGCCCCATGCAGTTTTAGTGGGACTTTGGAAGACCCTGTCTCAAAACCAAAAAGGTCTGGCAATGTAGCTCAGTGGTAGAGCATCTCTGGTTTCATTCTCCCGTACCAAAGATAAAAACAAAAAAAAAACCCAAAAACATCAAACCCATCACCACCACTACAACAAAAAGACCAAAAATAATAATACATTAGGAAACTGACTGGATGCTCTGTGTACATAGGTGATTTTGGTGACTGAGAAGTTGACTGTAGAATAATCTGGTTGCAGAGTTTCTTCCCTAAAGGTATCATTAGTATATCTCTGGATCTTTTTTCTTGATCTGCTCAGGTTCACAGAAAAGACTTTTCCAGTTCTCTGTCTCGAGGGCATAATCCTAGCTGCCTGCTTTCTGAGAGCCAAGTATTAAAACACCAGGGGTCTCAATTTTCAGCATGTAAAATTTCTTTTACTTCCCTGTTTTTATTTATTTCTTTATTTTGGGTGCTGGGGAACGAACCCAGGGCCTTGTGCTTGCAAGGCAAGCACTCTACTGACTGAGCTGTCTCTCCAGCCCCTACTTCCCTGTTTTTAGAATGAGATACCCTTGCTCTCATCTGTGTTTGTGGTTTTCCAGCTGTTGGTGTTTGATACCTCAATTTGAATCCCCAAGTATAAGTACCCATTCTTTTATTTATCCTTTGTAAAGAATAAGCTTCAGTTTTCTTTTGAAATGGAGGCGGCCACATGGAGGGAAAGGTTATGGGGTATGAGGTCCAGTTGGTTGTTTTTTAAATAATTGAGATATAATTAACATAACTTTACCGTTTTTAAGTGTGCATTTTCGTGTTGTTTAATATATATATATTTTTTCCTCACTGTATTGTGCAACCATCACCACTATCAAATGTGAGAATATCTCAGTCTTTCCCAGTAGAAACTGCATAATACTTGGAGTTAATTAATCCCAATTTTCCCGTTCCCCCATCACCTGACAACCACTAATCTACTTTTTTCTTTCTATTCTTGACATTTTATATAAGTGAAATCATATAATATATGGTCTTTTTTTCCTAGCTTTTAGGATTCATCTGTCTCATAGCCTATAACAGAACTTCATTCCTTTTTTTTTTATTAAAATATTTTTTTATTTTTGCAGACTGCATTTTGATTCATTGTACACAAATGGGGTACAACTTTTCATTTCTGTGATTGTATACAATGTAGATTCACAGCATTCATGTAATCATTCATATACATAGGGTAATACTGTTTCATTCTACTATCTTTCTTTTCCCCACCCCCTCCCACCCTATTTTCCTCTATACCATCCAAAGTTCCTTCATTCTTCTCTTCCCCCTGCCACCTCCGTCTTGTATATTGTCATTCACTTATCAGAGAAAACATTTGACCTTTGGTTTTTTGGGCTTAGCCTATTTCACTTAGCATGATATTTTCAACTTCATCCATTTACCAAAAAATGCCATAATTTTATTCTTCTCTATGGCTGAGTAATATTCCATTGTGTGTATGTATATACCACAGTTTCTTTATCCATTCATCGGTTGAAGGGCATCTCGGTTGGTTCTACAGTCTAGCTATTGTGAATTGAGCTGCTGTGAACATTGATGTGACTGCATCATTGTAGTATGCTGATATTAAGTCCTTTGGGTATAAACCAAGGAGTGGGATAGCGGGGTCAAATGGTGGGTCCATTCCAAGCTTTCTGAGGAATCTCCATACTACTTTCCAGAGTGGCTGCACCAATTTGCAACTCCACCAACAATCCCCACATCCATGCCAACACTTATTATTGCTTGTGTTCTTGATAATAGCCATTCTGATTGGAGTTAGATGAAATCTTAGGGTAGTTTTAATTTGCATTTTTCTAATTAACAGGGATGATGAGCACTTTTTCATATATTTGTTGATCGCCTGTATATCTTCTTCTGTGAAGTGTCTGCCCATTTCCTTAGCCCATTTATTGACTGGGTTCTTTCTATTTTTAGTGTAAAGTTTTGAAGTTCTTAAACTTTGGAGATTAGTGCTATGTCTGAGGTGTGTGTGGAAAAGATTTTCTCTCACTCTGTAGGCTCTCTTTTCACATTATTGTTTCCTGTGCTGGGAAAAAGCTTTTTTAGTTTGACTCCATCCCATTTATTGATTCTTGCTTTTATTTCTTGCGCTATGGGGGTCTTGTTAAGAAAGTTTGGTCCTAAGCCAGTGTGATGGAGATTCCGGCCTACTTTTTTTTCTATTTGGTGAAGAGTCTCAGGCCTAATTCCTGGATCCTTGATCCATTTTGAGTTGAGTTTTATACAAGGTGAGAGATAGGGGTTTAATTTCATTTTACTGCATATGTATTTCCAGTTTTACCAGCACCATTTATTGAAGAGGCTATCTTTTCTCCATTGTAAGTTTTTGGCACCTTTGTCTAGAATGAGATAACTGTACTATGTGAGTTTGTCTCTGTGTCTTCTATCCTGTACTATTGGTCTGCCTGTCTATTTTGGTGCCAATACCGTGCTGTTTTTGTAACTATTGCTCTATAGTACAGTTTAAGGTCTGGTATTGTGATACCTCCTGCATCACTTCCTGCCCAGGATTGCTTTGGCTATTGTGGGTCTTTTGTTCTTCTAGATGAATTTCATGATTGCTTTTTCTGTTTCTATGAGAAATGTCATAGGGATTTTAATTGGAATTGCATTAAATCTGTATAGTACCTTTGAAAGTATGGCCATTTTGACAATATTAATTCTGTCTATCCAAAGAACATGGGAGATCTTTCCATCTTTTAAGGTCTTCTTCAATTTCTTTCTTTAATGTTCTGTAGTTTTCATTGTAGAGATCTTTCTCTTCTTTGATTAGATTGATTCCCAAGTATTTTATTTTTTTTTTGAGGCTATTGTGAATGGAATTGTTTTTCTCATTTCCCTTATGTTTCATTGCTTATGAATAAAAATGCTTTAGATTTATGCGTGTCGATTTTGTATCCTGCTATTTTGCTGAATTCATTTATGTGTTCTAGAAGTTTTCTTGTGGAGCTTTTTGGATCCTCTAAATATAGAATCATGTAATCAGCAAATAAAGACAACTTGAGTTCTTCTTTTCCTATTCGTATCCCTTTAATTTCTTTGGTCTGTCTAATTGCTCTGGCTAGTATTTCAAGGACGATATGGAATAGAAGTGATAAAAGAGGGCATCCCTGTCTTGTTCCCTTTTTTAAAGAGAATGCTTTGAGTTTTTCTCCATTAAGAATGATGTTGGCTGTGGGCTTAGCATAAATAGCTTTTACAATTTTCAGGTATGTTCCTACTATCCCTATTTTTTCTAGTGTTTTGAGCATGAAGGGATGTTGTATTTTGTCGAATGCTTTCTCTGCTTCAGTTGAAATGATCATATGATTCTTACTCTTGAGTCTATTGATGTGATGAATTACATGTATTGATTTCCGAATGTTGAACCAACCTTGCATCCCGGGATAAACCCCATTTGATTGTGGTGCACTATCTTCTTAATATGTTTTTGTATGCGATTTGCCAGAATTTTGTTAAGGATTTTTGCATCTGTATTCATCAGAGATATAGGCCTAAAATTTTCTTTTCTTTGCCTGGTTTGGGTATGAGGGTGATATTAGCTTCATAGCATGAGTTTGGAAGGGTTCCCTCTTTTTCTATTTCCTGAAATACTTTGAGGAGAACTGGAATGAGTTGTTCTTTGAAGGTCTTGGTAGATCTTGGCTGAGAATCTGTCTGGTCCTGGGCTTTTTTTGGTAGGCTTTTGATGGCTTCTTCTATTTCATTGCTTAAAAGTGATCTGTTTAAATTGTGTATATCCTCCTGGTTCAGTTTGGGAGGAGCAAATGTCTCTAGAAATTTGTCGATGTGTTTGGTATTTTCTATTTTGTTGGAGTGTAGATTTTCAAAGTAGCTTCTCATTATGTTATGTATTTCAGTGGTGTCTGTTGTGATATTTCCTTTTTCATCATGAATTTTAGAAATTTGAGTTTTTTTTTGCTCCTCCTCTTTGCTAGTGTGGCTTCTCCTTTAGGGTAGTTCCTCCCTTCGCTGACCTACGTTGTTGTTTTTCATTTCCTCCTCATGTAATATTTTGCTGAGAATATTCTGTAGCGCAGACTTTCTATTTGTAGATTCTTTTAACTTTTGTTTATCATCATAGGATTTTATTTTGTCTTCAAATCTGAAGGTTAGTTTTGCTGGGTATAGGATTCTTGGTTGGCACCCATGTTCTTTCAGAGCTTGAAATATGTTGTTCCAGGCCCTTCTATGTGTGCCACGTGACCCAGCTGCCTTCACTGTTTCTGATGGGAACCCAGTGATAATTTCAGTTATTTCCCTCCTGAATGTAGTATATCCTTTTCTGTCTCCTGTCAAGATTTTTCTCTTATCTTTCTAAAAGTTTGAATATGATGTGTCTGTGTATTGTTTCCTTGGTTTTTATTTTACTTTGGGTCCACAGAGTGTCTCAAATCTGTATGTTTTTGTCTTTTACCAAATTTGGTAAAAATTTATTCACTATTTCTTCTACTTCATTCTCTCTACTTTCCTCTGGAACTCCAGTTTTATGTATGTTAGTCTTGTTGCTCCACAGATCTCTGAGGTCCCCTTCTCACTGTCTTTTCTTTCTCTCTAATCTTTTTTTCTCTGTTCTTCAGATTGGATAATTTTTGTTTTTCTCTTTTTAAATTCACTGTTTCTTCTATCATCTCTAATCTACTGTTAAGCCTACCCACTGAATTATATAATGTATATTTCTCTTTTGAGAGATGTTTTTTAATTCATTATTATCATAGCTGTTTTAAAAATCTGCTAATTCCAATATTGAGGTCAATTCAAGGTCAGTATCTATTGGTTGACTTGTCTTTTGAGAGCAGGTCATATTTGCTTGTTTGTTTGTTTATATGTCGAGTAATTTTGAATTGTTTTTTTTTCTCTCTCTCTCTTTTTTTTTTTTTTTTGATACTGTGGATTGAACCGAAGTGTGTTACCACTGAGCTACATCCACAGCCCTTTTTTATTTTTCATTTTGAGACAGGATCTTGTTAAGTTGTTGAGGTCCTTGCTAAATTGATAAAGTTGGACTTTCAGTCCTCCTACCGTAGCCTCCCAAATTGCTGAAATTGTAGGTATGCACCACTGTGCCTGGCTTGATTGTGTTTTCGACATTGAGAATGATGTTGTAGAGGCTGTGATTTCTGATTCTACTGTTACCCTCTTCCATAGAGCAATGATTTTTGTTTTGTTAACTGTTTCTCTTCAATGAGTGGAGAAAATCAGTTCTTTTTTTAAATTTATTTTTCCTAAGTTGTTTAGGGCCTTGCTAATTTGCTGCGGCTGGCCTTGAACTTGTAGTCCTCCTGCCTCCAACCTTCTGAATAAGTGTTCCCCCTCCCTCCTTTTTTTTTATTAGAGCTTTATGGTTATACACAGTATTTGGGTTCATCCTGACAAACTCATACATGCATGGAAAACTCATTTCTTTTTTAAAAATATTTTTTTTAGTTGTAGATGAACACAGTATCTTCATTTATTTTTTTTGTGGTGCTGAGGACCAAACCTAGTGCCTCACATGTGTGAGGCAAGCACTCTACCACTGAGCCCCAGACCCACCCTGAAAACTCAATTATTTTAGTCCAAATTTGGTAACTTGGTGTCTGCTCCATATGTGCGTGGTTCAGAGATGGACTGGAATTGTAGGCAGAGTTCTAACACAGATTTCGAAGTACCCCTTTCTAGTTTTTTGTAGAATTTACAACCTTCCCAGTTGCTGTGGTTGTCTTAAAGTTTGTTCTCTGATTCTTCAACCTGGTAATACATTGGGGTTTTATCAGAATTTTAGCCACCTCTCATGCACAGACTGGGACTTGTCTAACTGGAAGCCACCCAGTGTCATTATCTTTTTTGAAGTGTTGACCGAACTCTTTCCCTGTCAGAATTTGCCTGCTTTTCATTCTCTACTACCTTTAAGTAGTATTTTTTATTTTTATTTTTGCAGTGCTGGGAACCAAACTCAGGGCCTCACCCATGCAAGGCAAGTGTCCTACCACTGAACTAAATCTCCAGCTCTAAGTACTTGTTTTTTGTATTTTGTCCAGAGTTCATAGTTGTTTGCAGGAAAGTTCATTGATAGGAGCTGCTCTGCCATGACTGGGAATAGAACTTTTATCAACTAGATATAAATTATTTTGTTGACAAAATCAATTTTTTAAGTTGTAGTTTCACAGACATTTATGTTATTTTCCCATTTTCCTCTAAGGTGCCAGATGTTAAGAATGACTTAGCACTGCTTCTTTTTTTTAAACACTTTTTAAATTTGATGTAAATCCTCTTAAGTGTCTTTCAACTTTTCCAAGTAATATTCATCTTATTTCATATATATAAAATCTTTAAGATGTAGATATAATTGACGTGTCCCACAAACAGTTTTCTGGTAAATGATGGTTAGTTTATTTTGCTTCAATTGAAGCATCTTGGTCTGTTGCCATAACATAATATCTAAGACTTGTAAAGAAAAAAAGTTCCACAATCTGGCTATTGTGAACTGAGCAGCTATGAACATTGATGTGGCTGTATCTCTGTAATATGCTGATTTTAAGTCCTTTGGGTATAGGCCAAGGAGTGGGATAGCTGGTTCAAATGGTGGTTCCATTCCAAGTTTTCTAAGGAGTCTCCACACTGCTTTCCAGAGTGGCTGCACTAGTTTACAGCCCCACCAGCAATGTATGAGTGTACCTTTCTCCCCACATCCTCGCCAACACCTGTTGTTGCTTGTATTCTTGATAATCGCCATTCTAATTGGGGTGAGATGGAATCTTAGGGTGGTTTTGATTTGCATTTCTCTTATTACTAGAGATGTTGAACATTTTTCCATATGTTTGTTGATTGCTTGTAGATCTTCTTCTGTGAAGTGTCTATTCATTTCCTTAGCCCATTTGTCGATTGGATTATTTTCATTCTTGGTGTAGAGTTTTTTGAGTTCTTTATAGATTCTGGAGATTAGTGCTCTATCTGAAGTATGATTGGCAAAGATTTTCTCCCACTCTGTAGGCTCTTTGTTCACATTGCTGATAGTTTCCTTTGCTGAGAGAAAGCTTTTTAGTTTGAATCTATCCCAGTGAATGATTCTTGCTTTTATTTCTTGTGCTATGGGAGTCCTGTTGAGGAAGTTTATTTTGGTTCTTGGTTTTGGAGACTAAGAAGTTCAAGATTGGGTAGCCACATCTGGTGAGGATTTTGTGCTGCTTCAATATGAAGAAATGTGGAAGGGCAAGCGGGCAAGAGCAGAAGAGAGAAAAGGGGGCCATACTTCTGCAATAACTAATAATTCCTGTGAGAGTGCCATTAATCCATTCATGAGGGCTCTGCTCCCATGACCTGACTACCTCCCAAAAGGCCCCATCTCCCAACACTGCCTTATTGAAGAATTAATATTCTCAAACATGAACTTTTGAGACACGCTCAAGTCAGAGCACTTAAGCTATGTTGTGGAATAGCTTTGTGTAGTACAACATAAAGGTCAAGGTATCACCATGTGGATTTTTCCCATGTAACTGTTTGGGATATGCCTTTTCATATTCATTCTTACCATTTCAAAAATGTCATTGTCTTTCACAGATGTAATACATTGAACATAAAAGTACAACTTTTGCATTTTGGTGATATTTCCTGATGACCTTCTAGGCTAGGCAGAAAGTTTTGAAAGAAATTTTTTTAAACTTACATGTGTTTATGTTTAAAAGGAAAGAATTCTCATCTATTCAATATAGACGTCTTATGATAGGAAAGGAGAATAATGTTGCCCTGATTTGGGTCAGCATCAACCTGGAAGTGGTCATTTAGTAGTGCATGTATCTTACCTGCTCATTTAGTTTAATCTGTAAATGGTCAAAAGTTTCCTGCCCAGATTAGGAGACACATTTGGAACTGTGGTTTCTAATTTTTTTGAAAGTTAAACAATGACTTTATTGTTTGAGTACATAGACAAATTTATGCCACCAGGGCAGAGGCTATGGATGACTCCAACTTTGGGGGACCACCTGCTTGGTCTTATAATATTGAGCCAGTTGGTAAAATTGTCTCTCTTTCAGAATCAGGTGGAATTTCAACCTTATCCTTTGTTTCTCTCAAAGTGCTTTTGAACATTTAATTGGTCTGTTGCCATAACATAATACCCAAGACTTGTAAAGAAAAAAGGTTTATTTTGGCTCATGGTTCTGGACACTAAGAAGTCTAATTTTTTAAATTAAATGGTAAAGATCCTCAGGAAGATTAGACCCAAGTTCTTTGCATTTAAGGATTCTTAAGATTTTATTGCCAGTCACGAAGTGTACTTGTAGAACGTTATGTAACTTCCTCCCTTAGTATCGCACTTATTTGTGACCCTCTTGACCAGTTTGTATATCTGCTCCTTCATGTTGTCAGATGTCAAATCAGCCACATGGGGACACTATGGTGATAAGGCAGAGCCTACTGAGTCAGGCCCTTCCCTAAACCATGCATGTGACCCATGATGGCTGTGCTCTGGCAACTTTTTTCTAACTTTTTAAAGAGTTATGAACCCTTTGAGATCTGATGAAAATTATGGATGTCTCCCCAGAAAAATGTACACATCTTCATGCAAAATTTTATAAAATCACTTCAAAGAATTCAGAGCTTCCTTTGAAACTTCCTGGTTTAAGCAACCCTCATTTAAGGTTATTCAAATCAAATTAGTATCAGCAGACTAATAGCACTACAAATATTTTGTTTCTGACTTGATCAAAGTAGAACAAATAAACAAAGAACTCATTAGAAGTTCTTGTAAGGCATGTAAGCTTTTTAAAAAATCTGCTATGGGGCTGGGGAGATAGCTCAGTCGGTAGAGTGCTTGCCTTGTAAGCACAAGGTCCTGGGTTTGATCCCCAGCACCCAAAAAAAAAAAAAAAAAAAAATCTGCTATGATTGGTCTGAACTGTTTTACCCCAGAGCAGATTCATACAGACAGACCAACACCTGCTTGATTTTTTTTTTTTTTTTTTTTTTTGAGACCAGTTCTAAGTTGCTGAGGCTGACCTCACACTTGGGATCCTGCTTCCTCAGCCTCTTGAGTAGGTGGGATTACAGGAGAGCACCATTGGGCCCAGTTTTTTTCTTTTTCTTTCTTTCTTTTTTTTTTTTTTTCCTTTAAGGAGATACATAGACAGGCAAAAACTGCTAGGAAATATTCCAAACTGCCTGGCATATTTTGTCATTTTACTTCCTTCAGAAGAACACTGAGGTGAAGAAAAGATAGCTGTGAGGAATTCCATTTGGAACTGTAGAGTTTTATAGTTGGAAAATGTCTGAGACTGCCTGTTATGACTCCTCCTTTTATAGGTGATGAAATTTAGGAATCTTGAGTAAATTTTAAGTCACTGTTAGAAATGTTTGTGTTTTGTGTTGGCAAAAAATTATTTGTTATTTCTAGGAAAGTATGACACTTGTGATGTATTACATGTAATATTGTTTGAATTTCCAAAGGTTATTAAATGATTGAATAATTAAAGTACTTGTGATATATAGGTTTCAGGACATAGGCCCGTGTAGGTGTTTTTGAAGCATTAAGTTTCCTTACTGTTGTTTTTAATTTTTTTTTTTTTTTGGTGGTACTGGGGATTGAACCCAGGGCCTTATGCATATGAGGCAATTTGGTACTGGGGATTGAACCCAGGGGTGCTTTACCAACTGAGCTACATCACCAGTCCTTTTTATTTTTATTTTGAGACAGGGTCTCACTAAGTTGCTTATGTTCTTACTAAGTAACTGAGGCTGGTCTAGACTTGTGATCCTCCTGCCTCAGCCTCCAAAGTCTCTGGGATTACATGTGCATACCACTGAATGCAGCTTCTCATACTTCTTTTTATACTTTCTTTCCCCTTGCAGTGATAGTGTGTTCCTGCTACTGGTTGTCTCATTCATTGGTCTTTTGTTTTAAGATTGGCCCCCTCAGTGGTGTTTTTACTCAGAACCAGGCCCTTTGATAGGAAGGGAGACTCTTCCCTCCACTTCTTTGAAGAAGGGCAGGAAATGAAGTGGTTGTGGAGGGGATAGAGACTCTAATAGCCACCTTTCCCCTCCCTCCTTTTTAGCCACACTCCAGATCAGGTCTCATGCTTACCTCTAGTTCTACTCTTTATCACACTGACTGTTTATGATTCTCTCCTTACTGTGCTGTTCTCTGAATTCTCATCATGTCTTGGGGCTATCTCATATGCATCAGGAAAATAACTTTCTTTAAAAACTTTCATACAGCACAGTGGTAGCTGCCCTGATTTCCTGTACATTAAGATATATATATATATATATATATATATATATTTTTTTTTTTTTTTTTTCCTGAGGGGATTTTCTAGCCTAGTTAGGAAGAAATGAGCAAACTGACAACTAAAGAAGCTTAAGAGAAAGAAAGGTATCTTGTCTCAGAACTGAAGACAGTTTAAAAATGTATTCTGGGAATTTAAGTCTGTAGACAAGATCGTTATATCAGGTGCTTATTGCTTAATTACTTTGTTCAGTAAGTGCAGGCTTGCCATGGTTGGGCTCAGAGGACGTGTTAGCGAAAGCAGAGACCACCTCTACATAAGCCATAGCCCTTTATTGCTATAGCTATTGCCAGTTGCTTTCTGATTTTTGCCAGTTTTCCTGAGTGAAGATAACCAGATGTAATCTGGTAATGAAATTAAATATGCTCAAAAAGAAAGTTTCAGATGAGTTGATTTGGAAGAAGCGATCAGGAAATGAGTGGATGTGAAATTGTGAAACTTGCTTTACTCAAAAAAAGAAGGTTGGATCATGTCAAAAGTTGAAAATTATGAATAAATGGGCTGAGGGTGATAATAATTCTTCTGAGGGTGAGCAAAACATCAGAGTAAACGAAGGTGACATTTTTAGTTATAAAAGCAATAACTCTGACTGGGATTACTTTTAGTTTTTGAAGCAAGTTCCTTAGAATTATTATGAACTTGTGTTTGTATGTGTGGCCAGGGGTACTAAGGATTGAATTTAGGCACTCTACACTGAACCACATCCCAGCACTCCCAACCCCCCTTTTTTGAGATAGGGTCTTGCTAAATTTTTGAGGCAGTCCTTGAACTTGTGGTACTCCTTCCATGGCTTCCCAAATAGCTGGAATTACAGGTATATATCACCATGCCCTCCATGAACTCTTTTTAAGAAACCTGTGAGGTGACTCTGCTATGATTTAGGGTGAGTAACTTTCTAACTTTAGACCCATCTCATCCTGTGATGGTGAAAAATGCATCTTCCTTAATAATTATCAGCCTCTTAGTTCCATAGCAACTTAAAGAAAACTGTAGTTGGAACAATTTTTTCTGTCAAAACCTGGAGCCTCTCAGAGAATTACCTCTCTGTGAAATGATTTTTTTTTTTTTTTTTTTTTTTTTTTTTTTTTTTGCGGTGCTGGAGTCCTGGGGATCGAACCCAGGGCCTCTACCGACTGAGCTGTATCCCCAGCCCACTGAAATGATTATTCATGTGTGTGCATTCATTTTTCTTTTCTTATTTTTTAAAAATTATTCTTTTTAGTTACACATGACAGTAGAATGCATTTTGACAAATTATACATACATAGAGTATAACTTATTCTATTTAGGATTCCACTCTTACGGTTGTACGTGATGTGGAGTTACCCTGGTTGTGTATTCAGATACAAGACTAGGAAAGTTATATCCAATTAATTCAACTGTCTTTCCTATCCCGCCCCCTTTTCTTATTTTTTTAGTTGGTGTTGGGAATCAAGTCCACAGCCTCACACATACTAAGCAAGCATTCTACCACTGAACTAGGTCCGTACCCCCTGTATGTGCATTTAACTGTAAGATTCTTTTTTTTTTTTGTCAATTTTTAGAAATTTATTGGTTCTTTTTAGTTATACATGACAGTAGAATCCATTTTGACATAATTATAAAAGCATGGACTATATCTCATTCTAATTTAGTACCAATACCTCTCTTTCCCTTCCCCTTCTGCTGTCCCCTGTTCCCTTCCCTCTACTGATTTTCCTACCATTTCCCTATAGTTGTTATTTTAAATTAATTTCTATGGATGTACATGATGGTGAGATTCATATATGTACATATATGAAAGTTATGTTAGATTCATTCTGCTGTTTTTCCTTTTCCCATCCTCCTCTCTTCCTTTTATCCCCTTTGTCTACTCCACTGATTTTTTTTTTTTTTTTTTTTTTTCAGTGCTGGGGATTGAACTCAGGGCCTTATGCTTGCGAGGCAAGCATTCTACCAACTAAGCTATATCCCCAGCCCTGATTTTTTTTTTTTTTTTTTAAATTTCCTGTTCTTATTTTTGGTTAGCTTTCACATATCAGAGAAAATATTTGACCTTTGGTTTTTTGGGATTGGTTTATTTCACTTAGTGTGAATGTCTCCAGATCTGTCCATTTACCAGCAAATGTCTTAAAGTCATTCTTCTTTATGGCTGAGTAATACCCTATTGTGTGTGTGTGTGTGTGTGTGTGTGTGTGTGTGTGTGTGTACATTCCACAATTTCTTTATCCATTCTTCTGTTGAAGGGCACCTAAGTTGGCTCCATAGGTTAGCTGTTGTGAATTGTGCTGCTATAAACATTGATGTGACTGCATCACTGTAGTATGCTGATTTTAAATCTTTTGGATATATGCCAAGGAGTGGGATAACTGGGTCAAATGGTGGTTCTATTCCTAGCTTTTTGAAGAATTTCCATACTGCTTTCCAGAGTGTACTCCAATTGCAGTCTCACCGACAGTGTGTGAATATACCCTTTTCCCCACATTCTTGCCAACGTTTAGTGTTACTTGTATTGATAATTTCCCTTCTGACTGGAGTGAGATAAAATTTCAGTGTAAATTTGTATTTCTCTATCTGCTAGAGATGTTGAACATTTTTTCATGTATTTGTTGACTGTTCTTATTTCTTCTTTTAAGAAGTATCTGTTTAGTTCCTTCGTCCATTTATTGATTGGGTTGTTTCTTTGGTGTTAAGGTTTTGAATTTTTTGTATATCCTGGATATCCTTATTTGAGGAGTAGGTGGCATAGATTTTCTTCCATTCTGTAGGCTCTCTTCACACTCTTGTTTCCTTTGCTGTGCAGAAGCTTTTTAATTTGATACCATCCTATTTATTGATTATTTATTTTACTTCTTGTGCTTTAGTAGTCTTGTTAAGAAAGTCAGTTCCTAAGCTGATATGTTGGAGTGTTGGGCCTGCATATTCTTTTAGAAGGTACAGGGTTTCTGATCTATTTCATAGGCCTTCAGTCCACTTTGACTTGAGTTTTGTGTAGGGTGAGAGATCCGGGTTAAATGTCATTCTACTACATATAGATTTCCAGTTTTCCCAGTGCCATTTTGTTAAAAAGGTTATCTTTTCTCCAGTGTATGTTTTTGGTACCCTTTTCAAGTATGAGATAAGTCAGTATTTATGTGGGTGTGTCTCTATGTCTTCTCTTCCATTGGTCTTCATGCCTGTTTTGGTGCCAACACCATGCTGTTTTTGTTACTATAACTCTAGTATAATTTAAGGTCTGGTATTGTGATACCTCATGGTTTGCTTTACTTGCTAAGGATTGCTTTGGCTATCTGGACCTCTTATTTTTTGAAATGAATTTTATGATTGCTTTTCCTATTTCTATGAACAACATCTTAGAATTTTGATGGGAATTGTATTGAATCTGTATAGAGCTTTTGGTAGTATGGCCATTTTGACAATATTAATTCTGCCTGCCTAATAACATGGGAAATCTTTCCATCATTTAAGATCTTCAGTTTCTTTCTTTAGTGTTTTATAGTTTTCATTGTAGAGGTCCTTCCCCTCTTTAGTTAGATTGATTCCCAAGTATTGTTTTTTTATTTTTTTTTTTGAAACGATTGTAAATGGCCTTTTTCAGCAGATTCAGGAACTCTATTAATTTATGGTTGTTGATTTTGTATTCTACTACTTTGCTGAATTCATTATGAGTTATAGAAGTTTTCTGGTGGTGTTTTTTGGGTCTTCTAAATATAGGATCATGTCATTAGTAAACAGTTTGAGCTCTTCTTTTCCAATTTGTATCCCTTTAATTTCCTACTCTTGCCTAATTGCTATGGCTAGAGTTTCAAGGAATATGTTGAATAGTAGTGGTACAAGTGGGCATCTCTGTATTGTTCCTGTTTTTAGAGGGAATGCTTTCTTACTGTAAGATTCTTGAGGGTAAGTGTTGGGTCTGGTTCATCTCTATCCCTACAGTACCTAAGTTCTTTATATAACATGATAACTCAGAAAATAGGTATAGAATTCAACTCAGTTGATCTGGTTTCTTATGTTTTTCCATGATACTTGTTAAACTTACTTGTTTGAGCTATTTAGGCACATATAATTTGTCCCCAACCCCTTAGGAAAAGCAATATTTGGGGGGATTTCTTTCAAGTAAAACCCTAAGGACTTGATAGTTAATTAGTATCAGTGGAGCTCTTTATTATATCTTATTGTAGTGTTTTTCAAACCATGAATTGTGGTCATTAGTGGGTCTGCAATCAGCTTTTACATTTTTTTTTTTTTTTTTAGTCGTAGATGGACACAATTTATTTTATTTAGTTTTATGTGGTGCTGAGGATTGAACCCAGTGCCTCACGCATGCTAGGCAAGTGCTCTACCATTGAGCCACAATCGCAGCCCCAAGGATTTTTTTAAAAAATGATGCAGAGTAGAAGATGTGAGAGGGCATCACATATGGTAAAGGTAAGTATTGTTTTATGAAGTTTTTGTTTTAGGTAAATTTATGTCTACACATACATGTATGTGTTTATTACTTCATGACAATGTATAATGTGTTTTGTACTGGAGTCGTGGTCAAAAAGTTTGAATAACACTGCTTTATTGTAATACTTTGTTATTTCATTTATCATATAGCATTATGCCAGTACATACAGGCTTCTAAAGCCAGGGATGGTGCCAGATCTTTCATTTCAAGTACGACTGAAGGTAAAAACAAAACAAAATTGAGAAAACCCAAAGCTTTCTGGTGATTCTTACACGTCTTCAGTGGCATTCTGTACCCTGTGACCTTCTAACTTTCTTGTGCTTTTTTTGACCAGTAGATTTTTCAGATTTATATCTCTGTAGGTGGTGGGTTCTTTGTTTTTCCCCTCCTCACTTCAGTATTCTTTATTTCAGTATACTCTACTGTTTTTTAGGAGGGGGAGGGGAGAAACAAAGAATTTTAGAAATTTGGAATGATTCCAAACAGAATAGCTTAATTAGATTTACCCTGAAGTCTGCTTTCTTGGTGTTCTTGTATCTTTTAGTCTCTTTTTTTAGCGATCACAGAAATGTATAGCTTATTCTGAACTTACAGTATTCTGCTTCTAATGATGTTTTCAGTTGGCTTTTAACAAATTAAATGTGACTTTCAGGGAAAGAAAAAAATATATACAGTCCTTTGTCATTCCTTGTGCTTATTCCCCTCTCCTCCATGAAAATTGACTATTGGTTTTGTAGTAATAATTTCAATTGAAAGAAAAGCAGAGAGCTAGTGGTGTCCACTATTAACCATATTATACTTTTTCAGCTTCTTTACTGATCTAATAACTTTAATGCCTTTCCTATTCTTAGATGGTTGGCATACTAATCCCCTTGCCTTTATTTCTGTACCTTGCTGGACTCCCAAGCTCAGACAGGCATAACCCTGTGATTTAAAGGAACTTATAGAATTGATTTGTTTCATTCTTTTTCTTATAGGAGAAAATTTTGAGCAGACACCATTGAGACGAACATTCAAGTCTAAGGTCCTTGCCCGATATCCTGAGAATGTAGAATGGAATCCCTTTGACCAAGATGCAGTGGGAATGGTTTGTATTTGTCAACTACAAGTATAAGATTCTTTACAGTTAAATTTATCATAGGATTATGAGTCCAGTCTGTGGTAGCAGTGCTTTTACCCCAAGTATCAGTACCTTTTGGGGGGCAGGGTTGGGTAGGGCGGGTACCAGGGATTAAACACAAGGGTGCTTAACCACTGAGCCACATTCCCAGCCCTTTTTAAAATTTTTTATTTTGAGGCAGAGTCTCACAAAGTTGCTTTGGGCTTTGCTAAATTGCTGAAGCTGGCTTTAAATTTGTAATCCTCCTGCCTCAGTCTCCCAAATCACTGGGATAGGATGCACCACCACACTGTCCTGTTTATCAGTACCTTTTTTTTTTTTTTTTTTTTTAATTATTGTACACAAATGGGATACATGCTGTCTCTCTGCCTGCATATGGCGCAAAGGCATACCATTTGTGTAATCACAAACCCACATAGGGCAATGTTTGATTCATTCTGTTATTTTTTTCCCTTCCCCCCACCCCTCCCACCCCTCTTTTCCCTCTATACAGTCCTTCCTTCCTCCATTCTTACCCCCCTCCCTAAACCTAACTCTAAACCTAACACTAACTCTTCCCACCCCCTTTTTTTTTTTTTTTGTAAAAATTTGTTCTAATTAGTCATACATGACAATAGAATGCATTCTGTATGTGTGTGTGTATATATATATATATATATATATATATATATATATATTTGCATTAAATAAATATAAATTTTATTAAAAACACATAGCATTATCAGGAATGATATAATAATAAACAGCTTTCAAATAACCTGCATTCATAACATTACAATACTTACAGTATTTATAACTATCCTTATATTTTATAAACAAACCAAACATCTCATGAAAATGAAATAACTACGTTAAAAAAATAAAGCATAGAAAAATGCACACAGAAGTTCATTATTTTAGTGTCGAACTGCAAAAATCTCCTACTCAAGTTAACCACTAGCTTTAGAAGTGAATTGTACATCACTATGCATCAATCAAGATGAAAAATTCATTCAAGTAATATATATATATATTTAAGTTGCAGGTGGACACAATGCCTTTGTTTTTTATTTATTTATTTATTTATTTTTTGTATCTTTATTTTATTTTTATGTGGTGTTGAGAATTGAACCCAGGGCCTCATGTGTGCTAGGCCAGCACTCTACCACTGAGCCACAACCCCAGCCCCAGTAGAGTACATTTTGACACATTGTTATCAGTATCTTTTGAGGAAGGAATTGTAATGCAAATTGTTTGTGATTCTGCGTTTTGATCAGTGTATCAAATATATATAAAATATCAATGTTTTCTTTTGTGTCAGACAAATATGTAGTATAGAGTCAGTGAATTTATTTTGGAGTACTATGCTATTGATTGCTTATTGCATTGGGATTACAAGATTGAAGTTTCTAGTGGTTTTTTCTCATTCTCCATTGTAAATATCTGAGTAATATGGCAGAAATGGATCTTTTTTTTAACAATAATTTTAGATAGAACAGCATTTTAAATCTTATGGACAAGAATACTACTTGGAATATTCTAACCTTTATTAAATATTTATCTTGTAGCAGGCATTCTAGTAAATATTTTACATAAATTAACTCATCTAATCTTAATATCCCTTAGATAGGTAATATTAAATAAATACACACATGTACATATTTTACAGATAAGTGAATTAAGATCTAGAGAGATTACGTAATGTGTTCAAGGTCACATGACTAATAAGAGTTGCAATATTGCAGTTTGGTTCCAGATCCCTGCTTTTGACCACATCTTTATACTGCCTCTTTTACATTTTTCATAGCATTCTATGGTTTTTTGAGGATGTTCATGTTTGATGCACACAAAAACTCTCTGAAGTGGGCAGAGTAAACTGTGTTATTGTTGTTTCACAGATGAGGAAACTGAGACTTAGAGAATCTAAAGTTTTTGACCATTGCTTATTTCATTTTTACAGGCTATATTTTAGAAACACACAGGTTTCAGAAAATTTAGTTCAAGGCTAATGTATGCAACATAATGTATGTAGGTCCTTATATTTGTTAACCCAGGCTATTCTTATTTCATTTATATAGCTAGGTTTGTATAAAATGGGAAAACAAGAACTGATTGATTCAGGTCAGTTTAATTATCTAAGCTTTTTTATATAACTCATCTGAGTTAAAGTGAAAAGTTTATCCTGGTTATGTCATCTTCTTGGATTATATGAAAGGAGCATGTTTTTTGATGTGAAAAGAGAATGTTTTATTGATGACAGAATGTTATGATCTGGTAAAATCTAAATCTATTTACATGTTTATTTTATTTTTAAGTATATATTTGCATGTATCTGGTTTTCAGATGTATTTCTTGCATCATCTCCTTAATATGTATCTTACTATCATGCTGTCATGCTTGTCTACCTAAATTGTCCAAGGGATTGAACCCATAAGTACTTTGTCACTAAGCTATATACCCAGTACTTTTTATTTATTTATTTTGAGATAGCATCTTGCTAAATTGCTGAGGGTCTTGTTGAGTTGCTGAGACTGATCTAAAATTTTTGATCCTCCGTCCTCAGCCTCCTGAGTACCTGGCATGTGCCACTGTGCCAGGCCAAGCATTCTGCTACTTCCATATATTCGTATATTTTGTTTCTGTCCTTGAAATGCCTTTCTTTTGTCTATAAGATGAATTTTAGTATAACCCCACTTCTGAAGCTTTTTCTGATGTTTTCAGACTGAGTTGTCCGTTTGGTGTTCTTCCAGCACTTTGTATATACTTTGGTACAGCTCTGATGACTGCATTATAATTTTATTTACTTGATTGTCTTGTATAAGAATGAAAGAGCTTTAAGGCAAATAGATATACATCCAGCACAGTAGGTGCTAGATAGGTAGGTATGTAGATAATATGTGTTCAGAAGAGGATCAGCAGTGAGTGAGTGTTCTTACTACATGTTGCCTTATCTTTTGCAGCTATGCATGCCTAAAGGGCTGGCATTCAAGACCCAGGCTGATCCCAGGGAGCCCCAGTTCCATGCCTTTATTATCACAAGAGAGGATGGCTCTCGAACATTTGGGTTTGCCCTCACATTTTACGAAGAGGTGACTAGCAAGCAGATTTGCAGTGCAATGCAGACCCTTTACCACATGCACAATGCTGAGTATGATGTTCTACATGCTCCCCTTGCTGATGGCCAGGACCAGAGTGGCATGGAAGATAGTGAAGGCACTCCTGGGACCAAACTTCAGCGCTTCAACTCCTATGACATTAGCCGGGACACACTCTACGTCTCTAAGTGCATCTGCCTCATCACACCCATGTCCTTCATGAAGGCATGTCGGAGTGTACTGGAGCAACTTCACCAGGCAGTCACTTCACCTCAGCCTCCTCCTCTGCCCCTTGAGAGCTACATATACAATGTACTCTATGAGGTGCCACTCCCACCTCCTGGCCGGTCCTTGAAGTTTTCGGGGGTCTATGGGCCAATAATCTGCCAGAGACCAAGTACCAGTGAGCTTCCCCTATTTGACTTTCCTGTCAAAGAGGTCTTTGAACTACTTGGGGTGGAGAATGTGTTTCAGCTCTTTACTTGTGCCCTTCTGGAGTTTCAAATCCTGCTCTATTCACAGCGTAAGTCAGTGGTTATTAGAGCTTTTTGCCTGCACAGGGCCTCCCTGCTTTCCATAGTCATGAACAGTGAGTGACTTTATAGTCAGTGGGACTGACTGTAAAGGTCAAGCCTGTTCCAGTTTGAGTAAAACCCAAATCTTTTGCAGGTAAGTAGGGGATGAAAAATTGATGAAACATGAGAGGGCTAACATTTTTGATTGGTCATCCTCATGACCTTTTGCTAGGCACTCCAGTGTCAGAGGGGAACCCTACCTCCTAACATTCCTACTTACCAAGACTGAAAAGAGGGACAAAGGGTGATGGTCACCAGAAGTAATATTCCATCAGTTCTGCTCTGTCATTCCACAGGGTTATTTTTGCCCCTTCCTCAGACTGACAGTAAAATCAAGGATTCACAAAAGATGATCCTTTAATATACGAAGAAAATGTATTAGAAAAAATGAGTTTTGCTTCTTTCCATTGTTGGTTTCACTGAATTTGTTTTATAAATGATCAGTTGAATGTGAGCAGCAGATTTGGAAAAAATAGTAGATCGAACAGAAGGAAACAGGGGCTTATTTAATAAGTCACATAAATAATATAAAATTTATTCATTCAGGATATTTACTGAGAGCATACCATGTGCCAGGTATTGTGGTGGACAAAGCAAATAAAAATTCTTTCTATAGTGGAAATTATATTTTAGTGGTGAGAGAGTGGAAGTCAATGAATACATTATACAGCGTGGAAGGTGGTTAATAAACTGAGGAAAATAAACTGGGAAAGGGATAGTATTTGAAATAGAGAAATTCCAGTTTTTAATGGGGTGTTTAGGTTAGGCCTCTCTGAATTACCTGTTAGTGTTCGTAGCAAAAGTATTCGAGGTAAAAGGCACAGGAAGTATAGGGGTCTGAGGCAAGAATGTGCTTTGAAGAAAAATGAGGAAAGTAGGTGGATGAAGTGAAGTGAATGAGAAGGAGAATAGCAGGAGATGGTGGTTAGAGACTTAATAGGAGGCCTGATCGTATAGAGTTTTGAAGGCTGTTGTAATGACTTTGACTTTTACCTTGAGGTATGTAACTATCAGAAGATTTAATTTTTTTCTCTTTATTTAGAAATAATTTCCAACTTATGGAAGAGTTGCAAGGAATGTTCAAAGAACTCTTGCATATCTGTTCACAAATTTACCAGCTGTTAATATTTTGCTGTATTTTCTTTAGTACTCTAAGTATTCTGTATGTGTGTGAACATAACTGAACCATTGAGAGTTTTTACAGATACCATATCCCTTGACTTTCTGAATGTTCAAGCTTTTATTTCCTAAAAATGAGGACATTCTCTCATATATCTATGGCATTATCAAATTTAGGAAATTTAACATTGATACCATATTTAAGTTTCACTATTGTCTGGTAATATCTGTTATGATAATTTTATTTCTGCTCCAGAATCAGTTACTGCATGCATTGCTTTTAGTTGTCATTTTCTCATCCTTTAAATGTCTTTCATAACATTAACATTTTTGAAGAGTACAGGCATGTTATTTTGTAGAATGTTCCTCACTTTGTGTTTGATATTCCCACATGATTAGATTCAGGTAATAAATTTTTGGCTGGAATATCACAGAGGCAGTATTTTGGTTCTCTTAGTTCCTTATATCAGGAGGCACATAATTTTGGTTTTTACCACTTTAGGAGACATGTATTGTCATTCTGTCTTATTTTTGGGTGATGTTAATTTGATCACATTACTTGGTTAAGATTGTGCCTGCTGTGTTTTTTAACTGCAAAATTATTTTCCCATTGTAATTAAAAAGTAATTTATGGGAAAACGCTTTGTGTACTAGTCCTCTTTTAGTTATACATGACAGTAGAATGTATTTTGACATATTATACGTTCATGGAGTATAACTTTCCATTCTTGTGGTTGTACATGATGTGGAGTTACACTGGATGTGTGTGCATATATGAACATAGGAAAGTTATGTCTGATTCATTCTACTGTGTTTCCTCTTCCCATATCCCTTTGTCTAATCCAATGAACTTCTGTTCATCTCCCTCCCCCATTGTGTGTTAGCATCCACATATCAGAGAGAACATTTGACCTTTGGTTTTTTGGGATTGGCTTATTTGACTAGCATGATAGTCTCCAGATCCAGCCATTTACCAGCAAATGCCATTAAGTCATTCTCCTTTATGGATGAGTAATATTCTGTTGTGTATATATACATATTTTCTTTATCCATTCATCTGTTGAAGGGCATGTAGGTTGGTTCCCATAGCTTAGCTAGTGTGAATTGAGCTGCTGTGAACATTGATGTTTGCCTAATAGTTTTAACATCTATTAATCGTTCTGATCTGAATCAATATATTTCTATGATGATTGAAAAATAGTGATTTTCTAATTCCATTTATATTTAGTAATTGGCATTCTACTATAAGGAAGAACATTCCATTCTTCCTTATTTGTTTATTATTATATGGAATCATAGATTTTAATTTTGTTTAATAGGTTACAATTTTAATTTTGTTTAGTAGGTAATATTTATTTTGATACTCAGATTGTTCCAGAAATTTGATCCAGAGGCAACCTTCACAATGGCAAGACTTCTACCTTTGGCTCACTGATATATTCTAAGTGTTAGAATGGTGACTGGTATATAAGAGTGCTCAAACGTTTTCTGAATGAATGAACAACTTTTAATAGGATATTTTAGCCACTATCTAAAGAGTATATTCCCAAAGGAGGAATGGAGGAAATCCAAGAGTCTATTTAGAAGGCCATTATAGTAATTCAAGTGAGAGATGATGCTGGCCAGGACTGAGGAGGTAATCATGAAGTGGTGTGAAATGATTGGAGTTTGGGATCTAGTTTGAAGGTGATACAATGGATGTGATGTTGAATCAAAGAGCACATACCCCATGTAGAGTGAATAGCCACAACCTGCAGTTCATTTCTTGTGGGAATACTGGCCTTATGTTACTTAAACTTTTTAGTTTTTTACAAGGACCCAGACTTTTTTTTTTTTTTTTTTTTTAAGCATGAAGTCTGTGATTTTTAAATGTTGACAGCAGCATTTTTGCTAAGTCCTGCAGGCCAAACAAAAAGCATCTGTAGGGTGACTGTGGTTGTTGAGGCTTCACTTTGTAACTTCTGGTTTAAAATAAGAGTCTTGTGTCAAATAATGACTTTTTGGTCAATGGCAGACTGCATATATGATGGCGGTCCCATAAGATTATATAATCTAGTCATAGCTATCTTTGTGTAAGGACACTGAGATGTTTATACAAGGATGAAATTGCCTAATGATGTATTTTTCAGAACATGTCCCAATCATTAAGTTTCATACAACTATACTGTATGAAGTTGCAGACTCTTGTCTGTATAGGTCGTTTCTTTCCTGGATGTTTTTTGGCTGAAGCTTTATGGAAATACTTTGAAACAGAGATTTGGTTGACTAGCATAGGCTTGTCTGATTTAGAACAGAAGAGAAAAGAGGAAGCCAAACTAAATAGTTAGGGTTTTAGAAGAGGCAGCTGGTATTTAGTTACCTGAAATGCAATGGGAATGTATAGAGGCAAGGACTGAAATAATATGACGAGGGGCTGATAATGTGGCTTAGTGGTGGAGCGCTTGCCTAGCACATGTGAGGCACGGGGTTCAATCCTCAGCACCACATAAAAATAAATAAAATCAAGGTATCTACAACTAAGAAAAATTAAAAAAAAAGAAATAATATGACAAATATGATGGAAAAGAATAATATTATTCCATTTGAGATCCTTCTGTATTTTCCAGAATATAGGTTCTTATTTCATAAAAAGAATTTTAAAAGGTGTGAATGCAGTTGACAAGATTTGTGTGTAAAATGGAATTGAATTCAGTTATGCTTAGCATGGACAAGAAAAAACTTTTTCCAGAAATTTCCTGGGCATTGCTAAGGTATGACTCAGTCTGAAATGGAGTAGATTGCCATTTGTTGGATGTATCTTATACTGTTATTAATAATATACTTGAAACAATTCAGGTTGGTTTTCTTAAAATGATGTTTTTTAAATTTTTGATTGAAACTCATCATCCTTTTGTAGATGAAAACCTCTGTGGCTCAAAATATACCAGTACCACTGCAGTTGGTGTTGCCTGCTTCATGTCCTGTCTTCAGAATAGAAGAGTTACTCAGGGAAAAGGAATCCAGACTAAATTGCAAGATTCAGTGTGTAACCCTTTCAGTGACTTAACTGATAGATTTGAGCAGCGTTTTGTTTGTTAGGTTAGTTTATGTTTTATTTTGGTCCATATGGAAAAAATTTAAATAGTATTATTTTTTAGTGGTTGCTTTATTTTTGTGGTGCTGGGGATAGAACCTAGAGCCTAAAGCATGTCAGGCATGTACTCTACCACAGAGCTACAGCCCCAACCTTAGTGGTTGTTTTAAAGTAATGTGTAGAACAAAATCTCTTTACCTGATGTGGCTTAGTAGGGTTGTTCATAGCATAATTGAAAAAGTCAGTTACGTCTGGAAATCCTAAAAATGATATATGCATTTATTAAACATTTTAACTTAAGACATGTAACTGTAGTCACCAATCTTTGGATGATGAGTCTAGGCATTTCCCTTGATTAGGGGTCTACAAATGTCTGTCTTGCTTTTCTTACATAAACCACACTTGTAATGTGTTGTTTAGGTTTCTTAACCGTGCAAAAAACCTGAGTGAAGACTGCCTCTAGATTTTTGCAGTTTTTCCTAGTTGTTTTTGCTTAATTGCCTCTTGGTATGCCTATTCAATTACAATATTTTTTTTTAGTGATTTTGCATTACTCAGTCTTTTAAAACATTTTATGTGTTTAGAAAAACAACCATTCTTTCTTTTCTATTTTTCTTTTTCTCTCCCTCTCCCTCTCTCTCTCTTTTCTCTTTTTTCTTTTTTTGGCACCAGGGTGCTTTACCTCTGAACCACATTTTTTAAAATAGGCTTTTGCTTATAACTCTTGGCAGTCTCCGCATCCTTGTGTGGATGCCAGATTGCTGGATACCTGAGGCATTATTTTTTAGACTGTCCTTCAAGGTGGGATGTTGCTTTAAAAAAAAAATTAATGTAGAGGAAGAAAACCCACAACTAGATCAAAAAGCCAAAAAATTTGAAATTTAATTTAATTTGCTAAATCAAACTTTACATGAAGAGAAAGGGGTTAAACTTGAAAGGGATTTTTATCTCTTCCAAAAGAATTTTGTTTCTGGGAATGCCACAGATAAGTGCATCACAGGAATTTCAAACAAGTGCATCTTTAGAGATTTCAATCTGAGGCAAATAAAATTATCCACCCTCCCAGAAACAAATGGTCTGAGTTTCAAATACTAGATTACAGTCATCATGAAAGGTAAACTAGAACAAGATTTCTGTACTGTTAAAAACCTTGTTTTTATGGAATAGTTAAAGCCTTTCTCTTTAAACTCTAGCATGCCCTGATTTGTCCTTACGGAGTAGATGTTCCCAGACCCTGCAGTTCTGTACTGAATAGAATATCCAATGTCCAGGAAGCCTCACAACAATGGCATTTCAGGAACTGCCACACTCAGAGTATCTGTTGGTACACTGTGAGAAGTTACTGTCCCTAAACAGAACTGTCAGGAATGCCAGCCACATGAAACAATATTATCTGTTTTACTGACTTCGGGTGAGGGAAGAAAGAAGCTTTTTGCTTTTCTTGTGATTAAAATGACTTCTGGTACTTACCTTTTTTTTTTTTTTTTTTTTTTTTTTTTAAATCTAGAAATTGTATGTGTCTACACTGAAAGAAGGGAATTATTCTGTCAAATGTTTATTTAGGATATGTGTTCAAGCAATGTGTGGGGTATAGTGGAGATGGATTTAAATATCAGTTGAAGGTTTTCTCCCATGCCTTTGCACTCTTTTGAAATATCTTAATTTTTAATTTTAAAATAAATTGTTACATTTGGGATTCTTAAGATGCTTGTTCTTGGGTGGATTATTTATAGATATTCTTATCTCAGTGGGGGAGCAGTCCTTTGTACTAAATTGGATTTTTTTTTTTTTTTTTTTTAATGGTACTGGGGTTTGAATTCAGGGCCTCCCACAAGTATTCTCCCCTAGCCCATTGTTTATCTTTTTTTTGGGACAGTCTTCACTTTGTTGCTCTTGGACTCAAGTGATCTTCCTGCCTCAGCATCCTTGGAACTATAGGCACATGGTACCAGGATCTCTGAGCTCCGTTTTACTCACTGATTGGCTATATCACTGATCTGTCAAGTGCATTAGTTTCCCCAAAGAAGCATATAGGCAATTTCACGCAGTGTACTCAAAATGTGCTTTTTTTTTCTCCCTTCCCTTTTTGGTGGTACTGGGGATGAACCCAGGGTCTTGCAATGCATATGCAAGTGCACTACCACTGAACTACATCCCCAGCCCATTTTAATTTTGTTTTGAGACAGTCTCTCAAAACTGCCGAGGCTGGCTGTGTATCCTCCTTCTTTAGTCTTCTATAGGTGTGTGGTGCTGGGCCTGACTCAAAATGTTTTAAAAAATGAATTTTAACTCATTGATTCCTATTTATTTGAATTACTTATTTGGTATCTTTCTACTCAAAATATACTTCTGATACCAAATAGAAGAGGGTTTTCCTCATACCAATTAATTTTCCAACTTTCTAGACTCAGTTTAATTAAATTCTGATACTACCTGAAGTTATTACAGATCCCACAGGGAGAGCCCAGTCTTACAAAACTACCCCCTCTTAAGATGCCAGTGGCAAGTCAGGGCCAAGCTGTTGACCTTCAGGCTATATATTTGGGAGGTTCCCACAATGCTCTATTTGTATTTGATAATTTGCCAAACTGGCTTACCAAATCCAGGGAAGTGGTTTACTTTTACTCATTTATTATCAGTAATGATACAACTCAGGAACAGCTAAACAGAAGAGATATATAAGGAAAGGTTTGATATATAAGGAAGGCATATAGCCTCCATGCCTTCATCCTGTGTTACCTCCCAGCACCTCAATGTGTTTGCCCAGATCTTTGAATTATCTTTCATGGAGGTTTTATTACTGTGTAGGTCTGATTGATGAAATCTTTGCTCACTGGTGATTACTTAAATCTCCAACTCCTCTCCTTCTCCTAAGATTGGGGTTGAGCTGAAGGTCCCAACCCTATAATTGTGCCTTGGCTTTTCTGGTGACTAGCACTCATCCCAATGCTATCCAGGTGCATTCCCTGCCTTCCCCATCCCAGTCACCTACAGTCATCTCAACATATAAAAGTTTTCAGGGGTATGTGAAGAACTGGGGATCAAGACCTAATATGTATTTAGCACTGTAATTAAAAGTTATTTACAGGTCATACTCTTTGATTAGCCAGGAGCAAGGTGATAGACAGCTTTCAAAGCTTAATTACTGACACTGTTTTTGGCTTCCATGTGGAGTGAAGACTCTGACCACTGTTGCTTTTCTTTTTGTTCTGTGTCTTCCTGTGTAATTAAACATGTGCATGCAACATATTCTGGGGTAGTATCTGGAGCAAGGTGCCAGTTATAATTTGTTTATTTCCATACTAAATTTTATTACTAACTGGACCTGTGTGTATGGGATAAGGGGATAGTATCTGGAGGAAGGTGCTGTTTATTATTTCTCTTTATTTCCATATTAAATTTTATTATTAGTTAGACCTGTGTGTGTATGTGGAGGAATCTCTCAGTTGTCTCTGACACCTACGAGGTAGTCATACTGAGCATGTCCTTTCTGAAGTTTATCCTGATCCTTTGTAATGTGAAATTGCTTTGAAGGTTTTAACTTACTATTTGAGAAGCAAGTACCTCATTTTTGACTGGTTTGTGTGTGTTTCTTTCTTTCTTTCTTTCTTTTTTTTTTTTTTGACCTAGATTACCAGAGACTGATGACTGTGGCGGAGACGATTACAGCTCTCATGTTTCCTTTCCAGTGGCAGCATGTCTATGTCCCTATTCTCCCGGCTTCTCTCCTGCATTTCTTAGATGCTCCTGTTCCATACCTGATGGGCTTGCATTCCAATGGCTTGGATGACCGGTCAAAGCTGGAACTGCCTCAGGAGGTGAGAGCCTGAGTATTGGTGCTCTGTCCCTGATCCAGGATTGGGGGGACGGAAGCTTTGGGATAATCCCAGCATGGTGTCATTAAATTTTTTTTTTATTTTGGGGGACATGAATAACTTTTTAGGAAAAAAGTATAATCAGTAGACATTTAGCTCAATTTATATTATTCCAGAGATATAATCTTTTATTACTTGACATTATAATTTTTTAAAAAATTATCTTTTTATATACTTTGTCTTTTTTGTACTGGGGATTAAATCCAAGGGCACTTTACCACTGAGCTATATCCCTAGTCCTTTTTATTTTTTATTTTGAGACAAGCTCTTGCTAAGTTGCTGAGGGTCTCACTAAATTGCTGAGGTTGGCCTCAAACTTTCAATCCTCTTTCTTTAGCCTCTCATATTGCTGGGATTAGAGACATGTGCCACTGTGCCCAGCATCATACACATTTTTTCAAACATGGTATTTTATATACTTTTTTCCTTCCAGTATGATTATTGAACCCAGGGGCACTTTACCACTGAGATATATCCCTTGTCCTTTTTATTTTTTATTTTAGAACAGAGTTTCACAAAATTGCTGTTACTGAGACAGATTGGGATTTCCTACCCCAGATTCCTGACTAGCTGGATTGCAGGTGTGAACCCTTACTAAGCTGGGGTATTTTACATATGTACATTTATTTATTTATTTATTATGTGGTGCTGAGGATCGAACCCAGTTCCTCACACGTGCCAGGTGAACACTCTACCACTGAGCTACAACCCCAGCCCTATTTTACATACTTTTAAAAACATTTATTAGAAAAATGTTTTATTATGTAAAATTCTGTAGATAAAATACAGAAAAGAATAGCACAGTGAATCCCTGTGTTCTCAAAACCCAGCTTCAGTTGTTCTCATATGTTGAGCTGAATTTTATCTCCTGATTTTTACTTTTCATTTCCTGTTATTTTAAACAAATCCTATATAATATAATTTAATAAATGCCTTAGAAGTTAGACACATATTGATAAGTCAGTGGTTTTCTTTTATAGGCCAGAGTTGGTCTATAGAAGTTGATCTGATCATAGTGTTTCTTGTGGTCCTGAGCCAGTTTTGAAACTCTCAAGACAAGGAAAGTCTTGAGAAAATACTTTTCCTTTCTTGCTTCTATTTCTTGCTTCATTCTAAAACAGGTTGTGAGCATGTTTAGAAAAAGATTATTTGGAAGCTGGAGATGTGGCTTAGGGGTGAAGCACTTGCCTAGCATGGGCCAGGCCCTGGGTTTGATCCCCAGCATCAGTGATACACTAGACCACCACCAAAAAAAAAAAAAAAAAAAAAAAAAAGCTTGCTTTATTTTTAATTTTATGGTCTACCTTTTCATATTTTGTCACTGATAAGAAACTATATTCAACATCTTCCGCAATTAGAGAAATACAAATCAAAATTAGACTGAAATTTCATCTCATTCCAGTCAGAATTACAGCCATCAATAATAAATACTGGAGAGGATAAGGGGGAAAAGGAGCACTCTTCCACTCTTGGTGAGATTTTAAATTAGTACAACCACTAAGGAAATCAAGATTTCTCAAAAGACTAGAAGTAGAACCACCATATGATCTAGCTATACCACTCCTCAGTCTTTATCCTAAAGAAAAAAAGTCATTGTACTATAGCAATGCATGCATACATATGTTTATAGTGGCATAATTCACAATAGTCAAACTTTAGAATAAGCCTGGGTGTCTGTCAGTGGATGAATGGATAAAGAAGTTATGGAGTTTTATTTGGCTAAAAAGAAGATTGAAACCAGGTGTGGTGGTGTACACTTGTAATTATAGTGGCTTGGGAGATTAAGGCACGTGGATCATAAGTCCAAAGCCAGCCTCAGCAATATAGCGAGACTCTAAGCGACTTAGTGAGACCCTGTCTCAAAATAAAAAATAAAAAGGGCTGGTGATGTGGCCTAGTGGTTAAATGCTCCTGGGTTCAATCCCTGGTACCAAAAAAAGTTGGGGGGGGGGGGGAGGAAAGAAAGAAATTATGTCACTTGCAGGAAAATGGATGGAACTTGAGAGCATTATGTTAAGGAAAATAAGCCAAAGGGTCATGTGTTTTCTGTCATATGTGGAAGGTAAAGAGGGAAAAGGTAGGCAGGGGAATCTCATGAAAATTCAAGGGAGACCAGTAAAGTAGAGGAAAGGGACCAGGGGAAAGAGGAGGGAAGGGAAAGGGCAAATCTTGGGAAATGATACTGACCAAATTGTATTGTTATTTCATGTGCATATATAAATATGTAACAAGGAATTCCACTAATATGTATAATTATAATGTACCAATAAAAAATATGGGGGAAAGGAGGATTAAAAAAAAAATTAAAAAGGCAGGCCTGGGAAGAAGATTTTGGGAGTACACGTAACTCTTGTTTCGTCTCTCTACCAATTCTTTTTTTTTTTTTTTTTTTTTTTTGCGGTGCTGGGGATTGAACCCAGGGCCTTAGTGCTTGCAAGGCAAGCACTCTACCAACTGAGCTATATCCCCAGCCCTCTACCAATTCTTTTCCTCCAATGCTGGGGATTGAACCCAGGGCGAGCTCTTTACTGGTCACCTCTAAATACTTTTTTTTGGGGGGATGATCTAAAAAATATATATACATATGGGGAATATGAGTAGGAGATCTCTGAACAAGAGAACATTCTCATAGAATTGCATAGGAACAAAACTCAATTGGGCATCTGGGAATTGTCCTTGGTGAATGCCCTGATAATTAGACCATATTTGTGATACTTAAATTATAGTCAAGTGCATGTTTTTGCTCCTTTTCCTCTTTCTTCTGGTTTAGAATAAAAATATCTTCCTCGACATTTCCTCCTCTTTCTCCTTTGATTCCTCCAAAGTTTTTGTTCTTTGGGGTGGCACAAAATTAATTAAAGAAAAAAAGAATTAAATGATGGAGAAAACTATTGAGTTATTGGATTTTTGGATATTGAGTTATTGTATACTTGTCTACTGTAGCCATAAATGTTCATGAAGAGTAATATCAAAGACTGGAGAAAGAAACTTTTTGGTTTTTGCTTTAAGCAAATATATATATTTTAAACATTTTTATATTTTTAAATTTGTTCTAATTAGTTACACATGGAAGTAGAATGCATTTTGACACATCATATATAAATGGAGTACATGATGTAGAGTTACACAGATTGTGTAATCATATATGCATATAGGGTAATACTATCTGATTCATTCTACTATCATTCCTACCCCCATGACCCCTTCCCTCCCTTCATTCCCCTCTGTCTAGTCCAAAATACCTCTATTCTCCACGCTCCCCCTACTTATTGTGAATTAGCATCTGCATATCAGAGAAAACATTTAGCCTTTGGTTTTTTGGGACTGACTTATTTCTAAGCATATGTATATTTAACATTGATAGCTACTTCTAGTTAATCTAATTCTGATTTTGTAAAGTCAAAATAAGGAATAACAAGAAATGATTGAAGATGGAAGTCCAAGGAGGTATGCTATATGCATAATCTGGTAAATAGTTTATTAACCAAAAAGGCAAATTTCTCAGTATACGTGGAACAAGTTTCTGTTTTGTTTTTCCTTTGGTACTGGGGATTGAACCCAGTGGCACTTAACCACTAAACCACATCCCCAGCCCTTTTTTGTATTTTATTTAGAGACAAGGTCTCACTGAATTGCTTAGGGTCTTGCTAAGTTAGGACCTTGCTAAGTTGCTGAGGATGGTTTTGAACTTGCTATCCTTCTGCCTCAGCCCCTTGAGCTGCTGGGATTGTAGGTATGTGCCACTGTGCCTAGCTTGGAGCAAGTTCTGTTCCCTCTTGGATCATTCAGCAATGATCTTTGTGTGCTTCATATATGTGGATATATGAAGAGGGTGCTTGGAGACTAGCAGTTTTCTTAATGGGACTGTTTGACCACTTTTGCAGCATTCCCCATCACTACTGCTGCCTTTGTACATGAGCTCCTGACTTCTCCCTGGACTGCTTGGGAGAGAGTGGTGACACTGGGATGATAGAATACCAGTGTGTGCTTCATAAGTAGTTTGAGGGTCTTGGAGTCCCATTTCACCCAGGTTTTTCCTCTGAAGGTCACATATTTTTTAGGACAGTTAAGAGCTAGTAACCAACCTCTGCGATATTTGAATCTGTGTAGTCCGTATGGAAAATCCTAGACTGGGGAGAAGAGAGCAGTCCTTCTAAGGGAGAGAAGCACTATGAGGTTACAATAATTAAAGGAGAGTGATAGTGTCTTTGAAATGTAATTTTGTGGTATCTCAGAAATGATCATGTTTATAGTGAAAAAGTCAACAATAAAATTATTTCAAATTTTATTACCCAGAGACAACTAATTTCAGCATTTGGTGGACTTTTTTTTTTTTTTTTTTTTTTTTTGGTACTGGCACTTATACTGAGCCATATCCCTGACCCTTTCTATTTTGTATTTTGAGATAAAGTCTTGCCAAGTTGCTGAAGCTAGCTTTGAACTTGGAATCCTCTTGCCTCAGCCTCCCAAGTCTCTGGTATTACAGGTGTGTGTCACTATACCCAACTGGTGGACATCTTTAAACTATGTGATATCTTAGCCAGATGTAGTGACACACGTCTGCAATCCCAGTTACTCATGAGGTTGAGGCAGGAGGATCACAAGTTCAAAACCAGCCTTAGCTACTTAGAACAAATCATGTTAGTATCTTTAAACTCTGCTTTGAGGCAGGACTAGGGATGTTCACCTGGTTTGTGCCAAAGGCCATCATCAGGGTAGCAAGGTCAGACAAACTTGGTTTCTAAAAGGGATTTCCTCCAGAGGGACAGAGAGTGTACATTTCCTAGCCCCCCCAAATTGGAATTCATCAGTTGTTGCCCAATCTTTGGGCATCAAAAAATCTATAAAAAGCCCTTTTTTTTTTTTTTTTTTTAACACCAACATATGAGCACTCAACTGACCCTGAGCAAGAGAAAGTGTTGAGCTGCTTTTGTGAGGCATCCTTTGTTCTGTGCCTCTCTTTGAGGCTTCATTGTCTGAATCCAGGAAGGAGGCATTTCATCCACAGCCATGTCAGGGAAGTAAACAGGCAATATTAGAATAAAGAGGTATCACTTTTTTCTGTCTTGGTTGTTTCTTTCTTGCCCCTTCTTAGAACACTCTTAATAGTTTTTCCCCAGTAATCTGTATGTTGAGCGTCCCATCAGATGTGAGGATAGACTACTGGGATAAGCTGGCTGTGGTCTTCTTCTTAGTAGGGGTACTAGGGATTTAACCCAGAGGCCCTTTACCACTGAATATATCCCCAGCCCTTTTTTATTTTTTATTTTGAGATAGGGTCTCATTATGTTGTTTAGGACCTTAATAAATTGCTGAGGCTGGTCTCAAACTTGAGATTCTCCTATCTAAGCCTCCCAAGTCGCTGGGATTACAGGTGTGAGCACTGTGTCCAGTGCTGACTTATTCAGCATTAGAAACTCAGGGTTGAGAAAAGGGCATTATGACCCCTCCACAGGAAGAGATTTGGGAGACTTTTGAATTTGGGAAATTCATATGATCAATTCCCCAGAGTGGCCAAGTCTTCCCATGGCCCTTTCAACAGTAGAGATTAACAGAGGAAAACTGATCACTTGGGGTTTAGTACATCTTTTAGGCTATTACTTCTCTCTAGAGCTAATAGGCAAGAACAGGGCTCTTGTCAGCTAAGGAAGGAGTACCCAAAGAGTTGGTGGTAGGTTTATAATTTGCTTCTGTTTGCCATATTTCTCTGAATGCTGGGAGAAAACAACATGAGGCTTGTGTGAGCCTAGAAATTAAATGGCTTTCTTTTTCATTTTGCCTTCTTTCTCCTTCCTTTCAACCCATTTTTGCAAAGAATGTCTAGTAGTGTCTGTTGGAGGATCTTGTTTTATCTTCATATGGTCCATCTTTGTGATGTGTCTGAGCTACTTTCTCTTCTCAGCCACCTCTGACCAGGGGATATCCACAAATGTGGACTCATCATTTGGAGTTTATAAAATTCTTTATAGACACTCTATATTTGGTTCATAGCAATGGGAGAAAAGCCAAGCAAACATTGTTGAGTGGATTTAGTTTTTAGCTTCCTCTATATTTCCATTTAGAGAAATTGCTTTTTTTCCTCCAAGGAGAAGAGAACCAAGGAAATAAATGATCACATTGTGTGCCTCTCTGGTGGTCATAGTGTATTATTCTGATAGGTTCATGGATAGGACCTGTGAGGCAGGTGATCTTTATGACAAGGTGAGTTCATTCTGTTTTTAGTATCTTTTTTGATTGGTTGGCCCGACAGCATTTATAATTTTAAAATCTTAAAAGGAATGAGCAAAAATTAGCCAATTTGGGGGCAGAAAGTATTTATTTGATCCTTTAACCAGGGAGGACTCAAAGTTGTTCTTGTGGAAGAACTCTAAAAAGTGAAATTTAAAGAGATTTTTCTAGTCTTTGAATTTTTTGAATTGAGAAAGCTTTTTTAGTTGTATGTTGGTAGGCAGACTAATTCATTGATTCAGCAAATGTTTATTGAGTGATACATGCAGGACCTGTAAAACATACAGTTTTAATTAGATTGAAAGTTTTTGAATAGCTATGTTAAGCTGGTCTTAATCATGTTACCCTCTTGCCTCTTTCAAAATATGATTTATTGGCACAGGGATAAACAGGTCAACAGAATGGCATTTTGATATACAATTGGAGATACCATGTCAAAGGAGAGACTACTTAATGATGATGCTAGAAAAATTGTATATTATGGTTTGTTTCTAGAATGTCCCCCCAAAAGCTTGTATGTTGAAAGCCTGGTCCCTAATGTGGCAAGATTCATAGGTTGGGTGTTTAGGCAATGATTGTATCATGAGAGCTCTGACCTCATCAGTGGATGAATCCATTTGATGGATTAATAATTTGAATGGACTTCCTGGGAAGTGATGAAAACTACAAGCAGGTGGGACTTGGCTGGAGGAAGTAGGTCACAAAATTGGGGTCTGTGTGACCTTGGAGACTCTGTTCTTGGTGCATGTGTGTGTGCGTTAGCATTCATCTATCTCTCTCTCTCTCTCTCCCCCTCCCCTTCCCCTACCCCCCTTCCTTCCCTTTCTTTCTCTCCCTCTATTTTTCTCTTTTTCTGCCATGAGTTGAACAGTTTTCCTCTGCCCTACCCTCTACCATGATGTTTCTTGCTTGAGGCCAACCAACCATGGACTGAATTCTCTGAAATTGTACACCAAAATAAATATTTTCTCTTCTGAATTGTTTTTGTCAGGTATTTTAGTCACAGTAACAAAAACTAAAAATAGGGGAAAATTAAACAAGGAGCTGTATCTCATGCCATAACAACCTCATGCCATAACAAAATCAATTTCAGATGGATTTAAAAAGTTTAAATATCAAAAGCTCATGTTTAAATCTTCCAGAGAAGAAAATATCAATGAATACTTTCTGACCTCTGCATAGAGAAGTATTATATAAACAAGGTACAGAAATCACTATCCATAAAGTAAAAGATTTACATATTTGATTTTCTTAATAAAGAAAAAAGATATCTTAAAGATAGCTAGGAGAAAATATGAATAACATCTAACTCATGAAGAGTTAGCATCAGGAAAATACAAAGTATCAGGTGTGATGGCACAAGTCTGTAATCCCAGCAGCTCTGAATACTGAGGCAGAAGAATCAAGAGTTCAAAGCCAGCCTCAGCAACTTAGCAAGGCCCTAAGTAACTTAGTGAGACCCTGACTCAAAATTTTAAAAAGGTCTGGTGATGTGGCTCAGTAGTTAAACACCCCTGGGTTCAATCCCCAGTACTACCAAAAAAAAAAAAAAAAGGAAAAAAAGAAAGAAAGAAAATTAAAGATAAATAACTATAAGTCATTAAGAATGTTTGCATTAAGAATGTTTGATAAGCAACACAGTAGAGAAATGGCATAAGAAATGAATAGGAATTACACAAAAATGTACATTTCTTAATTTCGTTAACAAAGAAGTATAAAGCATATGTACCACGCAGTACCATTTTATTCTCCTTTCATTGACAAAATTATAGAAGTGTGAGGATTCCAAGTTTTGAAAGGGATTTGAATCAGGTTGCATTAGAGTACTGGTAAAAATATAAATTGTTGCAATTACTTTGGAATGCAAGCATGATCTACCTTAAAGTTGAACATTTGTATACCATATAACAGTGCATAGGGAAAATGTTTTTCAGGAATAATGGGGAACCATGTTATGTAGTGATCCTGAGATAGGAAAGACTTTGGCACAAAAAGATTAAAGAAGAATAAAGAAGTTTAAAAGTATGAAGTGTATGACTTATGCAGGTTCCCATTACAGGTGTAGGTGAATGACTGTGAGTATCGTACAAACCTATAAAGTCACTTTTCCTTTACTAAACTGCCACTTAGGGCTATGGGTGTAGCTTGCCTGGTACATGTGAGGCACTGGGTTTGATCCTCAGCACCACATAAAAATGAAGATATTAAAAAAAAAGAACCACCTTTTAATAAAGTCAAGGCAAGGTAGAGAAGTGTTCAGATTTACATTTGACAACATTTTTCTGCTAGGTAAGAATGTATGGTAATGGGTGATAGTGTCTGCATATAGGATTTGCTTTTTTGTTTGTTTTGTTTTGTATTCCAATGACAATAATAGCTTTTACCAGGATACTAACAATAGAGAAGGAAGAATTGGTAGTATCGATGTGGAATGTATTAGAGGTAGAGGGAGAAAATGTTATCTTAGACAACTCTGGTGTGTGAAGTAAATATGAATATACTGAGCTGAAACCTCCTTTTGATCAGAGGCTCAGAATTTTTTCTTGGAATGTACTTGGTGGGTCAAAGCATAGGAGCATATTCAGGTTTCCAGAGCAACATTATTTTTCCTCCAAAATGGTTATACTCATATGGAGCTTAAACAGCAGTATTAAAATTTCCCTTTGTGTTATATTCTTTCATGTAATATTAAGGCAATTTGCTTGATTTTTTTTGCATGGAATGAGTATAGTCAGTGTCTTATTGTGATCTTAATTTTAACTTCCCTATTACTAAAGAGAGTATGCATCATTTATGTTTATTGACCATTTTCTGTTTCTGTTTCCGTTTTTCATTATTACAGATTAATCCCAGTCCCTGGGTTATCTTGTTACAGTATCTTCTAATGAGCAATTCATGTTTATTTAATTGTTAATCTCTCTTTTGTGCTTAGTATTTTGTGTTTTAACAAATGCTACTCTATTCTGATATCAGAGATAATTTTTCTCATATTTTACAAAGTTTTTTAGAGTTTTCAAATTTAAATAATTAATATGCATAGAAATAGTTTCCATGAATGATGTGAGTTACTGATCTAATTGTATTTTTCCTCCTTGAATAACTTATTGTAAAGCATAATGTGTCATGTAGTCTTATGTCACACTGACCACTGATGCTCCTGTCATGTGTCAGATTTCTATATCTGCATGATTCTAGTTTGGATCAATTGAACAATTTGTCTCTCTGATGTATTCAGTTGAAGCATTTGTCCCTGAACATTTGTACCTAAACATGGTAAAACCAAAAGACAATACATAATATTAGGTAACTGGAAAGTGCTCTGATACATGTAGTAAAAGACAATTGAAGGTATTATTTCCAAATCAAAATTCATTGCCACATAAATTTCATCAAATACGAGTCTACCTATGAGTTCAACACATCACAATGAACTCCTTTTATGGTCCTGTTCTTTGCTTTATGTTTGTTCCAATAGTATTTGATGTTTTAGATATGCACACCAAGAGGTGACGTGAAACAGTAATTGGGATCATTATGGTTAACCTGAGTTTGTTGGCATCTAGGTAGTGTTGAGTGCTGTTACAGGGTGTCTAGAGTGAATGTAGAACCTGACTGAATTATGCATTTTAAAACAGGCAGAAAAGTATGGGCACAGTGGTCAACAACAGTTTCCAAATAACCAACAGCTGGTTCATGGGTGGTATTTGTAATACTAAACACCCACAGAATTTGGTCCACAGGAACATCCTTGCTGTGCAATTGAAGAATCAATTGAAGATTTTTAACACTCCGGGACCAAATACTGTTTCTGTATTTCTCTTCTTCCTGATCTGTTTCATTGGTCAGTTCCTTCACAAATACTATATACATTTAATTAATACAACTCTATAGTAAGTTGTGATATCTGGTAGGGTAAATGTACATGCTTCAGTCTTTTTTTTTTTTTGGTCCTGGGGATTGAACTCAGGGGCACTTGACCACTGAGCTACATTCCAGCCCTATTTTGTATTTTAGAGACAGGCTCTCACTGAGTTGTTTAGTGCCTCGCAGTTGCTGAGGCTAGCTTTGAACTCTCAATCCTCTTGTCTCTACCTCCTGAGCTGGTGGGATTACAGGTGTGTGCCACCACACCTAGCTGCTTCAGTCTTTAGGAAAGTTCAGCTGTCCTGGAATCATGGGATTTTTCCACATCAATTTAGAATGAAATTATAAAATTTCCTTAAGAAATCCTGTTGGGATTCTGATTGGAACTGCCTTGAATCTGAAGATGAATTTTGGAATGATTTGTATCTATAAGGTACTGAGTCTTCTGTTCATTATTATAATCCTTTATTTAGGGACTTTACATTTTTTCAAAAAATATTAACAATTATATCCATAAAAATAAGACCTTGAAAACATACAGAACAGTGTAAATTTGATAAACAGGAAACAACCCATACCCTTTATTAGGAAAATGGATAAATAAATTATATGTTGACATGGTGGAATATTATAGAAGAGTAAAAATTTAATATATCTACATGCAACAAAATGGCTGAATCTCAATGTTTTCTCCTTTTGAAATTTTTTTTGTAGTTGGGGATGGACAGAATGTCTGTATTTGTTTATTTTTATGTGGTGCTAAGGATTGAACCAGTGCCTCACACAGGATAGGCAAGCGCTCTGCCACTAAATTTTGCCACTGTTAATTTTGGTGGTGCTGAAGACTGAACCTAGGACCTTGTACATGCTAGGCATGCATGTTGCCGACTGAACTACATCCCCAGCTCCCTGAATCTCAATGTTGATTGAAAATGTGCCAAAATACTGCTTAAAGAATGATAATTCCAGGGCTGGGGTTGTGGCTCAGTGGTAGAGCACTTTGGTAGTATGTGTGAGGCACTGGATTCAATTTTCAGCACCACATAAAAATAGTAAAATAAAGGTCCATCAATAACTAAATATATACATATTTTAAATAAAAAATGATAATTCTGGTATAAAATTAAAAACCTTATATAAAATTTAAAAAATACGAGGAATTTTAAAGGCATATGTCCATATGCGATGAATTAAAAACAAGGCAAAAAGTAAGTATAGTTACAAAAATTAAGTTTAAAATTCAGGGTAGCTGTTCCCTGGGAGCAGAATGTAGAGGTTGGGACATGGGGTTGGAGAGGAGCATTTAGGGAGAGAAAAGTAGTATTGTTAATGTTCTAGTTTGTGGATTGGGTTTGGGGGGAAAAGAGGCTGTAAGATTATCTGCAGAAAGTTATTTACATTCCTAATAACAATATATGACAGGTTTATTTTCTAGTAGCTGTCAGCTTTGGACATTATACATTTAAAAATTTTTTACCAAGCCAATGGAATGAAAATTTAGGTGAAAAATGTTTTGTTTGCCCTTCTTGGTTCAAATGAAATTAAACACTTTTTTTATGTATTTGAAGTTAACTAATAGAAAGTTTTTTGGTTTGCCTTTCATGCCTATTCCCATTTTTAAGTTGGGTGAATTATTTTTGTCTCAGTGATTTCTTTGTATATGAACTTTTAATGTTATGTGTGACAATAATTGTTTCCTAGATTATTGATCTTTTAATTTTCGATGGCATTATTTGCCTCCATGATTTCTATCCTTGTATAAAGTTTAGACAGCCAAATTCCAACCTAAGATAGAATCGTAATCTTTTATTTTTCATTTCAGTACTTTTGCAGGTTGATTTTAATTTTTTTACTGTTCATTATAGAAAATATCAAAAGCATGTAAGAGAAAAGAGGCTAGTGTCCATCATTATTCAGTAATTATCAGTTTATGACTCTTCTTCCTTCTTCCCTCCTCCCCTTCCTTCTCCTTTTTCCTTCCTCCTTTTTTTTTCCCCCTTCTTCTTTTTTGGTGCTGGGATCAAGCCCAGGCCCTCACACATGCTAAACATGCACTCTTCCACTGAACGACACCTCCAGCCAGTCACTATGTCCTCCCTCTCCCTACTCTCTCTGATATTATTATTATTATTATTATTAATATTTTGGTACTGGTGGATTCAACCCAGGGACTCTTAACAACTGAGCAACATCCCCAGCCCTTTTTATTTTTTATTTTGAAACAAGGTCCACTAAATTGCTGAGGCTAGCTTTGAACTTGTGATTCCCCTGCCTCAGCCTCATGAGCTGCTTGGATTACAGGCAGTATGCCACTGTGCCCAGTTCCTACTGAGTTATTTTAAAGCAAATTTCACCACTATTATGTCATCCAATTATATTCAGTATATATGTGTAAACATAAGGACTCTTTTTTTTTTTTTTTTTTTTGTAGTGGAGATAGAACCCTGGGGTGCTCTACCACTTAGCAACACCCCTTTTTATTTTTTATTTTGAGACAAGTTCTTGCCAAGTTGCCAAGAGTGACCTTGAAAATTGCAATCCTCCTGCCTAAGTCTCCCAAATAGCTGAGAGTATGGGCATGTACCACCACGCCAGCAGATAAAGATTCTTTTTCTTTTCTCAGTGGTTATATATGACAGTAGAATGCTTTTTGACACATCATACATAAATGGAATATAACTTCTCATTCTTTTGGTTGTACATGATGCAGAATTATACCGATTGCGTAATCATACATGCACACAGGGTAATAGTATCTGATTCATTCTGCTATCTTTCCTATCCCCATACCCGCTCCCCTCCTTTCACTCCCCTCTGTCTAATCCAAAGTGCCTCTATTCTTCCCTAATCACCCCTCACCCTTATTGTGAATTAACACCACATATCAGAGAAAACATTCGTCGTTTGGTTCTTTGGGATTGGCTTATTTTACTTAGCATAATATTCTCTAGCTCCACCAATTTACCAGCAAATGCCATAATTTCATTCTTCTTTAAGGCTGAGTAATATTCCATTGTGCATGTATATCGCATTTATCTATTCATCTCTTGAAGGGCACCTAGGTTGGTTCCATAGTTTAGGTATTGTGTATTGAGCTGATATAAACATTGATAAGGCTGTGGTGTCACTGTAGTATGCTGATTTTAAGTCCTTTGGGTATAAACTGAGGAGTGGGATAACTGGATCAAATGGTGTTTCCATTCCATACTGCTTTCCAAAGTGGTTGAACCAATTTTCAATCCCATCAACAATGTATGAGTGTACCTTTTTCCCCACTTTCTTGCCAACACTTAATTATTGCTTGTATTCTTGATAATTGCCATTCTGACTGGAGTGAGATGAAATCTTAGAGTAGGTTTGGTTTGCATTTCTCTAATTGCAAGAGATGATGAAGAACATTTTTTCATGTTTGTTGATCAATTTTATTTCTTCTTCTGTGAAGTGTCTTTTAAGTTCCTTAGCCCATTTATTGATTGGGTTATTTGTTTTTTTGGTGTTAAGTTTTTTGAGTTCTTTATATATCCTGGAAATTAGTGCTGTATCTGAGATGCATGTGGAAAAGGTTTTTTTTCCCTTTCTGTTGGTTCTCTCTTCATGTTATTGTTTCCTATGCTGAGAAGAAGCTTTTAGTTTGAATTCATACCATTTATTGATTCTTAATTTTACTTCTTGCACTTTAGGAGTCTTGTTAAGGAAGTCAGATACAAAGCCAGCATGATGAAGATTTGGGCCTACTTTTTCTTCTATTAGGCACAGGGTCTCCATTCTAGTACCTAAGTCTTGATCTACTTTGAGTTGATTTTTGTGTAGGGTGAGAGATAGAGCTTTACTTTCATTTTGTTACATGTGGATTTCCAATTTTCCCAGCACCATTTGTTGAAGAGGCTATCTTTTCTCCAATGTATATCTTTGGCACCTTTGTCTAGTATAAGGTAACCATATTTATGTGAGTTTGTCTCTGTGTCTTCTATTTTGTGCCATTGGTCTACATGTCTATTTTGGTGCCAATACCTTGCTGTTTTTGTTACTATTGCTCTATAATATAATTTAAGGTCTAGTATTGCTATGCCTCCTGCTTCACTCTCCTTACTAAGGATTGCCTTGGCTATTCTGGGTCTCTTATTTTTCCAAATGAATTTCATGACTGCTTTTCTTATTCTATGAAGAATGTTATTGGGATTTTAATAGGAATTGCATTGAATCTGTAGAACACTTTTGGTAGTATGACCATTTTGACAATATTAATTCTGCCTGTCCAAGTATGGGAGTTCTTTCCATCTTCTAAGGTCTTCAATTTCATTCTTCAGTGTTCTATAGTTTTTATTGTAGAGGTCTTTTACCTCTTTTGTTAGATTGATTCCCAAGTTTTTTTTTTTTTGAGGCTATTGTGAATGGGATAGTTTTCCTAATTTCCCTTGCAGTGGATCGTTGCTTACTTATAGAAATGCATTTGATATATGGGTATTGACTTTATATCCTGCTATCTTGCCAAATTCATTTATGAGTTCTAGAAGTTTTCTGGTGGAATTTTTTTGATCTTCTAAATATAGAATCATGTTGTTGGCAAATAGTGATAGTTTGAGTTCTTTTCCTATTTGTATCCCTTTAATCTCTTTCATCTGTCTGATTGCTCTGAGTATGGTTTCAAGGATGATGTTGAATAGAAGTGGTGAAAGAGGGCATCCCTTTCTTGTTCCAGTTTTTAGAGGTAATGCTTTCAATTTTTCTCCATTTAGAATGATGTTGGCCATGGGCTTAGCATAGATAGCTTTTATAATGTTGGGGTATATGTCTACTATTTCTGGTTTTTCTAGTGTTTGGAACATGAAGAGGTGCTGTGTTTTTGTCAAGTGTTTTTTCTGCATCTATTGAGATAATCATATAATTCTCGACTTTAAGTCTAGTGATATGATGTATTACATTAATTGATTTCTGTATGTTGAACCTTGCATTCCAGGGATGAACCCCCCTTGATTGTGGTGCACTGTCTTTTAAATATATTTTTGTATGCCATTTACCAGAATTTTATTGAGAATTTTTGCATCTATGTTCATCTGGCATATTGGTATGAAGTTTTCTTTCCTGAATGTGTCTTTGTCTGGTTTTGGTATAAGGATGACACAAGCCTCATAGATGAGTTTAGAAGGGTTCCTTCCTTTTCTATGTCATGAAATAATTTGAGAATTTTTGGCATTAATTCTTCTTTGAAGGTCTTGTAGAACTTGGCTGAGAATCCATCTGGTCCTGGACTTCTCTTGGTTGTAGGCTTCTGATGGTGTCTTCTATTTCATTGCTTGAAATTGATCCGTTTAGATTGTGTATATTCTCCTGCATCAGTTTGGGTAGATCATATGACTAACTTTGGTTTGAAGTCCATTTTGTCTGATATGAGGATGGAAATCCCTACTTGTTTACTCAGTTCGTGTGAGTGATATGTTTTTTCTCAACCTTTCACCTTTAGTCTGTGGATGTCTTTTCCTAGGAGGTGAGTCTCTTGAAGACAGCATATTGTTGGGTCTTTTGTTTTAATCCAGTCTTCCAGTCTGTGTCTTTTGATTGATGAGTTAGGCTATTAATATTCAGGGTTAATTTTGAGATATTATGATTTGTATTCCCTGTCATTTGGTTTATTTTTGGTTTTTACCTTGACTTAGTTTCTCCTTTGATTGACCTTTCCTTAGTGTAGTTCTTCCCTTTGCTAGTTTCCTTTTTTTTTTTTTTTCATTTCCTCCTCTTGGAATATTTTGCTGACAATGTTCTGTAGTGAGACTTTCTAGTTGTGAATTCTTTTAACTTTTGGTTATCATGGGAGATTTTTAATTCATCTTCAAATCTGTAGGTTAATTTTGCTGGATATAAAATTCTCAATTGGCATCCATTTTCCTTCAGAGCCTGATATATGTTATAGTAGGACCTCCAGGTGTTGAGGGTCTGGGTTGAGGAATCAGCTGAGATCTGAATTGGTTTTCCCCTATATGTAATTTGATTTTTTTCCTTTTACAGCATTTAAAATTCTATCTTTATTCTATGCATAGTAATTTTCATTATAATGTGTCTTGGTGTGGGTCTGCTGTAATTTGTACAGTTGGAATCATGTAAGCCTCTTATACTTGATTTCCATTTCATTCTTTAGATTTGGGAAGTTTTCTGATATTATGTCATTGAAAAGATTGTGGCATTCCTTTGATTTGTATCTCCACACCTTCATCTATTCTCATAAATCTTACATTTGGTTTTTTCATGTTATCCCATATTCTTGGAAGTTCGGTTCATGGTTTCTTGACCATCTTCTTGGTGCAGTCAACTTTATTTTCTAGAGTATATATTTTATTTTCATTTTCTAAGGTTCTGTCTTCCAAGTGATCTAGTCTGTTGGTGTTACTTTCCATTGAATTTTTAACTTGGTTTAGTGTTTCTTTCATTTCAAGGTTTTCTGCTTGATTCCTTTTTATAATCTCTGCCTCTTTATTGAACTGATCTTTCACTTCCTGTATTTTCTCTCCAGTATCATCCTTTATTTTTTTGAAGATCAATCTAACTATGTATTTTATAAACTTTCTCTAACATTTCTTCTACTGTGTTGTCTATGGATTTTATTGTTGGAAAATCTTGGTTTGTTTGAAGCACTTTGTTCCCTTGTTTTTTCATGTTGTTTGTGTGCCTTCTCATCTAGTGGTATGGATCTAAGACAGTACAATTTCTACCTTGTAAGCTTATAGTGTCCCTGAAGGCTTCCAGTACCTCACCTTTAAGGGGGAGACCAATATTAACAGTATCCAATACAAACAATATTTCACCTTAAACCAAATGGCTCCTATTAAGGCATTTACAGTTTTGTCACAATAGACAGAAATGAAGTATTCAATTTTTGTCTACATTATAAACCGTAAGTTTGCTAAAATAGTTTACCTTTCCAAATGATGGACAATGAGGGAACAGAAGTAGTGTAAGATATGATGTTTATGAGGGAGAAGGAGAGAAGACAGAGGTAAAAATTTATAGTAAGAGCAAGGGAGGAATTCATATAGGTTGGCTCTTAGAATGAGAGAAGTGAGAAAGAGAATCCAGGGAGACAGGTAGGTGAGAGGAAAATAATATATACAGATTTTTTAAAAAGTAAAAATATAAGAATACACAACAAAACTGTCATGTACTATTCAGACATCCCATTCCTCAATAAAATTGATGCATGAAAAATGTATGGATTTAAAGATGGTAAAGGTCTGAGAGAGAGGGTGAAAGAAGAAAAAAATGAGGAAAGTCTCTATGGAAATGGAATGATTGCTTCCTTTGACTTTCAAAAAATTTCTCAGCTTCTCTTCTCTGCTGATAGGTGGGGCCGTCTGAAGTTTGATGTTAGCTCTAGTCAAGGGGTGGCTGAACTGGTTGGGTGGGTGAGCCAATAGCAAGATGCCCTTATACCCTCTTCCAGTCTTCCCACCAGTTATAGCTGGCCCCCTCCATCCCTGCACACTTCAGGACTCACTGAGCTGAAGAGAGCAGTTTTCTCTAGTTTCTTCAACCTGTACTCCCCCTGGGAACTGCCCCTAGTCTCCGGCTTCCCACAGGCTTGCCAGACCCAGACTGGCCCATGAAAACCCAGCTGCATTCTGGTCGACCTGGGCTTCAGCTTCCCCAGGCCCTGTCTTTCTGCAGTCCCAAGATCTCAATGTCCTTTCAACTTACAGAGAGATCACCAGTGATGCGCTCACACAAAGGAGCGACCCTGCAAAGAGGCAGCCAAATGGCAGCCATTACCATACCAAGCAGAAAGACCTCAGGTGCAGCCAGGTACCCCAATATATCTCCAAGCCCTGGCCTGAGTCCCCAGACCAAGGTGGCCACACCCCGAGATGGCAGTGGGTGGCCACAGCTGCAAACCTACAGACCCTGGCTGTTGTCCCAAGATGGCGGCAGCAGCATGTAACCAAACTTGTGGGTACTGTGACAATGGACTTCCAGGCAACAGTGGGCAGCAGGTGATCAACTGGTGTTCTGTGGGTGGTCTCCTGGCAAAGGGTGGATGTTTGTCGGGTAGACATCGGGGTTGGGGGGTGGACAATGGGCTGGCAAGAGGCAGGCAAACAGGCAAATGGTTATTAATTCATTAAGTGGATCAATTCACTGGTTAGATTGCAACTCTTATAATCTTATAATTTACCTTTGACTGTTTCCTGCATTGTCTTACATGAGCTTTAAGGGGGACACCTCATATCTAAACCATAAAAATGATTATGAGATAAACATACAAAAATAGATGACTTTTCTGATCTATAACTGTAAGAAAATTCTAACAGGGACAAGAACTATGAAGTATTAAGTGTAACTGAACAAGAATATGTGAGACCTCTGAAAATTAGTAGAGGGGATGTTGAAGAGCTCAAGGGTTATGACTGAAGTCAGGCTAGCAGAATTCAAATTCCAGCCCTACTATTTACTAGATATGTAACCTCAGACATGTCATTTAATCTGTGAGTTTTGTCTGTAAAATAGTAGTAGCTAGATATTATCAAGTCCTTTGTTCATCCAGATTACATAACCTGTCAGTATTATAAGAGAGTGTTGTCTCTATATCCTTTTAGAAGCAATCATGAGACCAGAAGGAAGCATAGGAATCATCTGTATTAGCCACCAAATCTTACAAATCAGTACTGAGACTCAGAAAGGGATAAACCACTCAGTATATTCAGGGTCATATAGAAAGATAGTGACAGAGGCAGAACTGCAACCTAGACTTTCTAATGCCTAATGTTCTCTCACTGACTGTAGAATTCATGAATGTATCAAACATTTAACAATAATATACTATATGTGGGGCTGGGGTTATAACTTAGTGGTAGACCACTTGCCTAGCACATGTGAGGCACTAGTTTGATCTTCAGCACCACATAAAAATAAATAAAAAAGTATTGTGTCCATCTACAACTAAAAAAAGTTTAAGTAAATAAAATATTTTTTAAAAATACACTATATGTGAAATTCTGTGTTAGATGCTTAACATCTGTGACACATAATATCCTCACCTCTCTCTAACGTGAGTGTTTCAAACTTTACCTCCATTTTATAGCTGAGGAAAAGGAGTCAAGTAACATCCTTTATGTCTCAACTGGAAATTGTCAGGGAAAGATTAGAACTCAGGTCTATCTCATTTCTGTGTCCCAACTTCTCACATTTTCCTATTTCAGGTGTTTTCCCTTCCCTCTCTTGTTCTTAACCTTTTTTTTTTTTATATTTATTTTAGATGTTGGTAGACCTTTATTTTTATTCATTTATTTATATACAGTGCTGAGAATCAAACCCAGTGCCTCACACATGCTAGGCCAGTACTCTACCACTGAGCCACAACCGTAGTCCCTCATTATCCTTTATAAAATTTCTTCCTAGATGTTCTGAATTGTTTGTATGACTCATCCTGTTTTGATTGCCAGGCTAACCTCTGCTTTGTGGATGTTGACAACCACTTCATTGAACTGCCAGAGGATTTGCCTCAGTTTCCCAACAAATTGGAGTTTGTTCAGGAAGTCTCTGAGATTCTCATGGCATTTGGCATTCCCCCTGAAGGAAACCTTCATTGCAGTGAGAGTGCCTCCAAGTTAAAGAGGCTCCGGGCCTCTGAGCTTGTCTCTGACAAGAGGAATGGGAACATTGCTAGCTCCCCTTTGCATTCCTATGAGCTCCTCAAGGAGAATGAAACTATTGCCCGGCTGCAAGCCTTGGTCAAGAGGACTGGGGTGAGCTTGGAAAAGGTAAGATGCTGTATATGAGTCTTAGAAATTTGATTTGTTCTTGAATGCTGTCCTGGTTGAATAAGGTGTGGGATGATAAAGCTCCCAGTTCAGCACAAGGCATATTTGTGTGCAGTGAAAGAATGCTCTGTGTGAGAGACTGATTCAGCTCTAGAGCAAATGTGATCCTGGCAAATGCTATTCAAATCAGAATCTGGATAGCTTCTCCCATGCATGTCAAGGAGATCCTGCTGCAATTCTGTGTGAGCAGAATTGACTCTGCAGTCACTACAGCAGAGTGACTTGGAGGGATGGTGGTGGTAATCCTGTGTTCAGACCTCTTTCAGATTCATTGCCTTGTGAGTTTCACAGCAACCTAAGGAACTTAGGACAGGCATTAATCGTTTTATAGCTGAAGAAAGCAAGCTTTAGAGAACCTAAGTGGTTTTGCCTAAGGTTCAAGGCTAGCAAATAACTGAGCTGAGGCTAGAACTGGTCCCCTTAAATTCGAATCCTGTGCTCCTTCCACTGATGCACGTAACTTCTTGTTTTCTGACTTTGGTGAAACTAAGCTTTCTGTACTTGGTTACCTATCTTCTTAACTCTCCCATTCTTATTGTTAAAAGTACTTGTGTAAAAGTGATATGTAAACAAATGGGCCAATGTATATTTTGTTTGGATTTTTTTTCTGCTTTTTTTTAGTAGAACAGTTCCCCCCCACCCCCCAGAGGTAGTAATTAGGGAGATTAGGAAGATTAAAAAGGGTTTTTTTTGGGTCCCCCCTCCCCTTTTTCTTCTAAAAAGGAAAAATCCTTAGGCAGAAAGATAAGGAAGTGACATGGGGAAGAAATCCAAAGAGGTAGAGAACCACAGTCTGACCTTGATGCTTTGTATTAATGTTTTCTCAATGATTTCCTACATTCCCTTTTTCTCCTCGGCCCTTGAGATAATTAGCACCTTTTCCTCTATGGCTGAATTTCTCTGATCCTATCTCCATTTTCATTGAATTGCTAGATACATCCAAATGGAGCTTTTTAACTTTCCTCCCTGATCAGAATCCCTTTATTTTATTATTTTTTTTCTTCTCATTTTCCCCTTGTTTTTTCTCACCTTCTTACCTTTGCTGGTAAGTAAAAGACCACTAGAAAAAAAATCAGAAGATTTGCATTTCTTTTGAATAAAATGAAGAACATCTGTACTTAGCTGTTGTTTCATTTTTGTAGCTGGAAAGTGCGTGAAGACCCCAGCAACAATAAAGATCTTAAAGTTCAGTGTGATGAAGAAGAACTCAGAATTTACCAGCTAAATATCAGATCCGGGAAGTTTTTGCAAATCGTTTTACTCAGATGTTTGCAGATTATGAAGTGTTTGTTATTCAGCCCAGCCAGGATAAGGAATCCTGGTTTACCAACAGGGAGCAGATGCAAAACTTTGATAAAGTGAGTGTAATATTGCTGGGGAAGAGGTGGTTAGGAATGAGAACTTCAGTTACATTTGAAGTAATTTAAAATGAGATATTCTTTTGCATTATTATTGGAAAAAGTGGGGGTTTTTTGTGGGAGAGAAGTTGGGGGGTATGAGGATTGAACTCAGGGGTGCTTAATCACTACCACATCCCCAGCTCTTCAGCCCTTTTAAAAATTTATTTATTTGGGGGCTGGGGATATAGCTCAGTTGGTAGAGTGCTTGCCTTGCAAGCACAAGACCCTGGGTTTAATCCTCAGCACCGCCAAAAAAAAAAAAAAAAAAAAAATTATTTATTTATTTATTTTGAGACAGGGTCTTTCTAAATTACTTAGGGCCTAACTAAATTGCTGAGGCTGTCTTTGAACTTGTAATCCTCCTGCCTCAACCTTCCCACTGGGTGGAACAAGTTTTATGGTCTTCAGATGTTGGTAAGCTGAAAGGTCTTATTGCTTAAAAACAGATGTGCTGATTATTACTATCAGGTGATTTACACTTAGACAAAGGATTCTCTCTTCCTTCTCTTTTCATCTTCTTCTCTTCCCTACCCCACTTCTGTCCTCCTTCCTCTCCCTCCTTCCTTTTTGTGCAGTACTAGGGAAAAGGACTCTTAAGGTAAAGCTGTTCATTAGATTTATTGGTTGCCTCAGAAGATTACATGAGTAAATTTGTAACAATATGAGTGTTTAAAAAAGAAGGAGCATGGGAATCCTGGTACAGTGGTTCATTCCTGTAATCCCCACCACTCAGGAGACTGAGGCAGGAGGATCATAAGTTCTAGGCCAGCCTGTTGAACAACTTTGAGTCAAGCAAGACCCTGACTCAAAATTAAAACAAATAAAAAGGAGTGGGGATGTAGCTCAGTTGTAAATACCCCTGGGTTCAATCCCCAGTACCAAAAATACCAAACTAAAACAAACAAGAAGAATGAAGGGATTTTGCAGTTTGTTTTTCATAAAGACCTAGAAAGCTCCAGAAGAATTCACCTACTGCATCCTGTAGACATGTTGCCTTTGCAGTTCAAGGCTGACATACTCTTTTTCCTTTTGATCCCACCAGGCATCTTTTCTGTCAGATCAGCCTGAGCCCTACCTGCCTTTCCTCTCAAGATTCTTGGAGACCCAGATGTTTGCTTCTTTCATTGACAACAAAATCATGTGTCATGATGATGATGATAAAGACCCTGTACTCCGGGTGTTTGATTCCCGGGTAGACAAGATCAGACTGTTGAATGTTCGGACGCCTACTCTCCGCACATCCATGTACCAGAAATTGTACCACTGTGGACGAAGCAGGTAAGGCCTCCTGGGACCTATACATTTTAGCCTCTTGGACCTTGTCACTAACAGGTCTCTGTTCCTAAACATGCCAACCTCTTCCTCTATTTCTGCCTTTGTGTATGTTTTTGCCATTGCCTGCAATGCTCTTGTTGTTTTTGCCTGGCAATCTTGTCGTTCTTTAACACTTATGTCAGTTGGGAATGGGCACTGTTGTAAGTAATAGATAACCCAATCAGCAGTGGGTTAAGCAGGTTATTTTTCTCAAATTAGGGAGAAGTTCAGAATTGGTTGTTGCTGGTGTTGCTCAGCTGCTCAATCAGGAACTGAGAATTCTTTTTATTCAGCTTTCCTTAGCATGTTGGCTTTTATGTTTATGCTGATAACTTCATGGTTATAAGAGGCTTTTTATATACACATGCAAGCCAACGGAGAGGGGAAAATTGATACCAGCTGTTTTTTTTCCCCTTTCATCAGAAAGCTAACGTTTTCCTGAAAATTCCCTATAACCTGTCTTGAGTATCATAGGCCAGAGTCATGTTATTTGTCTGTCTTTAAGTGCAACGAAGGATGTGAAAGTGAATCCTGAACTGAGCGCAATGCTACCCTGAATAATATTGAAGTTCTATAATCAAGAAAGGAGTGAATGAAGTTTGAGTAAGAAGTGATGTTTGCTACATCACTTGCTCTCTGAAGCCTTCTGTGATGCCGTAGTCCGTGCCAGTTGATTCTTCCTCTGTGCCATTTGGTGCTTTGCTCTTGCCTCTACTCTGTAGTTTCTTTCTTTTCTTTTCTTTTATGGTCCTGTCATTATTAGGAACAGCTTAAGTGTGGAGAATGTATTTACTCTTTTTCTTACCCCTAATCCTCCATGCCTGGCACACATGGATATGAAAAGTTATGGATTACACAAATGATTAAATATGCCTTTCTGTTCACAGAGACTAATCTATATCTAGATCAACTTAACTAGAGGATAGTGTTAGTTTAACGTGTTAGATTAAGTAGTGGGTTCACTTCCTTATGGTATGATCAGTTTCTTTATTGTATTTTTGTATATTTTTATTGATTCATTTACCATATATTATTATAACTACCACCAGATATATGCCCAGCATCTGCTAATTGCTCAACAAATATTTGCCAAATGAACAAATATGCCAGGCTTTTTTTTTTTTTTTTTTAAGGTTTGAGGATATAAGTGGTAACAGTTTGAACGAAGCCTTGCTTTCATCAACCTTACTTCTACCCTACTTCCCTTCCCTTCCCTTCCCTTCCCTTCCCTTATAATACTGAGGATTGATCCCATGACTGCCCTCTCAATGAGCTACATTCCCAGTCCATTTTATTTTTATTTTGAGGCAGCATCTCACCAAGTTGCCAAGGCTGACTTTGAACTTGTGTTCTTTCTTGCCTTGGCCTCCTGAGTAGCTGGGATTATAGGCGTGCACCTCCATGCCCAGATCAACCTTACATTTTCTAACCTTCTGTCTTTACTGAATAGTTTCTCTCCCAGGTTTTTCATTAAGATAGGCACATTACTATATAAATAACCCTAACCCTGTCTTAGGCTTTGGACCTGGGCAGTTTGGACGATTTTTAAAACTGTGGATTTAGCATACCATCTCCTAAATCAACATTCAAATCAGGACTCCATCCCTTTCATTTTGTGGAATACTTGGAAATGACAATATTTTGAGTATGACACACTGGACTAAAGTGAGACATCTGGTTATAGCTAGAGGCTGTAAGGCCAGATGCTGTAGTCACTTGAGGCCCTACTCATCTGCCATAAGGGTTGAGGCAATTAGTTTTGATCCCTTTTATAATCCATCTGTTAAACACTGAACACTGCAACATACTGATTTGAATCACTCTTATCTCAGTTGTGGCCAGACATTTGGTGTCATGGGCCTGTTAGAATGTGGGTTTTGGAATATGGAATGAAGAGTTAACTAACCCTCACTTACATTGTTTATTTTAGAAAAATGGGTGCCTAGAGATGCTTCAGACAGCTATCTGCTTTGCTTCCAGAAATCATAGGTCGGTCCTTGCCATTAGTATGTCCCTTAGGTATAAACCAGATATACACACTTCAAATATGCTTGAGCAGGCTCTTGCCACTAGCCTCAGATTACTTAGCCTTGTGGAGTAGTGCAACCATCTCATCCCCTCCCACCTCTTAGCTTCTTGAACCAGTTTGATTGGAAAATGGTAATAATGTAACTAAAGACATCTTATTGGAGATCCTTTAAAATGTTTCATTTTATGATCCATTCAAAGTTTTGTTGAATGAGAGAAAAAGGCAAGGGGAAGTAAAGAAAGCCCAGAGACGAGATGACTTGACCTAGAACACATAGCAAGGCCAAAGGTTGAGATTTTCTTACATGACTCTAGAAAACACTGGGAGAGTTATTAGCTTTTTAAATTTTTACTCTGTAAAAGTTTTGAGATATAATTGGCATATAACAAGCTGCATATATTTAAAGTGCCAGCATGTGCTTACACTTGCATCAAGAACTGGTGAACATACTATTACCCTCAAAAGTTTCCTCAGATCACTTTGTAATTGTAGATTTTAATAAATGTCACGATATAGTTGAATACTGTTAATATCTCTGCTAACTCTGACAGTTGTGTCAGTTCTGTCAGTTTCAATCATGATTAGTTTTTTTTTTTTTTTTTTTTTCTTTCATGATGTGTTATGTTATCTGGCTTCTTTGTTCACCTGGTGTTTTAGTCAGCCTTTTCAGTGCTGTGAGCAAGAGACCTGACAAGAAAAATTAAAGGAGGAAAAGTTATTTTAGGGGATTATGTTTCAGAGGTCTCAGTCCATAGAAGGCCAGCTCTCATCAACCCAGTCATTTTGTCTCCTAGCTTTCTTGCATTGTCTCAAATGTTAGGTTTTAGGGGACATCTAATATCTAACCATCACACCTGGTAATCTTTGATTATATAAATTTTATCATTTGAGACCTGGATATTTTGTATTCCTATAAATATTCTTGATTATTGTTCTGGGATGTAATTAAGTTATTTGGAAATAGTTCCAGTTTTTTGGACTTTCCTTTTGGGTTTAGTCATTTATTTGAACTAGAGAATCCTTTAGTCTGTGGCTTATTATTTCCCACTACTTAGGCAAGACTCTTTTGAGTTGTCTATTTAAAGACCTATAAATGATGAGGTTTTCTAGATTGGTTTCTTGCCCTGGATAATAATTGTGTAGACTGTTCCTTCTAAAGTTTTCAGGTGATTCTTTTCTCCAGCCTTGAGTGGTTGCTTTACTCGTATGAACTAATCAGTTAACCTACTGAATACTCAAGTGGGGGACCCCTGCAGATCTCCTGGGTTCTCTCTCCTCTCTGCTACCATTTCTTGTTAACTCTGGCCACCTTGGTCTCTTTAACTCAGGGAGACCACTGAACTCTTGTCTAGATTTCCTCTCCCAGTGTCACAGCTTGGAAACTCAAAAGACAATTAACTGAGGTAGTTTTGAGAGTTACCTCATTTATTTCCCGTATCTCAGGGACTACTGTCCACTGTTTTGAAATTCATTTTTTTATATATTTTGCCTGGTTTCTTTTTTCCTGTTATTTTAGGAAGAAGGGTAAAATCATTCCTTTTTACTGCATCTTGGCTGAAGTGGAAGAGTAACTTCTTCTAAAAAAAATGTTTGACTTGACTTTTTAAAAAATATTTTAATCCAGAGAAAGCAATTGAGCTGCGTCTGGCAAAAATTGACCATACTGCGATTCACCCACATTTACTTGACATGAAGATTGGACAAGGGAAGTATGAACCGGGCTTTTTCCCTAAACTGCAGTCTGATGTCCTTTCTACTGGGCCAACCAGCAACAAGTGAGTCAACCCCAGAGATTCCCTAACCTAGCTCCCAAGCCACAGTAGCAAGGGTCATTCATATCTGAGCTGGAGCTAGTATCTTCCAAAGACCTCAGAATTTTATAAAGCAAATATGGAGAAGACCAGAGTATGTAGGTTGTTTACTTGTTTGAATAAGAAGATAGGTGACAGAGTCTGTCAGCTTCTGTCTCCACCTTTGAAATAGCTGTACATGCCTAGAACCCACAAAAACCAGCCTGCAGATGGGTTAAAATAATCTCATGCCTGGCTCCCATATATAGTTTTTAATAAGTGGAGCCTGAACTGAAAATATATCACTTAGCTGGATTGCTGTACTTTTAGAGATGAGTGTGTGTCAAAGCCCAGACAGAGTTGAATGACTGTAGTTTTGGATCTATAATTTTTTGTAGATGTTTTGACATAGATAAGTCTGTATTCCTTGGGGAGTTCTCTCTCTCATTCAGTTACTGCTTTTTTTCTTTTCTTTCCCTTTTTCTTTTTTCTTTTTTGTTCTATCAGAAAAAAAGACTTTTATTTATTTTTTTTATATGTTTATTTTTTATTGTTTGTTCTATTTAGTTATACATGACAGCAGAATGCATTTTGATTCATTGTACACAAATGGGGTACAACTTTTTTTTTCTCTGGTTGTACACAATGTAGTCACATCATTCGTGTAATCATACATGTACATAGGGTAATCATGTTTGTCTCATTCCACCATCTTCCCTTCCCCTGCCCCCTCCCCTCATTTCCCTCTACACAATCCAATGTTCCTCCATTCTTCCCTTACCCCCTCTCCCCCATTGTTTATCAGCATCCACTTATCAGAGAAGACATTCAACCTTTGGTTTTTGGAATTGGCTTATTTCACTTAGCATGATATTCTCCAGCTCAGTCCATTTACCTGCAAATGCCATAATTTTATTCTTCTTTATGGCTGAGTAATATTTCATTGTGTATATATAGCAGTTTCTTTATCCATTCATCTATTGAAGGGCATCTAGGTTGGTTCCACAATCTAGCTATTGTGAGTTGAGCTGCTGTAAACATTGATGTGGCTGCGTCACTGTAGTATGCTGATTTTAAGTAAAAAGACTGTTTTTAAATTTAACAGTAATCACATGTGTAGTTAACACACATTTATAGCAAAAAATCCAAAATGTCAACTCTTAAGTCTCACTTTAAAGAAGATATTCAGTAATAAGTCATCTTATTAGCTACCAATCCTCTCCCAAATTCTCCAGACTACCATTCCTCAGTATTATTTCCTTATTCTGAAAAAATATCTGTAATTTCTGGGTCCTTTTAAAATAAGAAATGTATTAATTATATAAATTAATGGGATTTATTGTGACATTTCTGTTTATTAGTTGCTGCTTTTATCTCTGAACTGTCTCTGTCAGTGACTTCTTGGTGGTTTCCTGTGCCTAGCATTGGCCTCCTAGACATTCAGATTTTCTCCTGTAAATTGACCTCACTCGTTTTTAGTGTTTTTTGTTTGTTTTGGAGTTTTGATGCTGGATATGCACAGGTTAGGCAAGTGCTCTGTCACTGAGTTACAGCCACAGCCCATAGTGGAATGTTGTTAATTGTCTGCTTTAATCCTGTCAGGTGGACAAAAAGGAATGCCCCTGCCCAGTGGAGGCGGAAAGATCGGCAGAAGCAGCACACAGAACACCTGCGTTAGATAATGACCAGAGAGAGGTGAGATACTGAAGAATGACAAAGAACAACCCTGTTACTATGCTATACCTGCCTTCTCTTTATCACTTCTTTGATCTCTGGTCTGATTCATATACCCCAGCAGTAACCTTTCCCCACACAGAAATATTAATAATAGGTCTAGTTCATATATGATACTGGTCCTAAATCATGACAGAATGGAGGATGTTTTGTAAATGGCAGCCTGTCACTGACCTTGGAGGTCCTGTCTGTACTCACTTATGCATGATACATACTCATTGGTTGGGAAGAAATTTTTAAAGTTGGTGAGGCATTTTTGTTTTTGTGATATGGTAGGAAAGGAGTGAATTTTGTTAGAGTGAAAATGAGGAATGTGAACTTGGTTTAATGCTGCAAATCTCTGAATCTGAGGAGCACAGATACTTTTTACTATTTTTTTGTTATCAATTTAAAACAGTTAATCTTGACCTTTTTTCTTAGGGGACTAAAGGAGAAGGATGATGTTGTTAGATGTTTGGGGACTGAGGATTGTCAAATTTATCTCTTGAATCCTCATTACTTTCAGGCTGGGTTTCTCTACTCTACTATAACTTGTTTCTAATAAAGTTTCTAGTTCTAACTTCAGGGTGGAGACCCTGCCCTCATAGTTGCAGAGAAGTTGTGAAAATGGGCTTTACCTTATAAGCCTATTTCAAGGAACTTCTCTTTGAGAGAAAACCCTATAATTTTTATTTTACACATAGAGAACCCAGTATAACATTATGGTTTCACATGTGTCTGTTACTTCAGTGAGTAGGAAAATAAATAATGTTTTGCTTTTGCTGTTTCTTTTTTTTTGGTACCAGCGATTGAATCCTGGTACTTAACCACTGAGCTACATCCTCAGCCCTTTTTATATTTTTGTTTAGAGAAAAGGTCTTGCTAAGTTGCTTAGGGCCTTGCTAAGTTGCTGAGGCTGGCCTTGAACTTGTGATCCTCCTGCCTCAGCCTGAGAATATTATAGGCGTGCATCACTACACACAGCCTTTGATGTTTCTTAAAGGAATAATGAAAACTAGAAGGTTTGGTTGTGAATGTTTAACTGTTGAACTACAGGGTATATAGTCTTGCTTAGACTTTTTTGTAAGGGTGGTATTAGTATTGGTGTTGTTTAACTGTTGAACTACAGGGTATATATAGTCTTGCTTAGACTTTTTTGTAAGGGTGGTATTAGTATTGGTGTTGTTTTAAAACTGACCCCTGTTGTTACAGTTGAAAATTCAACATGGCAATTAAAATTAAAAAACAAAAACAAAACTTTAAAAAAACAAGAAACTTAACCTCTATGTCTTCCATCTCACCTCTGTATTACTTTTTTCAACAGTATTTGAGTGTGCTTTTTTGATCAAAATCACTTGAGGTAAGCACTTTGAAATATAAAGATGACAAGGAGGTAGCCTTGCCCTCAGGGAATACCAGTTTATTAAGGGGGCAAAGTCAAGTAATCAACAAACAAAACCGCTTGAAATGGAAGTCAGCAACTGTTTCTCGTAAGCAGATCAACCTCTAAGCCTTTGAAGATTGATAGACTTATTAGAAGAGCATTTTAAGTAGAGGAAATGGCAGGCTCTAAAGCTTGGTGTGTGAATATTTGGGCAGACTATTTTGGAGGGGAGAGGTACAGAAAATACCTACAAGTTAGGAGACAGGGAGCAGTAGTCCAGATGCCAGGAATTGAATTCTAACCTTAGGAGTTGGTGGTAGGGCAGCTTAAGGGGCCATAGCATAGAATGGACAGAGTTGTGCTGCTAGAGTAAATTTGGGAGAAGGGAGAAGAGAAGTATAGGGTAAAAATGTTGGTTGTGAACCTGGGAAATGACTGAAAAGATGCGTGTTTACTGTATTAGTGTGGATTCTATCCAAACAAATGACATATGGAGAATCACCAGCATATTGTAGAAAAGTAGTTGTTTGAGTATGGTCTTATTTTCTCAGACCTTAATTTAATATTTTATTTTTTTATTGTTTTGAGCATATGGAGTACTAGGGATGAATCCAGGGCCTCACACATGGTAGGTAAACTCTCTACCAACAAGCTATGCCCTCTGCCCTCAGGCCTTAATTTAGGAAGGGTAGAAAGAGTAGATATTTTTGATATGGGCGGAAGAGTAATTTCTCTCAACCTGATGGAGGAAAATGATTTTCTCAGGGTATTCTGAGATTTGATTGGATTTGCACACTGAGCTAGGCATGCTGTAACCATGTGTTTTTTGCCTCATATCTTTAAATCACAGATAATTATAGTATTCATGTAGTACTTATCAGTAAAAATAGAAATCATATTATCTCAGTTTTTCCATTTGGTACAAGAATTGCAATTGCATTTTAAACTTTTTGCTCCTGACCTATCTGAGCCAAGAGGCAGGCAAGAAATCTGAGGTGATAGTGCCCTCTTCAGGCACCCATCATTATTGGTCACCTATGGACTTTTTCTTTTTCTGTTTGATGTAGAAGTATATCCAGGAAGCCAGAAATATGGGCAGCACCATCCGCCAGCCCAAACTGTCTAACCTTTCTCCATCAGTCATTGCCCAAACCAACTGGAAGTTTGTAGAGGGCTTGCTGAAGGAGTGCCGCAACAAGGTGAGCCGTGGATGCCTCTGTATGTGTGTTGTTTCTCTTAGCAACAAAAGGAGACCATTGCTTGGCTCTGACTCCTTGATTTAAAAATACTGTTAATATAATGAGATAAAAACTGATAAAACTAATTTTAAGGTTCTGTTAACATGGAATTAATTGTATTTGTTTTAAATAGGATAATACCATTGAGAACAAGCATGCTTTGCATGATATAAGCTTAATTTATATTTTTAAAAACTGAAAGATAGATGTAGGTTTTTATTTTTTATTGGCACTGAGCTCGGGGACTTTGTCATTGAGCTATATCCCAGTCTTTCTTTTTTCTTTAAAAATATTTCTAGTTGTAGATGGACACGATAACTTTATTTTTTCTTTTATGTGGTACTGAGGATCGAACCCAGTGCCTCACACAGACTAGGCAAGCACTGTACCACTGAGCCACAACCCCAGTCCCAATGCTACCTTTCTTGAAAGAGTGTTCCTCCATTATTTCAGGTTTGAGATTCATGTCCAAGCAGTGACAGCTTTATATGTCCACTGACTAGATAAATAATGGCTGTGAAAGGCATACCATTTTCAGACATAGTACTATATGGGAAAATGTGCTTCTTAGAATTGAAGAAAAACAGTAAGCAGTCTAACACCATCAAGTTTTGGCTAGCATGTGGAGCAACAGGTGGCAGTCATACTGTTGGAAGTACAAATTGACATAGTCACTTTGGAAAACAGCATAATATTATATGGTAATTCTTCTCCTAGGTATATTGCTTGGAGAAACTCTTGCAGTGTGTCCTGGGAGATAGGTATAAGAATTTTAGAGACCATTCTTTGTAATAGTCCCAAACTGGGGGAAAAACCAAAGGCCAATCAGTAGGACAATTAATAAATAATTTGTGGCTTTTTTATTCAGTGAAATGCTATACAGCAGTAGAAGTAGGTAACAGTTATGCTCATCAACTTGGATGAATTTCACAAACATAAAGTTGCGTGAAAAAGCAAATCACGAAAGAAAATATACAGGCAAAACTAAATTATATTGTTTAGGGATTCCCATATAGATGGTAATTATTCCCTTAGTTTCTGTAGTTTCACTGTGTAAATTGTCACTTCTAGGGTGAAAAGGTGATGAAGAGGGTACATGGGATGCTTTAAAGTAGAGATGGACAGTATTTATTTCTTAACTTGGGTATTTTAACACACACACACACACACACACACACACACACAAGCACAAAATATTAAGAGTTGTTGCTCCTTCAAGCTAGTTTGAGGGGTGATTATTCTTCCTGCTTTTTAGATTTTTAGATGTCACAAATTTATAGCATAATTAAATATTACTTAAGAACTTGGACTCAAGATTCAGGCAGATTTGGGTTCAAAGGCCAGATCTGCCTGTCGTTTGCCATGTGACTTTGGTTAAGTAACTTAAGTTCTCTGGCCTCAATTTCCACATCAGTAAATTGAGAATGATAATAGTTATCTTTTAGAATTGTTGAGAGGCTTAAATGAGATACTGCAATGCTTGATATAGCACCTAACATACATTTTAATAAAACTGTAATTATTATACAAGTTTTCTTTTTTTTTTTTTTGGTTATGGTTTTTATAATAAGCATTTGAAGATATTTTCCTAAAAGTAAATTGTCCTTCTCATTTTTTATCCTCTTGACAGTTTATTTCAGATATTTTTAGGTTGTATGTGTGCTTGAAATTTTGTTGAGGTTATGTAAATAGTGAGAATCAAATGATTTGAGAGGTGAGTATGAAGGAAGGGTTTTATTTGATTCTTTTCCTTTTATAAATGCAAAAGCTAAATCCAGAGTGATGAAATCCCTTGCTGAGGGTCATATGGTGATTGCTATATTCTCATTTTTTTCTTAACTTTTAAAGTATGCCACCCCTCACAACTGACATGAATGGATATACTGTGTCCTGGGGCTTATTCATTTTGTCCCTCCTGCCTAGCATATGTACTGTGCAAGCTGCCACAGCCTTTTCCAGTTGCACATGATCCTGCTCACTGTGCTTATCTATCCTACTGACCGATTCCTAGACCAAGAGAATGCTGGTGGAGAGATGGGTCGTGAGGCTGTGGAGCTAGGACATGGGGAGGTGAACATCACTGGGGTGGAAGAGAACACCTTGATTGCTAGCCTTTGTGACCTCCTGGAGAGAATCTGGAGTCATGGACTACAAGTGAAACAGGTAATGTAACCTCTTCTGTTGAGCCAACTATCTTCCTGATTTTACTTGCTAGCCTCCTCCACGCTTCTTTTCTCCAGCTGACTGACTTGAAGAATGGTGCACAGTGCTCATGGAATGAGACATACAAATAAATAGCTGAACATACAAATAAATGTGATACAAACTTTTTTTTCTGTAGCCTGCACTACAGAACATTCTCAGCAAAATATTCTATGAGGAGGAAATGAAAAACAACAATAGAGGTCAGGAAAGGGAGGAACTACCATAAAGAAAAAGCCAATCAAAGGAGAAACCAAGTCAAGTTAAAAATCAAAATTCCAGGAATCAAATAGATCACAACACGATAATTCTGGGTGACTTTAACACACTGCTGTCAGAATGCATGAGAAAGTGCTTTCCCCTCCAGAGTCCTAGCAATAGAGTATGTTAGCTAACTTTGTATGTTTGCCACAGGAGGGAGAAAACAGTCTCTCATCTGCAGTTTTAATTTACATCTCTCTCCTCTTTTTTTTTTTTTTTTTTTTTTTTTTTTTTTTTTTTTTGTGGTGCAGGGGATTGAACCCAGGGCCTTGTGCTTGCAAGGCAAGCACTCTACCAACTGAGCTATGTCCCCAGCCCCTACATTTCTCTTTTTTAATGAGTGACATTAACTATCTTGTTTATTAATAGCAAATTTATTTTCTTTTTCTGTGTTTCGAAAGGGTTATGATTTTGTCAATTTACATGTTAGGAGGGATAGCACTTGGTGATATGAGCTGTAAATATCTCCCTTAGTTGTCTTTTTTTAAAAAGTTTATGATGCTTCTTTCCTTAAAAAATTGATTTTTATGTAACAAAAAGTAGCAGTGAAATAATTTATGACTTTGGGGATTTTGAGTCATGAAAGGTTCGATAGTTCTTGCTAACACCATATTTGTAAAGAAAAAATTTTCAAGTTTTCTTCTTATTATTTAATGGTTGTTATTTAAAAAATATCTTTGTTGCATGTGGAATTTATCATGGTATATAAGATAAGTATCCCTATAACACTTATTGACTAATTCATTTTCCCAGTGATTTGAGATGATGTTCTCTTTATACATTCAATTTCTATATGTATCTTGAGGGTACTTACATTTGGGCATTCCTTTTTGCTAACAGACCAGTGTGATACTCTTAAATTACTTAGGTTTTGCGGTGCTGGGGATTGAACCTAGGGCCTTGTGCTTGCAAGGCAAACACTCTACCAACTGAGCTGTATCTCCAGCCCATTATTTAGGCTTTTTAAAAATGCCGTAACGTGTTTTAGTGCTGGTCCCACTTCTATGTTTATTTTTTTCACTAAATTTAGCATCAGGTGATATAACTTAAACTGTTAAGTTTTCATTGAGATTTTGTCATTAACATTTTTTTTATAAGTAGGTGGTTAACCAGTTAACCAGTTAAGATTTGAGAGAAGTTCTTAAGAAGTTGAGTGTTTGCTTTTTACCCACTTAATACCCAGAGAGTTTCCTTATTACAAAATTACTGTACTTTCAACTGGTGATCAAGATACTTAATCCTTTATTTTTATGTACTTTTAAATTTGAAAGGAACTTGAACATTTTCAAAAAGCAGTTTTATCATGGAAAAATTAGAAAATACATTTTAGTATCCAGAAACAGTTTATTTCAGATCTTATAGTATGCTAGACATGTTGTAGGCACATGAGATGCTTAACAAAATAGAACAGATCTACCTTCCTAGAGTTTTGTTCTCATGGGTGTGGCATCAATCTGCCCTATCTGTCCTTCAAAACATTTTTCTGTGCACATATGCCCATCCATATACAGCTGTATGTTTATCCAGGGAACAATAATTTCTTACCTACCATGATGGCTAAAGTAAAAAAGATGGTATCAAATGTTATCAAATATGTGGAGAATTTGGAACCTTTGTACATTGCTGGTGGGAATGAAAACGGTACAGCCACTTTAGAAAACAGTCTGGCATTCCTCTATGACCCAGCAAATCTACTTGTAGTCAAGAGAAGTGAAAACATAATGTCTACACAAAAACTTATACACAAATGATGATAGCAACATTATTCATCATGGCCAAAGAGTGGCTGATAAGTGAATTAACTCAAAGTGGTATATCCCATACAATGGGATGTTACTCAGCAATTAAATGGAATGAAGTACAGATACATGGTACAATGTGGATGAACTTTGAAAACATAATAAATGAAAGAAATCAGACAAAAAAGACTACATAGACCTTTTCATTTATATAAAAATACCCAGAATAAGCAAATGCATGATAGAAAATACATAAAGGGTTGCTAGAGGCTTAGAGGAAGGGAAGAATGGGGAGTGAGTGCTAAGGTATATGGTTTCCTTTTGGGAGTGATGAAATTTTCTAAAATTAGATAGTGGTGGTGCTTGTACAACTCTGTGAGTATACTAAAACCAGATTTTTTTTTGGTACTGAAAAAGGCACATTTTTAAAAGTATGAGTTTTTAAAAATTTTTTGTTTTTAGTTGTAGATGGACACAATGACTGATTTTATTTATTTATGTGGTGCTGAGGATTGAACCCAGTGCCTCACACATGTAAGGCAAGCACTCTACCACTGAGCTACAACCCCAACCCTAAAAGTATGAGTTTTATTGTAATGTAAATTATGTCTCCGTAAGCTGTTTTTAAAAAATCCGAATGGGATCATACTGTACCTATTTTTTTGGGGGGGTACCAGGGACTTAACCCAGGGTTGTTTAACCACTGGACCATATCCTCAGCCCTTTTTATTTTTTGCTAATTTGTTTAGGACTTCACTAAGTTGCTGAGCCTGGCCTCAAACTTGTGAACTTCTTGCCTCAGCCTTCTGAGTTGCTGGGTTTACAGGTGTGTGCCTCCTTGCCTGGCCCTAATGTTTTATAACTTGATTTTTTCTACTCATATCTTTACTACAGCCTAGCCATTTTTTAGGTGATAATATAATATTTACTTAAGAGCTCAGCAATAAATCTGAGCTGGGTTTGAAGTATGAGTCCTACTTAATACTTCATGAAACTGAGGAAGGTACCTAATTTCTCTAAGCCTATTTTCTTACATATACAATAGTTTTTAAAAAAATTTTTTTAGATGTTGCTATACCTTTATTTTATTCATTATTTATAAGTGGTGCTAAGAATCAAACCCAGTGCCTCACACATGCTAGGCAAGAGCTCTACCAATGAGCCACAACCCCACCCCTGGAGTTTTAAAAATACCCACTTTCATAGAGTTCTTATAAGAATTTGGTAAGATAATCAAAAAGCACTAAACTCAGAGCCTAGTTTCGGGGAGTTTCTCTGAAAATGTTTTATTTATTCTAAAATCTGTTTTATTTACTCTATCCATTGTGTATAAGTAATACTGTGATCATAGACTTTTTCGAATGTTAAAAAAAAATGCATAGTGAATCCCTAAAATTTTGAGGGTTCTGTAATATAGTACAACTTGAACTATGAGTCAGAAAGGCTTCGGTTTGAATCCTAGCTTGACTAAAAATGACTTTAAATAAGTGACTTGCAGTTGGTGAGCCTCTTTCTCCAAACCCACAAAAAGTAGGTAGTTAACAAACCTACCTTCCAGCGTTGTTGTGAAAATTATATGTAATAAAAAAATAAGAACCTGGCCTATGATGAGCATGCAACACATGACAGCTGTTGTTACACTGGGCTCTACTTGAAGCATTTGTTTTTTTTCTCTGTAACAAGTGAGTAGAGTACACATAATCCTTTTAGCATTTTCATCTCTTCCAGATTTTTAATAAAACATATAACCTCAAAAACTTTAGTATTTAATCATAAAAATCTCTAGGGAGTTAGACTTCTTCCTACATTTTAGAAAATAATACTTTTTATCAAGCCAGGCGTGCTGGTGTATGCCTATAGTCCAAGTAACTCGGGAGGCTGAGACAGGAGGATCAGGAGTTCAAAGCCAGCCTCAGCTGCTTAGTGAGGCACTTAGCAACTCAGTGAGACCCTATCTCTAAATAAAATATAAAAAAGGACTGGGGATGTGCCTCAGTGGTTAAGCACCCCTGGGTTCAATCTGTGATACAAAAAAAAAAAAAAAGGAAAATAGTACCTTTTCATTATTTGTTCTGAATCTGTCCTCTGAGGCTTTTTAGCAATATTCTGCAAGAATTCTCACAGCATGGGTAATTTCTTTGGAGTCCATTTGATTCCTGTCTCATTTTGGATAGATGGGCAGCTTGTGAGAAACAAATGCAAAATAATAGGGACTTTTTAGTTGTGGTTCCATAGTTCCATTTTATTGAGTCCTGGCTCTGGAACTCCAAACATGAATCCATGACACTATCTCCAGAGGAAAATGATGGTTGTGCTTGCTAGGAGGGCATTTATGCCCTCGTGATACATGTTTAGTTGGAGATTTACCCTATGTTGAATTTGTACCAACATGGTCTCCTTAGTTCCCTATTTTACTAGCCTGTGTACAGACCACCTTCCTCCTGCTAAAGCATTCTTCACTTATGTTCTGGTCCAGAGGTCACATCCTGTTCCTTTCTCTCCTCTATCATGCATCCAGGTGGTGGCTAAATTCAGTCTTAGAAGGTGATCTGTCTGGGGGCACCCATATTACCTGTTTAGAAAGTAGAGAACCCAACAGCAGTGTTTTACTGCTGATCTCTTAAATTTTGTTATTAGCCTTGACTGTTTGCATGCAGTGCTGCCTGCAGCAAATTTCATAAAACCTTTGTTATCTTCACCAATCTCTTGTCTTTTAGTACAGGAGATGGGCTTTCATTTCTAGTATGTTTTTCTGGCAATTAGAGGTGGTTTGGTTTTTCATATTGGTTTTGTAGCTGCTGTCATTTAGGAACTGATCTATGCAAAGGAGTTCTTTCTCATCTTTTCATGCTTAAGGAATTCTTGGAGAATCTGGTGTATGTAATGTGTGGCCATATCCCCAAAACAATCAAACTGTATGAACCTTGTAGTCCCCAGCAGCTCCTTTGCAAAAGAGGGGAAAAAAACCAGATGTGGTGTTACGTGCCTGTAATTCCAGCTAGTTGTGAACCTGAGGCATTATTATATTAACCATAGTTGATCTCAGTTTTGCACTTAAGAACCAGCCTACTTTCCTGCAAACTTCTTCAACTATACCTTCAATGGTAAACCCTCATAATAGTGGTGACTTATTCTCCCCAGTCTTCACTAAGGCAGTGCTCACTGTCTGGATGTATGTTTTCCTATGCATAAATCATCATGCTCTGCACAGGCTGACCAACTAACAAATTATTTAGAGGTTCATAGGTATAGCCTTTTTTTTTTTTTTTTTTTTTTTGTGGTGCTGAGAATCAAACCCACGGCCTTGTGATTGCATGGCAAGCACTTTACCAACTGAGCTATCTCCCCAGCCCACGGTATTAGCCTTTTAATTTTCTTTCTTATCCACTGGTCCCTTCTTAGACTCTCTTGGGCATTTCCTTTCTATTCTTTTTTTTTTTTTTTTTTTTTTTTTGCAGTGCTGGGGATTGAACCCAGGGCCTTGTGCTTGCAAGGCAAGCACTCTACCAACTGAGCTATATCCCCAGCCCCCCTTTCTATTCTTAATGGGAGATAGTTTCCTTTTTCTGTGCACTTTCATTCTTTGTTTCTCCTGGGTTTTAGTAAGGGGATATAAGTTGATATAGGGGATGAAAACAACAGTACAACAGTACAGATACTCCCCCCGCCCCAGTACTGGGGATTGAACCCAGGGCATTCTACCACTGATGTACACCCTTTTTATTTTTTATTTTGGGACAGGGTCTCACCAAACTGCTGAGGTTGGCTTTGAACTTGCTATCCTCCTGTCTTAACCTCCATAGTAGCTGGAGTTACAGGTGTGCACCAACACACCCAGCACAGTACAGATCCTTTTTAACAAAAGCTGAGTCAATATGTTAAAAACTTTAACCTCTAAAATCTGAACTAATAGGTATTTCTTCCTTGCCTTGATTCCAGGGGAAATCAGCCTGTGGTCTCACCTGTTACATTATCAGGAAAACCGGCAGAGAAAACTCACATCAGGAAGCCTTAGTACCTCAGGTAAGTTGGTGTCTTACACCATTGTGGAAAAATCCCTTCATCCACTTTCCCATCCCTCACTGGAGTGATGTCTACAGCCAACTATCTAAGGCCAGTGAAGCCTTTTCTGTTTTATATATGGAGCGATCAGGCTTCCTTGAACCACAGAGCATACCAAAGCCACAGCGTTTACTTCCTTGTATGTTCCTATACCCTTTTTAAGAAATTATTTTTCTTTTATTTATTTATTTTTATGTGGTGCTAAGGATCAGACACAGTACCTCACACATACTAGCCAAGTGCTCTTCCACTGAGCTACAGCCCCAGCTCTCCTATACCCTTTTGATCAGTGATAGGAAAATTAAAGAGCAAGATGCCCGGCTTAGAATGAATTGGGGTTTTACTGGGGTGCTGGTGTCCTACATTTAGAGGAAGTGGTTTTTAGAGTCTTACTGCTCTGACATGCATTGAGATTATCATTCCTATTAAGTCAGTGTCCTTCCTTAGAATTGAAAGTCAACAGCCTGCCTGGTATGCATTATTTTTTATATTTCCTTTCTGTTTCTAGTTTAATAAAAATGTGGTGTAGGAAGGCTAGACATCATTTGGACCAGACCCTTTATTTTATGAGAAAAACGGGTCCAGAGGAGAATTGAATTTACTTAAGATCATGCAATAAATTAAGAAAAAAGACCAGATTAGGAGCCAAACCTCTTATTTTCTGGTCCAGTGTTTTTTTTTTTTTTTTTTTTTTTTTCCTTTGGCAGTGCTGGGGATCGAACCTAGGGCCTCATGCTTGCAAGGCAAGCACTCTACAACTGAGGTATCTCCCCAACCCCCTGTGGTCCAGTGTTCTTTTTATCATCCTGTAGTGTATCTTCCAGGATGGTCTCCCTCCCATTTTTTTGGAGGTGGAGTATTGACGACTGAACTCAGGGATACTCAACCACTGAGCCACATCCCCAGCCCTATTTGTATTTTTTTAGAGACAGGGTCTCACTGAGTTGCTTAGCACCTTGCTTTTGCTGAGGCTGTCTCAGCCTTCCGAGCTGGGATTACAGACATGTGCCACTGAGCCCGGCTCCCTCCTTCTTTTACTACTTGGATGCATCTCACCCTGGCACCATGCTTTGTTTTCCTCTCACTAGAGAGTTTGTTTACTTTTCTTGGATGTTCTTATCTTAATGATAAAGATCAGTTAAATGGGGCGAAAAATGGGCATGAACTCTGCCCTTGAACTGAATGTGGGCAGATAATGGACTGAAAACCAGGAATAAAAGTTCCCTAAGTAGCCTTATGAGGAGTTTTTTTAATCTACTTTCTGTATATGAAAGCAGTCTTCTCAGGAAGGCTGTACAAGTTATTGCTAAGGGATAAACTATAACCAAAAATTCTGAACAACTTGATGATGAAAATACTTAGTTTTAGCCGGGTGTGATGACTCACACCTATAATCCCGGTGACTCAGGAGGCTGAGTAGGAGGATCCCAAGTTGGAGGCTAGCCTCAGCAACTTAGTGAGACCCTTGGTAATTTAGCAAGACACAGTATACCTATACATGCTGAGTATTTAACTCAGTGGCCAGTTTAGTGTGACCCTGTCTCAAAATAAATAATAAGGACTAGGAATGTAGCACAGTGGTGGAGTGCCCCTGGGTTCAATTCCTAGTACTGAAAAGACAGGAAGGAAGAAAAGAAGGGGGGATGTGAGAGATGTGAAGGAGGAAATGAAGGAAGAAGAAAAGAAAACCACTAAGTTTTCAACTATGGGCCAGACATGAAGATACAAAGGTGGTATAGCTTCTCTTCTCCTAGAGGGCATAAACATTTTGCAACAGATGCTTTATTCCTTCTCTTAGCTCTTTTGTTGCCTAATTTGAAGCCAGAATAGGACATGAGTGTTAGCTCCAAATGGAAACACTGCTTCCATGGATTGTGATGTGTGCACAACGGATAGGAGCCAGGAGATCAGTGTTCCAGTCCTAACTTTGTGACTTGGTGACCTAGGCAAAACAGCTAACTTCTCTGAACTTTAATTTCTTCCTCCATTTAGTAGGGAAATTATGATATCTTCTTTGGCCATATTATAAGTTATTAGAGAATTAAGTAATATGCATAAAATATAAAATCTGCTCTCTAGTAGGAACCTAATAAATATTTATGAGCTATTTTTTCCCCAGAAGAATAATGGAGACAATTTATTAGATACATTTTATCCAATCAAAAAAAAATTTTGTCATTTAAGTAAAATGATTTCTTAAGCCATTACCAATTAACCAACTGTTTTCCATAGAAATTTGTGGTTTGAACTAGACAAAGTGTCTCACACCTGTAATCCCAGCAACTCAGAAGGCTGAGGCAGGAGGATCACAATTTTGAGGTTAGCCTTAGCAACTTAGTGGTACCCTTAGTGACTTAGTAAGATGTTGTCTCAAAATTTAAAAAAGGGCTAGGGATTTAGCTCAGTGGTAAAACACTCTGAGTTCGATCTCCAGCATAAAAAATAAAAAAAGAAAGATAAATTAATTTGTTATTTGAGATGAAGAAGAGTAATTAGCTATTTAGATATTCAGATGTCTTTGGATATAACCAACTTTGTTGTTCTAGGAATACTTCTTGATTCAGAACGAAGGAAGTCTGATGCCAGCTCAGTCATGTCTCCCCTGAGAATCTCCCTGATTCAGGATATGAGGTCAGTCTGGGCTCACATGTAATAAATCACTAAATCCTATTTTCAGTTGTCGCTTAGGTATCCACCTTAGACAACAGAACCTCAGTGGCTATTACAGCATCTTGGCTAACCAGGAAGCCCTCCTTACTGATCTTGCACTTCATGATGCATTTGTAAAGCTGTACAAACTGGTTTTCTAGAATTTTTGGAGAACTATTCCAGGTGAAGGAATATAGGAGAGTTTCAAGGTCCCAGTGTTAGCTTTTTTTTTTTTTTTTTTTTTGAGGGCTATACTATCTTGTTTTCCACAAAATTATGATTATTATTATGATGGTCCTGTTTGGCAAATCCACATGGATGCCCACAATTTGAAGAATAAGAGAGATGGAGTCTCCCAGATGGGATAGAGCTTCTTTACCAAGATCCTTTGGCTTTACATGTGAGATATTGGCAGTGAATTTATCTCCTGCTCCACCCTCCACTTCCTTTTTTCATTTCTCCTTCAGGCACATCCAGAACATTGGAGAAATCAAGACTGATGTGGGAAAGGCCAGAGCATGGGTTCGACTGTCTATGGAAAAAAAGTTACTTTCCAGACACCTGAAGCAGCTTCTGTCAGACCACGAGCTCACCAAGTAGGGTTACTCCACAGAGTAGAACCAGCTTCCCAGGAATGGTGGGAGAGATTGGAAACCCCCTCTGTGGGAAGGGGGAGTGTTCAGTGTGTTATTTCTGCTGCATTTAGCTGACCTCAGTTTGCATATAAAATTTTTGCGTTATTCTTCTCCATCTTTATCTGTAGAAGAGTATTTCTGCTGTTTTCCCTTTATTCTCAATCTGCTTGCCTACAACTAGCTTTCTTAAAGAGATAATAAGGGCTGGGGGAGATAGCTCAGTCGGTAAAGTGCTTGCCTTGCAAGCACAAGGCCATGGGTTCGATTCCCAGAACCAAAAAAAAAAAAAGAGAGAGATAACAAAATAACTCTAATAACTCTTGTGTTTTTTCCTCTGTCTTCTGTCCTGAGGAGCAAAGAATTAGAATTAAAAAGAAAACTTCTCTTATCTCTTGTTCTCTCTTGAGTCCAAGGTCAGGCCAGAGCAACAGATTCTTTGTTCTTCCTCTCTGGTCCCTGCCTAAGTCTCACTGGAGCTTAGAAGGGACTTCTAGATAACACTCCTATAACTTCTTCCTCCATACTTTCTACTCAAAATGAGGGAGGATTCTCAGGAGCCACTAAACCTGCAGTTCCTCTTGATTTTTTTTTTTTTAATTCCCTGCTTTTTTATTACTAGAGGAAGAGGAGAGAAGTGCTGTCCCTCTTTTTCCATCTTTCCTTCATGACCAAAAGATATATTTGGCTCTTTTTCATTGGCAAGCCTGCTGGACTTTTTCTTTTTTTCTTTCTTTCTTTTTTTTTTTTTAAATTTCCTTAAGCATCCTCTCAAGGTGTCCTTTATTATGTGATTTTTATGAACGACATAGCAGAGGAGTGGACTTTGGAGAAATTTTGTGTAAGTCAATTGATTAAATTTGAAGAACTGATTTTATTAAAAATGAATAATGTATAATGTAACCATTTATTTTATGTGTAAATCACAGAAAGAAATCAGGTTTAAAGCCTTGATAGGTTAAGTTGGGAAGTAGCAATTCTTAAAGTGCTTACATTTGACTCTGTAAAGGGACAAAAAAAAAAAATGTTTAGGAATAAAATTTGAAGATTGAACTGTGTGTAGTGGTGCATGCCTGTAATCCCAGTGGTTCAGGAGGCTGAAGCAGGAGGATTGCAAGTTTGAGGCCAGCCTCAGCAACTTAGTGAGGGCCTAAGCAACTTAGCAATACCCTGTCTCAAATAAAAAAAATAAAAGGTCTGGGATGTTGCTCAGTGGTTAAGTGCCCCTGGATTCAATCTCTGGTACCAAAAATAAATAAATAAATAAATAATTTTAAAAATTGAAGACAGGACAACTGAAAGAAAACAAGTGAACAGGTAAACCCACCATTTGGAAAGGAAATGCTTGCACACCAGTTTCTGGAGGACAGTTACGTGTCCTAGAGAAAATCTGCCTTTGTACCTGTGTAGGCACCAGGGCCAGATAGGGAGTTATTCCTGTAGACCAGTGTAGGGTTGTCTGTTAGGAAAACTGCAGTCAGCAGGAGGATGGGGCAGAGTGACACCTGAGAGGGTGTCAAGCACAAAAACTTTATGAATGCTAGACATGGATAGGTCCAGGGTTATGAACTTTAGGGCCTCAGCAACAGAAAACTGGGCACAGACCTTGGCAAGGTTGTTATTATTATTATTTTTTTTTTTTGAATTGCAGCCCTACTAGAAGAGATACACTTGAACTTAATTCAGTACATAGTACCTTCTTACCCAGTATTCTAAACCCTGTGCTCCTTCACTGAGTGAAAAATGAGGAGAGTTTTGCTTCCACTCATTGCACTTCGGGGAATAGGGAGAGATAAATGGCACAGAATAGTTGACACTGGGTATTTTATAAAGAGGTTTATTTAGCTCATAGTTTGGGAAGCTCAAAATTCAAGATCTGGAGGCCCTATCTGAACTGTCTCTGGTAAGGGCTTCCCTGGCTGTATGGTAACATGGTGGAGAACTGGAAAAGGCAATGGCTGCTTGTAGAAGGGATGCAGTGCACAGGATGGCCTTCCTTTATAACATTCTGCTCTAATGAGAATGTACTTCCTCCATGAGACCAGTATTAATCCCTTCTGAGGTTGATGCTCCTGTGACCTGATTACCTTCAATTAAGCCCTACCTCTTACAGATTCTATCATATTGGCATCACCAAACTGGGAATCAAGTTTCCAGCACATGAATCTTCAGGGGACACACTCAGACCATATCCATACCATAGCATCCTCTATCCTGTATCCTCTCACCTTTCACCTAAGTTTGCTTAAAGTTCCAGCCATATTATACCATTCACCCTTTTCTGAATGTCTCCAGCAAGTTCTTGTCTGTATTTCTATATAACCCTAGTATCTGTCCTCTCTCTACCTAGTCAGTTTCTTCAAGAACTACTAGTGATTTTCTTCACTAAAATCTTCCTGTACTCCCCAGAGATGTGGTCCATTACAATAGTTGTTGATTCCTGCTTTACTTTTGATGTACTATCATTTATTTGTTTGTTGCTTATAAAAATTTGTGTTCTTGAGGGTATAAACTGTGTACCTTCCCCAGTACTGAGCATGTTGCCTAGCACCTAGTAGGTATTCAAGCAGTGAATATAAAATGTGTGCTTAGCTTTATAGACAGGAGAACAGCTTATATCTTGATAGAATGTTCTTGAGTCTCTGGGACTTCCAGCTAGTTCTCAAGACTCTTTGCAGCTTGGAGATAGGATAAGGTGGAGGCAGGATAAGGGAGCTATGTATTCACAGTACTCATTGAACTATAAATTATAAAAGAACATATTAGTTAACTCCTATGTGGGAAACCCAAACTCTTTCTCCTTGACTTCTCTGTAGTGACTAATGCCATATAATGCTTCCTTTACCTTGAAACTGACATTATATGGCTGCTATGACCTCTTCCCATCCTATCGCCTTTCTCATCTTACTCTTTCCAGGATGTTGGCTTCCATAGTCCTCCAATCTCAGCATGCCTGCCCTTTCTTTGTCACTGACTCACTTGTGCGCACTCTCTCACTTGGTGATCTCACCTGTTCTCATGACTTCTCTCACCTCTAAGCAGGTGACTACCACTTCTGAAGTTTCTATTTCTGATGATTCTTTACAGTGCCATTCCTTCCCCCACCTCCACCCCCTCAGCACTGAGATTGAGCCCCGGGGCATTCTTACCACTGAGCTATGACTCCATCCCTTTTTATTTGTATTTTGAAACAGGGTATCACTAAATTGCCCAGGGTGACCTCAAACAAGTAGCTGGGATTACAGGCATGTGTACCATACCTGGTTCCAATCCTGTTTTTATTTCCATTCAGATACCTTAGTTGTGACTCAGAACAAAAGCAAGCTTTGTAGTCTGTTCATTGTAGCTACTTTTCTCTCTAATTTTTGTTAATGTCATCACTGTTGTTTCTAAACATTCTTCCCCCCACTCTTCCCTACATTCCAAATTTGGAGTCTTTTTTTTTATTTTTATTTTTTATAACTTTATTTTACTTTTTAATGTGGTGCTGAGGATCAAACGCAGGGTCTCACAAGTGCTAGGTGCACATACTACCACTGAGCTACAACTCCAGCCCGTGGAGTCAGTTTTGACTCCTTGTTTTGTTTTTACCTTCCACATACAGGTCTCCAGTCCTTAGCCTCTGAAATGCCTTATTTTATCCTCATGCTTTTTTCACCCTTCACCTGTGTGAACTTTAAGTTTCCTGAAGTTGATCGTGGCTCTCCCTTTACTATCTAGGGCAAACTGCAGAAGCCCATTACCAAACAGAGAAAATTGCAAAATCTTTTTTTTTTTTTTAAATAGACACAATATCTTTATTTTATTTATTTATTTTTTATGTGCTGCTGAGGATCAAATCTAGTGCCTCATACGTGCTAGGGAAATGTTCCACCACTGAGCTACAACTCCAGCCCCAAACTGCAAAGTCTTTAGCTTGAAAATTTAGGCTCTTCTTCATTTGACTGTAGCTTAACTTTTCAGCCTTGTTACTAACTGATAACATCCCTAAACCCTCAACTCTAGCCACACTGGTTCCATATTTGTCCTTCATCCTGTCCAACACCTGTCTAAATGCGTTGTTCCTCTTGTTCTAGAAAGCCTTTCAGGACTGACTATTGAGGTTCATGGTGGCTTTTTTTTTTTTAATTATTATTTTTTAGCTGTAGATGGACAAAATACCTTTTTTAAATTTTTTTATTTTTATATGGTGCTGATGATCAAATCCAGTGCCTCACACATGCTAAGCAAGCACTCTGCCACTGAGCTATAACCTCAGCCCTCATGGTTCTTTAAATTCCCAGAAAGAGCCTTTTATTGATAACTCATTATGGGTAGTCTTATACTGTGGTGGCTACCAATTTATTCACTTAGACTGTATTAGAGGGCAGGTACTTCCTCTACATAATAAATAGCCCTTGATTGGTGTTGCTTGAAGGCACCTTATAAACCTGTCATGGTGAACTCTTACAGATCTACTGAATTCCATACCTTTCTGGCCTTGGTAATTGCAGTCTGGGCAACCAGAACAGTTGTCTACTTGATTCTCTGTGTATTTCTCTTTGGTGAGGGTCTGCACATTTGGCTCTTAGTGTCCCCTTTACTTGGGGAGGATATCATGCTGTACAACTGCAGAAGGCCTGGGATGTTAGGCAAAAGAGGTGGCCTTTGATGAATAGGTAATGGATGGAAGGAGAAAGCTTCAAAAGAGGGTAAGGACAAGATCTGGACAGCTTTTCCACACGTTACCTGACCTTTCATCCACATTCAGAGCAGTGTTCTGACTTGCGGCTCTAAAGTCTGCTTAGTGTTTGAGGCTAGGTCTGGTAGTGAATGGTGATCACAGACCTCTTGCTGTTGCTACTCATATGCCATACACTGGAGTGACAGCTTAACTAGAAGGTTGAGAGGACCTGTGTCATCCCTGATGGAATTTTACTCCAGCCCTCAGTTAAGGAAGGGAAGTTCTAAGACCTGTCGTACTCAACATTGTAACATCAACCCTTAGGCACAGGTAGTGTCCAAATTTTTTTGTTCCTGGTGGCTCTAATCCTCAGCTACACAAAGCAGCTAACTTTGTAACTTTATAGAGTGGCCCTAAGAAACTTCAGGCTTGACACTATATGCTTCCCTTAACTGTTTCTAGAACTAAGTAATTCTAGCTTCTTTTCCCTCCTTTTGACTGGGGACTGATGTGCTGTCTCCTCTCCAACAGAAAGTTGTACAAGCGCTATGCCTTCCTGCGCTGTGATGATGAGAAGGAGCAATTCCTCTATCACCTGCTCTCTTTCAATGCAGTTGATTACTTCTGCTTCACCAATGTCTTCACAACGATCTGTGAGTAACCTTATACCCCCATTGGCCTCTCAAGGCAGTTTTTATGCACCGACCTTGGGTGCTCACTGTCCTGTCTTTAAGGAAATATTTTCCTTGTACTTTTTATATGCCTTTTGCTAGGAAGAGCAGCTCCTTTCTTGGAGGTTGTGCTTTCTCTAAAGTTTCTTGTTCTTGTTCTGAACCAAGGAGGGCAGTGCTTTTGACCATCGTGTGGTCAGTGTTGTTTCCAGCACTGCTCTGGAAGCCTCAGGCAATGAAAGTAGAGTGGGGTGAGGTGGGAAATGCACCGTCCACCTTACATACCTATGGAGTTTCCCTTTATTTCTGACCTGAGAGGCCACTTAGCATCACAGATTTTAGAGCAGGTCCAAGGGAGCAAGATCACTTCCCAAGGTAACAGAAGGAACTCCAAATGGCATTGGGACATTTGAGCCTGGGCTGGCTCTGCCCCTAACTCATTATGTGTCTGTTAGCAGAGTCCAGCTCTGCTGTGGTCATCAGTCTACCTATTTTCAGATTGAAGAAGAGAGTTCAATATGGTCTAAGACTCTTTGAGCCTACTCTGTCCGCTATCAGGATTCTCTCCTGGGTGGGGGTAGTCTCTGAATTTGCATCATGGCTACTTCTTTGACCAGCCACTCTGATGCCTCAATACTCTTGTTTCTATCACATCTTCCTTCTCCAAAAATAGGACTGTGAGCTTAACAGAAGTAGCACCAGATTGGAATTTAGAACACCTGAGGCAAACTTTTTTCCTCTCTGCCTTGGGAAAGGGATGAATATCAGTGTGGCCTCTCCTAAGGTTGTTATGTTTGTTATTAGGGTTCATGAGATGAGAGATTAAAAAGTGTTCTGAAATGCAACTCGATGCAGTGCCAAGAGTTGGTGATATTATTTGAAGAATGGGTTTACTTAGCTCTTAGCCTGCTCTTAGATGGGCTTGAATTTTCTATGTTTGAGTGGAAATGCTGGGAGGAGTGAGATTGAGTCTCAGGGTATTAAGTAATATTCTAAACCAGCCAGGGACTAGATTCTGGGGCTCTGCTGCTCCAGGATTCTGCTACAGCTGGTACAGCAGGGGCTACAGTCATGCTAGTATGCCATGCTTGGGGCAGGTCAGGGCCTCATCAGGTATGGGAGGGATTTCTGAACCCCTTCAATGCCTTTGTGACTTCACCTGTGCAGTGATCCCATACCACATTCTGATCGTACCAAGCAAGAAGCTGGGGGGCTCCATGTTCACCGCCAATCCATGGATCTGTATCTCAGGAGAACTGGGTGAAACACAGATCCTGCAGATTCCCAGGAACGTGCTAGAGATGACCTTTGAGGTATGTGTTATCTGGGGTGCATAATCCCAGGTTCTGTAGGGATCTGGGTTTGCAGGAGCTGCTTTGGAGAATTTTCTGCAGGGTTTTGTGAAGGCCCTGTTCTGCAGTGTTACATATTAGCACAACTTCTGTGTCCTGAAATGAACTCAGTCTGGAGCCAAGAGCCAGCCCTGAGAAAAGGGAGCTTGCCCCGCCCATACAGTCTCTGACGTGTTTACTTGTCTGGACTTGCCTATTTCCCTGTGACCGGTTTGTCAAGAAATTCCCAGGTTCTTCAGAACCTACTTCCAAGCTGGAAGTGGTGGCTCATGCCTATAATCCCAGCACTTTGGGAGACTGAGGCAGGATGAATACAAGTTTGAGTTTAGCCTCAGAAATCTAATCAGAAATTAGACTTAACTCAGTGAGACAGTTCTCAAAATAAAAAATTAAAAGGGTCAGGGATGTGGCTTAGTGGTTAAGTGTCCCTGGGTTCAATCTCTAGTACCAAAACAAAACAAACAAACAAAAAAGAGCCTCCTGAGCCCTGTTTGTATAAGTAGCAACATCTTCTTTCTCAGCCATGGGCCACCCAAGAGATAACACTGTGCTTCCAGACCAGGCAGTAGGTGGATCCATAAGCTCTGCCCCTACATATGATGAGGGACCAGGTGGCAGGCATTCCACTCTTTCCTTCTGTTTTTCTAACCTGCCGCTCTTTTCTCTTCTCATAGTACCAGAACTTGGGGAAGCTCACTACTGTCCAGATTGGCCATGATAACTCTGGGCTGTATGCCAAATGGCTGGTGGAGTATGTGATGGTCAGGAATGAGACCACAGGACATACTTACAAGTAAGTGTTCCTTCAGCTATGCCCTATTCTGGTGGAGCAAGGTGGACCACCAGGGGCTATTTCTGATGCTTAATTATATGCACTCTCAAGGAGCCTTGTGAGATTGTGATAGGCCTTCTGTTGGCTTTGTCTCATGTACTTGAAGCAGAAGGAGGATATCCAAGTGAAAAATGTATGGTATTGCTACGCACAGGTTCCAGGCTACCCTTGCCACTAAGTGACTTCTCTGATGACACCCTGGGACAAACAGGGCCTTGGGGGTGTCTCCAGCTTGGATTCATAGCTTATCCCCAGGAATCAGCTTTGTTGATGGTTCTTGCTAAACAACAAAGGAAAGGACACTGGAGGAACTGGCAGCTCTGACAGGCATTGCCTGACCTTCAGGTTCCCTTGTGGCCGGTGGTTGGGGAAGGGCATGGACGATGGAAGCCTGGAACGGGTCCTAGTTGGGGAGCTGCTCACATCTCTACCCGAGGTGGATGAGAGGCCGTGCAGGACCCCGCCGCTGCAGCAGTCCCCCAGTGTCATCCGGAGGCTTGTTACCATCTCACCCAACAACAAGCCCAGTAAGTAGGAGAAGGGGTTAAGCCCTTACGCTATCCAGCCTGGGAATGGGCAGATCTCTGGGAGGCTGTGCAACTGCCTTAGGAAACACCTCTGCTGACAAACCTGCCTCAGAGCTTTGGCACCCTCCTCTCATGAATCTGTGAGGGTATATGGCACTGTCCTTAGAGGCCTGGAAGGAGTGGGGAAAGCTCACAAACCCATTCTGAGTACTCTGTACTATTTTTTTTTTTTTTTTTTTTTTTTTGCGATGCTGCCTTGTACTTGCAAGGCAAGCACTCCACCAACTGAACTATATCCCCAGCCCTGCTCTGTACTATTGGTGTGTGACCCTACAGAGGAAGAAGAGTCTGCTTTCAGGCCTTCTTCATAGTTTCTAGGCTTCACAGCCAAGTCTTGGCCCTCTTTTGGTTGCCCCAAATTCCAGGGTAAAATGGAAATAAACTTTACCAGCATCTCATCAGGAGAGAACTCTAAGGTATTAGCTTTGGTGATTTCTCCAAGATTTTGGAAAGAACTAGCTTAGCAAAGTTGGGTGGGCAAGAGTCTCTGCTTCCCAGGGTCCAGTTGCCCTGCCTCTCCCATGGGCCCTCTTCCCTATGTCCTCAGTCTCCTGCTCAGTCAGCTAAGACACTGTTAGCCTCTGAGATTGGTTAGGGATGTCTGCTTGATTTTTATCAGAGCTCAACACTGGGCAGATCCAGGAGTCCATCGGGGAGGCAGTCAATGGCATTGTGAAGCACTTCCATAAGCCTGAGAAAGAGGTGAGCCTTCCTACCCTCTACCCCAGGGACTTTATGTTGAGTAAGATGGAGTCATCTTGATATTGCAGTTACCTTGTGGTGCTCTTCTAGGTCCATGTGCTGTGGATATCCTGGGCTTATAGAATGTATGTCTCAGCTAGTTTGGGATGCAGCAGACTCCTTCCTTTGGGCTCCTTGCCTCTGGCTTCTCTTTTTTCCCCTCTGCTCTGATGACCCAGTGGAGTCTCTGGGCTCCCCCAGTGAACAGTGCCTATTCCTGTCTGCCTCTGGATTTACCTGGATCTCCCCAAATGATGGCTACACTGACTTTGTCCTCCTTGAGTGTGACTCAGATCCATCATCTGTTCTTTCATCTGTTCCTTCAGCAGCTCTTCACTGAGAGCTTCCCTGAGCCAGGCACTGTGCAGATGCTGGGGAAACAGACACAGTTCTTGTGTCTCCGTCCTGGCTCTGGGCTGTAGGTTTGCAGGTGTGGTGGTGATGGGAGGAAAGTTCAGCTGAGACCAGCCTATCATTCATCCCTGTTTTCTTACCTAGCGAGGCAGTCTGACATTATTACTTTGTGGAGAGTGTGGCCTTGTCTCAGCCCTCGAACAAGCTTTCCAGCATGGATTTAAGTCACCCCGGCTCTTCAAAAATGTCTTCATTTGGGATTTCCTGGGTGAGTGAGTTGGGCTAGGGTATGAGAGTAAGGAAAAACTGCAGAGAAGTGGGACTTTGCTTACCAACATAGCATGGGTGCTGACTCTGGGGTCTGGATGCAGAACCCAAATCAGGCTACTCTCTAATTGAATACATTTGTGTGCCCTGGTTTTTCTTGATGAGCATAACATGATCCCTCTTCCCTCTTTGTGAACTCACAAATCCTGAGAATTGGACAGAAGATTCTTTCTAGGCTTCTGTTATTTACTATGGGTTTAGTCCTGAGTCCTTACATTTTCTCCTTTAAATACAAAAGGCAAATTAAGAGCATTGGATCCCGAGCCCTGTTTGGTGCCCACTTGGAGAATTTTCATGCAAGAAACCATCCTCGGAGCTTAATTGTACCTTCAGTCTAGGGGAAAGATCATCTTTATATCAAGGGCCACATAAATAAATTTTAAACATAAGGATCATTTTGAAATGTAGTCAGTGATATCAGAATATTCATTGTTCTCATGAAGTTACCTGTCTTGGAGAAGCCTAAAGAACAAAGATATTTTGATATGTTTTAAGAGTCATCATCATTGGAAAACTTTTCTCCTCTTCACAGAAAAAGCACAAACCTATTTTGAGACATTGGAGCAGAATGAAGTAGTCCCTGAGGAAAACTGGCATACAAGGGCCCGGAACTTCTGTCGATTTGTCACTGCAATCAATAATACTCCTCGAAACATCGGCAAGGATGGGAAGTTTCAGATGCTGGTGTGCTTGGGAGCCAGGTACTGCAGCCCCAGGGTTCAGAGTACACAGAAGCCAGCCTTGGAGGTGGTACAGGCGGGTGGGGCAATAGCTAGTCCCCAGGTGCCCTTGGGCAGAGGTTGCCTTGGAGAACGTCCTAGGGGCTATTCATTTCCTTCATTTATCCTGTTTATGTGTAGGGATCTGTGGAGGAGAGAATGTGTGTAACTAGGGAAGGTAGAAAAAAATGGTTAAAATAAAACTCCACTGGGGACATTTGAAGCAGAATATATGTAGACTTTCCTTCAGTAAACATTTAAATGTCCCAGGTCTTATGGAAAGTGGCGGAACAAGCTTATTCAAGCAAGGTCCATGCCGTTTACAAGTTCATTTTTTCCTAATTTTAAAAAGCAGAAGATTGTGAGAATCCACAAAAGAAGTACCCACTTGGGATATGCTTAAAATGTAGAGGAGAAAGATCAGAGGCAGATTCATGGAGGAGTCGATATTGAGGTGCACCTTTAGTGGAAGGAAATAACAGGTAGAATGTGGGAAGGGCAATAATAGAAAACAGTTGAAAGGAGGCTAGAGGCAGTGAGAACCTGGGACACAGAAATATTCTCCCTATGTTAGGACAACATTGTTTAATCAGGGGACTGAAATAATATGAATCTGATGTCATGGATGGAGTACATTGTAGTGGACAGGATTGTGAAGGGCTATTCCAGCAAATCAGGTAAGAGAGCATTTAACCCAAATGAACCTGAGACCATAGTTTATTCAGGCCACATAAAAGAGGAAGTTGACATAGTGGTTAAAAACAGATTAAGTCAGACATGATGGCACATGCCTCTAGTCCCAACTACTCAGGAGGCTGAGGAAGGAGGATTGCTTGTGTCTAGGAATTTGAAGCTAATCTGTCACATAGCAAGACCCTACCTTAAAACAAAACCAAAAAACCACAAAAAAACCAGACTTCAGAGCCAGAGTTACCACATCCCATGTCAGATACCTACTATTGGACAAGCTATTTAACCTCAGTGTACCTCAATTTCTTTATCTATAAAGTGGGGACAATTATAGTACCTATCTCATGTCCTAGGGTTGTCATGAAGGTTAAATCTCTCATAATAGTGCTGGCACAGGCCAAGTACTGTGTGAATTAGTGCTTATTTTTCCCCATGGTGATAGCTGTGGGGAGGAGAGCTGTTCTGGTAGAGATTGCTCCTAGATGGAGGGAGTAGTATTGACTGCAACCTGGTGTCTTAGTTGGTGTTGGGGTTCCCTAGAGAGGGGTGGAAAGTAGAGGAGGAGGAGAAGATGATAGGGCTAATTTGGGTCATATTGGGTTGGAAACCCCAGGGCTGGGCAACTCCCTGGGGAAAGCAAGCCTTATTATTATCAGGGAGGGAAAAGCAGCTGTGGGGAGCCATTAGCTTCTCCAGCTTCAGACTTGTCAAGGTTCCTCCTTGGCCCTCCACCCTCTTTTTTCCATTACTCCTGCCCACCAGAGATCACCTCCTGCACCATTGGATTGCCCTGCTGGCTGACTGTCCCATCACGGCACACATGTACGAGGATGTGGCACTGATCAAAGACCACACACTTGTCAATTCCTTGATCCGCGTGCTGCAGACATTGCAGGAGTTCAACATCACACTGGAGACATCCCTCGTCAAGGGCATTGACATTTGACCTCTCAGCACCAGCCAGCAGCAGGACCAGGAAAGACTCTCCCTGCAACTCTGCCTCTTTTTCCCAAAGGGACCTAAGCAAGTTTTGCAGGGGACAGAGAGATGTACACTTAATGTAAAAAGAAAACTAGAGGATTTTTGGAAAAAATAATCTATTTTAGAGTTTATTTGCTGATTTGCTTTTTACACACTTTCATGTGAAAGAGTGATAGGGAGAGGGAGCGAGGTTGGTGCTGCTTATTTTGAAGCTGGTACCCTCCCTCGCGTGGCCACGCACTGGGAGCCTGTGGCCTTCCGTACTGAGCCGGCGCATGTGCGGGGCTGTTCTGCTTCCTTGCCCTGCCGCGTTAATGAGGCCATTCTACATCGTTTTTAAACTAATGTTTTCTATATTAACATTATTATGGATATTTGGATTTCATGGGCCACACAAAGGTGTGCTGAGCAGGAAACCCCATGCTCTAATCAAAAGGATTTTTAGTAGTGCCTCTAAGCAAGCACTGAGGAGTCAATCTCACTTTTTTTTATTGTTTTTTTGGTCAGTATTATTTGGGAAGGAGACATGCCAGAACGTGACTTTGTGCTGTCATCATGCACAGAAAATCACATTGCTTGGTGGCACAGTTGTGCAGAAGTAAACAAAAGCATCTTTTAACAAGTCTTTCTTTTCTTTTTTCTTACACTTTATTTATTTAACCCTCCATTGTATGTTTTAAGTATTTTTCTTTTTTCTTTTTTTTAATGAAAGAAAAAGCTTGTCAGAGTCTAACTGGCTATGTTATTATTGTTAAATTTATGTTGTTTTGCAACTTAGAAACCAGCTACAGTATGGCCCACTTAATAAAACACCTGAAATAAAACTGCATGGATTGGTGACTTTTATGGGGGTTTTCGAACAGTGGGTGGCAGATGGTATAGCTTGATTGGCCTGAGAGAACCAGACTGTGCATCACCTCTCTTCACCAGCTGACTTGAAGTTGAGGACTGCCCAAGATGCCCCCAAGGGCCTGGCATCTCTTGGGTCCTTCTTCCTGCAGTGCCAGGAGCTTTCATAGCTGTTAACTCAAATGGCTAATTGAGAAGGATATGGATAAGGTTATTTTCCCACTTCATAAAGGAGGAGACTGAGACACAGAAGGGAAAAGACTGGGTCAAGGTTATGAAAATTGTCACTTGACTGATGCACAATGTGCCATTTCTTGAGAGGGTGAATGCGACCATATGTAGGAACATAGGACAAGGGAACCCTCTCTACCCGGGATTGGAGGGGGGGTGGGTGGGATTTACACCCTTTCTTGAGAGAAGGGTGTGCTTTTCTAGGGATAGTAAGTGGAAGAACTTTGTGAGGGTTCTAGGAATCAGCTTCCTTCATTTATATTCTTCAACCAAGCTGCTTTGATAGAAAGCATAACCATGTAGAACCCCTCAGACCACTCAGTATCTTCTTCTATGCATCCCTGGTTTTGCATGTACTGTTCTCTGCTGGAATTTGTTCTCGCCCCACTTCCTGCACTTTGTTCATGGTTTACTTTAGGGGTTACCCACTATGAAATCCTCCTGAACTCTACCCAAACTATGGTCCTGCAGTTTCTTAGATGCTATCACCTCCTTTGGTTGCCATTGCCTGCCTTGTGTTTGTTGGGTTTGCCCCCTAGACTTTGAGCTCCTGGAGAACAGAGAGAACCTCTTGTCCTTCTCTATCCCAGTGCCTGGCAGGTGATGAGTACCCATTGAAGGCTTTTGAAAGAGATGAGGAAAGGGAGGCTTAAGGGTAACTGCAGTGCAGCATCCTGTCAGCAGGGGGTGTGAGACAGCTACCTGAAGGCCACAGAGTCTTCAGTTCTTTTGAAGATTGCAGACTGTGGGTAAGGCCAGGTGGACTGTGCCTCTGGACTAGAAAGGGACAATTCCTGGCTGGTCAGAGAGGTCAGTATGGGGCTTAACTGTCTGTGTATATCATCAGCCTAGGTCTGGGCTACCTTAAACCAGGTTCTTTCAAACTTAAAACTGCAAGTATAAATTATCCTAGATTTCTAAGTGAGGTAATTGAGACTCAGAGAAGTTTAGCCACTTGCCCAAGGCCACACAACAATTTGCAGTTACCAGAATATTTTTACTCCAAACCAGTGGTTTTTCCATTGACAACTACTCATTTATTTGATTCAGGTCTCTGCTCAGATATGCTTGGAGATCTACCCTCACCACTCAAAAAGATCAAGTGATTCCATCAGTCACTTTTTTTTTTTTTTTTTTTTTTTTTAAGTGCTGGGGATTGAACCCAGGGCCTCACACATGCTAGATAAGAATTCTACCACTGAGCTATGTCCCTAGGCCCTATCAGTTTCTTTTTATTCCTTTATTCTGTCTGTTTTTATCCCTACTACCTACAGGCATTACACTAATTATTTGTTAATTCTAAATGTAAGTTTTACAAAGGCAAGACTTTGGTCCACTTTGTTCACTAAACAGTGTCTATCACACATGGTAAACCAGTGCCTGTAATAATACATAAATTCACTGACAGTGGTTAAGATTATAGTCTTAGGTTGAATCCTTTGTTCTGTTACTGTGACATGCCAGGGCAAGCTACATACTTCCTCAAACTTCAGTATACTCATCCATACAATGGGGCTGATAATAATTCCTACATCATAAGGATGTTGTAAGAATTAAATTGCCTAGGACATGTCAGGTGTGTGTAAATGCCTTGTAAGTGTCAGTTGTTATCCTTTTGTGTCAGACCCTAGTATAGAGATGACTCAGACCCAGGCCCCCATCCTCAGAGGGGGAACACAGAGGCAAATGCTTTAGGGGAGTAAGGCACCATGATGAGTTCTGTGCAGGGTGGAGGATTGTCAGTGTAGTGAACATTACCTGTTGAGAAAATAGCATGAGCAAAAGCCTGAAGTATGAAAGCACCTGCAGGTTGTGAAGCTTGGGGAAGTCCAGAGTCAACTCTGAGCTGGGGAGAGGTGTAGATTTTCAGGCCCCATATCCACAAGGTGAGAGACAAAGGTATTGAAGGGCCTTAAACAGGTGCTCAGGTGATGTGCACTGACAATGAGTAAACACATGCTACAGGCTGGGAAAAAAAAATCTACACCATGTCACCAGCATATGGCATTAGTGTATACTTAGACCCCATGAGTGTTGCTGCTGCTCTGGGCCCTCCTTGTCTGATTGATGTGAGAATGGAAACCCATGCCCTGCACATAGCTGCTGGACCAGACAACATGAAGGTGAGTGTGTATATGACACATTGTGTCTGAGAGTGTGGCCTTAGTAGGTCTCTGACAACATGTGCTTGTAACCACAGGGTCTAGTCACTTGACAGACTCTCCCCACCCCCATAAGGGGACCATATTTCTGAGGGGAATAGGGATAAAAGCATCCTTTAGGTAACCTGGGAGTACTTTTAGCTGCTGATTACCTGAGCCAGTGCTTAAGCTAGTTAGTTAAATTACCTTTCCCATATGTGGTGATGAGTCTAACTTATACAGCTGGCCAGTGGGCCATGGTTCCTCATGGACACATAGCACCTTGCCCTCAGTTAATTACTTTGGTGAGGGTGTTGGTGGCCTGGGTAAAAGCAGGGGAGGAGCTTCACAATTTTCAGCAGACAGACATTGCTGAGAAGATGGGTGTGAACATATTTAAGTTAGGACTTGCCTGGGACCATCTCTCGGCTGCTTCTAACAGTAGATTCTTCTGTGAATGTCTCATTTTCTACTGTGTTTTATAATTTGCTGCAAATCCTTTCTGGAATAATGTGTGATATGAAAGCAGACACATTCAATATTTCAAAGTCACATGAGTCAACTGCATCCTTCTGCGTGGGGCCTGGTCAGGTCTCTCCGGCAGCTCTGGGTAAAGCAAGCGTATCCAGTTGGCTCAGCAAGCAACACTGCCTGCCTCAGCTGCTGCACCTGCTCTTATTTTGTGCTTCCCAGACCCTGTTTACTGGTAAGTAAGTAAGTAAAGAAATGAACTCAGTGAATTATTATGAAGTGAGCATCCTTATAATTACCACTCATGTGAAGAAGAGAACTTTGCCAGCCCCACTCCAATCTTCCATGTTCCTTGCTCCCCATCGAAGTTCCAGGTGCCTTCCTCCTTCCAATTTTCTGTCTTATAATAATTTCCTTGTGTTTCTTAAACTCAAATTTAAAGAAAGTATACATATCATCCTTTAAAAATTTTGAACACGTGCTCCTTTATCCTCTGCATTTCCTAGGAATTAGCAGTTTTATCCAGAGACTTAATTTGACTCTGGTTTGATCCTTTTGATGTGGCTCCAGGTGGTGGTGTGCTCATTTATCAGAGACACATCATATCTGGCCTTCACTTTTTTTGATGTTAGCAGCCATTGATGTTCAATGCCTATATGCAATGTTATTAACTGGAGGTTGCCACTTGGGGATATTCTAATCTATTGTTTTGTTTTCATTTAATAGATAGACTGGTTTCATAAGGAGATACTTCATCTACTATTTGCATTCCTGTAGAGTTTATGTAGGAAAGGCATATAAGTGCTTAATTATTTTTGTTTACTTACCTAACTGTTCACTTACCCAACTTTTTAAGATAATGAACTGGTTCCCTGTCATTTTCAGAAGGTGACTTTTTAAAAAAATGTATTATTAGCCAGGTACAATGGTGCATGTCTGAAATCACAGTGACTCAGAAGACTGAGGCAGGAGTTTGCAAGTTCAAGGCGAGCCTGGGCAACTTAGCAAGACCTTGTCTCAAAATAAAAAATAAAAAGGGCTGGAGATAAATCTCAGTGGTAGAGAGCCCCAGGGTTCCATTTCCAGTACTGCCCTCCCCACCAAATTATGAACTTGTGGATTTAAGTATATCCGATGAGTTTCACACCACTACAATTACTATCTTTATATCCCTCTCTTTGACTCCTTAGTTGTTTTGACATGTCCCTGGTGGTCTTTAATATCCTTTTTGCTTTCTGGTGTTTCAAGATATTCTAGGCTCATCTTACACATTTTCTGTCCTAGACTTGAAATCAACCATTTCTTCAAAAAGTCCTGATTTCTTTAAATAGAAAATGACATTGTAAGATCATAATCAGGCACTAGAGATGCTCCTTGATAGTGGTAGATCATTGTGTCCAGTTCCATTCAGTAGACAACTTATGTTATACTTAAATATAACATTTGCATATATTTTAAAGAAATATTTATCTACAATTAGCTATAAGTGCATAGTATTATATGTATAGCTATAAGTGCATAGTAAGATCTTGGAATTATATACATAAAATTCACTTACAAATATATGTGTGTTGGTGTGTATATGTATAAACATGTACACATACATATGTTCTCCATGATTGTATAGTGTTATTTGATTCAAATTCAGGGTTTTTGTTTTGTTTTGTTTTGTTTTGTTTTGTTTTGTACTGGGGATTGAATCCAGAGGCACTTAACCAATGAACCACATCCAAAGCCCTTTTTTTATATTCTGTTTAGTGACAGGGTCTTGCTGAGTTACTTAGGGCCTTGCTAAATTGCTGATGCTGGCTTTGAACTTGAGATCCTCCTTCTTCAGCTGCCTGAGCCTTTGGGATTACAGGCATGCGCCATTGCGCCCGGCTCAAGGTTCAGTTTTTTTTTCTTGTTGTTGATGGACATTTATTTATATTAATTTAATATAAATCGAACCCAGTGCCTCACACATGCTAGGCAAGCACTCTGCCACTGAGCCACAACTCCAGCCCCTCAAGGTTCAGTTTTTACTTAACTTTTACATATTTTGTCTTTGTCTCTTTTTTCCATAATGAGAACATGGCTTTCTAGGGCAGAGGGATTGGTAGAATTAGAATGTCCTCTAGCTGCTCTATTCCTCATTATAAACAGAGCAACCTCAGAAAAACAGTATTAAACTTCTACCACCAATTAGGATCATGGGAAACAAACAGTTTTTGGTATGTTAATCCTGTTCTTTTCCCCAAGTCTCCACTTAAAAAAAAAAAAAAAAAAAAAAAAAGTGTTTCCTCTTTGACAGATCACATGCTATTTCTGTCAACTTTTTTTTTTTTTTTTTTCAACCTGAGTGTTTTGAGAGGCAGATGCCAAGGCTAAATGGTGAGAGAATGAGAGTCTACAGGAAGAGGCTTTAGATCATGAGGCAGTTCTGACCCCTGACAGAGGAGGGAAGATTAGATAGGAAGAGGCTTAGACCACAGATCAGCTCTAGGAAAAATCTCATTCAAGTTGATGGGAATCTATGCAAAAGCGGCCATCAGAGAAGTCCCATTTGGGCAGGATTGGATGCACCAGTAATGCCATTTTGATCAGTCATTGTCAAGCAGCCCAGGAAGAGTGTGGCTTCCCCATTCACAAGGTAAGCAGCTGGAGGCTGCCAATCATCATGTTCTCAGAAATTCAGCAGATTCTTGTGAAAGAGATTCAAGTGGTGCAGCTCCACAGTCAACACAGTTTGCCCCTTGCACTGCATAGATTCACTTTCCTGTTTGGAGAGTGACACTCATATTTCCATGGTTTTCCTGAAGGGAAACCAGTTGTGACCCCAAGACTAACCTCACTCAACAATGTTGTAATTTGTCTCCAAACTCCCTCTTCAGCTGTGCCTTCAGTAGGTCATTTTAGCATTCTTTAAGATTGATAGTTCCTGGATGGTACAGTAGATCCTATTGCTATGGACACTTCTCTCTCACCTCCTTCACTGTGAAGTGGCTAACTTGTTGGATGCTGGGTGCAATTTTGTACTGGTGGATTCCATGAGTTTCTGGATAGTAGTGGTAGCTGAGTTTCTGTGGCAGAAAAGGCAAACCTACTCCCAGCATAGCTGTCTATCCCTGTGGAAATGAACTGCTAGCCCTTCTAGAATCAAAGAGGCTTAATATTGACTCATGACCAATGACTGGCTGGTGTCCTTGAGAAATAGTATCTCATTTGGGCCTCAGTGTTGGTTTCTCTTGCTGGCAGTTTGAACATTCAGAAGTAGCTGTAGCTAGATCAGTTTTGGTAGGTGGGAGTTCATGCTGTTGGCCTCCATCTCTGCCACTGTGACTGATTTTATGCATGTGTCTACTAGCTGCCAGTTCCAGGATGACCTGGAATGAAGTGTCTGAGTCATTTAATCTACTCAGTTATTCAGTTCTCTTCTGTGGTGGATGCTTTCTGGTGGGCGTTAATGTGTGAAACAGAAATCTTCACATTTTGTGCCTACTCCTAAGTGTCACCCACGCGCCACTACCCCAGATCTCCTTGTCTCCAATCTTCCAGACCTTTTCCTTCCCGTCCCGTGACTAAGCAGCTAGATCACTGACTGCTGCCTAGGATTGTGTATATAATCTCTTGTGTATGGTTCTCCTTCTGTAAGCAGGTGCACTATTAACAGCTCTGCTCATTGGGAAGATTTTCCATTGCCTCTGTCTTTCAAGAACAGTCCCTGAATGTGACTGTCATGCAGTTGCTTCCTTTTTTACTTCCATGCACATACCAAACTGATCCATCAATAAACTAGGCTGGGTTACCATTTTCATCTTAGAGCAGGTCTGAGAGAACCCAGTTAATAATGGGAAGTTCTGGATATATTATCACTTGATGGTCAAGCATTTCATCTAAACAATGGCCTAGTCAGGTGCCAGCAACTACTTCTCAAAAGGTGTACAGTTCTTTGCTGCAGATGGCATGACTTTACTTCAGAATCGGAGATCTGTTTTGTGAGTCACTCACCGTGGCTTACAGAAAGTTGCATACTGCATCTTTACTAATCACTGACACTTCTAACATGAACTTCATCCAGCATATCCACCAGGGGCTGCTGGATCATTCAATTCAAATTACAAGCTATTTGCCTAGCTGTCTGGACCTCCTGTGGGCCCTTTTCTGCTCTCGGCTCCACTCAAAGCAGTCGAACTTTCTGTGTCATCAAAGAAGAATTCCTAGGAGTGGAATGTGTAACCTCCAGAATCCAAAGAGGCCTTCTGGTGCTGTGCCACTTTTTTTGTGGTAGAAGATGCACAAGCATCAGTAGGTCTTTTACTTTTTTTTTGGTGCTGGGATTGAACCCAGGTACACACTCTACCACTGAGTCTCACCCTCAGTCCCCCCTTTTGCTTCAAAGGGGATATTCTGGCACACTGTAAACACTGGGTACCTTAAAACTGTATGTGTTCTTTTCTATTCAATAGAAAAAGGATTAGTGTGCCTGTCCACTTTCTATCGCTTCACCTGAGTAAAAGCAATTTCAAGAGAAAAGCTTTATTTTTTGCTCATGGTTTCAGAGGTTTCAGTCTGTGATCACTTGACTGAGTGCTTCCAGGGCTGTGGAGAGGTGATACTTCATGGTGGAAACATGGGACAGAGGAAAGCTGCTCCCTCGTGGCAGCCAGGAAGTGAAGAGGAGAAAGGGAATGAGACCCAATACCCCAGTGATCCAGCTTCCTCCAACTAGACCCCACCTCCTAAAGGTTCATCACCTCCCAATAGTGCCATCAGTTGGGGACCAAACCTTTGGAGGATATTTAGGATCTAAACTGTAACAGAAACATTTGGCATTCGTGTGGAATGAACAACAAGGTTCATTTACGCTTTTTCGCCAGAACTATGTTAACTCTCTTGCCTTAGTCATTGTGCAGCCCATAGAACATCACACATATCCATTAAGTTGATGACATCATAGTGATTAGATGGGATAAACAAGAGGTATCTAGTGTATTACAGTCCTTGGCAAGACACATGTGCTCCAGAAAGTGAAGGATAGACTATGAAGACTTAATACTTCTGTGAAGGTTTTTTGGGTTTTGTTTTTATTTTTTGATACTGGGGATTGAACCCAGGGGCACTTTACCACTGAGCTATATTCCCTGTGGCCCCCGCCCCCCACTTTTTAAATTTTTGAGACAGGATCTTGCTAAGTCACTAAGGCTGGCCTAGAACTTGCAATTCTCCTGCCTCAGTCTCCTGAATTGCTGAGATTACAGACATGTATACTGCACCCAGTTACTTAGTTTTGAGTTTCCATGACTGCACCCAATTGTGCAGGGCCATGAAGACCACCTGGGGGAGTTTTATCTTTATCCTTAGAGCTCAAGGAAGGCATGGAAGGGTTTCCTGTGACATGTTCAGGTTTGCATTTTGAGGAAGGGCTATCGACATCCCAGTTAGTAGCCACAGGTGAGTGGCGCACAGCTTGGACTAAGAGCAATGGTGGAGATGGAAGGAAGGAAATAGATTCTAAAGTTTCTTCAGAGGCAAGACTGATAGGATCTGGTGATAGATTGGAAGAAAAGTTGTTAAGAATGTCTCTTAGGTTTTAGGGGCATGCAGTCCTCACTTTAGTTCATAGACTTATTCTTTTAGTCAAACTAAAGTATGTGGGGTGGTGTGTACATCTACGTTCATAGGCTCACAACCTGTGGGTACACCCTTGAGCTATTTTGAATCTTTCTGTTTTCATACTATTGGGGTTGGGGTGCATGGGACGGCTGGCATGCTTATGAGAAGTTCTAGAACTCAAAGTTCCTTTCTGCCTTTGGCTGACCCTGAAAATAAATACTGCCGTTTTCTTTGGGGTAGAGGAGGTCCTTGAACACGGCTCCCCTGGTCCTGAGGCTGGGGTTGCAGTGATCTCAACTTCCGAAAGGTTTATTATAGGGTCTGACCTTTAACTCGAGCTGCATAGGCTGGATGGTTGCTACAACCTCGGAACTACAGGATTAATTCCCAAGAGCCCAGTTTCTAGTGCTTGAATTTCTTGGCCAGATCCCTAGGCTGCTTCTGGCCCCACAGCTGGGCCAACAATCCCCAGGTCAAACTGTGAGCATTCCATCTTTGTTCAAGCTCTTAATTCCTGATCTTCTGCTCCATTCTTGGTAGACAGTAATGGCCAGGCAGACAGCTCTTTTGAATTCTCATGCTCCACTTTCCCAAAATGCTGCTGCTCCTGATGATGTTACCACTGAGAACCAAACAACAGAATAAATTAAGAATAGGTCTTTTCATGCCAGGCACGGTAGTATATACCCGTACTCCTAGTACTCAGGAGACCAAGGCAGGAGAACTGCAAGTTTGAGGCCAGCCTGGGCAATTTAGTGAAACCCTATGAAATAAAAATAAAAATTTATATATATATATTTATATTATATGTATATATGTAAGTGGAACTACCATGTGACCCCGCTATCCCACTCCTTGGTATTTATCTAAAAGAACTAAAATCAGCATACTATAGTGATACAGTCACATCAATGTTTATAGCTCAACACACTACAGCCAAAATATGGAAAGAGCCCAAGCACCTGTCAATAGATGAATTTTTTAAGAAAAATGTGGTATAAATACACTATGGAGTACTATTCAGTCATAAATAAGGCTGAAATTACAGCAGTTGCTGGTAAATAAATGGAAATGGAGAGCATCATGCTAAGTGAAATAAGCCAGGCTCAGAAAATCAAGGATCAAATGTTTTCTCTCATATGCAGAAGCTAGAGCCAAGTAAGGGGGGGGGGGAAGAAGGGGGGTTGAATATCATAAGGATAAAGGGAAGATTAATGGAGTAGAAGAAGAAAATTGAGTGTGGGAGGGAGGAACAGGAAAGGGGAGGAAATGAATGAATTTGACAAAAGTATGCTATGTGCATGTATAAATATACCATACTTTCTTATAAATCTATAAAGCACAAATTTAAAAGTAAATAGAAAGACTAGTAGCCTAGAGGAAGAGGGAATAGGAAGAAGGAGAAGGGGCAGTATAGAGGAGGTACCAGGGACTGAAATGAAGTAAATTAAATTCCATGCATGTAGGATTATGTCAAAATGGACCCCACTCTTATGTATAACTATAATGCACCAATAAAAGCATAAAAAACAAATAAGAGAAAAAGTGGGATCAGAAAAGTCCAAGGTTTCAGAGTTTTTTGGATTTGGGAATATTCACTTAGACTTTATTGATTGAGCATTACCTAATGCTGAACTCTAAAAGGCATGGTGGTGCACACGTGTAATCCCAGCCATTTGGGAAGCTGAAGAAGGGGGATCACAAGCTCAAGGTCAGCCTGAATATCTTAGAGATATTCTGAGTCCCTGTCTCTAAATACCTACCTACCTACCTACCTGCCTACCTACATATATACATACAAAAAGAGGTAGGGGTGTAGCTCAGGGGTAGAGCACTTGCCTAGCACATGCAAGGCTTTGGGTTCAATCTGGTTTCAAGGCTGCTAAACTGGATAATTTAAACAACTAGTATTTACTTACCATAGTTTGGAAAGCTGAGGAGTCCAAGATCAAGATGCTGACTGTTTTGGTGTCTGGTGAGGGCCATTTCCTGGTTCAAAGAGAAAATCTTTCCAGTACTGGAAAAAAAATTAAAAATAAAAGGGAAGGGGATGGGGGTGCTGATCAGTGGTAGAGCACATGCTTGGCACGTGTGAGACTCTGACTTCAATCCCCGGCAGCACACGTGCACACAAAAAGGCAGCAACTGACGTACAAATTGTTGCAGTTCTTCCAAATTCCTTAGGTTCATACCCCTTTGGTAGGGTGTCCAACAGAGAATAAGGGGTCCCCAAGGAAGCAGGACATTCAGTGTTAAAACCTGGAAAGTCATGAGCAAATCAGGATGAGTTGGACACCTACCTTTTGGGAACACTTCATAGGGATGGAGCCTAGGATCTGTATGACTAAAAGAACTGCAGGGACTCTCCTGTTCTTGTACCTGTTCTTGGAAGAAGTCCAGAGTGGTGGAAACATCCTTCTTAAATCTCCTTCAGTCATAAAACATGCCTTATGATTAAAGAAACAAAACCAGAGGGTTTCAAGATGGCGGCCTAGAGGGTGGCTGCATTTCACGTTGCTCCAGGACGCAGGATTCAAAAGAGGAGATAGTGAGAGACTTGGGACCAACTCAAAGCCGCCGGGTGAGTCTCTCCCGTTGGGGAGGGTCCTGGATGGGGCGGTAGCCCCGGAACGCAGGGAATTTGTGAAGTGGAGTTGCTCGGCGAGACGCCCCTCCCCCCACAGGAGCGGTAAACACGGACAACTGGGATCAGCTTAGAGGAGGCGGCTCAGCACAGAGCTTGGACTCGGAGCAACCACTGGGGCTCCGGGCGGCTGCCTGAGGAGGAGCTGCGTGGCGAGCTGTTTGGACTCAGAACGACCGCTTCTGAACACTGGGGGGTTGCCTGGAGGAGAGGAGAAGCGCAGCAGGTCACTTGGTCTACGAGTGACTGCATCAGAGCCACAGGCGGTTGCCAGAGGAGGAACTGCATCGCGAGCTGTTTGGACTCAGAACAATCGCTTCTGAACACCCGGGGGGTTGCCCGGAGGAAGAGGAGAAGCGCGGTGGGTCACTTGGTCTAGGAGTGACTGCATCAGAGCCACAGGCGGTTGCCAGAGGAGGAGGCGAGTGGTGAGTTGATTGCACTCAAAGTGACCGCTCCTGAACACCGGTGGCCTGCCTGGAGGAGGAGTGCGGTGGGTCACTTGGTCTCGGAGCCACCGCCCCTGAACACCAGGGGGGCTACCCCGAGGAGGAGGAGGAGGAACAGGGCGGGTCACTTGGGCTTGGAGTGACTGCCTAGGGCTACGGGAGGTTGGCAGGAGGAGGAGACGCGAAGTGGATTGCTTGGACTCCTAGTGACTGCGTCAGAAACCGGGCTGCTGTCCGGTGGAGGAGGTGTGTGGTGGGTCTCTGGGTCTCGGAGCTATTGTACGGGGCTCCAGGTGGCGGCTCAGAGGAGGGGCCGCATAGCCAGGCGATTGGGTGCAGAGCAGGGTCCCAGGAGCTAGGTGGCTTCTTGCTGGAAGAGCCGCACAGAGACACGCCTAGGGGCCGAGCGAAGTTTCCAGGACTGCGGGCAGATTCTCTGGGAGAGGCAGCCTAAGGAGACTCGCCTGCGGAGGGTGAGGCTCCCAGGCCCAGGAGGTAGGTCCGGGCCCCTGGGAACGTTGCAGAGGAAGACAGCCCAGCCCAGGCGGTAGTTGTAGATTGAGGGGAACCTCTAGGAGGGCAACTGACCAGCGAGACGTTCCCACCGAGTGAGTCTTCCCTACCGGGAGAGGTTTTCCCACAGGGACGGTTAAACCAGAGACACAGGCACAAATAGGCCTTGCCTCAGCCCGCAGCCTAGTTCCCCGTTGGATGACCATTGGTCAACAAGTGGAGACACCTCTGACCACTAGCAGGGAATATACGCCACCTGAGGGTCACCACCCTAGAGAGGCAGCTTCTTCGTGGAGCTCTGCATTATCAACTTCCTCTAAGACTTCAGGCTACTGAAGGATAAGAGGGGATATACTAGCAATCTTCAGGGACATTATAAGTCGATAGAGGAAATCTGCAATATCTTAATGACCCACTGATTCCTGAACAATATGAGAAAACAAGGGAAGAAAATGCCCCAAACAAATCTAGATGTTACATCAATAGAATCCAACGACAGCATGGCAGAAGAAATGACAGAAAGGGAGTTCAGAATGTACATAATTAAAATGATTAGGGAAGCAAACGATGAGATGAAAGAGCAAATGCAGGCATTGAATGATGAGATGAAAGAGCAAATGCAGGCATTGAATGATCGCACCAATCGACAGTTAACAGAGCAAATTCAGGAAGCAAAAGATCATTTCAATAAAGAGTTAGAGATATTGAAAAAAAACCAAACAGAAATCCTTGAAATGAAGGAAACAATAAACCAAATTAAGAACTCCATAGAAAGCATAACCAATAGGATAGAACACCTGGAAGACAGAACTTCAGATATTGAAGACAAAATATTTAACCTCGAAAACAAAGTTGAACAAACAGAGAAGATGGTAAGAAATCATGAAAAGAATCTGCAAGAACTATGGGATATCATGAAAAGGCCAAATTTGAGAATTATTGGGATTGAGGAAGGCTTAGAGAAACAAACCAAAGGAATGAACAATCTATTCAATGAAATAATATCAGAAAATTTCCCAAATCTGAAGAATGAAATGGAAAATCAAGTTCAAGAGGCTTATAGGACTCCAAATACACAAAATTACAACAGACCCACACCAAGGCACATTATAATGAAAATACCTAACATACAAAATAAAGACAGAATTTTAAAGGCTGTGAGAGAAAAGAACCAAATTACATTCAGGGGGAAATCAATACGGATATCAGCAGATTTTTCAATCCAGACCCTAAAAGCTAGAAGGGCCTGGAACAACATTTTTCAAGCTCTGAAAGAAAAAGGATGCCAACCAAGAATCTTATACCCAGCAAAGCTTACCTTCAAATTTGACGATGAAATAAAATCTTTCCATGATAAACAAAAGCTAAAAGAATTTACAAAAAGAAAGCCAGCATTAGAGAACATTCTCGGCAAAATATTTCATGAGGAAGAAATAAAAAACAAAGAAGCAAATCAGCAAAGGGAGAAATTATCCTAAAGGAACTGTCAAATAAAGGAGGAACCAAGATGTGTCAAAAAATAAATAAATAAATAAATAAATAAAATTTTAAATATGAACCAAATGACCGGGAATACAAATCATATCTCAATAATAACCCTGAATGTTAATGGCCTGAATTCATCAATCAAAAGACATAGACTGGCGGATTGGATTAAAAAGAAAGATCCAACACTATGTTGCCTGCAAGAGACTCATCTCATAGAAAGAGATATCCATAGACTAAAGGTGAAAGGATGGGGAAAAACATACCATGCACATGGACTCAGCAAAAAAACTGGAGTATCCATCCTCATTTCAGATAATGTGGACTTCAAGCCAATGTCAGTCAGAAGGGATAAGGAAGGACATTTCATACTGCTTAAGGGAAGCATAAATCAGCAAGATATAACAATCATAAACATCTATGCCCCAAACAGTGGCTCATCCATGTATGTTAAACAAATCCTTCTCAATTTTAGAAACCAAATAGACCATAACACAATAATACTAGGTGATTTTAACATGCCTCTCTCACCACTGGACAGATCTTCCAAACACAAATTGAACAAAGAAACCATAGATCTCAGTAACACAATCAATAATTTAGACTTAACAGACATTTATAGAATATACCATCCAACCAAGAGAGAATACACTTTCTTCTCAGCAGCACATGGATCCTTCTCTAAAATAGACCATATATTATGCCACAAAGCTAATGTCAGCAAATACAAGAAGATAGAGACACTACCTTGTATTCTATCAGATCATAATGGATTGAAGTTAGAAATAAATGAAAGAGTAAAAAACAGAAACTACTCCAACACCTGGAGATTAAACAATATGCTATTATATGATGAATGGATAACAAAAGATATTAGGAAGGAAATTAAAAAATTCTTAGAGGTAAACGAGAACAAAGAAACATCATATCAAAATCTCTGGGACACTATGAAAGCAGTACTTAGAGGAAAATTTATTTCATGGAGCGCATTTAATAAAAGAAGTAAAACTCAAAAAATAAATGACCTAACACTACAGCTCAAAGCCCTAGAAAAAGAAGAACAGACCAACACCAAAAGTAGTAGAAGACAGGAAATAGTCAAACTCAGAGCTGAAATCAACGAAATTGAAACAAAAGAAACAATACAAAAAATTAACAAAATAAATAGTTGGTTCTTTGAAAAAATAAACAAAATTGATAAACCTTTAGCCACACTAACAAAGAGAAGACGAGAGAAAACCCAAATCACTAAAATTCGGAATGAACAAGGAAATATCACAACAGACACGACTGAAATACAAAACATAATTAGAAGCTATTTTGAAAACCTATACTCCAACAAAATAGAAAATTTCGAAGACATCAACAGGTTTCTAGAGACATATGAATTGCCTAAACTGAACGAGGAGGACATACACAATTTAAATAGACCAATTTCAAGTAATGAAATAGAAGAAGTCATCAATAGCCTACCAACAAAGAAAAGTCCAGGACCAGATGGGTTCTCAGTCGAGTTCTACAAAACCTTTAAAGAAGAGCTCATTCCAATACTTCTCAAAGTATTCCATAAAATAGAAGAGGAGGGAACCCTCCCAAACTCATTCTATGAAGTCAATATTACCCTGATACCTAAACCAGACAGAGACACATCGAGGAAAGAAAATTTCAGACCAATATCCTTAATGAACATCGACGCAAAAATTCTAAACAAAATTTTAGCAAATCGCATACAAAAACATATTAAAAAGATAGTGCACCATGATCAAGTGGGTTTCATCCCAGGGATGCAAGGTTGGTTCAACATCAGGAAATCAATAAATGTAATTCACCATATCAATAGACTTAAAGTCAAGAATCACATGATTATTTCAATAGATGCAGAAAAAGCATTTGATAAAATACAGCATCCCTTCATGCTCAAAACACTAGAAAAAATAGGGATAGTGGGAACATTCCTTAACATTGTAAAGGCCATCTACGCTAAGCCCATGGCTAATATTATTCTAAATGGTGAAAAACTGAAAGCATTCCCTCTAAAAACTGGAACAAGGCAGGGATGCCCTCTTTCACCACTTCTATTCAATATCGTCCTTGAAACTCTAGCCAGAGCAATTAGACAGACCAAAGAAATTAAAGGGATACGAATAGGCAAAGAAGAACTCAAACTATCCCTATTTGCTGATGGTATGATTGTATACTTAGAGGAACCTGGAAATTCCACCAGAAAACTGTTAGATCTCATAAGTGAATTCAGTAAAGTAGCGGGATATAAGATCAATGCACATAAATCTAAGGCATTTCTATACATAAGCGATGAATCTTCAGAAAGAGAAATTAGGAAAACTATTCACAATAGAAATTAGGAAAGCTATTCACAATAGCTTCGAAAAAAATAAATACTTGGGATTCAATCTCACAAAAGAGGTGAAAGACCTCTACAATGAGAACTACAGAACACTAAAGAAAGAAATTCAAGAAAACCTTAGAAGATGGAAAGATCTCCCATGTTCTTGGATAGGAAGAATTAATATTGTCAAAATGGCCATACTACCAAAAGTGCTATACAGATTCAATGCAATTCCAATTAAAATCCCAATGATGTACCTTACAGAAATAGAGCAAGCAATTATGAAATTCATCTGGAAGAATAAAAAACCCAGAATAGCTAAAGCAATCCTTGGCAGAAAGAGTGAAGCAGGGGGTATCGCAATACCAGATCTTCAACTCTACTACAAAGCAATAGTAACAAAAACGGCATGGTATTGGTACCAAAATAGAAAGGTGGATCAATGGTACAGAATAGAGGACACGGACACAAACCCAAATAAATACAATTTTCTCATACTAGACAAAGGGGCCAAAAATATGCAATGGAGAAAAGATAGCCTCTTCAACAAATGGTGCTGGGAGAATTGGAAATCCATATGCAACAGAATGAAACTAAACCCATATCTCTCACCATGCATGAAACTAAACTCAAAATGGATTAAGGATCTCGGAATCAGACCAGAGACCTTGCATCTTATAGAAGAAAAAGTAGGTCCAGAGCTTCAACATGTTGGCTTAGGACCAGACTTCCTCAACAGGACTCCAATAGCACAAGAAATAAAAGCAAGAATTAATAACTGGGATAGATTCAAACTAAAAAGCTTTCTCTCAGCAAAGGAAACTATCAGCAATGCAAAGAAAGAGCCTACAGAGTGGGAGAAAATCTTTGCCAATCATACTTCAGATAGAGCACTAATCTCCAGAATCTATAAAGAACTCAAAAAGCTCTACACCAAGAATGCAAGTAATCCAATCGACAAATGGGCTAAGGAAATGAATAGACACTTCACAGAAGAAGATCTACAAGCAATCAACAAACATATGGAAAAATGTTCAACATCTCTAGTAATAAGAGAAATGCAAATCAAAACCACCCTAAGATTCCATCTCACCCCAATTAGAATGACGATTATCAAGAATACAAGCAACAACAGGTGTTGGCGAGGATGCGGGGAGAAAGGTACACTCATACATTGCTGGTGGGGCTGCAAATTAGTGCAGCCACTCTGGAAAGCAGTGTGGAGACTCCTTAGAAAACTTGGAATGGAACCACCATTTGACCCAGCTATCCCACTCCTTGGCCTATACCCAAAGGATTTAAAATCAGCATATTACAGAGATACAGCCACATCAATGTTTATAGCTGCTCAGTTCACAATAGCCAGATTGTGGAACCAACCTAGATGTCCTTCAATTGATGAATGGATAAAGAAACTGTGATATATATATATATATACAATGGAATATTACTCAGCCATAAAGAATGATAAAATTATGGCATTTGCAGGCAAATGGATGAAACTGGATAATATCATGCTAAGTGAGATAAGCCAATCTCAAAAAACCAAAGGAAGAATGATATCGCTAATAAGTGGATGAGGACACATAATGGGGGGTGGGAAGAGTTAGTGTTAGGGTTAGAGTTAGGTTTAGGGAGGGGAGCAAGAATGGAGGAAGGAAGGACTGTATAGAGGGAAAAGAGGGGTGGGAGGGGTGGGGGGAAGGGAAAAAAATAACAGAATGAATCAAACAACATTACCCTATGTAAATTTATGATTACACAAATGGTATGCCTTTACGCCATGTACAGAGAAACAACATGTATCCCATTTGTGTACAATAATAAAAAAAATAAATAAATAACAAAAAAAAAAGAAACAAAACAAAACAAAACCAGAAAGAAACCTTTTGAAGGAATCATTTAATCCAATTTAATCCAATTTTAATCATTTGTATCCAATTTTCTCCTCCGTTATATTGTCAGGTTAACAATAACTAACATTTCAAGGCAGAAGCATTTATGCTCCCTGAGATTCATATCCTTCTCCATGTGAAATTTCCAATACTCTTGTTTTCAGGCAGGGCCACCCAACCAGTTCTGGTCAGGCAGAAATAGACATAGACTCTCATGTGTCTTTGCAGGACCCAATTGGTACCTGCTTCTGCCCCTTTTTCTTGCCAACTGCCAGCCCTGCTGGTCTGCAGACAACCACAGCTACCACACGAGTAGAAGCAACAGTCTTTGCCTAGACTACTTTACCTCTGCTGTGCTCCTGTGCAGTCTGACCCCTTATGACAAATCCATTCTGCTAAGTTGCTCCTGTGGTTCTTCTCCAGCTTTGGCTCAGGATGGCCACAAGGAGTGGATGGATCCCCAGGGCTTCAGTCAGAGGACTCTCAAGTTCAGGGCAACTAGAAGAGCAGGAAGCCATTGACTCTTCTGGACAAATACTTGGGCACGTCTGTGCTACAGCCACTGGAGCACATGATATCCCCAGGTGGCCAAGAGGTATCTGTGTGTTTTCTTCTACTTTAAACACAAACTCTGCATCCTGGATAGAGATGGGTGTATGGTTCCAAGCCTGCTAAGCTTGATAGTTTAAACAACAAACAGGTACTTACCACAGTTTGGAAGGTTGAGAAATCCAAGATCAGGGTGTTGGCTGGTTTGGTGTCTGGTGAGGGCCATTTCCTGGTCCAAAGATGGTAAATATTTCCACCAATTCCTCATATAATTTTTTTTTCAGTACGAGGGGTTGAACCCATGGGTGCTTTATCACTGAGCTACATATCTAACCCTTTTTATTTTATTTTGAGGCAGGCTGTCGCTAAATTGCCCAGGGTGGCCTCGAATTTGTGATCCTCCTGTCTCAGCTTCTTCAGTCTCTGGAATTACAGGTGTGCCCACCACCTAGCTTTCTCCTCACATGAGAGAGAGAAAGCACGCTTTCTTGGGACTCTTCTAAGGACACTAATCCCCTTTATGAGGGCTCTACCCTCATGACCTCATCTAATCCTGATTACCTCCCAAAGGCCCTAATCGGCACCTTAGGGGGAAGGTTTCAACATATGAATTAGGGTGGGGCAGAAGTATTCAGTTCGTAACAAAAGACAAATCTGGTGGGTAATCCTCTCTTGCAGCCACAATGGCCCAGGTTCAGGTGGAGTTCCTTCATTGGGCTACAAAGACAGTCCCCAAAGAGCAGCTGGGAAAGATTGAACAGGAACCAACCTCTGAAGAGGGAGGGGTCCAACCCTGCGGGACTACTTAGAAGGGAACAGATCTCACTTAGTGTAAGTTCTGTTTTTGTTGTTGTTTTGCCGCTGGGGGTTGAACCCTGGACCCTCTACCACCGACCCTTTTTGTTTTTTGAGATAGGGTCTCACTAAGTGAGGGAGGGACTCTCAAGGAAGGCTTTGGAGGAGGGGCTACGCAGACTTGGGCCAGTGAAATGAGTGGGGTCGTGATCCTCACCTCCTTAGCACTGGAGTCTCCTGCCCACTTAGGCTCAGCAGCTCAGGGAATGCTGGGTCTATCCTGGCCTTGACACCCCATGCTGTCTCACTGAGCACTCCCTCAGGCTGACAGGAAGCAAGAGCCTGTGGGGAGCTGCTGGGTTTATGGAACTTGACATTCACACAAGTCCACTGGCTGATGCTGCTTAAACAACCTGTTCCTGATTTCCATGGTACTTCTCTTACTGAAGAAAATTTAATCACCAAAGCAACCACAGTCATTATAGAAAATTTATGTAATGGGAGGACAAACAGAACAGATTCCAGATGCCTGTTCAAGTTGGAGGAGTTGACTTTTAAAAGATTTTTTGGACGTAAGAAGGAAGGTCTGTGAGGAAGGCCTCATACTCTGCATAAGGAAATGTGAATCATGAAAACTTTGGTAGTTTAGTGGCAGGTGAGGACCTAGAAGACACAGTGAGGCCAGGTGCAGAAGTGAGGATCATCTCACTGTGATGAGATGGCCTGGTCAGAGGCAGGGTTGAGAAGAGTGTCCAGTGAGACTCTTCCAGAAGGAGGATCAGCTGGAACATGTAGGAACAGGGATTTTTCTGCAGATTTTACATCGTCTACTGTACCACATGGAGCCCAGGCCTCCTCAGCAGCACCTTAGTATAAGATATTCATTGAGAGAAATCAAGGAAAACAGGTTTCTTCTATTTGTGTTAACTGAGGACAGAAGGAAGGGAACAGCTGCGAAGAATTGGATGCCAGGGGAATTGAGAGCAGCAGGAAGAGGAAATAGGAGTGAACATGAGAACCAACCTGAAAATTTGCAGCAATGTTGGGGAAGGCATTGGGATTTGTACACTACATGGAATGATGACTTCAACTGTTTTTTTTTTTTTTTTTCCCATTTTCTGTTTTAATTTGGGTACTGGAGATTGAACTCAGGGGCACTTCACCACTGAACTACATATTCAGCCTATTTTTTATTTTGAAACAGGGTCTCACTAAACTGACCAGGCTGACCTCAAATTTATAATCCTCCTGCCTCAGCCTCCTTGGTTGCTGGATTACAAGCTTGAACCACTGCACCCAGCATCAGCTGTTTTTATTTAAATATTAGAAGAAGAAAGATCTTTCAAGACTGGAAGATTTGAGGGTACAGGGATAGCAGATAAATAAGCTACAAACTACACAAATGGAAGACAATAAAAATCTCTCCACGCCCACCTAGAGGGAAGAGTAACTGCAAACATTTTGGTGCATGTCCTTCAGACTTCTTTTTATCCATAGATACTTCTGTCTCTAAAGTGAAATTTAGAGCTGGTGTAGTGATTCAGTGGTAGATCCCTTGCCTAGCATAAGCAAAGCCCTCGGTTCTATCCCCAGTACAGCAAAAACAAATAATAAAGTGGAATTTAAAGTGCACATCATTTTGCAGTCTGCTTTTTATACTTTATATGATATTATGAGCATCCTTCTCAATAAATATTCATCTTCAGCATTATTTCCAAGGGTTGTGTAACATTCTGCATGGATGCCTGCATCTGCATGCATCACCATAACTGATAAGAGGCAAAAAAAATTAATTTAAAAATCAGAGAAAAACCAATCAGACATAAGCAACACATGCCTATAATCCCAGTGACTTGAGAGAAGGATCTCAAGTTTTGTTTTTTTTGTTTTTGTTTTTGTTTTTTTTCAGTGCTGGGGATTGAACCCCGGGCCTTATGCTTGTGAAGCAAGCACTCTACCACACTCTACCAACTGAGCTACATCCCTAGCCTGCAAGCATCTCAAGTTTAAGGCCAGCCTGTACAACTTAGTGAGATTCTGTCTCAAAATAAAAAATAAAAAGAACTGGGAATGTAGCTCAGTGGTAGAGCATCCCTGGGTTCAATCCCCAATGATGGGAAAAATAAATAAAAATAAATAAATAAATAAAAGCAAGGAAAATCTCTTGATTCCTAAGTGGGGAGGAGTAAGATGTGTCAATTCTTCCACAGTCTTGACTCTCCCCACCTACCAAAGGAGAGTAGAAGTTTTTCTCCATTATCTCTGGGTAAAGAGGAACTAGCATGTTCAATTTGATAACACATCTTGTGCACCAAGTTGTGTGAACTCCCCAAATGTTCCTGACTTCTCATTGTTATCAAGATCTTAGGGATTCATTTTAGCTTATACTGTGGTCTGTGATAATCATCTATATAATTTCAGTTCTTTGAATCCTTCAATTATTCCATTTCCCCTTCTGTTAGGTTGACAATTTTATTCCTTTATTCTTCTTTTAGTGGTTGTTGATGAAATTATAATATGCATTGACTTATGAATGCCTAATATAAATTATTGCTTTCACCTCTTTCCAGATAATGTAAGGAGCTTTACAATAATATTTTCATTTATCTAAATTTTATGTTGTTATTGTTACATATTTTAATTTTTTCTCTCTATACACATTTATTTACATATTATATACTATAATTAAATAATAAATACACAGAAAATTTATATATGTATCTAAACCCCATAAGACATTCTAATTATTTTTACGGTTATCATCTTTATACATACAATGATCATCTCCATTTTAACCCTTCTATGTTTTAATATGTTTTTCCCCTCTGAAATTCATGTTGAAATTTAATCCCCATTATAAGATAATAAGAAGTGGGACTTGGTAGGACCTTTAAGACGTGATCAGGAGCTGGGCATGGTGGCACACACTTGTAATCCCAGCAATTTAGAAGGCCAAGGCAAGAGGATCTCAAGTTCATGGCAGTCTGGGCAATTTAATGAGACCCTGTCTCAAAAAGTTAAAAGTGAAAAAAAAAAGGAAAAAAGAAAAAAAAGAAGGATTGGGGTATAGCTCAGTGGCAGAGCACCCCTGAGTTTAATCTCTGAAATACCACAAAAATAAAAAAATAAAAAAAGTGATTAGAGCTCTGCACCCTCATGAATGGACTAATCCATTTGGGTGATTAATGGATTACTGTATTATTGGGCTAATGGGTTTTCTCCAGAGCGGGTTTGTTTCTCTAAAAGCCAGTTTGACTTGGTTTCTGGCATGTTCCCTGTCTCTCATTCACCATGAGATTTCCTATACTGCCTCAGGACTCCTAATAGTCAGCAGGCCCAAACTAAACTTTTTTGTTGTTGTTTTGGTACTAGGGATTTAACACAGGTGCACTTAACCACTGAACTACATCCTCAGCCCTTTTAATTTTTTTTACTTTGAGACGGAGTCTGGCTAAGTTGCTTAGGGCATCTCTGAGTTGGTGAGGCTGGCTTCTAATTTGCAATTCTCCTGCCTTAGCCTCCTGAGTTGCTGGGATTACAGGTAAGTGCCACCACACCTGGCATAAACCTCATTTCTTTATAACTTATCCAGTCTGTGGTATTGTGTCATTAGCAACAGAAAATGGACCAAGACACCCTTTTCCTAATGTTCATTCCTGCCTGGGCCTCAGATCATTTTTCTTCTTGAGGAATATCCTTTGGTATTCTCCACTAATATGGATTTGCTGGAGTTAAATCACTTCATTCTTTTGGAATGACATTTTAACTGAGTAAAGAAGTCTGAGAGTTGCATATTTTCTTTCAGAGCTTTGAAGATATTCCATTGTCTCTGGCTTCTCTTTCCACTGAGAAATTGCCTGGCAGCCTTATTGTTGTTCCATTCAAGCTAATCTGGTTGTATTCTCCAGTGCTTTCAAGATTGCTTCCTTAGAATAAAAGACCCAGAATAGCCAAAGCAATTCTATGCCAAAAAGTCATGTTGGAGGCATCACAAAACCCAACTTCAAATTATACTACAGAACTATAGTAATAAAAACTGCAGAATACTGGCTTAAGAACAGACATGCAGAGCAATGGAACGGAGTAGAAGACACAGAGACAAACCTACACATTTTCAGTCATCTGATTCTTGACAAAGGTGCCAAAAACATATATTGGAGAAAAGACTATCTTTTAAACAAATGGTGCTGGGAAAACTAATTATCCATTTGTAGAAGAATGAAACTAGATCCCTATCTCTCACCTTGCACAAAAATTAACTCAAAGTGAATCAAAGACCTAGGAATTAGGCCAGAAACTTCATAACTCCTAGGAGAAAACCTGTGGTCAATATTCCAAAATATAGGTGCAGGCAACCATTTCCTCAATTGGACTCCTATAGCTCAGGAAATAATATAAAACATTAATAAACAGGATGAAATCAAATTCAAAAAGTTTCTGCACAGCAAAGGAAACAAGAATGTGAAGAGAGAACCTACAAAATGGCAGAAAATCTCTGCTAGCTACTATTCTGACAAAGGATTAGTATCCAGAATATCTAAAGAACTCAAAAAATCTTACACCAAAAAAAAAAAAAAAAAAGAAAGAAAGAAAAAGAAAAAACAAATAACTCAATAAATGGGCAAAGGAACTAAACAGACACCTCTCAAAAGAACAATTATAAATGACCAACAAATACATGAAAAAATGTTCAGTATCTTTAGCAGTTAGGAAATGCAAGTCAAAATTAGACTGAGATTTCATCTCACATCAGTCAGAATGGCAGTCATCAAAAGTACAAACAATAATAAATGCTGGGGAGGAAGTGGAGAAAAAGGATCACTTTTACATTGTTGGTGGGACTGTAGTACAACTACTATGGAAATCAGTATGAAGGTTCCTCAGAAGTCTAGGCATGGAAATTATGTGACCCTGTTGTACCACTCCTTGGTATTTAGCCTAAAGAATTAAAGTCAGCATACCGTAGTGATACATGCAAACCCATGTTTGTAGCCGTATAATTCACAATAGCCAAACTATGGAACCAGCCTAGGTGTCCATCAATGGATGAATGGATGAAGTTAATATATATACACATTGGAGTTATATTCAGTCATAAAAGAAGAATGAAATTATGTCATTTGCAGAAAATGGATGAAATTTGAGGACATTATGTTAAGTGAAATAAGCCAAACTCAGAAGGTTAAGGGTCATATGTTTTTTCTCATACGTAGAAGCTAAAGAGGAAAAAGAAAAAGAAAGGTGTTGGTTGGGGGGAATCTCATAAAAATTGAGGGAAGACCAGTAGAGTCACAGAAAGGGACCAGGAGGAGGGAGGAAGGGAAGAAAAGGGGAAATACTGGGGAATGATATTGACTAAATTATTACATTGTACGCATGAATGAATATGTAACAACAAATCTCACTATCAGGTATAATTATAATACACCAATAAAAATATGAAAAAAGATTGCTTCCTGGTCATTGTTTTTCACCAACTTATTATGCTTTTTCTAAATGTAATTGGTGTTTGTTGTGCTTGGAGTTCACTGTGTGCCTTGAATCTGGGGCTTAGTCCTTGGTGAGTTTTGTAAAATTTTCTTCTATTATTTCTTCAGATACTGCTTTTTTACATTTTCTCTCCTATCCTTTCAGGATCCCATATATATATATGGAATAATATAATATATTAGTGTAATAATATAATAATGTTTTTAAATAATATATAAAATACATTATATTACATATATTATAATATATACATTATTATTATATATTATTAGAACTTTTCATTGTTTCATGTATGTCTTTTATGTTAATTTCTGTGTTTCAATCCTTTTGTCTCTCCATGTATGTAGATATTTTCTTTTGTCCAGTTTTCTAATTCATTTCAGCTGCTGTAAATCCATTCATCAATTTCTTTCCATTGCATTTTTTAAACAATATTTTTTAGTTGCCAATGGATCTTTTATTTTATTTATTTATTTATATGCAATGCTGAGGATCAAACCCAGGGTCTCACACATACCAGACAAGTGCTCTACCACTGAGCCACAACTCCAGCCTCATTTCCATTGTGTTTTTCAGGGGTATGTTAGAATTCAGGTTTGGTTTGATCAGAGTTTGATACTGTTTATCTGAGATACCCTAGACTCTTCGTGCCTCTATGTATGGGATTTATCCTTAGGTTGGTTTCATTCATGGTAGCAAGATGGAAGTAGGAACTACTTGTTCCCTTGATCACATTAAGCAGGAGAGAGAGTGCTTTTGCACCAACAGTCCAAGCAAGGCTCATCATGATTCTTCAGGCTTTGTCAAATGCCTGCCCCTAGACCAATGTCTGTGTCTGGGAAGATGGAGTGTGCTAATCATCTAATTAGGGCCCACTCCTGGAGCTGGAATTGGGGTCATTTTTCCAAAGCACCTGTGTTATTTAGAGGAGAAATGAATACCTGAATGAAATGAATAAGTGAAAATCTATGCATTGTTAGGAAGAGTGAAGGAGCAATGTATAGTTGAAAGGCAATTAAAAAATGTCCACCACATCCTCCAATGAGCACAATGAGCCCTGAGTACTCTTGGAACCCATATAGCACAAACAGATATTGATCAAGTTTACCGATGACTTTTTTGTGACAGATTTGTTTGGTTGGTACTCAGCACTGGTTTCTAAGTCCTTCTAGCACACCTTTCTGTACTACAGAGCTTGAAAAGTCAAAAAGACAAAAACAGCTCTTCTAGGCTCCCTTGCAGCTTGAGTTCTGGATTTAATTTACTTCCTGTCACTGAAATGTATGCGTATGAGATCTGAAAAGTAGGAGTGAGGCACAGGTTATTTTCCAACTGCTTTTGGTTTTGTTTACTTATAAGAAAAGTTGAGGAGATGGGTCTGTTAACCGGTCTGTTAAGGGTTGCTGAGAAGTAGTTACTGTGATGACAACCCCCTTGTCTTCATCCTTGAAGGGTTAAGTAATGTGATAACATGGATAACAAGTGAGAGTTCAAGCCAGTGTCTGGACTCACAGCGCTCAGTGACTTCTTGAGTTCTGACCCTTGGTTGCTGCAGTACTGGCTTCCCTGGTGGGTCTAGTTCTGGTATCTTCTGGGAATCCTTCCAGAGGGGCTAGCCTAGAGCTCATCCCTTCAGTTCTTCCACTCATTTTTCAAGCTCTCTGTTTTCTCTACTATATGCCTATCTACTTAAAATATCTAGAGCCATTTTGGTTTCCTGCATTGAGATCTTCCCACTAGCATAATGAAGGAGATACCCTTTTGGGATCTGGACAGAGCTAGCTTATCTTCCAAAATTCTGGGTTTCCTAGTTACAATCACCCCATGGGTATGGATTAATAACCGTTTTCTCTCAGCAGTGGTAAGAGCCTGTTCTTTGTCATAGTCATAGAATAACCTGAGTGGAGGAACATGGCCCAGGTTGGGCTTGGCTTCCATCAGGTAGCCTCCATCAGGTAGGTGGGTGACAGAAATTCCTTTTATTGTGTGGCTACTCTGTGGCATAGCCTGCATTTAGAGCTTCACAAATGCACTGCACAATGCACTGCAACCCTGCAAAGAATGTGTGATTGTCCTCAGTGTACATGTGGAGAAACTGAGACTAGAGAGGTTAAAATGACCTCCCAATATCCCCCAGATAATATATGACAGAATCGTAGTTAACATCTGGGTCCATCTGAATGTTCAGCCTATGCTTGTTTACATTTTGAAAATCTCTTTTCTTTTCCTGATTGTAAAATAATGCAAATTCATCATAGGAGCTTGGAATTCCTCCTTTGGTGTCATGGTAGCAAGATGGAAGCAGAAGCTACTTTTTCTACAAATGTATTTACATAATTGTAAAGTCCCTGCTACTTCTGGCACATATGCTGCCCAGTTTTTGACGTAAGATATATGAACTCTCTTTTATTTTCTCTTGAACACTTATATGAACAGTATTTCAGAGATAAATAATTGACAAAGTGGCTTTGCGTTGACCTATTAACAAATGAAAGGGCATTGCCAATGACCTGCAATATAATTGCAAAATGGATCAACGGATAATTGCAAAAAATCACAGTCACATCTTAACTTGTCATTTTATTAATTAGCTCTATGAGCTAATTTAAAAGGATTATGACATTTCTATTATCAGTAATCTTATATGATGATTTTTATCATATAATCACACTGACCGGTGTACGTGTGTGTGTGTGTGTGTGTGTGTGTGTGTGTGTGTTTTGGTTGCTTATTATTTTCCCACAGGCTGCAAGCAGTAGCTACCTATGTTGCCACAAGAATTTAAAACATTTTATCTGTTGCCTATTTAGCCTAAATTGGTCCAGGAGGATAATCCACCATGATCATGGCGACAATTCTAAGGCGGCAGTAGAAAGTCAGTCACACTCTGTGGCTGAACATGAATCATGAACAAACTGCTGGTCAAAAATTTCATGTAATGAACATTATGATCCTCAAGAATGTTTGGGATCTGGATTTATTAGATTTTAAGTTACTTTGGTGGTCATGACAATGAAAACTACCTCTACTCCAGTTTTCCTCCTCCTCCTTTTATGACAATATAGCCACATCATCAACAACCAAAAACTCTACAGAAAGAACCACTGAGTCACCCTGTTATTCTTGACTCCCATCTACCCCGTTCTCATCCTTGCTAGTGGTAACTGTTTTCTTCATTCCTTATGTGTCTTTCTCCAGTTCCTTTATGTATATACAGGCAAATACAAATATGAATTCTTTATTTTTCCTTCTTTACACAAAAAGTAGCAAAACATACATTTTTCTGTATTCTTCCATTAAAAAGTATATCTTGGCAATCTTTCCGTATTAAATATAGAGTCTCTCCATTCAATTTTATAGCTGCATAATGTTCCATTTTATGAATGTCATTTAATTTATATTTCTAGTTTCCTATTGTTGGCCATTTGAGTTGTTTGTAATCTTTTGACACTACAAGTAATGCTTTGATGGATAGCTTTATATATATATGTCATTTTACATGGGCGAGTTTATTTGTAGAAAAAAACTATCAAAGAGGAATTGTTGATTTTGAAAGTTTCCAATACAAAGAAATGATAAATACTCAAGTTGATGGATTTGCCAGTTTCTCTGATCTGATAACTATGCATTATATACATGTATTGAAATACACTGTACCCTATAAGTATATACAATTATTTCGTGTCAATTTTTTAAAAGTGGAATTGTTGGGTGTTGTTTTTTGTTTGATACTGGAGATTGAATCTAGGGGTTTCCCACTAAGTTATATATCCTGTCCTTTTTATTTTATTTTATTTTGAGACACGATCTCTCCAAGGTGTCCAAACTGGTCTTGAACTTGTTTGCCTCAGCCTGGGATTGCAGGTGTGTACCACTATGCTTGGCTATATGTAAGAATTTAACTAGATATCTTAAGACTTCTCTTTGTAGAACTTTTGTCAATATAAGATCCTACCACCAATATATTAAATGCTTGTTTTCTTAGACTTGCCATGAGCGTGTGTTCTCAAACTTTGGATTTTTGTCCATGTAGTAAGTGAACATTTCTATCTCAGGGTTTTATTTTGTACTATATTCATTATGAATTAAGTTAATGATATTTTCATATGTTTAAAATTCATTAGCATTTCTTGTCTATTCATTTTCTTTGCATATTTGCTATTGGGTTACTTGTCTGATTGACTTCTAGTGACTTTTTATATAGAAGGGAGATTTTTCTTCTGACTGTGATCAGATATGAAAGCATTTTTCCTAGTTTATTATTTATTCTTTGACTTATAGTGTTTTCTAAACACACAGAATATTTTTTAAAATTTTTGTATAGTTGAACTTATTGATCTTTAATGGTTTCTAAATTTGGGATGATAGAAAGTTTTTCTTACTATAAGATATATATATATGTGTGTGTATATATATATATATATATATTTCAGTATTTTTGAATTTTTCTTTTAAAGTTATTTCTTTATCCATTTGAAATTAACCTAATGAGGCAGGAAGAATGAACTCAACTTCATTTTTGTCTACGTGGTAATCTACTTGTCCTGATAGCATTTATTTAGTGGCTCATATTTTCTCCAATGACTTGAGAAGCCAGTCTTGTATCCATGTATGATTTTGAGACTATTTCTGGTTATGATATTCTACTCCATTAGTCTATTTGTCTATTTATATGCCTGCATCTGTTTTGATTACCATGGCTTCATAACATCTTTTAATATCTAAGAGTGTTGATTCCCCAATATGATTCTTCTTTTTCACTTTTTTTTTTTTTTTTTTTTTTTTGTGGTGCTGGGGATTTGAACGTGGGGCCTTGGGCTTGCGAGGCAAGCACTCTACCGACTGAGCTATATCCCCAGCCCTCTTTTTCACATTTTTATTGCTACTATTTGCTCCTTTCTTTTTCTATATGTAATTTAGAATCAATTTTTTTCTAGTTAAAAAAACCCTCATTTTTGTATTTTTGGGTCAAAGTAAAACTTAAATGATGGAGAGCTGACATCTTTATGATGTTGAGTACTCCTATTCAAAGACAAGTTATATTTCTACTTGTTCAAGTTTTCTTTTTGGGTTGTATTTAATTGTGTTTTAGAAATTTTTTCACATAGGTCTTCATTATTTTTTGCTGAATTGAATGAGTAATAGTTAACTTGTTTTTGTTGCTACTATACATAGTGTCTTTCTGAATAATTAGGAAAACTACCCCATTCACAATAGCCTCGAAAAAAATAAAATACTTGGGAATCAATCTCACAAAAGAGGTGAAAGACCTCTACAATGAGAACTACAGAACACTAAAGAAAGAAATTAAAGAAAACCTTCATTTCTTTCTTTCTTTTTTTTTTTTTTGTGTGTGGTGCTGGGGATCGAACCCAGGGCCTTGTGCTTGCAAGGTAAGCACTCTACTGACTGAGCTATCTCCCCAGCCCAAGAAAACCTTAGAAGATGGAAAGATCTCCCATGTTCGTGGATAGGAAGAATTAATATTGTCAAAATGGCCATACTACCAAAAGTGCTATACAGATTCAATGCAATTCTAATTAAAATCCCAATGATGTACCTTACAGAAATAGAGCAAGCAATTATGAAATTCATCTGGAAGAATATGAAACCCAGAATAGCTAAAGCAATCCTTAGCAGAAAGAGTGAAGCAGGGGGTATCGCAATACCAGATCTTCAACTATACTACAAAGCAGTAGTAACAAAAACGGCATGGTATTGGTACCAAAATAGAAAGGTAGATCAATGGTACAGAATAGAGGACACGGACACAAACCCAAATAAATACAATTTTCTCATACTAGACAAAGGGGCCAAAAATATGCAATGGAGAAAAGATAGCCTCTTCAACAAATGGTGCTGGGAGAATTGGAAATCCATATGCAACAGAATGAAACTAAACCCATATCTCTCACCATGCACGAAACTAAACTCAAAATGGATTAAGGACCTCGGAATCAGACCAGAGACCCTGCAGATTATAGAAGAAAAAGTAGGTCCAGATCTTCAACATGTCAGCTTAGGACTAGACTTCCTCAACAGAACTCCCATAGCACAAGAAATAAAAGCAAGAATTAATAACTGGGATAGATTCAAACTAAAAAGCTTTCTCTCAGCAAAGGAAACTATCAGTATTGTGAAGAGAGAGCCTACAGAGTGGGAGAAAATCTTTGCCAATCATACTGCAGATAGAGCACTAATCTCCAGAATCTATAAAGAACTCAAAAAATTCTACACCAAGATTGCAAATAACTCAATCGACAAATAGGCTAAGGAAATGAACAGACACTTCACAGAAGAAGATCTACAAGCAATCAACAAACATATGGAAAAATGTTCAACATCCCTAGTAATAAGGGAAATGTAAATCAAAACCACCCTAAGATTCCATCTCACCCCAATTAGAATGGCGATTATCAAGAATACAAGCAACAACAGGTGTTGGCGAGGATGTGGGAAGAAAGGTACACTCATACATTGCTGGTGGGGCTGCAAATTAGTGCAGCCACTCTGGAAAGCAGTGTGGAGACTCCTTAGAAAACTTGGAATGGAACCACCATTTGACCCAGCTATCCCACTCCTTGGCCTATACCCAAAGGACTTAAAATCAGCATACTACAGAGATACAGCCACATCAATGTTCATAGCTGCTCAGTTCACAATAGCCAGATTGTGGAACCAACCTAGATGTCCTTCAATTGATGAATGGATAAAGAAACTGGTATATATATACAATGGAATATTACTCAGCCATAAAGAATGATAAAATTATGGCATTTGCAGGCAAATGGATGAAACTGGATAATATCATGCTAAGTGAGCTAAGCCAATCTCAAAAAACCAAAGGACGAATGATCTTGCTGATAAGTGGATGATGACACATAATGGGGGGTGGGAGGGGTTAGTGTTAGGGTTTGAGTTAGAGTTAGGGAGGGGGGCAAGAATGGAGGAAGGAAGGACTGTATAGAGGGAAAAGAGGGGTGGGAAGGGTGGGGGGAAGGGAAAAAATAACAGAATGAATCAAACAGCATTATCCTATGTAAATTTATGATTACACAAATGGTACGCCTTTACTCCATGTACAAATAGAGAAACAACATGTATCCCATTTGTTTACAATAAAAAAAAGATTAAAAAAATTAAAAAAAATAGTCTTTCTAACACATTTATACTGAGAAAAACTTGATTTTTTAATATTAATTTTGCTCTCTACCATTTTATTGTACTTTCTTCTAGCTGATAGTAGTTTTTTAGTTGATTTTCCAGATATGCAATTAGATCCCCTGTAATATTTTCTCCAATTTTTATATCTCTAATTGTATTTATTTATTTATTTACTTACTTACTTACTCACTTATTTTTGGTACTGGAAATTGAACCTAGGGGTGCTTCTCTACTGAGCTACATCCCTAGGCTATTTTATTTTATTATTTTATTGTTTTTGGTACTAGGGTTCAAACCCAGGGCCTTGTGCTTGCAAGGCAAGCACTCTACCAACTGAGCTATCTCCCCAGCCCAGCTATTTTATTTTTTATTTGGAGACAGGGTCTTGCTAAGTTGCTAAGTCTGGCCTTGAACTTGTGATCCTCCTGTCTCAACCTCCCGAGTTTCTGGGATTACAAGCATGCCCCACTATACCTCGCCATCTAACTTATTTTTTCTAAATGATTTGACTAATAATATATCCATTAATATGTTGAACATTGTTGAAGTGATAATCTTTGTTTTGTTCAAAGGTTAATGAAAATGCTTCTAGTGTTTCCTCTTAAGTTTGATGTTGGTTTTGGGGCAAATAGATTTTTTTTTTCCATGTTGAGTGAATATCTCTCCCTGTCTTACTGATTTTTTTTTTAATCAAGAATGATATTTCAAATGCCCTTTAGTGTTTATAGAGATGATTATGTGATTTCCTCCTCAAATTTATTTATTATGATGACTTATGTAAATAGATTTCATAATATCAAACAATCCTTGCACCCTGAAATATGTTCCAATTAGTTATGATGCTGAATTCTGATTGCCAATTTTTACTGAGAGTTTTTAATTGATGGTCATAAATAATATTGATATAATTTGTTTTTGTTTATGTGCAGTTTTATCAAGTTTTGGTATCAGTGGTATACTTGCTTCATAAGAAGAATTTGAAGATTTTTTTTCCTATGCTCTGGAACAATTTTAAAAACACTTAAGCTATCTACTTGTTAAAACTTATCAGCATCCCTCTCTGGATCCTTTCTCTGGGCTTTCTGTTTTCTCAGGGGGACAGGTACCTCTTTGACAACCTTCCCTGTTTCTTCCATACAAACTGGTTTTCATCATTGTTCTTTTCTAAAACCAGTTTTGTGTGTATGTCTCTTCTGTTATTTACAAATCTTGGATTTTTCTTCTTGTGATTGCCTTTATAATTATAACCTTTTGATTTTCTTCACTCTCATTCATTAGATAGTATCTATGACTTTCCTGTGATGAAAATAATGAAACTAGCTCATATCTTACTACTTCATTCTTGGGAACCTGTGTTGACTGGCCATCCGCTATGTTCCTGGGGAGTGCAGGCGTGAAACAGACATCACCTGCCTGTAGAGAGGCTCAAAGTCAAGGTGGGAAGGCAGTCATGAACTCTTACAGATAACACTGTGTGGTGGATACTATGGTTAGGATATGTGCGGTAAGCTGTGGGGTTGCAGAGAGAAGAACCTAACTCAGCCTGTGAGGGAGGTCTATTAAGAACTGTGGGAAGAGGACACCGGAGCAGGACGAAAAGGATAAACTGTGCCAGGAAGAGCATTTGAGGTAAGAGGCTAGTCAAAGTCTTCGAGTTTTGATGTTTTCCAAGACTGTGAGCAGCTAAGAGGGCTGGAAATGGAGTGTACCAGAAAGAGAGATGAAGGTCTCATGAGGTGAAAATTGGACAACTATCAAATTATAAAGGATGACTGCCATACTCATGAGCATGGCTGGCTTTAAGGGTATACGACCTGTGTAGTCAGACTGATAGGGCCTCATTCTTAGAAGAGTCCTGTAGTTGGTGCTGTGCCCTACTGCTGCCATCTTGAAATTCCTATTCATTTCCTCTTCACACTTGTGTTTTGTAAATGAAGTTTGGTGGTATGATAGAGTAGGTATGTGTGTGGTGGAGAAACACTGAGTGACACTGCAGTCACACATAGGCACATGTGCATGCCTTGGATGAATCCCCAGCAGGCAGGGCCCCAAGGCAGCTGGGCGGGACCCTGGGCCCTGGGCCCATACTGTCAGTTGAGACTGGTGGCAGCAGCAGTGGCCACAGAAAAAAAGGGAGTCTCTCTATGGGGACAGTGCCAAGATCCTCAGTGGGAAGCTGTCTTGCCTGTCCATCCCCAGACCCTGTTTCTGTGATGCCTGCACAAATATTAACCCTCTGGCCTGAGACTGCAACAGGAATTGCTGGCACTCAAGCAGTAAACCCTGTCAGTAAATTATTACAAAATAAAGCAAACACATGGACATTGTGAAAAAGCATAGCACGAAGTATTTGAATTCCTTGAAGAGCTTAGACTCCCTGGTGTTTAAAACTGCCATAACATTGCAAAGCAAATACCTGCAGACTTACAAGTCAAATATAAAAATTGTTGCATTAGGTGGAAAACAACTCTATTTTCGTATGAAGTTTCAGATTAACCAAGTATTAACAAGGAAGACAATTTTTAAATTATTCTTTCCTTGTAGTTGTAGTTACAGCAATAAATACATGAACAGTCATTTTGAATTATATACATATCATGAAGGTACATTCATTTTCCTATTTTTGACCTTCACAGATTACAGGAACTATCAAAATATTGAAGTGACATGGTATAAATTTAGATTAAAAATTAAATTCAGTGCTGGGGAGATAGCTCAGTCGGTAGAGTGCTTGCATTACAAGCATAAGTCCCTGGGTTCGATCCCCAGTACCGCAAAAAAAAAAAAAAAAATTTTAAATTCAGACTTACGCCAAGCTAATTTGTATGAAGAGTTAAATCTTCATTTTCTTTCTTTTTTTTTTTTGTACTGGGGATTGAAACCAGGGGTACTTTGCCACTGAGCTACATCCCCAGCCCTTTTTATGTTGTTGAGGTTGATCTTGAACTTGCAATCCTCCTGCCTCAGCCTCCTGATCTGCTGGGATTACGGGAGTGTGGCACCACACCCAGCTAAATATTTTTAGACAAATTGTTTTATAAGAATCACCTGTTGTACATGTACTAAAATGTATATTTCAAAATAAATCTTCAAAAATTCGTCTCGGAGCTGGGGAGATAGATCAGTCAGTAGAGTGCTTGCTTTGTAAGCACAAGGCCCTGGGTTTGATCCCCAGTACCAAAAAAAAAAAAAAAAAAAATTTGTCTCATTGTGATGTCTATAAAATACTGAAACAGATGCATTATCAGTTGCATCAGTAGAAAAATCCTTCTGAAAATTAAAAATTATCAGCCAGACACAGTGCCACAAGACTATACCAGGAGCCTGAGGTAAGAGGATTGCAAGTTAAATCCAGCCTGAGCAACTTAGTGAGACCCTCAGAAATTTAGCAAAGCCATATGTCAAAATAAAATTAAAAAGGGATGACTGGGGATGTAGCTCAGTGATAGAGCACCTTCCTAGCATATGTAAGGTCTGGGGTTTACCAGTGCAACCCACAAAATATCACCTAATACCATCCGCAAAAAAATTATTTGTGATCTTTCATTGCCAAAAATGACTCGTGTCCCTTTGATTATGTTGATTGAAATTGAAAATCCTAAAAATATAAATTTTGATGACCTAAAAATGATTTTGCACAAAACTGATAAAACTTAGGATCCATGAGGGAATAACATTGATATTCTTATTTATTTCATTATATAAAATTATGGCACAGAATATTATCTTTTTGTCACTTTAAAGTTTACATTTTTACTCATGTTAACTTATGTTTTACAAATAATAAAATATTCTTAAAGGAAAAAATCTAGTTTCATACCTTTAACAGTGCCTTTTGCCAGGCACAGTGACCCATACCTGTAATCCCAGTGACTCAGAAGGTTAAAGTCAGAGGATCATAAATTTAAGGCCAGTGTGAGCAATTTAGTGAGGTCCTAAGCAACTTAGCAAGACCCTATCTCCAAATAAAAATAAAAATAAAAAGTACTGGGAATGTAGCTCAGTAATAAAGCAACCCCGGATTCATTCCCCAGTACTAAATAAACAAACAAAATTCAGCACCTTTTTTTAATGCTTTTTGATTAAGAGGCCTTACATTTTATTTTGTACTGAACCTGAAAATTACATAACTGTTATTGCCTGTGAGTTTGGTTTATGGTACATATAATGTAGGGGTGGGAGTCCTACAGGGTTTTAAACAGGAATTGTCATATGTATATATTTGAAGAGGTGTTGAGGTCAAGTGCCCGTTATGTCTCACTCTTTCTGCTGAACTTGAAGCTTCTTGAGGGCAGGGTTTGCCTCTAATTCATCTTTGTGCCTCCCGTAGTGCCTGGCGTGATGCCTGGCACACATATGGGCTGTATAGAGCAGTGGTTAAGGAGGGGATCTGAAGCCAGACTTCTGGCACTGGGTCTTGGTCTACCATCTACTGGCAAATTACTTTACCTCTCTTTACTTCAGTTTCCCTTTCTGTAAAATAGGCATTGACTTCACAGAGTTTTTACAAGGATTACAAGTGAAATGCTTAGAATAGTGTCTGACATTTAGTATTCACTCAATGTTAACTATTATCATTTTAAAATAAATATTTGTGACTTTTTTTTTTTTCTTTGCGGTACTGGGGATCGAACTCAGGGCCTTGTGCTTGCAAGGTAAGCACTCTACCAACTGAGCTATCTCCCCAGCCCGACTTTTTTTTTTTTTTTTTTCAGCTCTGGGGATCAATCCCAGGACCTTGCTCATGATAGGCAAGTGCTCTACCAATGAGCTACACCACCAACCCTGGAAGGATTTTTTTTTTTTTTTTTTTTTTATTTATTTATTTTATTATAAAATTGTAAACAAATGGGATACATGTTGTTTCTCTGTTTGTACATGGCGTAAAGGCATACCATTTGTGTAATCATAAATCTACATAGGGTAATGTTGTTTGATTCATTCTGCCATTTTTTCCCCTTCCCCCCTTCCCCTCCCACCCTTCCCCTCCATCTATACAGTCCTTCCTTCCTCCATTCCTGCCCCCCTCCCTAAACCCAACTCCAACCCCAACACTAACCCTTCCCACCCCCCATTATGTGTCATCATCCACTTATTAGCGATATCATTCTTCCTTTGGTTTTTTGAGATTGGCTTATCTCACTTAGCATGATATTCTCCAGTTTCATCCATTTGCCTGCAAATGCCATAATTTTATCGTTCTTTATGGCTGAGTAATATTCCATTGTATATATATACCAGTTTCTTTATCCATTCATCAATTGAAGGACATCTAGGTTGGTTCCACAATCTGGCTATTGTGAACTGAGCAGCTATGAACATTGATGTGGCTGTATCTCTGTAATATGCTGATTTTAAGTCCTTTGGGTATAGGCCAAGGAGTGGGATAGCTGGGTCAAATGGTGTTTCCATTCCAAGTTTTCTAAGAAATCTCCACACTGCTTTCCAGAGTGGCTGCACTAATTTGCAGCCCCACCAGCAATGTAAGAGTGTACCTTTCTCCCCACATCCTCGCCAACACCTGTTGTTGGTTGTATTCTTGATAATTGCCATTCTAATTGGGGTGAGATGGAATCTTAGGGTGGTTTTGATTTGCATTTCTCTTATTACTAGAGATGTTGAACATTTTTCCATATGTTTGTTGATTGCTTGTATATCTTCTTCTGTGAAGTGTCTATTCATTTCGTTAGCCCATTTGTCGATTGGATTATTTACATTCCTGGTGTAGAGTTTTTTGAGTTCTTTATAGATTCTGGAGATTAGCGCTCTATCTGAAGTATGATTGGCAAAGATTTTCTCCCACTCTGTAGGCTCTTTCTTTGCATTGCTGATAGTTTCCTTTGCTGAGAGAAAGCTTTTTAGTTTGAATCTATCCCAGTTATTAATTCTTGCTTTTATTTCTTGTGCTATGGGAGTCCTGTTGAGGAAGTCTGGTCCTAAGCCAACATGTTGAAGCTCTGGACCTACTTTTTCTTCTATAAGATGCAAGGTCTCTGGTCTGATTCCGAGATCCTTAATCCATTTTGAGTTTAGTTTCATGCATGGTGAGAGATATGGGTTTAGTTTCATTCTGTTGCATATGGATTTCCAATTCTCCCAGCACCATTTGTTGAAGAGGCTATCTTTTCTCCATTGCATATTTTTGGCCCCTTTGTCTAGTATGAGAAAATTGTATTTATTTGGGTTTGTGTCCGTGTCCTCTATTCTGTACCATTGATCCACCTTTCTATTTTGGTACCAATACCATGCCGTTTTTGTTACTACTGCTTTGTAGTAGAGTTGAAGATCTGGTATTGTGATACCCCCTGCTTCACTCTTTCTGCCAAGGATTGCTTTAGCTATTCTGGGTTTTTTATTCTTCCAGATGAATTTCATAATTGCTTGCTCTATTTCTGTAAGGTACATCATTGGGATTTTAATTGGAATTGCATTGAATCTGTATAGCACTTTTGGTAGTATGGCCATTTTGACAATATTAATTCTTCCTATCCAAGAACATGGGAGATCTTTCCATCTTCTAAGGTTTTCTTGAATTTCTTTCTTTAGTGTTCTGTAGTTCTCATTGTAGAGGTCTTTCACCTCTTTTGTGAGATTGATTCCCAAATACTTTATTTTTTTCGAAGCTATTGTGAATGGGGTAGTTTTCCTAATTTCTGTTTCTGAAGATTCATCGCTTATATATAAAAATGCCTTCGATTTATGGGCATTGATCTTATATCCCGCTACTTTACTGAATTCACTTATGAGATCTAAAAGTTTTCTGGTGGAATTTCCTGGTTCCTCTAAGTATACCATCATATCATCAGCAAATAGGGATAGTTTGAGTTCTTCTTTTCCTATTCGTATCCCTTTAATTTCTTTGGTCTGTCTAATTGCTCTGGCTAGAGTTTCAAGGACGATATTGAATAGAAGTGGTGAAAGAGGGCATCCCTGCCTTGTTCCAGTTTTTAGAGGGAATGCTTTCAGTTTTTCACCATTTAGAATGATATTAGCAATGGGTTTAGCGTAGATGGCCTTTACAATGTTAAGGAATGTTCCCACTATCCCTATTTTTTCTAGTGTTTTGAGCATGAAGGGGTGCTGTATTTTATCAAATGCTTTTTCTGCATCTATCGAAATAATCATGTGATTCTTGACTTTAAGTCTATTGATATGGTGAATGACATTTATTGATTTTCTGATGTTGAACCAACCTTGCATCCCTGGGATGAAACCCACTTGATCATGGTGCACTATCTTTTTAATATGTTCTTGTATGCGATTTGCTAAAATTTTGTTTAGAATTTTTGCGTCGATGTTCATTAAGGATATTGGTCTGAAATTTTCTTTCCTCGATGTGTCTCTGTCTGGTTTAGGTATCAGGGTAATATTGGCTTCATAGAATGAGTTTGGGAGAGTTCCCTCCTCTTCTGTTTTCTGGAATACTTTGAGAAGTATTGGAATGAGTTCTTCTTTAAAAGTTTTGTAGAACTCGGCTGAGAACCCATCTGGTCCTGGACTTTTCTTTGTTGGTAGGCTTTTGATGACTTCTTCTATTTCATTACTTGAAATTGGTCTATTTAAATTGTGTATGTCCTCCTCGTTCAGTTTAGGCAATTCATATGTCTCTAGAAACCTGTTGATGTCTTCGAAATTTTCTATTTTGTTGGAGTATAGGTTTTCAAAATAGCTTCTAATTATGTTTTGTATTTCGGTCGTGTCTGTTGTGATATTTCCTTGTTCATTCCGAATTTTAGTGATTTGGGTTTTCTCTCGTCTTCCCTTTGTTAGTGTGGCTAAAGGTTTATCAATTTTGTTTATTTTTTCGAAGAACCAACTATTTATTTTGTCAATTTTTTGTATTGTTTCTTTCGTTTCAATTTCGTTGATTTCAGCTCTCAGTTTGACTATTTCCTGTCTTCTACTACTTTTGGTGTTGGTCTGTTCTTCTTTTTCTAGGGCTTTGAGCTGTAGTGTTAGGTCATTTATTTTTTGAGTTTTACTTCTTTTATTAAATGCGCTCCATGAAATAAATCTTCCTCTAAGTACCGCTTTCATAGTGTCCCAGAGATTTTGATATGTTGTTTCTTTGTTCTCGTTTACCTCTAAGAATTTTTTAATTTCCTTCCTAATATCTTCTGTTATCCATTCATCATATAGTAGCATATTGTTTAATCTCCAGGTGTTGGAGTAGTTTCTGTTTTTTACTCTTTCATTAATTTGTAACTTCAATCCATTATAATCTGATAGAATACAAGGTAGTGTCTCTATCTTCTTGTATTTGCTGACATTAGCTTTGTGGCATAATATATGGTCTATTTTAGAGAAGGATCCATGTGCTGCTGAGAAGAAAGTGTATTCGCTCTTGGTTGGATGGTATATTCTATAAATGTCTGTTAAGTCTAAATTATTGATTGTGTTACTGAGATCTATGGTTTCTTTGTTCAATTTTTGTTTGGAAGATCTGTCCAGTGGTGAAAGAGGCGTGTTAAAATCACCTAGTATTATTGTGTTATGGTCTATTTGGTTTCTAAAATTGAGAAGGATTTGTTTAACATACATGGATGAGCCACTGTTTGGGGCATAGATGTTTATGATTGTTATATCTTGCTGATTTATGCTTCCCTTAAGCAGTATGAAATGTCCTTCTTTATCCCTTCTAACTAACATTGGCTTGAAGTCCACATTATCTGAAATGAGGATGGATACTCCAGCTTTTTTGCTGAGCCCATGTGCATGGTATGTTTTTCCCCATCCTTTCACCTTTAGTCTATGGGTATCTCTTTCTATGAGGTGAGTCTCTTGCAGGCAACATATTGTTGGATCTTTCTTTTTAATCCAATCTGCCAGTCTATGTCTTTTGATTGATGAATTCAGGCCATTAACATTCAGGGTTATTATTGAGATATGATTTGTATTCCCAGTCATTTGGTTCATATTTAAAATTTTTGACACATCTTGGTTCCTCCTTTATTTGACAGTTCCTTTAGGATAATTCCTCCCTTTGCTGATTTGCTTCTTTGTTTTTTATCTCTTCCTCATGAAATATTTTGCTGAGAATGTTCTGTAATGCTGGCTTTCTTTTTGTAAATTCTTTTAGCTTTTGTTTATCGTGGAATGATCTTATTTCATCGTCAAATTTGAAGGTAAGTTTTGCTGGGTATAAGATTCTTGGTTGGCATCCATTTTCTTTCAGAGCTTGAAAAATGTTGTTCCAGGCCCTTCTAGCTTTTAGGGTCTGGATTGAAAAATCTGCTGATATCCGTATTGGCTTCCCCCTGAATGTAATTTGGTTCTTTTCTCTCATAGCCTTTAAAATTCTGTCTTTATTTTGTATGTTAGGTATTTTCATTATAATGTGCCTTGGTGTGGGTCTGTTGTAATTTTGTGTATTTGGAGTCCTATAAGCCTCTTGGACTTGATTTTCCATTTCATTCTTCAGATTTGGGAAATTTTCTGATATTATTTCTTCAAATAGATTGTTCATTCCTTTGGTTTGTTTCTCTAAACCTTCCTCAATCCCAATAATTCTCAAATTTGGCCTTTTCATGATATCCCATAGTTCTTGGAGATTCTGTTCATGATTTCTCACCATCTTCTCTGTTTGTTCAACTTTGTTTACGAGGTTAAATATTTTGTCTTCAATATCTGAAGTTCTGTATTCCAGCTGTTCTATCCTATTGGTTATGCTTTCTATGGAGTTCTTAATTTGGTTTATTGTTTCCTTCATTTCAAGGATTTCTGTTTGGTTTTTTTTCAATATCTCTAACTCTTTATTGAAATGATCTTTTGCTTCCTGAATTTGCTCTGTTAACTGTCGATTGGTGCGTTCGTTCAATGCCTGCATTTGCTCTTTCATCTCATCGTTTGCTTCCCTAATCATTTTAATTATGTACATTCTGAACTCCCTTTCTGTCATTTCTTCTGCCATGCTGTCGTTGGATTTTATTGATGTAACATCTAGATTTGCTTGGGGCATTTTCTTCCCTTGTTTTCTCATATTGTTCAGGAATCAGTGGGTCATTAAGATATTGCAGATTTCCTCTATTGACTTATAATGTCCCTGAAGATTGCTAGTATATCCCCTCTTATCCTTCAGTAGCCTGAAGTCTTGGAGGAGGTTGATAATGCAGAGCTCCACAAAGAAGCTGCCTCTCTAGGTGTGGTGACCCTCAGGTGGCGTATATTCCCTGCTAGTGGGCGGAGGTGCCTCCACTTGTTGACCAATGGTCATTCAATGGGGAAGTAGACTGTGGGCTGAGGCAAGGCCTGTTTGTGCCTATGTCTCTGGCTTTACCGTCCCTGTGGGAAAACCTCCCCCGGCCGGGAAGAGTCACTCGGTGGGGACGTCTCGCTAGTCAGTTGCCCTCCTAGAGGTTCCCCTCAATCTACAACTACCGCCTGGGCTGGGCTGTCTTCTTCTGCAACGATCCCAGGGGCCCGGACCTACGTCCTGGGCCTGGGAGCCTCACCCTTCGCAGGCGAGTCTCCTTAGGCTGCCTCTCCCAGAGAATCTGCCCGCAGCCCTGGAAACTTCGCTCGGCCCCTAGGCGTGTCTCTGTGCGGCTCTTCCAGCAAGAAGCCACCTAGCTCCTGGGACCCTGCTGTGCACCAATCGCCTGGCTATGCAGCCCCTCCCCTGAGCCACCACCTGGAGCCCCGTACAATAGCTCCGAGACCCAGAGACCCGCCACACACCTCCTCCTCCGGACAGCTGCCCGGTTTCCGACGCAGTCACTAGGAATCCAAACAACTCACTTCGGGTCTCCTCCTCCCGCCAACCACCCGTAGCCCTAGGCAGTCACTCCAAGTCCAAGTGACCTGCCCTGTTCCTCCTCCTCCTCCTTGGGGTAGCCCCCCAGGTGTTCAGGAACGGTGGCTCCGAGACCAGGTGACTCACCACGCTCCTCCTCCAGGCAGGCCACCGGTGTTCAGGAGCGGTTGCTTTTAGTCCAATCAGCTCACCACTCACCTCCTCCTCTGGCAACCGCCTGTGGTTCTGATGCAGTCACTCCCAGGCTAAGCGTCCCACCGCTCTCCTCCTCCAGGCAGGCCACCAGTGTTCTGGAGCAGCTGCTCCGAGTTCAAACAGCTCGTCACGCAGCTCCTCCTTTGGCAACCGCCCGCAGCTCTGATGCAGCCACTCCCAGGTCAAGCAACACGCCACGCTCCTCCTCCTCCTCCGGGCAACCTCCCGGCGCTCAGGAGCACTCGCTCTGGGTTCAAACAGTTTACCACGCAGCTCCTCTTCTGGCAACCGCCTGTGGTTCTGATGCAGTCACTCCCAGACCAAGCGTCCTGCCGCACTCCTCCTCTTCCTCCGGGCAGCCCCCCGGCGCTCAGGAGCGCCCACTCTGAGTTCAAACAGATCACCACACAGCTCCTCCTCTGGCAACCGCCCGTGGCTCTGATGCAGTCACTCCTAGACCCAAGCAACCCGCCGGGCCTCTCCTCCTCCTCCGGGGAATCCCCCGGTGTTCGGAAGCGGTCACTCTGGGTCCAAACAGCTCGCCACGCAGCTCCTCCCCAGGCAGCCACCCGGAGCCCCAGCGGCTGCTCGATTCCAAGCGCTATGCTGAGCCGCCTCCTCTACGATGATCCCAGTTGTCCGTGTTTACCGCTCCAGCGGGGGGAGGGGCGTCTCGCCGAGCAACTCCACTTCACAAATTCCCTGCGTTTCGGGGCTACCGCCCCATCCGGGACGCCTCCCCAACAGGAGAGACTCACCCGGCAGCTTTGAGTTGGTCCCAAGTCTCTCACTATCTCCTCTTTTGAATCTTGCGTCCTGGAGCAGCGTGAAATGCAGCCGCCCTCTAGTCCGCCATCTTGGCCCGCCCCTGGAAGGATTTTTAACTTTGAGTAAAAATGAAAAAAGAAAATGTTGATGTGGTTTTAGAACTATTGAAGAAACAAATGGAGTCCTGGCTTTATGTCAAGTAGCACCAAATCTATGCATCAAATAATCATTTATTATTTCAGGTGCTGAAGGATCAAACCTTCCTGACAATCTTCTACCTTACTCATTCAGTCACCTGCCCCTCAGTGAAATACCCTAATGGAAGCTTATATGAAACTGAATAGGAATTTTTTTTGGCTGTAGATAACAGAAAACCCATTCAATATCCATGATGAAATGCCACTTCACATCTATTAGGATGGCTATTATTTAAAAAGGAATATAATAAGTGTGGTGAGGATGTAGAAGAATAGGAGACATTATGTATTGCTGGTGGTACTGTGAAATGGTACAGTTGCTAAGGAAAACATTATGGCCGTTTCTCAAAAAATTATAAATAGAATTGCCATATGATCCAGCAATTTCACTTCTGGGCATAGACTGAAAAATTGAAAGCAGGGACATGAATAGATAATTGTACACTTATAGTTATTGCAAAATTATTCATAATAACCAACAGTGGAAGCAATCCCAGTGTCTATTGACAGATGAATGTGTAAACAAAGTGTGGTATTATATACATACAATGGAATATTATTTAGCTTTAAAAAGGAAGGAAATTCTGACACATGCTATGACATGGCTGAACCTTGAGGACATTATGCTAAGTGAAATAAGCCAATCACAAATGCTGTATGATTCCATTCAGATGAGATACTTAGTCAAATTCATAAAAACAAAAAGTAGAATGGTACATGTGAAGATCCAAAATAGGATGGCAGAATAAGAAATTATTGTTTAGCTGCCCATGATGGTGCACACCTGTAATCCCAGGGACTCAGGAGGATGAGGTAGGAGGATCAGTTTGAAGTCAGCCTCAGTAACTTATTGAGGCTGTTTCAAAGTTAAAAAAAAAAAAAAAAAGTATTTTTATTAAAAAATAAAAGGGCTGGGGATGTGACCCAGTTCAATCCCCAGTATCAAAAATAAATAAGTAAATAAATAAATAAATAAGGAAGGAAGAGATGTATGAGGGTAAAATGACAAACCGCTAGTACAAGGACACAGTTTTATGTCCCTGGAACATGGCATAGGTGAGGGAGTGGTAGGAGAAAAGACTGGAAAAACAGAATGGAATCAGATCATCAAGGTCTTTGGCTAGGTCATTCTTGTTTCAACTTATTGAGGTAAAACATACATACAGTAAAGTACATTAAACATAAGGCAACATTCCAATAGATTTTTCATATGTAGAATCATCTCATATAATCATCATGCAGATTGAGATCTAGAACATTTCCAGCATTCCAGAAGTTTCCTTCATGCTTCTTCCCAGGATATCCATCCCCAGAGGGACCTACTATTCTGGCCTCTATTCTTCACCTGTCATTTGGTGAAGGAGTACTCTTTTCTGTTGGGCATAGACCTTGAAGTGGGCAAGCACATTCTGCTCCAGTAGATACTGCCCAACACTCTCTAGAGCAGTTATACTAAGGAAGTTTTATTTTGACCTGAGGAAGACAGGAATTAATGTGATGAAATTACATCTGCCAAGCACAGTGGCACACACTTATAATCCCAGCCACTCTGAAGACTGAAGCAGGAGGATTTCAATTTTGAGGTCAGCCTCAGCAACTTAGTGAGACCCTGTCTCAAAATTAAAAATAAAAATGACTGGGGATGTGGCTCAGTGATTAAGTACCCGTGAGTTCAATCATCCCAGTACCAAAAAAGAAAAAGTCCCCGGATTAGATGTACTGAAGAGAAATGAGATTTTAGGGAAGGAAGGGAGGGGGACCAGCAGGGAACCACAGAGGAGGAGCAACAGACCAGGCAAGGGATGATGAGGCCCTGAATTCTGGCGATGGGCATGAAGGAAGACGATGGCTTAGAGAGAGGGTAAGAAGGTAGAAATTATGTGATTGGATGTGGGGGGAAGGGAAAGAATGAAGTCCAGGATGACTGCCAGGCCCCTGACTTGGTTTCAGCAGAATGGTGGTGCTCACCCCTTAAAGAGAGAGCTCCGAGAAAGTACTGGATTGAGGAAGAAGATGAGCTCTGTTTCGAACATGTTGAATCAGAGGGACTTATGGGAAATCGAGGTAGTATCCAGTAGGCAGTAGGGGACACTCCAGGCTGGCAATTTATATTGTGGAATCAAGGGAAGGAGTGAACCCTCTAGAGTTTATGGAAAGAGGATCCCCAGATAATGACAAAGGTATTTCCTGAGAGGTGGGAGAAAAACCATGGAGAGGGAGAGTTTCCACAAGGAGGAAGTAGTCAACCTCTCAGAGGCTGCTCAGGAGTCAGGAAAGACAGGCACTGAAGGGTGCCCAGTGATACTGGGCTGGCTGGGCTGCCTGCCCTCTCAGGCCTGGTTCATGGCCTCTCAGCCTGCGGGGAGGGGCTGAACAGAGAGAATCAGCCTCAGTCCAGGGACTGAGAAGTTTGTGGGGACCTCAGCTGGACAATAGAGGGCAGACAGCCGCTACCACAGGGGCTAACCAAGTCCCTCTTGACATTGAAAGCAGTCATTTCCCCTATGGAAATTCCCTGTTGTAAACCATATTGACTTTAATCTCAAATGTCAGAAAGGTTACCCAGGAGTCTGGGAGCCAACCAACTGAAAGCACATTTGTGTGGAAGTCAGGGCAAACAAAATAGGATTCAGAACATTTTTTGAGATTCACATCAATGTTGAACTTTTCCAGGACACATGACAAAAACTTCCCTCTTAGGCAAAGAAGCACTGGGGCTTATCATTATTAATTTGTATTCCAACTGATACTTAAACTTGGGGAAACAGGGAGGGAAAGAATAGCACATGTCCTTTTTCTTTGCCAGGCCCAAGGGGGTTGGAGGAGGCTCCCTAGAGTTTAATAGGCAGCATTATGTATTTATATGCTTTGACTGGAGCTAAAGAGCTCTGTGTCACACAATGGGCAGTTTCTAGTTGGATTTTAAAAGAAATAACTTTGATCATTTGAAAAGCAATGAAGCCTGATGCAGTGGAGAGAAAAGAAGGCGGTAATTTATGGCTACCATTAAGAACACAAAGACAAAGGCGGAGAGAACGTTTCACTAAGTGAAGATTTACAAATGTGTAAAAACCACCCTATGACTAGAAATAGCTGAATGTCTCTCTCAGCACCAAACACAAAAGGGGTGGGAGGGAGGAGCACAAGACAGAAAAAGGGATGCAACCTGTCTGCCTTCACTAGGGATGAAAAGGTCAAATGAAAACTACTATAGAAAAGTTATTTTCTCAGATTCCCCATCAAGCAGCGGCACTAGCAATACCAGCAAAGAGGCAGGCTTAGCAGGGGCCCTGGGACCAGACTGGCAGCAGATAGAGGTGCCGAGGGTGCAGAGGGTGGGAGCTCAGGGTGGCAGATGTGCCACCTCTGCTCCCCCCACACCCGCCCCGAAAGAAATGTGTTTGTGTGCAATGACCTAGGTGGGATTTTCTGTGACATTTGTTTTCTGATCACCAAAGGAATTAATGTGCGTTTGTGTGTGTGTGTGTTCATAGGAGAGAGTGGAATAAATGCTGTTCAGAGCAGCTCAATGGAGAACACTCACACCCCTAAGTATGGCATTTCTTGCATCTAGGGCTTGTTACTGCATTAGTTCCTGAAGTGATGCTGAATGTAGTCAGCTCCAGTCATCTTTGCCTAGGGCGTTGTGGGAAGAGCTGGTGCCGAGTTCTCTTGTAAGGACTGTTAAGTTTAGAGAGCAAGATGGCAGGCACTACCTTTAGCACCTTGCCAGACCTGATGTTTACGAGTTCAGGTAGTTATAGAAGCCACCTGTGTTCCAGGCAAAGTTGGACCTGTTTCTTGTTCCCGGCCCACCCTTCATCTCTAGACCACTTGAGGAAAATACATTTAACTGGTTTTCAATGAAAAGAACATTTTCTGCAATGACTCTAAGTCCAGAAGTGTGTCACAGAGAGAGACAGCCCACAGTGAGACAAGTGGGCCGGTGCCTTGAAAGGGCTGTGGGATAGGAAATCAGCGTCTGAGTTGAGCAGTATGGAGAGTGTTGCGGATGTGCAGGCGTGAACAGAGAAGCTCTCTGTCACTCTCCCCATTTAAATTGCTATTTTCTTGAGTTCTCCTGACAGGGTCAAAAGTATGTGTAGCCCCAAGATGGCTTTGGAGTTTGGGAACTATACTGGACACTTCTGGGTGCTCTGTAACCGAATTTTTCAGGCTAGGACTATTCGTCCTCATAAGAGGGAGTGGGTCAAGTTGTAGGACGCTGCGAACCGGCGGAGCACCGAGGCTCTTGGAGTGCTGGAGCCAAGAGGGTGCGGGAGCAGCAGTTGGTGCCGGGGGCTGCGCGGGGCGCGGGCACCGCCAGGCCCGCCTGGGCAGGCTGACAGCCGCCCTCGGGCCACCACGGCCGCGCCCCCTCCGCCCAGGGCCTGGGAGGGGCAAGGGCGGGCGGGGCGGCACTGCCCCCCGGGCCGCCCGCCCCGGCCTGGGGAGGACCGTGTGAAAATGAGGCCGGGGCTCGCGGGGCGGGCGGGGCCCGGCCGGGGGTGTCTGAGCGCGGCGGGCAGGGCGCCCGCACACACCTCCCGGAGCTGTAGCCGCCGCGCTCCGCGTCCGCGTTGCGCCGCCTCTGCCCGCAGCCGCCGCTCCTTCCATGGGGGTCGCGGGCCGCGACCGTCCCGGGGCGGCCCGAGCGCTGCTGCTGCTGCTGCCGCTGCTACTGACAGCGGCCGTCCCGCCGAGCACGGGCCGCGCCACCTGGCAGCCAGAGGGTGAGTGTCCCGCCGCTGGGGCGCACCTGGCACAGCGCGGCGGCGCGGGCGAGCGAGCGGGCGGGCGGCGGGAAGAGTGACCTGGGTCCCCTAGTGGAGTCCTCCGAGCCGACCGCGCGGGACCAGGGGCTTGGTGGCTGGAGTTCGCGTGGCCCTCGCTCTTCTGGGGCCCTCACCCGCTGACCAGGCCAAGGCGCCACTACCGCTTGGGCCAGAGGCCCAGGGCCTGATTTCGGTGGCCCGACCTCGGACCCTGAGCTGTTGACAGTTTACGCCCAAGTCCCCATCGCCCAGAGTCTCTCTCCCCTCCCGCCGGTCGCCAACAGCGCCTGCTGGTCAGATTGTGGCGACTGAGCAGGGAGGAGAGGTCAGATTATGGGCCAGCTCTCCATTGTGTAGATGGGGAAACTGAGGGCCAAGTCCGGGGTACATCCACGAGGCCGGAACAGCTTTGCCCTGTTCTTTTCTTTTGCACGGGAAGTTCTTCTGGAGGTCCTTAGGGTCGACTTTTATCGGCGGAACGACCACTGTTTGAAAAGTTGGGAATGTCCTTAGGGAGCAACCAACCTAGGTTTGGGGCCGCCTGAGGTAGGAACTCTGGAAATTCTGCACTAGCTGGACTGGCAATACTTTCAAAGTTCTCTTATTTTTTATGAATATCCTAAAAAGGGATCAACCCAGGAACTACTTTTGCCAAGGCCAGTTTCCAGGTGAAGAGGAAGGGCAGGGGTGGGGGTGGGGCAGTTGGGTAGCTATACCGAGTTTGCTTCATCTGAGAACTCTAGGTGGTTTTTTTTTTTTTTTTTTTTTTTTTTTTTTCTAGGTGGTTTTTGCTCAGAACCCAGGGCAAACCTCGGGTTGACAGACAGTGGCTCTGCTTTCAGAGTTGTTTTGCCAACCTGGTTCTTCCCTCCTAAGGCATTTTACTGTTGCCTCCTCATGTGCCAGACACTGTGCTGGCTTGGCATCAAGGCCATGACTCAGTCAAGACATTGCCTAGGGAAGATACAGGCAGGAAAATAGTGACAACCTTGCATGATATGTGCTGTGAAAGGAGAGCACAGGGTAGCAGATAACTCCCCTATGGTGGGGGTCATGGCAGGCTTCCAGAAGGAGGTGGATCTGAACCAAGACTTGAAGGCCAGTAGGTGCTGGTGGAGTAATTCCAGTTAAAGGAAACAGACTGCACCTGGCAACAGGGTCCTTGACGTGGTGTGGCTCATCCCAGGCTCTCTAGCAGTTTTGGTTCTGAGGAGTGAAGAGGGGTAGGCTGGTGGGAGATGATGTTAAAGAGGGCCAAGGCCAGATCACACATAGCTTGGACACCAAACCAGGTGCTTGCTGTCTTCTTTTGCAGATGTGGATGAGTGTGTCCAAGGGCTAGATGACTGTCATGCAGATGCCCTGTGTCAGAATACACCCACCTCCTACAAGTGCACCTGCAAACCTGGCTACCAAGGGCAGGGGAGGCAGTGTGAGGGTAAGTGACTTGGGGACCATTGTAGGTGGGCCAACTTCCATTTCCTTACCTCTTATAGTGGCCACTCATGTTGGTAAAAGTGCTGTCTTCACCCTGAATCACACCACCTGCTGTCTGAAATGTGGTACAGATCCTTAAAGGATTGGGAACATCAGGTCTTCCCCAGAGCTGATCGTAGTTTTAACTGGCTTTGAAAGTTTTTTTTGTCCAGCTTATAGATATGAAGAGAGGTGCTTTAGTATCTTTTGGTCCCACTCAGCCATGCTCATCAGGAGACCTATGCCTGCAGGAGCAGAGCTGATCCTGTCCCCCTGGGGCAATATGTGCACACACACACACACCCCCCACCCCTTGCTGGAGATTGAGTGCTGGAGTCTTGCCCTCTCCTGCTGGCTCTGGAGGCTCCATCCTGTCCATAGTTTTGAGCTGTTTGGCATTGGGACCTGCCAAGCTTTAGAGCTACACCTCATTTGAGCTGAAATTTCACCCTGGAAAGATGTGTGCAGAGGAATATTTTGACCATTAGTGCTCCAGATCTGGGAACCCCAAGTCTAGACTCTGCCCATTGGGGATTAGTTCAGTGTCATGAACTTTAAAGTTCAGAACTGACTGGAGACTGGGCACTCACAGGAGAAGGCTGTTCTTGGGAATGGAAATCATCACACAGTGGAGCTGGCAGGGCTCTTCAGGGAGCTCTGGTCCAATCCATCACTCATTTTACAGATGGGGACACTGGGGCCCAGGGTACTTGTAGCAATGATCACACAAGTCTGCAGGTGAAAGAAGGTCATGTCTCCCTGCCAGTTCTGTCCCAACTCCACCTCTCTCATATAGTCACTCAGCCTGCCTCTGTTCCCCTTTGGTGGGGTAAGAAATCATACTATTTATTTATTTAGCACTGGGAATGGAACTCAGGATCTGTCTACCATAGAGCTACATCCCCAACCTTTTTTTTTTTTTTTTTTTTTTCCAGACAGGGTTTCTAAATAGTCTAAGCTGGCCTTGAATTTGTGATCCTTCTGCCTAGTCTCCTACCTTCACTTCCTGAGTAGCTGGGATTATGGGCATGCACCACTGAGTCTGGCTAGAAATCCTACTATTTATATTATTTATAGTCTTCCTACACAGAAAGAAGTTTAAAATTGATGAGGTGCATTGAATTCATTTCTGTAGCTCCCTCCTGCCTCTGGACCCAACCACCTCAGTCTGAGAGGTTTTTACGCTCTTTACAACTTGGGCTTAAGTCTGGCCAGAATTGATCTGAATACTTGCAGGACCTAAACCTATATAGTGAGTAAGAAAGTCCCTTTTAAGCACTTTGAAAAACACAATAACTTCTTTGGACAGGAGGAAAACTTTTAATAAATGCCTATTTTGCTGCCCTTTAATGACCTAGTGTTCAAACTCTGATGTTACAAACCAATCTGTTTCATCTTGTGGCCTCTGAGTAATGAAGGTTCTTCGTGTTGGAACAGTGTGTAATGTCCAGTACTGCCTGGTATGTGGTAAACACTCATTCTTGGTTTTTTTTTGTTTTGTTTTATTTTGGTACTGGATTGAAACCAGGGAGGTTCTACCTCTGAGCTACATCCCCAGTTGTTTTTATTTTTTAAATTTCGAGACAGGACCTCAACTAAGTTGCACAGGCTAGCCTTGAACTTACAATCCTCCTGCCACAGCATCCGAAGTAGCTAGGATTACAGGCATGCACTATTGTGCCTGGCACTAGTTTTTAAACAAATGACTGTAAAAGATGGGCTCAATCATTGGCACCTTGACACAAGATCTTTTCCAAAAATCCACGAACTGTGAATGAAATATCTAGGTACAGAATGTGTAGATGATCAAATAGGTGGGTGACTGTCAAATGCATTTGTAGTGTTGTAGCAATGATTTAATCTTTCCCATCCCTGACCTCCTGGTCTTAGCATAGCAGAGAAGGCTAGGATTTGAAAAATGGGATTATAATGGGAAAATTTGGGTCTTGTGGTAGGTAAAGATACCCCTTGGGAAATCATTTGGGAAACTCTCCTTTGTGCCAGAGGAGCACAGCTCTGGGTCAGGTTCATAGCCAGGGGTTGGTGGTCCCTCTTAAAACCCTTGTGTTTTGGAAGCCAAGTTTATATTTTCCCAGAGGCAGGCAGCCACAGCCATCTCTGTCTTTCTCTCTCACTCTGCCCTGTGTCATGGGAGGTCAAAACACTCCCAGAGACAAACATTTCTGTGCCAATTCCTCCATATCACACCCTCTCTGTATTAAATATTCTAATTGCGGTACTAGAATCCACATGTTGCCACTCTGCTTGGGGATGGAAAAAGTTCACATTTTTACCATGTAGATATAACACATCCTCCAGTCAATGTATATTCTCCAGGGGCACAAAATTGTGCCATTGATTTCTTTCAGATAAAGTATGTCTCTAGTAAATGATGTTTCAAGTGACACCTGGCAAGTGTTTCCTTGTTCTGAGCTCTTGGGTTTGACATATTATGAGTGAAACTGAATTGTTAGCAGACTACAATGGAAAAGACTACAATTTGGTTTAAAATAACTAATGATTGGCATTGTTACTTTTATATATTTCAATTTGCTTTAAAATAATCTATGATTATCATTACAAAAAGTCAAAATGCAAAAATGTTAAGAAAATTAAAGAGCTTCTCATCTCTTTACCCACAGGTAATCACTGTTAACAGCAAACACATTCTTTGTACAGTAATTTTAAACTAAAACCTGAAACAATTTGGTCTTTTGAATACTTGTATAGATGTTGTGAATGGGTTGTCCCTGTTTAGTTTGGATCTTTTGTTCCAAGAGTCCAGAAATGGAAATTTTCTTGTAGGAAGGGAAAGAAGAGGAGCTGAAGATTGCAAGGATTCAAAGATGTAGCTCTGTACCTAGATACCTTCGCTGTGTTGCTTGGTTTACTAATTTTTTAGTCTCTGGGGCCCAATCCAAGATGTCATTTGTGTTGTGATTATCACCAGCCTCATTGCTCATATTTACTCTCAAGGATGGGAAATGGATTTGCCCAGTGTGGCTGGAATTATCTTTCACAAAGTTTCTTCTACAAAATATTAGAGGAATGAAAGTATGGGCCTGAAATAAGTAGTTTTTAAAATAATGCGATTCAGAAGTGGCTTTGGATAAGTGAATGAACCCCTGAACTACATTCCCAGCCCTTTATATCTTTTTTTTTCTTTATATCTTTTTATTTTGAGTGCAGAATAGTACAGAATTTATATGTGTTCTTTGCTCATCTTACTCTAATTTTACTAACTTACAAAACCAGAAAATTAACACTGGCACAATATTATTAACTAAATTGTAAATGATATTCAGATTTCACCAATTTCCCCCTGATGTTCTCTTTCTATTCCAGAACTGAATTCAAGGTCCCACATCATATTCAACTATTGGGTCTCTTTTGTCTCCTTCATTCTGTGACACTTCTTCAGTTTTTCCTGGTCTTACATGACATTGCCCTTTTTGATGAGTACTGCTGTTTTTGTTGGTCTTATGTTTTTCTCATGATAAGAATTAATATAAGAGAATGTCTTGTGTTTTCCAATAATAAGATCGAGATTATGTATTTTGGGAAGACCACCACAGAAATGCTGTGTGTGCTTTTCAGTGGATCACATCAGGGACACATAATGTTATCATGTTCCATTTCTAGTTTTTTTTTTTTTTATCCTTGATCACCTAGTTAAGATGGTATCTGCTGGGTTTCTTCACTGCAAAATTATTATTGATTTCCCTTTACAATAAAAAATATTTGGGAAGATACTTTGAACCCATGGTCAATATTGCTTCTTCTTAAATCTTTATCTACTGATGTTGGTCTCCAATCCTTGATCTTCCCTGCAACAATTATTACTGTAATGTGTGCCTACTTTTGTTTTTTTTGCACTTCGCTCATTCCTTATGTATATATTGAGATTCTTCTGTAAGGATGATCTGCCTTTTGTTCCCCATTTTTAAATTTATGTATTTATTTATATATGTACTTATACCACTGACCTATGAGTTTTGACTTTATTTTATCTATAATAATTTATTTTTGGCTCAAATTGTTCCAGCTTCAACTATTGGGAGTTCCTTCCCATTATTTCCTGTGTCATTCCGACATTCATTTTTTTGAGAAATTCCTGATTTTCTGGTATTATATTCAGACAAATCTTATTTTTTATTATCTTCAACCCTGGAATCAATCACTTCTCCATTGACCTCTTGCCCCTTTGATTGGAAAATGGCATATAGAAACCAAGATCTGAATGCTTGGTGTTCTTATTGCTACTGGGGTATCAATGTTTCTAGGCCCTCTCAGTCATGGGGCCAGGAAACAATAACATACATATATATCTATATTTATTCCTTATATCTGTATGTATACTAAAAACAATGTGTTACACTGACACTTTGGATTCCATAGCAATATCAAAAGATTCATTCTCATCTTCCTCTTTGTTTATAACTTCTTACTCCAACAGTGAGAAGTCTGGGCCTCATTATCTGCAATGTGTTTCCTCTTTGTTCAATCCTAGTGTAGATACAAAGTAGTTATAGAATTACTGACCCATAACCTTGTGAGTAAACCAGATTTACTAACTAGAGTATAGCATTCAATTATTTTTGTTTTTAACTTTAAGACATCCAGTTAGGATGTGGTTTTTCAGTTACTTGGGTGGTACTTTTCTTCCCCTTCCTTTCATGGTGGTTATGTTATTAGTTTATCATACATTAGGTTCATTTGTTTCTTTTTGTATTTCATTTTTATCACCCTAGCTCTCACCCCATCTCCTGGTTGATTGTATGTATGTGTGTATGCATGCATGTACAAAGAAACATCATTATGGTTCTAAGAGTCTGAGATGAAGTTTTAAGATAAGGAAAATGTGTCCTCAAACAAGTGTGACTCCCTCCTCAATCCTGTTACCCTGTTCCTGTGTCTCCATTTTTCCATTCATTTACCTATTCCTTTTAGGTCATCAATCTGTACTTTCTGGTTTATGCTTCCTTTATTTCTTTTGGATAAGTAAACAGATAGATTTACATTTTCTCTTTAGCAACTTGACCAACCATATGTCTTTTTTTTTTTTCTTTCTTTCTTTTTTTTTTTTTGGTAATACTGAAGATTGAACTCAGGGATGCTCTATCTCTAAATTATACCATCATCTCTTTTTGGCACTAGGGGTTTAATCCAGGGACACTTTATCACTGAGCTACATTCCCAGTTCTCCTTATTTTTTATTTTGAGACAGGGTCTTGCTAAGTTACTTAGGGCCTTGCTAGGTTTCTGAGGCTGACATTTAACTTGGGCTCTTACTGCCTTAGCCTCCCAAGTTGCAGAGATCACTGGTGTGTATTACCTGCACCTGGCTTTTTATTTTATTTTTGAGACAGGTTCTCACTAAGTTGCTGAGACTGGCCTTAAACTTGCCATCTTCCTGCCTCACCCTCCCAAATTGCTGGGATTACAGGTCAGTGACACCATATCCAGCTGATGGAGAGTTTCGAAGAGATGTTTCTGTACATCTGTGTTCAAAGCATCATTTATAATAGCCAAAAGGTAGAAACAAATGTCCATCTGATGAATGAATGGATAAGAAAAATGTGGTACATACATACCATAGAATTATTGTTCATCCTTACAAAAGAAGAAAATCTAAACTGGGTACAGTGGTGCAATCTATAATTCCAGCAACCTCACAATGTGCCTGTAATCCCTTGGCCTCACAAGTTCAAGGACAGCCTCACCAATTTAGTGAGCCTTTGAGCAGTTCAGTGAGATTCTTTCTCAAAATAAAATAACTGGAGATGTAACTCTGGTAGAGCAAGCCCTAGGTTCAATTATCAGTATCAGAAAAAAAAAAAAAAAAGGAATCTGGTCACATTCTTCAATGGGGTAAACTTTGAGGACATTACACTAACTGAAATAAGTCAGTTATCAAAAGACAAATAGTTTGAATCTATGTATCTGAGATATTTACAATAGTCAAAATCAAAGAGGCTGAAAGTAGATGGTGAGTGCCAGAGACTGGGGGCAGGGATTAGGAGTTAATTGTTTAATGGGTAAAAAAAAATTTCAGTTTTACAAGATGAAAGAGTTATGGAGATGAATGGGGGTGATGATTGCACAACATTATGAATGATTTAATAATACTGAACCATATACTTAAGAAAAGGAAAAGAAACTACTGAACTGTTTTCCAAAGTGGCTGTGCCATTTTATGTTCTCATCAGCAATGTGTGGCATGAGGGTCCCCATTTTGCCACATCTTTGCCAACATTTATTATTGTCTGTCATTTTTATTATTCAGGTGAGTGTGAAATGGTAGTCTTAATTTGCATTTGTCTAGTCATTAATGGTGTTGAACATTTTTTCATGTGCTTATTAGCCATTGGCATTCCATCTTTGATGAAGTGTCTTTTTGTTGTTGTTGTTGTTGATGAATCTTTATTTTATTTGTTTATTTTTATGTGATGCTGAGAATTGAACCCAGTGCCTCACACGTGCTAGGCAAGTACTCTACCACTGAACTACAACCCTAGCTCCTGAAATGTGTTTCTAAATCTCTTGCCCTTTAAAATTGAGTTGTCTCATTATTTTTAAGTCCTTTATAAAGTGTATCACTTGCAAATACTTTCTCTGACACTATGATCTGTCTTCCCCTCACCCTGCTTACTGGGGCTTGAACGCAGGGGCACTTTACCACTGAGCTATATCCCTAACCTTTATTATTTATTTTTTAATTTTGAAACAGGGTCTTACTAAGTTGCCCAGACTGGCCTTGAACTTGAAATCTTCTTACCTTAGACTCAGCTAGTATTATAGGTGTGCACCATCAGGCCTGGATTGTCTTTATTTTATTTTTAAAAATTTGAGATAAGGTCTTGCTAAGTTACTTAGGGTCTTACTAAGTTATTTAGGGTCTTGCTAAGTTGCTGAAGCTGGCTTTGAACTTGTGATCCTCCTCCCTTAGCCTCCCAAGACACTGAGATTACAGGAGTGTGCCACATCTTTATTTTCTTAATTCTTTTGAAGTATAAAAGTTTTAAAGTTTGATGAAGTTCATTAAATTTATGCATCATGAGTTTAGTTTACCTAGGCCAAAGACTTTTCTCATATATTTTCTCTTAAAACCTTTATAGTTCTTACATTTAGGTCTCTGATCCATTTAAGTTGCTTTTTGTGTATAGTGGGAGGTAAGGGTTTAAAATCTTTGAATGTGGATATTCCATTATCCAGCACGATTTGATGAAAAGACTATCATTTCTCCCAATGAATGCCTTAGCACTTTTGTCTAAAATCAAGTGACCATAAATCAAAGGTTTATTTCTGAATTCTCAGTTCTGTTCCATTGATCTATATGTCTCTTTACGCCTCTATGTCTTTTTAATAAGTTAAATTTCTCCAAATGTGTTCTCTTCTTTCAAAATTGTTTTGATTCTTCTGAATCTTTTGCATTTCCATACAAATTTTAGGATAAGCTTGTCAAGTTCTGCAAAAAGTGTGCTAAAATTGTGTGTGTGGTTTTTTTATTGTCTTATTTCTTCCATGAAGACATACTGCATATATTCTTTTGAATTTTGATTTTTTTCTATTTAATAGTATATTCTAGAAATTACTTCAAGTCAGTTCATGGAAAACATCTATACTTTTCTGTAGTTGTAGAGTACTCCATCAAGTAGATATACCATATTCATTAAACTGTATGTGGTCCTGTACGTAGTCCTGTATGTGGACTTCTAGGTTGTTTTCAGTGTTTTGTAATTTCAAACAATGCTTCCATGAATATGAGAAATGTGAAGGCATGTGTCAAAGAAATAGCATCTGTTTGATTTACTTCTGTTTTGTTCCTTAGACATCGATGAATGTGAAGATGAACTCAACGGAGGCTGTGTCCATGACTGTTTGAATATTCCAGGCAATTATCGCTGCACTTGTTTTGATGGCTTCATGTTGGCTCATGATGGTCATAATTGTCTTGGTAAGGAAAACCTTTGGAAATGGCAGTTCTCCTCTCCCGCCCTCTTGTATTCCCACCCCTTTCTTTCCTTTGGTGAAAACCTAGTTTTTAAAGACAAAAATGGGATCAAATACTTGTGTTTTCTGGTCCTGTGGAAATGAGACTCCTTGCCAGTCATCGTGTGGAACATCTGTAATCCCAGCTACTGAGGAGGCTGAGGCAGGAGGATTGTGAGTTGGAGACTAGCCTGAGCAACTTAGGAAGATCCTGTCTCAAAACAAAAAAGAAAAAGGTCTGGGGATGGAGTTCAGTGGTAGAGCTCCCCTGGGTTCAATCCCCAGTACTGTCCCCTCCCCTGCTAAAAAAAAATTCAGACTCCCTAAGAGAAAATCAGGTACATGATTTATTAATAACATAGACCCATCAGTCCAAGGAGATGGGTAGACATTGTCATTATTATTTACTGATTTTCTGGCATTCATTCGTCACCTTTAAGATCTTTGATTTTGTTTTGAAAGGATCCTGACTTATAGCCATTTCTTTAATTTTTTTAAGTGTCATTATTCTGAACTTAGGTAAAACTCCTTGCCCTGAGGATTTTAATGTGGGCTTGGTTTACAGCCAGATAGTAGTACTTTTTTTCTTGAAAGAGAAAGAAAAATCAAACAGAAACGTTCCAGGAACATCCTCCTAGTAGTTCACAAAACAGAAACGTCTGTTGGAGTTTCAGTCCATGAATTAGAGACTGAAGAGTGTTGCTTACTTCAGTTCCCTATACCAGAAATGAAACAGAACTTAGAAATAGTGAGCAGTTGGATGGGGCTGGTGCTGGAAAGTCTCTGAGGATGCAGCACACCTGCCAGGTAGGTGTTTGTGGTTTGCTTTTTAAGTCTGGCATTACCAATTGTACAGGAGGACATTATGGGAGACACATGGCATTGGGTCCTTTGACTCTGATGACCTGTCATGTGGTTGACCTGCCTATGTCTCTTTGACCAACCAAGAAGCAACCTGAGCCAGGCTGTGACTCTGGGGACAGCTATTTAGATGTCCCTTAATGGTGTGGAGGGAATGGCTACTTGATCAATGCTTTGAGATCAGCATAAAGGGCCCCAGGAAAGAAGTTGTGTTTTGAGTGGTGGAGGTCTGGTGTGGGGTAGAGAGTATTTCCATTTGGGGTGCAACCTGGATGTGGCCTTTATCCCATTTCAGTGTCCTCTGCAGTTCCAGTCTGACTTAGACACTGTCCTTTCCTATCTGTGCCCTGTGGGAGAGGTCAGGCTTTGGGTGCATAGAGCGCATGGCCTTGCAAGCCTGAAGTGTCAGTAAGATTTGATTGAAGGCCAGGGAAGCAACCACTTCTCTGCAAACTTTCTAGGCAGTCAATATCACAAAAAGAAACATTTGAGAGACAGTCCTGAGACAGGAATGAATTGCAATGAATTAAAAACTCAGAAAAGGGAACTCCCTGTTCTGTTGGGAAGCCTACAATATATATATATATATATATATATATATATATATATATATATATATACATATATATATATATATATATATATTTTTTTTTTTTTTGCTTTGTTTTCTATTTTCAGGGGGGAAATTTCCCTTTGATTTGCCAACAGTGGCATCCTGAGGATTCATATCTGATGGTAGACCCAGTCATTACAGTTATGCTCTGATCCACATCCTTGGGGGGAAGTGCAAGCTTCCTAAGAGCAACAAGCTGACCCATCCAAGGCTTTAGGACCTGGGCCAGGGCAGGTGGGGTGGTTCTAAGTACAGGCCTGCTCAGAAATCCTGAGGCCTGGACTCTTGCCTTGCCTTGGCCAGTAACACGGGTATTTCAACAGGGTATCTCCATTTCCCCTCCTTGGGTCTCTTGTGAACTTGGTGGCAAACATCTGTCTTACAGAGAGACCCTGAGCATCCACTGAGCATATCTTCAGGGGCTAAGGATTCTTTAAAAGGAAGACATAAGAAGATGAAGTCCTTTGGAAGAGTGGGACCAGTATACATAGTGACTTCTCTGCCACTCAGACTGGGAAGTGTCAGTGTAGTTTGTAGCAGGAAAAGGTCAGAGCCCAAACTCTTCAGGAATGTCAGGTTCCTGTGATGACCCCTTCCTTCTCATCAGCCCCCTAGCCACACATCAGCCACAAATGTATTAGCCAGAGTATAGAGTTCTGGCACTAAACCCAGAGCGCTCTGAGATCCTGAATGCCGCTGAGCCTGAGAAATGAATGCAGCCCACTCTGCCTGAGTTCTCTATTGACAGAGTGTCTGGGAGCTCATCATAGCCATTTGGTTTCATAGCAGTGGTTCTCAGTCCTTGCCATGCTTGAAAATCACCTTTAATCATTGCCATTGCCTTGGCCTCACTCAAGCCCAATTCTATTTGAGTCTTGGGAGTACAGCCATGTGGTTGCTAATTTGTGGCAGGGCTGAGAACCCCTGTTCCATAGTCTGCAGAAACTCACAGGCCTGATGCCATTGATTTGTGTATGTGGAAACGCTTCGTTGTGTTTATCTAATCATGGTGTGTCACTCAATGACACAGTTATGATTGCTTTGGAGAAAAGACATAGTGGGTTAAATGTGGGGCAGTGGTGTGGCAGCTCGGAGCACATCTTTACTCAATCCTGGATGTGGTGCTCTGGAAAACAGCTCTCCAGCTCACCTCGAGTCCTCCATGTGGAACACCAATGCCAGGTGTGTCCCAGCTTGGCTCATTCTCTGGAATGTGCTTCCTTTGCCCTTTGGCGTAGACAAGGGCGAGTTTGTTAGGCTTTAGGGGATGGCTCAAGTCCCATCAGTTTAGTTAGGCATCTGCTTCATAGTGTGGGAGGACAGATGCCTGTAAGATCTGAGGCTTGAAACCAGATAACAGACATTTAAATGTGAATTTTCTGGTTACAGATATGCCCAGGAGCTAGTGATAGGCATATGAGGAATTAGACTGTAGAAAATAAATTGCCTTTTTTTTTTTTTTTTTTTTTTTTTGCAGTACTGGAGATTGAACCCAGGTACTTTACCACTGAACTATTTCTGTAACTCTTTTTATTTTTATTTTGACACAGGATTTTGTTAAGTTGCTGAGGCTGGCCTTGAACTCACTGTCCTCCTGTCTTTGCCTCTGCAGTAGCTGGGATTAAATTGCTTTCTTTTTTTTTTTTTTTTTTTTTTGTGGTACTGGGGATCGAACTCAGGGCCTTGTGCTTGCAAGGCAAGCACTCTACCAGCTGAGCTATCTCCCCAGCCCTAAATTGCTTTCTAATCAACCTTCTCTTTGAGTCTTTGTGGTGTCTGACTCTTCTGAGGTTTTCTCTTCTTTGGTTCTGGTGATGCTGCATTCTCCTACTTATTTGCTCTAATATAGAATGATTCATGAGTACCTGCTGTGTTCTAGGACTGAGGTAATTAATACAAAAATCTTGTTCTCAAGGAGTTTGCAGTCTAGTGGCGATGGATAGGTAAAAGGTCTTGAAGATGCACCTGGGTATGTTTCAGTGAGAGGTGTGCAGGATGCTGTGGCCACCATGGGAAGAAGGGCCCCTAAGGCTGCTCTGGGCATGGATGCAGGAGCAGGTCCGGGAGGCCTCCTGTCTCCCTGCCTTCCTGGCCTCTCCTCTGAGGCTCCTTTTGCCTCCTCTACCTGCTCCCTGCCCTTGGTGCTGTCTGTCCAGAATTCGACTTCTGCTATCTCCTTTCTGCCTCTTTCTCTGCTCTCTCACATTCCTGCCCTTTGTTCTCAAGCACAGCCACCACTTTGTTTGGCAACTGCAAATAAATGGTTTTCAAAGCTGTGCTTACACCACTGGATTCTCTTCTCATCTACCCTTCAGGTTTCCCCATCTGCTGGATCTAGCCCTGAGCTGTCACATGCCAGGCACATCTTCTCCCTGTCGAGGGATGAGGGGGCATCTATGTCTCCATTCCCATTTCAGTACCCAGCACTGGTCTTGCCCATGTTTGTTTTCTAGAAGGCCCCAACAACACCCGGCCTCACAGCCTGCAGCTCTTCCAGCCCTGTGGGCACCTTGTCCACCCACAATCTTCTACACCTGCCTTGCCAGCAGACCACGGCCAGGCCTAGCTCCGTCCCCCACTAGGACAGCACTGACCATGGCTGCCAGGTGTGAGTGTGCAGGTGGATTCCAGCTATCAGTTCTTCCCCTTGTCTATATCCAACCCTCAGCAGCTGCCTTATTTTCCCAAAGTGAGGGCCTAACTGTGCCCACCCCCTCCAGTGGTTCCCAACTGCCTCCCAAATTAAGTAGGCGCTTCTTTGCCTGGTATTCAAAATCCTGCAGTGTGACCTCAATCTATCTTCCCAGCTCTATCTCTTGTGACTTCCCTCCACATTCCCTGTGCTCTAGCCAAATCAAATGACTCACTGGTATCTGAGTGTAGTCCATGCTTCCCAGCCTCCCTGCCAGGGCTCACATTCGTTATTCTGCCTGCAGTCTCTTTTCTCCTCATTTATAGTGCAAGAAATCCTAAGGGACCTTCTTTTTATCAGTTTCTCCTTAAAAAGTGCACTGGTCCCACACAATCAGATGTGGCCTCTCTGTACCACCTTTTACCTTATCTCAGAATCAGTGGTGTATTTGTTTCTCTTCCTCTCCTGAAGGGCATGCTCCTAGAGGAAGAAATTTTATCTTACTCATCTAGCACCACACTTTGGAAAGTGAAGGTGTTCCATAAATGTTCAATAAATGAACTGATTATCTTTGTGCATGTCAGGGTCCTGGCTAAGTGAGTCCCAGACACGTGAGGCTGGGTAATCATCCTTGGTCTTGCTGTTTTGGTTCCGAGGGCTTCTGTGAAGCAGGGACAGGAAAACAGGCCTCATCTCTGCTTAGCAGGAGTCATTGAGCTGCTGGGCTGGGTGGGGTATGTGAAACAGTCCTCCCTCCCTCCAGATGTGGATGAGTGCCTGGAGAACAATGGTGGCTGCCAGCACACCTGTGTCAACGTCATGGGGAGCTACGAGTGCCGCTGCAAGGAGGGCTTTTTCCTGAGTGACAATCAGCACACGTGCATTCACCGTTCAGAAGGTACCTCTGCCCTGTTGGGAGGTGGGGAAGAGTCACTTGGGAGAGTCCTCACCCCCATGCACACACACAGTGCTTCAGAGGGGAAGCGCAGCATATGGAAAGTGGAGGCCTGGGATCTAGTCCAGACTGTGCTTCTGGGGAGCCGTGGGCAAGTTCTTTCACTTTCGCCTTCCTTACCCAGCAAACTCAGTGCAGCACACTGGTGAAGGAGCTCTGAGGTCCTCACAAACCCTCGTATCCTCTCGTTCTGATCTTTAAATAGAATATATTTCAAACATGACTAGATGTCTCTGGAGAAATAGGCTGGATGATCTACCAAGTGTTTCACAAGTGTGCTGAAAACCACAGTACCAGTGCCAGCCTGCCCCCTTGCTCTGGGTGGGTGCTGAGGGGACTGTACCTTCCTATGGAGACTGGCCATGAATTGCCCTGCTTTAACCATAAGCTAGGTCAGGCCATTCCCTGTATTTTGCTTTTTTTTTTGCTGGGATCAAACCCAGGGCCTCATATATGCTTGGCAAGCACTCTATAGCTCAGAAGCTATATTTCCAGTTCTTTTAAAATTTTACTTTGACTCTCTACCACTTGTTTCCAAAGCAAGCACTCTACCACTGAGCTATATTTCCAGTTCTTTTAAAATTTTACTTCACTAAGTTGTCCAGTATGACCTTAAACTTGTGATCCTCCTGCCTCAGCTGGGGTTATAGACATGGGCCATGGTGCCCAGGATATTTTGCATTTCTGACTCCAAGCCTCTAGGATTTTGAGAGGCAGAAGAATTCCCTCCTGCATTGGGGCCCTCTATATCGCAGTTTCTTTTTCCAGGGTTACTATTTACTGTTCCTCTACAAATGTACAGGAAACCCTTCTCTTCTGATGGCCTTCCTTTCATTCTCTTTGCTTTGAGTTTTTACCTTTTTTTATTCCTGATGGTGGAGTCTTGGGAGAGGTAAGCATTAAGGACTTGTGACCAATCAGTTATTTTTTAACTAAACATCATCCTTTTAATTTTTCACTGCTCTTTTAAAAGAGCATGTTGGTGGCTATATTTCTCTCGCAGTTGCATTTGCCCGTTTTTTAAGAGAAGTGCCCTAAATGTTAAACTATTAATTCCTTTTGGCATGTGCTGCAATATCACTCTCATAACTTCAGAGTGAGGTAATTTTTTTTTGTTTGATTTTTTGTTTGTTTGTTTGCTTTTTGATGCTGGGGTTTGAACTCAGGGGTGCTTAACCACTGAGCTAGCTACATCCCCAGCCCTTTTTTAATATTTTATTTAGAGATAGGGTCTCGCTGAGCTACTTAGGGACTTGCTAAGTTGCTGAGAGGCTGGCTTTGAACTCAAAATTCTCCTGCCTCAGCCTCCCAAGCCTCTGAGATTACAGGTGTTTACCAGCACACCTGGCTCAAGAGTGAGGTCATTTGAAGTTTAATCACAAATTTGAAGACTTATTGTTTACCATGGTTTCGGTGACTTTCAAGGGTTTTTTTTGTGGAAGATAACTTTGCCTCATTTGTCAAAGATGCAAACTCATACTTTATGCCTAACTAGAATACCTGTTTGTGCACTAAGAAGAATCCTCTGAGAAACCATCAGGGGCCAGTGAGTTTGGTGACGGTGATTACCCCAATTTGCTTATTTTCAGTGTTTGTGGGAGGGTCACACAGTGCTAGCTCTAATTGTAACACAGAGTGTGGCTGTCAGGTGGGTTCTTTGTCCCCTGAATTTAAAGAATGAAATCCACAGACACAAGAATGAGAGCAAAGTAACAGGACTTATTAGAGTAATAGAGAGAAAGCAGAGCTCCCAAAGAAGGAGGGATCCCAAGAGAGGGATGCCAATTGTTCAGGGATCTACAGGTTTAAGGAAGTCAGCCTCCTGCCCAATCGTGGGTAAGGCACTCAGTGTCTACGAGGCATTCACGCAGCCTTTAGTCCAATCAAAACATTGATCAGGCATTTTCCCTTCTTTGTAGAGGCTGTGGACTCCAGGTCACATATGTTCCAATTTAAAAATAACCTTTTTGCAAGTTTCTCAGCAAAACCCTGCAGCTGCTATTCGAGCTCTGCTGCCCGGAAGTCACCCAGGGGCCCATTTCCCTATCTACCTAGCCTTTTATCTTCTTCCTGACTTTATAACCATGCAAATTTCTTATCCTATGGTAGGTGTGGCTCTTGATAGAATAGCGGTTGGGTGTCATTTTCCTGCCAGGTTCTCTGGATTCTGGTGTGCACTGAAGTCTTGTTTGAAGCAGGTAGAACTGGAGGTGGGGATGAATGAAGTTGCCAGGGACAGAACCTCAGGGCATCTTCCTCATTGGTAGTCCAAAGCTGCTTCATGAAGTCACTCTGGCTCTTTCTTCTGGTGGTGGGGGCAGGAGGAAGGGACCTGTGGTGAAGCCAATGCTAGAAACCCCTGCTGTGGCTCCCACCCTCTCAGGACAGTTGAGGGGACACAGATGTCTCTTACCCTGTATTTCCAGGACCCTGGTTCAGACTTTGTCTCCCTGCAAGCCCCTAGACTGAGTAGAGACACAGGCTCCTCATAACAGAAGTAAATACAAATGCAGTTTCTCTCTGTAAGCTGTTTTCTAAATTTCCTACAATTCAGACATTCTTCGATCCCCTGAAGAGTATTTAAAATGAACATATTTGTCTGGAACTAAAACCAAAATCCAAGAATTTGGGTTGTGGTCTGAAAGCACTCTTTGTGATTTCCGGTTGTGTTTCAACCTTATTGCTTGGCAAATGCACATCATTGTGAACCAACAGATCATGGCAATTTGTGACCCCTTCCAGCCTAGAGTCTTAGTTCTTCAAACTGAATAACCTCTGAACAATGTTCCTCTAGGACTTCCTCCTTGAACTCTTAGAAATTGTATTAAAACAGACTTAAATACCCACAGTTGGTACATTAAATGCTGTCAAAGGAGATAACACCTGTAGGTTAGTATTTTCTAGTGTTGCTATTGTTTTTAATGATTGTTTACTAAGTATTCTTCCATACAGGGAATCAAAACAGCTGATTCTGAGGGAAAGCTCAAGCTATTGATCTTTTTTCAATCCTTAGAGACCCCAAAGCTCTGATGAAGAGACTGTGTGTTTTCACCCATGTAATGGGGGTAGGCTGGAGAGACACACATCACCCCTGCCTGCCATTGTTCCTATTCATGGGCACTCAGGCTCTCAAAATGAGTATTCCTCTTTTGTTTTGTCCGCTTTGAGAACATTTAGATTGTGCAGGTAATAAGGCACTGCTTTCTCAGTCCTGGGTTATATAATGTTTTTTGCCTCATTCTCAAATGTGCTCTTATTTTATTATCTTTTCCTAGAAATGGCCTTCAGTGGAACCCCAAGCCTGGGGAGCATCAAAATGGAATTTCCTGAGTTGGGTTTGTGGCTCAGTGGTTGAACGCTTGCCTGGCATGTGTGAGGCCCTGTGTTCTGAGTACCACATATAAATAAATAAAATAAGCTCCATTGACAACTAAAAAAATTAAAAAAAAAAAAAAAACACAACAGGGAATTTCTAGTGTTTCTGAACTGTCTCCCTTCTGGGGAATGAAGGGTCTCAGATATTCCTGGAAGAGCTGGGACCCTCTCTGGGCCTCCTGGTTTTGTACCAGATCCATCTGCCTCCTCCAGAAGTGGCTTTGTTTTGAGTCAGGGTACTATGAAAGGCTTTGGGGAGTCACCTCTTGGAAAGTTGACTAAGCCTCCATTACTTCCTGGTAACTGCAGGTCTAGCTTGATATGATAGAACATCAGGGGCCAGCTTTTCTGTGTACTGGACAGTGTCTGGCACATGGTCATTCTTATGAAATATTTTTTGTAAATGAGCTGCTCAAAGGCAGTAAAGATCACTTTGCAAACATCTTAACAGACCTGTTAAGCAGCAAATATGAAAAGCAGCAAAGATGAAGGTGACCTGTTTGGGGAGTGTTCTCTCCAGGTGTATTGCCACCTTTTCTTGGGCACAGTACATTTACCTTCCAGTGCTCCTGGTGTGGTTATTTCAAGTACTTCACTGACCCAAACACAAACTGTGCTTACTGTCCTTCTCAGGAGGATAGGACACCGCCTCCCTTAGGAGAGAGCTTTCACCTCCAGTACCATCTTTATAGTGGGGAGTGAATGACATCTTCAGAAATAACCAGCCAGAGCAGAGAGAACTATGCACCCAGCCAGAAAATTTTCTGTTGCTTGACAGCAGTCCTTGGCAGGGGCAAATGAACCCCAGCAACTTGTAGCAGATTGGGTTCCAGGGTGCAGACAATTCAGAAGTCTCAGATGAAAAGCAAGGCAGTTCTAGGAGAGACACAGAGAGTAGGGGATGTCTTAACGCTGTGCTGTCTTTTGGAATAGGAATGGTTTCTGTTTATGTTGAAAAAAACGTTTTTATAACACACAAATAGATGGAGGAGACTTGTGACCTCATTAGAAACTAATGGCTAAGGTTTTAGAGACATTATAAGGAACAGTGTTGGATCCTAGAGAAGTTGATTGAAACCTGTTGTACTCATGTTTAAACAGTGCTATTCCAGTATTAGGAAGTGTCTTGTTAATAGAGAGCCAGTGAGAACTAAGTCCCTAATCTTAGAGATGTTTTAGGGTTGTACTGCACAGAGGTCAAGAAACAGCATTGAACAGGTCCTTAATGCAGTACCAATGGAGCAGATGTCCTGTGAATATGTTCCTTCAGAGTGAGTTCCTTCAGAGTGCTGGCAGATAGCAAGGTCTCAACAAATTGGTTTCAAGATGAGACAGGATGCTGCTAACCCACACAGGTGTTTGCCTTGCTATTTCTATGCTATCTAAATGATGCATAATAAACCACCCAGGAACATAGCCACCTGTCCCCATTCCCACCACCATTAGTACAAGATTGGCCCTAATAGAAATTTGTAGTGTATATATATAGAGAGAGTACAGTAGCTAAAGGAAACCATATGTGTAAGACTCTCTCTCTCTCTCTCTCTCTCTCTATTCCCCTCTCTCCCCCCGCCCCTTTTTCTGTTTTTCTTGTCATTGTGCTGTTGTATGATACTGTCTGTCAGAGGTTTATGACATGAAGCTGCAGAGGGCAGGGCCTAGGAACCAGCATAAAAGAGGTCCCTGGCAGGTGTCCTTGTGGTGATGCCAAAATGTAGTTGTTGCCCTCACCTCCAAGGTGTGGATGTGGTAGAGGTGGAGAAGGGTTGACAGTTTTTGAAAAAGACTTCAAAAGTACGTGAAAAAGTTGGGACTTTTACCATTGCACCATCCCATCTGCAAATTTGCTTAGAGATATTCTCCTTTTCTTTTTGTGTTCTTGACCAATGAATGAATAAAGTTATGGCAGAGATGAAAGTTTTGGTACCAGTTCCTGGGGTCAGCAGGCTCCAATCCCACACCCAGAAGAGCATTCCAGGTTATTGAAAAGGGCTCCCACCTCTAGGAGAGTTGAGACATCATGTCTCTTGGTGATATAAAAAAATCTTTTGTCTGTGTTAATTGACCCAGCTTATTTTGAAATATTCTTTTAAAATGTGGGGCAGATAGAGACCCAGGAAGACAGGTTTATGGCCATCTCCCCACCTCCCACCCCCACCAGTCTCTTGGAGCTCTTCTGTAGAATCCTCAGGATTCTGACCACCACCAGATTATCTGCTGTATGCTGCTATTTTGCAGAGGGTCTGAGCTGCATGAATAAGGATCATGGCTGTAGTCACATCTGCAAGGAGGCCCCAAAGGGCAGTGTAGCCTGCGAATGTAGGCCTGGTTTTGAGCTGGCCAAGAACCAGAGAGACTGCATCTGTAAGTATGGCCTGGAACTCAGCTGTGTGAGGGACATGATACTGCAGAGGCTGCCTTCTACGTCCCAGCATGAGCACCTCCTGGCACAGGGAAGGTGGTCGGCACAGGGCTGTCCTCTTTCCAGAGCTTGGTTCATTGCATGAGGGTTGTCTCTGTAGGGAAGGGGAATGCTGTTTAATTAATTAATTAAATAATGAATTAATTAGTGCTGGGGATTTAACCCAGGGATGCTTACTACTGAGCTACATCCCCAGCCCTTTTTATTTTTTTATTTTAAGACAGGTCTCACCAAGTTGCTCTGACCTTGTTAAGTTGCTGAGGCTTGCCTTCAATTTGTAGTCCTCCTCCTGCCTCAGCATCCCAAGTGACTGGGGAATGCTATTTTAAAAGGAACTACTTAGAAGGAAACGAAATTCAGGAGTGAAGAGTATAAATGTTGGACTGAGGTTGTAGCTCAGTGGTAGAGTCCTTAGCATGTGAGAGGCACTGGATTCGATCCTCAGCACCATATGAAAATAAATAAATAAATAAAATAAAGGCATTGTGTCCATCTACAACTAAAAAAAAACAAACAAACAAAAAAAAAAAAACCAGAGTGCAAATGTTGGGGGTCAGCTCTCTGTCTTCCCACAATGTAAAATAAAATTTCCTTATCTGTCAGTCACAGCTCCTGGCTACCTGGTCCCTGCTTTCTTTATAAGCCTCATCTGCCTCCTTTTCCCAAACTCTAAACTCATTGCCTTTGGGGCAATACCCCATCTTTGATGCCTGTCAACCTTTTCAAGCCCTCCTCCCTTCCTGGTGTGGTGAACTCTTGCTCAACCTTCAACATCCCGCCTAACTTCTAATAATGGCAAAGATCATACCTACAGGTTTTTTCTTTTTCTTTCTTTTCTTTTTTTTTTTTTTTGTGGTGCTGAGGATTGAACCCAGGGCCTTGTGCATGCAAGGCAAGCACTCTACCAACTGAGCTATATCCCCACCCCATACCTACAGTTTTTGAAGCATTTGTTATATGCCAAGTCTTGTCTCAAGGTGTGCCACATCCTTTTTAATTATTATTATTATTATTATTATTATGTGGGCAGTACTGGGGATTGAACCCTGGGTCACTCTACCACTGAGCTATATCACTGGCCCTTTTTATTTTTTATTTTGAGACAGGGTCTTACTAGGTTACCCAGGATGCTCAAACTTGTAATCCTCCTTCCTCAGCCTCCTGGGAGCTGGGATTCCAGGCGTGTGCCTCTCCATATAAGCATCACCCTATGACCTAAGTAGTATTACTCCCATTTTCAGTTGAGAAAATTGTGAAGAAGATAAAGCAACAAGATCCCCTTGTGAGTAAGTGGGAAATTAGTTTCAGTCTTAGATCCTCCCAACTCTAAGGCTGTGCTCTTAATGTCCACACTCCAGTACCTCAGAAGCCTTCCTAGTGGCAGCTAATTTTTTATTTTGGTTTCCATAGCATTTTGTTTCTTCTTCAATCATGGCGCCTGACATTCTGGTTTGAATTATGTGTTCAAATGTCTGTCTCCCAACTTATAAGTCATTCCAAGCCTAGAACTTCATCTCCCTTTTGCCTTTCAGTCTTCTCTGGTACCTGTTGCAGAATGTGTTCAATATGCACTAGTTTAATGAATGAGTGAATGGCGGTGTACACACCTGGACACAGCTGCCACACAATGGTGGTGGTAGCAAAACCTCAATGGGTAACAGGAAACAACTGGCAATTAATGGTGTTCCTAACCACTATTTATGCCAGACTGCTAGGGATAGTCATTTACAGTGAGGAGACTTTAGTGGTTAAGAGATGAGGAGATGTGTTCACCTCAAAGCCTGCCAAACCATGGCTGGTGCCACCATCACCCTCAAACAACAGGCTCTGACGGGGCTCTTATAGCTTCCCAAAGTGAAGCTGTCCCTGAGGGCTTTCAGGGTGCTGAGCAGAGCAGAGGCCACTTCTGCCTCCAGAGCTTCAGAGGAGGACCCAGACCCCCTAAGACTGAGCATTTCAGTTTTCCAGGGACCATTTGCTAGAGGTAGAGCAATTATTAGCTGATTTTTGAAAATTTTAAATGTTTTTAAGATGTCACTGCTTAAAGAATCAATATTCTCTAACATTCAAAGAATTAAATAATAACAGTTGGAGAATTTTTTTTTAAAGTAAGGTTCAGAATCCTACTATATAACTAGCTATTGTAATTTTTTCATGTTCCTGTTTAGTTGTCATTCATGTGTATGAACAGTCTTCACATAGCTATAATCATAGGACAGCTTCTTTCTCACATCTCAAATATGTAATTAGTTCTTTTAAATTAGAAAAATTGCAAAGGCCTATGTAAAAATCCAAACACTCTGAAGTGTATAAGAAAACATGTAATCTCCCTCTCCCATTTCCTTTGCCAGAGGTAACTTTGTTTAACAGTTTGATGAGCAGATAGTTTGATAGTTGACATTTTTAATTTATTTTTTGGCCTGTCATCAATGTGTTCATACACAGTCTTCATAATTATTAGTTAATGCTGCATTAACTGTGTGCAAAGAGTCATCATTTCCTCTGATTATCTTCCATTTTAACAAATCCAGATGGAGTCTGAGAGAAATTCTAACATATATGTACAAATTAAATATTGTCAGTTTATTCCATATATGAAGTGCTATGGCATTTCCCAAAAGAAATTTCTCATACAGGCAAATTTCATTAGTTAAAGCAAAGCAATAGTCCAGAATCTCTTAGTATAATTCCTCTCAACTCCGCCATCTCCATTCTCCCATATGACTTTGTTCAAACTTATGTTTCAGCATTTCTACAATTTGTGTTATGACGGTCAGCTTATACAGGCATGGACAGGACCTGAATGGGAGTTCTCTTTTATGCACAGTGCCTGGCAGGTACCAGGCACTCAAAAACTTGCAGAGTGAAAGTCAGAGTTCCTTGGGCACAAACAGCCCTGCTTGTGGAAACCTCAGTGCTTTATGTATTGATGCATTTTGCTGTCAGTGACCTGTAACCATGGAAACGGTGGGTGTCAGCACTCCTGTGAAGACGCAGCTGAAGGCCCTGAGTGTAGCTGCCATCCACAGTACAAATTGCACACAGATGGAAGGAGCTGCCTCGGTGAGTGGTGACCCCACGCTGGGTGAGAGTCTGCCCCAGCCTACCCACCGCTAACCTTAACCTAACCCTCAACAGAATTTAGTGCCAGGTGCAGGGTGTTTCTGTGCATCTGCTCCCAAATAGGCACCGCTGCTTCAATGTGGCAGTAAGAGTGGTCTACTTTTGGGCTGAAGGTCCCCTTCTCTCTGTGTGACCTTGAAAAGCCCTTCCTCCTTCATTGGGAAAACACATCCCAAAGGATGACACAAAGTTAGAGCTAGCTGTTGGTGATAATGCAGCAAACTTTATAGTCAGCAGGAGCCAGGGATGCATATTTCTGTGGGTTATCTGCTCTTTGCTAGGTCTATTTTAGAGGTTTCCAGATCCAAGTTCTTTCTGTCCTGAACTAAGGTTACTACAGTGAGCTGAAGCTTGCATTCCCTAATGTCTCTTTGGTCAGTGCAATATACTTCTAAAATCTTTTCTACATTTAATGTTTACAAGGATCTGCAGCCATTTAATGCACAGTTTCTTGCAGAGCCTCATTACAGCACATTTTTATTGAGTGAACAGAGTCACACATTTTACATTGTTCCTGTGTCTGGGATTTCAGGAGAAATGGTTGTTGAGGGGATGAATAATGTGACTCATTCAGCTGAGAACTCGTCTTTTGCTTCTCTTGTAGAGCTAGAGGACACTGCCCTGGAGGTGACTGAGAACAATGCCACATCAGTGGCAGATGGGGATAAGCGGGTGAAACGGCGGCTGCTCATGGGTAGGCACCTTCTCTCCCCTCCCCTGGCCACGGCCATTGTCCCTTTTCTTCCCCAGCTCACTGCATCAGGCCTGAGCTTGGGGGCCATGTGCCCTCAACCAGCTGGACCAGGGTGAGCTGCTGCTGTAAAGCCAGGGTGTGTCTGTTCTTCTCCCGCTGCTGTTGCTTAGCCACCATCCAAGACCCCTGGGACTGTGGGAAGAGCACTGGCCAGGCCTTCAGAATAATCAGGTCAACATCCTAGCACTGCCCGACTAACTGTGACACTTGGCAAACTGCCCTGAGACTCTGACTCTAGGTCTTTCTTTAAAATGGATGTAACAGAATCTACCTCTTAGGCTTATCAGGAAGCTCAGTTAAGATAATAAAATGCAAAAGTGCCCAGAGTCCAATGCCTGGGACATAGTGGGTGGCCAGGGAATGTCAGTTCCCTGCCTTCTGAGTTGCTATAATGAGAGGGGCACTTTGGGCAGCCTCCAGTTTAGCATGGTTATTTGTCTGTTTTTGTGTCTTCCATTTCTGACTCAGCCAATGTTAGTGGCAGAGGAGATGAATGGAGAAGAGTGGCACTTGGCTGTGGGATTGGGATGGTTTGCCAGTAGGCCTGACAGTCGAGCTAGAGATGAAAGAGAAGTAGAGACAGTGACTATAGGAATGGGGACCAGACAGTTCCTTTGACACATTATTCTGGGGAGTTTGGCTCTATCTAAACAAAACTAGTCTTCTGACAGCTTCTGGATTATAATGGGTATGACGTTGAACAGTCATTGGTTACCAAGCAGGTGACTTTTCTGAGCCCTTTTCTGTTCTTTAAAAATTAATTTAAATTTGTCTTAAAATTAAAATAGTATACATTAATACTATAAAACTTTAATTGCCACTTAGCTTATAAAGAAATACATCATGTCCTTATCTCATACCTTCCGATTTCCTCATTCCTTTTTCCAAATGCCATAATTCTCAACTCACCCAATGTCTGAAAAAATGAAGTGTGCACAGCTATTTCATGATGTGTCAACTTCAGGTGTAGCTTTTGACTTCCCGCTATGGAAGATTAGGTTTTAACCCTCACTGCTTCTTCCCCTCCTCCACTACGCACACACACACACACACACACACACACACACACACACACACGTTGACCCTCTCACCATGCCCTTAATAGTGTTCTATCACAATTTAAGTCAATATTATGTGTTTATGTTATTGTGATGATAGGTAGCTACATAGGATTTGTCCTGAGTCACAATGTGCTATGATCTTGTTTTCTTTGATTAGTTTCCTAAATACCTCCTTTTAATTCTTTTGCAAATCTCTGCAAGAAAACCCTTTCCAGTGTATTCAAATACAGCAGGATGCTTCCCAACTCAGTTCCCTTCTCTGACCAGCCTCTCTTGAGGCTTCCCTGCTCTAGGGGGGCCCAGCTCCTGCCCACAGCTCCTCTCTCAGCAGGTCCTTTCCCAGAAACTTAGGAGTTCCCTCTACTGCTCTGTTTTGAAGGATCCCAAGTCTTGTCCTTTGTCAGTAAACAAATGAAATTTCACAGTATTGTCCCCCAACTGTGAATTTTCCCACTTGTCATGCTGAGTACTTAGTAGGCCTCTTCAAGATGGGCATTCAGTTTCCTTGGTTCTGAGAAATTTTCTTCCATATTTTCTTTACTCTATTTTCTCTGTTCTTTCTCTCTGGAATTCCTTTTGGTTGACTGCTTTAACAACTGAATCAATCATTTAATTTTCTTCTCTTTTTCCTTCTTTGTATTTTTTTTTTCTAATTTCTAGGATTTTTTTTCTTCACTTTTTTCTTCTAATCTTTCTACTGGATTTTTATTTTTTAAATTTCTGCTTTCATATTTTAATTTTTCAGGAATTTTACTTTGGTCTGTTGTAGAAAACTGTTTTCACTTCCTGAATACTTCTCTTATCTCCCTGAGGAACTCAGAAGATTTTAACTTCTCTTTTTCTTCCAAATTTCTTTTTCCCTGTTCGACTTGGTGTGTGTATTTCACATTAGAGGCTTTCCTAAAATATGTTTCTTTCTTGTCTTTTTTCTTTTTCTTTTCTTCTTCTTCTTTTTTAACTGGGGGTTGAACCCAGGGTAATTTACCACTGAGCTACAGCCCCATACCATTTAAAAAATTTTTCTTTTTTTTTTTTTTTTAATTTTGAGACAGAGTCTGGCTAAGTTGCCCAGGCTGGCCTTGAAGTTGAAATACTGCTTCCTCAGCCTCCCGAGTCACTGGGATTACCTTGCCACTATTCCTTGCAGTCTGGTGATTCTTGACTGATTTTTTCACATTTAATTGTGAATACTAAAAAGCCAATTGGATATTCTGTTGGCCAGTGGACTTCATGTTTAGGTGACTAGAAAGTAACAATCGTTTCATTTGGAGATCCTCAAATGCCAGTACTTATAGATCTTTTTACTTAGGTAGGTCAATGTAGCTAGACAGGATTCTCTCCATTTCCTGCACAGGGAATATAAACTTAACTGCCAGCATTCTGGGACCTGGTGGGGGAGACTGTGGGCTTAAACTCTCTCTTCTCAGGGAATAATAGACTTTTACCTGACCCTGCTTCCCTCTTCTCCTGTGCTGTTCTGGCACTTCTCTGGTCCCACTTCTCCAGAGCATAAACTTCTCTTGCTGTAGCCAGATTAGGGAAGAGGTAGTCACACGACTGTGCAAAATTAAGAAGCAGCTCTGGGGATTTGTCTGTTTCTTATAGACTCAATTATCCTTCTTTTGTAACTCTATCCTTACCTCTGCCTCTAGAGTAACTTGACACTGCCAATTCCTCCAATTTGGGCCATTCTTTGATTCTGTTGTTTATGTGAGCTTTGCCACTTATAGGTAGCACTTCTGCAGACTCCTAGAATTTAGCTTTCTGCTGTGCCAGTTACTGTTCCTCCATGGACATGCCACTTCTGGAATATTTGACATCTTTTCTCTAGTTTCTTCTTCCTTTCTTGTCCTTAAGGATTTATACTATAAAAAAATTGATTTAGGGCTGGGGAGATAGCTCAGCTGGTACAGTGCTTGCCTTGCAAGCACAAGGCCCTGAGTTGGATCCCCAGCACCGCAAAAAAAAAAAAAATTTATTTACTCCCATTTTCGTGAGGTTTTGAGAGGAAACAGAGAAAAACATACATGTTAGAGGTGTCCTTTTTTTGGGAGGGGTGGTACTGGGTATTGAACTCAGGGGCACTCAACCACTGATCCACATCCCCAGCCCTATTTGTACTTTATTTGGAGACAGGATCTCACTGAGTTACTTAGTGCCCCACTTTTGCTGAGGCTGGCTTTGAATTCATGATCCTCCTGTCTCAGCCTCCCAAGCCACTGTAATTACAGGTGTGTGCCACCAATGCCTGGCCAATGTCATTTTAATTAGTGCTCAGCTTGTTTCCACAGGTTTTAAAATTAGGTAGCCATGAAAATAAAGTGATGTTTCTAGTGCCTAGATGCTAAAATGGGATGAATGTTGAGTTGCACTTGCTTGTTATTTGGAATAACTTATGAAATGCAGAACTAGAAGGCCCTTTGCTTAGTGTTCCTCGTCTACATAGTTGCAATTTAACTAATATGACTTATTTTTCATGTTTTTGTGACAGGGAATTTTAGTGTCAGGGAAAGTTAAACTTCTGAGTAAATGGGCAGATGCAAAGATGAAGTCATTAGTTTGCAAAAATGGGATGGTTGGGGTTGGCAGTGCTTACCTTCCCTTGCTGTGCCCATCACTAAGACTGAAAAGTGAAGGTTTGGGATTCAGAAAGGAACATTCCCTTTGCACTGTTCTGCACTTGTACCTAGCCTGCCAGAGGTGATCATACTTAGCAGTTTGCTGGTTGTGGATCATTGGGAACTTCTTTTTGTTGTTGTTCTGGGGTTTGAACTCAGAGACATTTTTATCACTGAGTTACATCCCCAGTCCCTTCTACTTTTATTTTCTTTGATTTTGAGACAGCCTTGCTAAGCTGCTCAGGCTGGCCTCAAACTTGCAATCCTCCTACCTCAGCCTCCTCTGCACCCAACCATCAGGAACTTTAAATCTACCTAGAGTGGGGAATGGCTCTAGGTTGGGAGACATCTTTACCCCTCTGGTCATCCTGTTCATTTTCCTCGGGAAATATACCTCATTTAGACAGGTGGAAGGAGTTGCACCTGCTCTCCCTCTGTCTCACCTGCACGTGGCAGAGACTTAGGGTGTGACTGTGACTACCCCACCATGCTTTCACAAGCTCAGTCAAATATTAACAACTGTATCAGTACTTCTTTGGGAAACTAACTGCCTTTTCTACCTCCTTGTTAGAAACATGTGCTGTCAACAACGGAGGCTGTGATCGCACCTGCAAGGATACTTCAACAGGTGTTCACTGCAGTTGTCCAGTGGGATTCACTCTCCAGCTGGATGGGAAGACATGTAAAGGTAGCCTTCACCTAGGGGGCCGGGGGGCCTGGAGACCCTCTTGTGGAGGGAGTCCCATGCTGCTGTCATGGTGTGCTGTGGAGGCAGCGTTTCCCTCCATGACCTCTGACTGACTCTAGATTTGCTTATGATTCATATTGATGTGAGCTTTTCATCTCTGGGCTAGTGGACGGTTATAATTGAGTGAGCTTAATTAAAATCAACTTAATTACACTGACTGTTGAGAAGGTCAGCCTCTACAAGCATTAAATAATCCATTGCAGGCAGTGGCCTTATTAGAAAAAGGCAGTTCAAGGAAACATTCATTGGCAGGAGATAATATCGGCCTATCATAAATAATAACCTCAAGATTATTATGTAAATAACAGCTGAGATTATTATCCAGAGAACTTAATGAATAACTGCACCATTAACTTTTTGCTAGTATTTCACAGGCAAGAGTACAAAGAATTAGTTCTTTAGCATGATAAAAAATAGATATGAGATGAAACTGAGAACAGATAAGATTGAGTATCAGGAATCATTTAAGAACATTGAGGCCATTTGATCATTGTGTAATTTGCCAAAACAAATGCTCTAGTCCCTTATAACTTTAATCATTAAGCTAGAATAGAAAGTATACTAACAGGAGCTATATCTTATCTCAAGAGAGCACTGGAAGGATGAAAATATCATGGGGCATCACCACTCTTTCCCATTGTCTGTTTCCTTAATACCACTCAAAAGTGTCAGAAGTCAGTTGTCTTTCAAAATTGGTTCAGCCAGACAAGAAAACATGTAAGATTAAAAACATCAGGAAAAATTTTTAAATGCTTTTCAGGGTCTGTTTTTATTTCAGAGAATAATGAGCACACACAATAGCACTTTGGGGATTTGTGGGAGGCAATTTTGCTCTCTGATTTGCTGTTGCTTGCCTGTTACAGATATTGATGAGTGCCAAATCCGAAACGGAGGTTGTGATCATTTCTGCAAAAATACTGTGGGCAGTTTTGATTGTAGCTGCACGAAAGGATTTAAATTATTAACAGATGAAAAATCTTGCCAAGGTATGTGCTGAAAATGTAGCGGTACTGTGCAATGGTCCCCTGGTTGAAACAGAGAGGATGTAACCCTCCGTCCCACATTCCTGGGTAGTCACTGGCTCAACTGGTTTCCTAACAGTCACTAATCCGACCTTCAACCTAGGCTTCACTTATTTCATCTGTTAGGTAGAATAAAAGCAGGAATGTAGCTCACAGGTATGTTTTGAAAATTAAGCTATTAATGATTAGAAGAACACCTCAGTTGGGCACGGTGGTTCACACCTGTAATCCCAGTAGCTCCGGAGGCTGAGGCAGGAGAAACTCAGGTTCAAAGCCAGCCTCATCAATTTAGCAAGGCTGTAAGCAATCTAGTGAGATCCTGTCTCAAAATATAAAATAAAAAAGGCTGGGGATGTGGCTCAGTGGTTGAGCACCCTTGGATTCAATCCCTGGTACCCCCTGACCACCCCCAAAAAAGAGCACCTCAAAGAATCCACCTGCGGTGACCTCAGTAAAACTCGCTGCTTGAAATGGAATGCAATGCAAGCATCAGGGTGTTCAGATATGGATAATTTTCCTTTTCTAAGAATTCGTTTCATGTTGTTGACCTGATGACAAAAAAAAAAGGTTTTTAGAAAAAAATCTGTAGATTTAGAGACCACACCTTCCTAGCCAAAAGATGGGGTCAGTTCATAATCAAGATCATGAACCAGTTTATTTCTTCCTATAGCTCTTGTTTTGAATAATCAGCCCTTGAAGCTTGGAGAGAAGGTTAGAGACTGAGGGAGGGGGTTGTGGGGCAGAGACACTGGTTGGTTCTTAAGCAGGATTACAGACCCCTTTTCAAATACATCCTTCCCACATAAGGTGGATAGCAAGGAAACTTCCTTGGGCAACAGTCTTTGATATTAACAATTGTTTTGGGTGGTGGGAAGCTGTTTTGTGGCATGCCATCATTTATAGTTTTAGATAAGCACTTTTATGTCCTATTAAAATGCAGGAAGAACTCTCAGAAAAGATCTGCTGTCATTTATTCTTGCTATGTTTCTGGGAATAAAGACTGTCTTATTTATTTTGTTAGAAATCTCAGCATTAAATCAGAATCAGGTCAGGTGTGGTGGCACATGCTTGTAATACCAGCTACTCAAGAAGCCAACCCCAACAATTTAGTAAGCCCCTGTCTCAAAATAAAAAATCAAAAGGACTAGGAATGGTAAAGCACCCCAGGATTCAATCCCAGTACAAAAAAAAAAAAATATATATATATATATATATATATATATTCTGATTTCACTTTATATAATAAAGTTGTAACATTATCTTTCTAAAAACTATATGGTGTGAATTAGTTTTTCTTAATACATAATTTGCCAGGCAGTTCAAATATATTCTCCTTTAAATTCGGTGAGTTAATGCAAGATGATTATTGTGTGGTTTTCTTCAGTTTGACTTGGAAAGCAAATTTGCTGTTCCACATAATGTTTTATAATGTATAGAGCAAGCAATACTGTTTAAGCTGTGTAAACACATTAAAAAGGAATTAGGAAAGTGATCTCATTATTTTTGGCAAAGAGAAAGCCTAGAGTGAGCTGCCAAAGTCAGCTACCGAACGAGTCCACTTTCTCAGCAAATGGCTGATATTAATAACAGATTTCATAGAATGGCATCAATTACTAGGGAAGAAACTGACTTTTTCTCATTTCTCACTGATCAGTCTTGGTAGAATAAATATTTGCACAGAACAAATTTGCTGGAGAAATTGCCAGGATTTCTGGGAAAAGCTAGGAATGAAGAGATTTTGCAAGAATTTGCCTTTTTTTATTCACTTTTTCATTCCTCCTGATCCATCCAAATGTTTGTTTTTTATTAATGTAGTTTCTTGTGGCACATTCAGTGTTGATAAAGTAGGCTAGCAATGGTCTAGTTAGTTTCCACTGAGTGCTGCACTGGCCCTGGTTTATCCATTTGGAGACATAAGTTGTAGCTTTAAAACACTCCAAAGACTTGAGAGAGCGAAGCACTGAAATTCTAGTCTACAGGAAAGATGTGGGGGCCAGACCATGGAAGAAGAGATGATTAGATAGACACATGCAGCCTCCTGAGGCTAGTGTCCATGACCCCAGCTGTAGCCAAGAATGCATTTACACTGAAACAGAAAAATAGGGTACACATGGCACTGGACCATGGTGGAGGAATAAAACCAAGGGACAGGTCGAGTAGATCCAGTTTAGAATATAACCACCTAATTTCAATGTCTGCCATAGAAAACTACTGAGGTTATTAATGTTGATACACTCTTTAGTGCAGAGGGCTTTAATACCCAGGATTAACTGGCCTCTTGGTTAATTCTGGGTAGATCAGAAAGGGAGGGGAACCAGATTTACTTCCAATGAAAGTGTTTCCTTTGTTCATTTCACCATAGCTTAGAAAGTTACAGGTGCTTTTTTTTTTTACCAATAGTAATATGACAATAATTATGTACAGCTAGTATCCTTGTTTATAATATAGTTTACAAAATACTTTTTAGGTATGCTATCTCATGTGTTTTCATTTACATAATTTTAATTATTCAGCCCTGCAAATAAGTATGGGTGAAAGAGGCAAATTAGACCTCTAGGCAAATGCAGTTTGCAACAGATTTTGGAAATAAGGGTCCTGGCAGCAAGCAGACCTATTGTGGCCTGCTCAGTGCTTTCTTTGACACAAATGAGAGAGGAGGATGAATAGAAAATCTCCCCCATCCCCATATGTGTTGTTTGGGTTGTTAGTTAACAATTGGTGTTTATTTTTCTTTATTTTTAAATATTTTTCGTTGTAGATGAACACAATATTTTTAATATACTTACTTATTTTTCATGTGGTGCTGAGAATCGAACCCAGTACCTCTCGCACATGCTAGGCAAGCCCTCTACCACTGAGCCACAACCCCAGTCCAGCAACCTCTCCATTTATTTGTCAGAACTGGTTTCAACAGCCCTCTCCCTTTGGCAATTACAGATGTGGATGAGTGCTCTTTGGATAGGACCTGTGACCACAGCTGCATCAACCACCCTGGCACATTTGCTTGTGCTTGCAACAAAGGGTACACTCTCTATGGCTTCACCCACTGTGGAGGTGAGTGGACTGGCTTGGGAGGTGGGGCCCATCCCTGTTTATTTTCCTACATTAGGGATAAAAGGTACATTCCAGTCCCTGCACACTTGCAACAGGTTCATCAACTCAAGGGAAGCATTTGCTGACAGGGAATTTGTCCTTTTAACATGTCCAGTGTAAAGTGGAACAGAGAGAGGAGCTGAACTCTTTCAACTGTGGATTCTTTCTTGACTTTATTGACTTGTGGTTGTATTCAGAGAATGGGTGGGTCTCTCAGGAGCTGAGACCCTCTCCACTGGAACTTCACATCAGACAGTAACGTTGCAGTCCTCAGAGAAGCTTGGCAGGGCACCAACCAATTCCTGCTGTGCAGAGGCACTGGCTGCAAAACCTTGGTTCGAGCCTCACAGTTAGGTCTTTGAACTGCAAGTGGAACCATTGTGTGTCTCTCTCCACTCTGTGCACATTTAGCAATGTATTCTCCTAGCTTTGTAGTCAAGCAGGCTAGAGTCTACATCAGATTCAGTACCATCTGACTCCCATTCCACTCCCCTGGCCATCAAATTCACCAGTAATCTTTGAGAACACAGATTCAGATTCCAGTTCAGTGTCTAGGGCCTTTGAGGTGATTCTGAGGATCTGCAGGATTTGGGAACCCTTGACCCGAACACTTCTGCCTAGTCCCCTTCCTGTGTTTAAGAAGAATGGATAGTGTTGTCTCCCTTCTCCTCAACACATCCTTGAACCATATACTGTCAAGAAACACCAACAAAATATACCCTAAGTATGAGCTGAGCGCCATGGTGCTCGCCTGTAATCCCAGTGGCTTGGGAGGCTGAGGCAGGAGTGATCAAGAGTTCAAAGCCAACCTCAGCAAAAGCTAAGTGTTGAGCAACTCGGTGAGACCCTGTCTCTAAATAAAATCCAAAATAGGGCTGGGGATGTGGCACAGTGGTCAAGTGTCCCTAAGTTCAATCCTTGGTACCCGCCCCCCAAAAAGTACCCTAAGTGTGGAAGTGAATATGGAACCTTCTTCTGATGGGACTTAGTCTCAAGTTGACAGGGATTGGTGCATGTCACTTCTGTTTTCTGTACCTCAACTGTGGCAACAAATAGAACTCTGAATTCTGACTCCCTTGATGTTCAGCACAGAGGATGATGGAGTTTTAAATTAGAAGTCTGTGTGGTGTCTGAGTTTGGACATCTGAAAGCAGAGTGTGGTCTCTTCTGAGTGTTCCTAACCAGGCAATGGTTTTGTGAACAGAGGAACTTGAGCTCTCCCTAGTGTGGCTCATGCCAGTGGGAAATGGGGTGTGTGGTCAGTGGGTGCCAAACTTGAGGGCACTCAGCCCCTTTCCTTTGTTTGGTGACTTTCAACCATATGACATTGCTGCTGCTCCTTCCTCAAGGGAGGGATAGCATCAGCCCATTCAGTGACGTGCTGCTGTGACGGGAGCATTTTGTTCCACAGACACCAACGAGTGCAGCATCAACAACGGAGGCTGTCAGCAGGTCTGTGCAAACACAGTGGGCAGCTATGAATGCCAGTGCCATCCCGGGTACAAGCTCCACTGGAATAAAAAGGACTGTGTGGGTAAGGGGCACCGGCCACAGAGCAGACTTGGCCAGTGAACTCAGTGCTGGCCCAGAGGTGTGAAGCTCTGAGTGCTCCATGTCCTGCTGGACCCAGAGCACCTGACCTTCTCCACTGAGATTTCCTCCCCTCCGCAGCAGCCAGTCTTTAAATAGTCCAAAAACAGGAGATACTTTTCGGGCTCTTTGGTGTTTCTTTCTGTGCTTTTGTGTAGGTTGGAACTTACTTCTGTTTCCCTGGTTGCTCTTCTGCATGAAAAAAAAAATCACACACCAGGGACTCCTTGACCTTGGTGGGAAATGGGGCCTGGTGTCTGTGTTCTGTGTGGGCGTCAGCTTGACCTTCTTTTCTTGGGGTCTTTGGTGCATGGGACCTAGCTATCCTTGTTACACTTGCAAATGTCCTTCTCTTTCTGTAAGTGTCTGTGTTTTGTCCTGTTTAGAAGTGAAGGGGTTCCTGTCCAGTACTGTGTCACCCCATGTGTCCCTGCATTGCGGGAAGAGTGGTGGAGGAGACAGGTGCTTCCTAAGATGTCACTCTGGCATTCACCTCTCTTCAGGTGAGTGGGTCTGGTCCCCAGGGGCAGATCCTCATACCAGGGCCAGGTCTTCCTGGTCTGTAGGTGTTGGAGGCCTTCAAAGGCCTTCCAGGTCCTTGATCGGATACTTTTGACCACCAGAATCCCATGCTTTCAGACCCTATATGCTTGTGTTTTTGGTAGTGACACAAATGGAGTGGGGTGGGGGGTGCTTTTAGCTGCCATCAGGATAACCTATAACCTTGCCTTATGCATTTGACAATCCACGTTCTGTCTGTCAGGACTGCAAGAGGCCTATTCTGTCACCTGCGGCTCTTCTCTCAGGAGTAAACAGCAAAAATCAAATGACTCTGCTTTTGGGGGTAATTACCAAATCTACGTGCTTTTGGGGGGCTTGTGTTCAGTGAGTGGCCTTTATCCAAGGGCACTTGGTTCTTGGGCATTGAATTTGTTTTCTTCTTTCTTAATCTTGAGGTTGTGAGCATTTACAGGATGTTCTTATCTGTAGCTTTGGTGCCTCAAATCTGACTCACCCATGTAACAGATACTTGTTGAATATTCACTGTGTACTCAGAGGCACTGGGTTCAACCCTGGTGGGTCAGCATATTGGACAGAGGCCCACAGAGCTCTGAACTAGGGAACCCATGTCTCCTGAATTCCCTCCCTCAGAGACCCAGCAGGAAATGCGACTGGATACCTGGCATTAATAGAGATAGGCCTGGGCAAAACAGGGGGAGCAAGGATTCTCTCCCCAAAAGGGAAAATCCTTTCCAGTTTGTCAAAAAACTAAGAGTGAGACTCAGAGTTTTCAGGAGGTATCATCTGCTCAGATGTAGACACATTCGTCACTGTCATGAGAACATCTGAATGAGGCACATATGACATTTTTGATGTCCATATTACCTTTATGAGCAAAGATAAGACCCAAGGCATGCAGGATTCAAGTAGTTAAAACATGCTGCCCACCATATTACATGTATTGACTGATTTAATCTATACCACAACTCTCTGGGTCAATTTTATTATTATCCTCATTAACCAGACAAGAAACCGAGGCTCAGAGAGGTGAAATAACTTGACCAAAGTAACTCTAATAAAAAATAGAGGAGCCAGGATTTGAACCCAGGCATTCTGAGTTTAGACTCTTAAGCACTATCATTCACTGCCCTTTTTAAAAAATTTTTTAAAGTTTCATTTTGTTCAGTTTCTTTAAATTTCCATGTTGACAATTTAAAACCAAAAACTGTAGAATTCTCCAGTCTAATCACATTTCTAGAAACAGAACATAATTTGGGTGTCATTAGTAAACACTGTCCTTTTTGCTGGATGTTTGGGACCCAGTCAGAGTGGACATCATGGTCTATTTCATCAAATCCCTCAGTGATGATTCCCTGGTGATTTAGGCTTCCCAAGGATGGGCAAGCAAATAGCCAACAGATACTCAATTCTTATTATGTAGCAGTCAACCACCTAAAGTATTTTTTTTGTTGTTGTTGTTGTTATTTGCATTATCACACTTAATCCTTACAACAGCCTGGTAACATAGGTACTTAAATATGTCTATTTTACAGATGAAGAAACTGAGGGGGCTGGGGATACAGCTCAGTTAGTAGAGTGCTTGCCATGCATGTGCAAGGCCCTGGGTTCAACCCCCAGCACCAAAGGAAAAAAAGAAAGAAAGAAACTGAGGTTTAGGGAGATTAAAAACTTGCTTAAATTCTTATCACAAATCAAGGAGCTGGGATCTAAATGTAGGTCATGCACTCCAGAGCCTAATGTGTGGTGAAGACTGATTCTGGGACTCCCACCAGAATTCTGTACACAGCCCCTCAGAGTGGGGCCTGTGTTCCCTGCCAGGCCCTGGAAATCTAACCATGCCTGGATTGGCAGCTGCCTCAGTCCTTTCCTCTTGGGGCAGGCATGCCTGGGAGAGTCTTTCCTTCACTCTCTCCCTCAATAGTCTTATCCAAATTTGAGCCTGAGGAATTGGACTTTTTTCTCAGAAAGGAACAAAAATGGCCTCATCTTTTATCTCACTGTGGAGGCTATTTTGGGCTCTTTCTTTGTTATATTTGAACATTGGATTCACCTCTGAGAAGGCTCCAGGTGTCCCAGTCCAGGGTAATGGGCATTCCATGATCCAAACCTTTCTTGGCCTCAGGCGAGAGAGTGGGCTCAGGGTGTGCTGTGCAGTGGGACCAGGCCAATAGATAGCTCGCAACCATCCACCTGGTGTTTCCGTTCCTTTGTCTCTGAAGGTAACTTCTCTCACTTGTTTCTTTCTGAAGATGTCACCACCATCAGGACAAGTGTAACCTTTAAGTTAAGTGAAGGCAAGTGTAGTTTGAAAAAGGCTGAGCTGTTTCCCGAGGGTCTGCGACCAGCACTACCAGGTATGGAATCAGATGGCTGGTGTAGGGAGCCTGCCTGCATGTTGGGAAAGGGGCCTGTGATGCCTGAGCCGGAGGTCTGAGGGCAGATGCTGTCCAGCTGATTCAAGCGCACTTCGGATGGGACTGAACTTCAGCATCTCCAGGGACTTTTGTCACCAGAGGGAGCAGAGCCTACCTTAGCACCCCTGTATACTTTGGGGGTTGTACTTCAGAGCTTCCTCTGTGAGGTAGCTGGTAAAGCTCTGGAAAAACCTGTGAATTCAAAGGAGTCAATAAGGGCTTAAGATGAAAATTAGCAATGTGTGATTGCATTGGGTTAAATTTTCTGGATCTTAGAGTTTGCCTGAAGAGTAAGCCAAAGAAATTTGAAAAAAAAAAGAGGGTTGGCTTGGAAATGATAACTTTGATGAACAAAGATGTCATATCCAGCATTCCTGCTGGTCTGATTTTTGGAAACTGTGACTCTATTGGCTTTAACAGAACACATATCATCTAAACAGAATTGGGCTGACTGAAACAAGCAACATCTAACACTTCTTTCTTCCCCACATTTTCTATATTATTTCAGAGAATACTTTTGGAGATTTAAAAAAGTCAGAATTTATGTCTTAAGAGCTTTTTTTCCCCAGTCTACCCTCAAAAAATTCACAAACATAAAGCTCACTCTAGTTACTTTTGACTTCCTGCTGGTAACTGACCAACATTAAATTTGGTACCTCCATTTTGTGAAATATTATGCAGCTATTAACTATATGTATTCAAAGAATGTTTAATGACAGGAAAATGTTCTTATTATAATGCTGAGATGGAAAGGGGGACAGTAACATCTTGTATATCTAAAATAATCCAAATTGTATGAAAAAGTAAAGTAGAGGGAACAAAGAAAGATCTGTGTGAATAATGGTTACATCTAGGTAGAGGATGATAAGTGATTTTAATTTTTTCTACATTTTTCATATGCTCCTCAGGGAGCATTTACATTTTTAAACCAGGAGGAAAGCATTATTGAAAACAGATTTGGTCTGGAGTCTACTTAATGGATTGCACCAATGCTAATTTCTTATTTTGATAAATATGATGTTAAGGTAAGTAAGATGTTAGCTGGGAAAAATGAGTGGAGGTTATATGGAACCTCTTAATACTATCTTAGCAACTTTTCTATAAGTCAAAACTTCAAAATAAAAAGCCTTTAAAAAGTAGACATGGGAAAATTGAAAGGAAAAAGTTTCAAAATGAGCGTCTTTTTAATTTACAATTTTAAGTTAGCTTCACGAAAAGGTAAAACATCTTTGGGGGAAAATATAGAGAAGAAACAAATTTACCTCTTTCTTTTGGCTCCTGATGAACTGTCGTTTTGAATATACTTGTAATGTTCAAGAAGAATGTAAAGGTAATTCTTCACTTCATTAAAATAACATTTTAAAATAGAGTAAAATTAATCATATGCATATATGGACCTGCTTGCTCTTTGATTCCGGTTAGCAATCATTAATCACCAGATTCACTGGAAATCGCCAGGATGGAAGACTGCCAAAGTCTGAAACAGAGATGTGCAAAACCCTGTGTCATACAAAACTTCCACTGTCATCCTAGATGCCTTCATGATATTGTTTGGTTCTGTTGATTCTTTGTACCATTTATTTTTCCTGGTTATTTAAAAATGAGACATCAAGCTGGGTGCAGTGGTAACCAGCAACTCAAGAGACAGGGCAGGAAGGATGGCAAGTTCGAGGCCAGCCAGGACAACTTAGTGAGACCCTGTTTCAAAATAAGGAACGAAAAGGGCTGGGATACAGCTCAGTAGTAGAGACCACCCCCCCCTCGGCCCCCGGGGTTCAATCCCTTGTATTACAAAAACAAAAACAAAACAAAACAAATAAAATAAAAATGAGACATCACTGTTAATGTGCTTTCCAGCTCTCCCTTCTGGTTGGTGTTATGCCAGGGTTCATATGCCTGAAAGCGGGAGTTGGTTTCCCTTCCGCTCCTGCACTTATTCCCTCTGCTGGGGCCATCACAGTCCAGTTTTAAGAAAACCAACTGAAGCAGGGCATGGTGGCACACGCCCGTAATCCCAGCAACCCAGGAGGCTGAGGCAGGAGGATCGCAAGTTTGAAACCAGCCTGGGCAATTTAGCAAAACCCCAAGCAACTTAGCAAGACCCTTTCTCAAAAAATAAAATGGACTGGGGATGTGGCTCAGTGGTTAAGCATCTCTCTGGTTCAATCCCTAGTACCAAAAACCAAAACAACAACCACAAAAACAACTGTGAGAACAAGAGCACCCCTCAGCAAACCATCAGCAGGGTAGGCGATGTGAAACGACCCCTGGTTCTCCTCTTCCACACATGTCAGTTGTACACACCCAGCATTTGTCCACAAAAAGAATTTTCAAGAGCGAGATTGTAAAGTTATATAGGAGGCGATACTGGCTCTTCAAAATGAAAATGTCATCATGCTCCAAGCTGGGGGCTTGCAGCGTCTCGCCATGTGAAGTTGATCACGTAGTCCCTGGAGAGTTGTTTTAATGAAATGTTTACTGAGCTCTAGCGAATGTTCAACTGAGTGCTTTGCCAGGACTTGGCTTCCGATAATTTTGTTTCTTCATACAGAGAAGCACAGCTCAGTAAAAGAGAGCTTCCGCTATGCAAACCTTACATGCAGCCCCGGCAAGCAAGTCCCAGGACCCCCTGGCCGACCAAGCACCCCTAAGGAAATGTTTATCACTGTTGAGTTTGAGCGTGAAACTTACCAAAAGGAGGTGACAGGTTGGTCTGAAAGCCATCTGTGGTGCCAGGCTTCTCACAGCTTGCTCCTTCTTTCTTTGCCTTTCACTTTTCATCATTCCTGGGGGGAAAATAGTGCAAACACTGAAGTATCTCCTGTTTTATTTTCACCCCCAAACTACACAAATTGGTTTAGAACTGATAATTTTTCTCTGCTTCATAAAAACCCAAAGCTATCATTTTGTTCAATAAATTTCTGTTTGAATTGAAAGCTGCCCAGCCTGCTAGGTGCCCACCTCCAGGTCTCGCCCCTTCTGGTTCACAGGGAACTAGGGGTGTTGGTGGGTCCTGCAGTTGGTCTGGACATACTCACGCCCTGCAGCCTGACTTCCTCCCCTGTCACTGTCCTTTTTCCTACAGCTTCTTGTGATCTGAGCTGCATTGTGAAGCGAACAGAGAAGCGGCTGCGGAAGGCCATCCGCACGCTCAGGAAGGCTGCCCACAGAGAGCAGTTTCACCTTCAGCTCTCAGGCATGGTCCTTGATGTGGCTAGAAAGTCTCCCAGAACATCCGAACAGCTGACAGAGTCCTGTGGAGTGGGCCAGGGCCATGTAGAAAACCAGTGTGGTGAGTAGCCCAGGACACTCTTGCTAACAGAACTACCTTGAGATCTGTGAACACTAAAGGTAACCAACAGGAGATCTGGGCCATCCTTCCTTCTCTGGGCTCAGAGAACACTCTGGATGCCCTTTCTTATCTGGTACCTGTTATGTCGATGGCTATGCTGCCTACTAGACCTGGAGCTCCCTACAGCCTGAGTGAGTGTTGCTCACCTCTTTCCTCAGCACCTGGCACCATGCCTGGCTTGGAGTAGGCACTGAAGTCACTGTTGAACTGAGGGACAAAAAGGAAGAGTCAGGAGTCATAAGAAGGATGCTGCCCTTTAAGTTCCTGAGGGATCTTCAGAGCCCTGTTCCCTGGTTGGGGCAGGGCTGGGGTGTGAGGCATTTGAACCTTTTCCATACTCTAATCTGTTATCACTTCCTGAAGTCACTTGATTGATGGTGGCAGGGAACAAACTCCTGTCCACAGTCTTGTGCAGAGGCAAAGCTAGAGCCACTCAGCTGGCTTGTGAGAATCCTGAGCTTCTGTCCAAGGCTTCTAACAGTATTAGTTCTATGGTATGTTGTTGGTGTGTATATGTGTTTGTTTCAGGATTAACTTTGATAAACTTTCAGTTCTTCTGATAAATCTAGCAAAAGTTTCCAGGGTGGTCAGTTTTGAAATTTGTTTGTTGGGAAAGACTTTTCCAGGCCATTAGGGGAGACTCTACTTGAAAAGTCTTAAATAGGGAAAATTGGAGTCTCTCTTTATCATAATGATGGTAATTTATTGAGTTCTATCTGTTAGCAAGCACAACACTGAGCCCTGTGTCTGCATTATCTCATTTAATCCTCATAGCAACCCTACCTGGTTGAACAGGTGAACAGCCTGAAGCTTTTCTCTTGCTGAAGATCTCATTGATGGTCCAATTCTAAAGCCTGTGCTCTGGTCCCAAATAAGGTGGATTTCAATAGCTGACCCCCTCAGAGTAAATTGATGTCATTTCTAAAAGTGTCAGTAGAATCATGAGGCCTGAGAACTGAAGCTTAGGTAAGGTGTAATAAGTCAGTGTTTGTGAGTAAGCAAAGCTGAACTCAGTTGAACTGTCAGCAACAGCACCACAGCTCCAATCTCTTCCTTTATCAAAACTTGGTGAAAATCAAGCGTAACTGTCCACAAGGGGATGGTTCCCGGAGAGCTCTGAATTTTTTTCCAGCTGATTCTTTTAAGATAAAAGAAGAAAGTAAACATAAACCATCTGGTTGTTTTGTTCTCATTTAAAATCCTAAGAGCTCCAGTTTTCATGCCAAAATAGTGGTTAGGGTTGGCTTTGCTGCCCTACTTTCTAGGGTGAGTGAAGAAAATCTTCAGGTGGGCAAGCTGCTCCTCTTGACTTCTCAGAACTAAATTGCACCTGTCTTCCCACTCACTCTCCTGTTTGAGTGAGGCCTTGGGGGCTCACCAGGGAGCCTGCATGTAGGAAAGTGGGTTAGAGATATAGCTCAGTTGGTAGCATGCTTGCCTTGCAAGCACAAGGCCCTGGGTTCAATCCCTAACACTACCCCTGTGCTCCCCCCCTCAAAAAAAAAAAAAAAAAAGAATGTGGGAAAAGTAGTGTCAAGGGCATATGGACCAACTCCCTGTGGGACTGTTACTAATACTGCCATGAGTATGCTCCTAGGAAATAAACCAAGGAGAAGGGCAGTTATTAACAGAGACCTCATGATCATGGCAGCCTATGGAGGACACAGTAGAGGGTTTGTGTCTCTGTCGTGATGTGTGAAGGTGCCCCTGAGATGTCAGTCATGCTACATTTGATTGGATTTGTTCTTAAGATAGACAATATGGCTTATCTCAAGAGCTCCCTCTAAAACTGGATGAATTTTGTAGCCTACATGAGACCAAATCTTTGCTACCCTGTCAGAAAGCAATGTTGAAGATTTCATTGGCACTACTTTCCCCTCATGTACAAGGAATCACTAATGACATTCCTTCTTTCCTTCTTACTGCTAGAAGGAAATTGATACAAAGACAGGTTGTGTGTGTTAATTAGAAAAGATTTTTACCCAGCGGGCACATGGCACATTGTGTGTGTGTGTGTGTGTGTGTGTGTGTGTGTGTGTGTTTATGTGTGTTGTGTGTGTCTGGTGTGACCTCTCTCCCTCTTTTTTTTTTTTTTTTTAATTTTGTTTTATTGAGATGGGATCTCATTGTGTTGCCCAGTATGGCCTTGAACTCATGAACATTTGGCATTCTGCGTAGCTGGCACTACTCTTTCCCTCTTATAGTCACCAGTATTCCATCAGGAGGCTTCACCTTATCTGACATGGTCACGTCCCAAAGATTTCACCTTTAAATGTCTTGGTTGTTTTAACTTTGCACTCTCTTAATATGTCACAATGGGGATTAAATTTCAACACACAAACCCTTGGACAACATGTTCAAACCATGGAGAGCCCCCCAAAAGTGTTTGGGGAATGACCTACAAGGAGAAATGGAATTATCACATTTATCTTTTAAGATATTTTAATTTAGTTTTCATTGTAAAAGTGCTACATGTTCCAAATGGTATAGAAATATATATAGTAAAGATGAAAGAAAGTTCTCCCCACAGCTGCCGATCCCACTTCCTAGCAATGATCACTGTTACAATTTGCTGTGTATTTTTTCACATCTGTTTTTATGCACACACAGAAATGAAATTTTATGCATTCCTTCAATAAATATTTACTAAGCTCCTACTGTGTGTCAGGTACCACGACAGGTGCCAGAGTCCAGCAATGAAAAATGTATGTAGGCCAAGTGCGGTGGTGCACACCTGTAATCCCAGCAGTTTGGGAGGCTGAGGCAGGAGGTTCTTGAGTTCATAGCCAGCCTTAACAAAAGCGAGGTTCTAAGCAACTCAGTGAGACCCTGTCTCTAAATAAAATACAAAATAGGACTGGGGATGTGGCCAAGTGCCCCTGAATTCAATCCCTGGTACCAAAAAAAAAAAGAAAATCAGAGAAAAATACAAGTAAAAATCTCAGTCCTCGCAGTTTATAGTTCTGGGGTGGGGAGACAGGGAGCCAACTCATGAACAAGTATGTATATCATGTAGCAGATGGTGTCAAGGATGCAGAGAGCAGGCTGACTGGGAAGTGGAATAGAACGTTCTCAGGCAAAGTGAGAGGTATGAAGGAAACTAGTTTTCCCTAAATATGGACTGTGGTCAGTGAAGGCCTCATTACAAGTGTCATTTGGGCAGAAATGCAAAGGACAGGATGAAGCAAGCTATGGGGACATGGAGAAGAGGAGAGTTCCAGGCAAAGGGAACAGCAAATAAAACACTCAGAGGAACTGGAGGGAAGCCCAGGGAGAGCAGAGGGAGGGAGGCAGTGCAGTAGCAGAGGCCTGGGGCTTGGAGGGAAGCAGAAATGGGTGAGGACCCCAATTTTGAATCCAAGGGAGGAGGGAAACCAGTCGGAGGCTTTGTGCAGAGTAATAACAGTGTTTTAACTTATATTTGGAAAGAATAACTTTGGCTGCTCTGTGGAAAATGGGTTTATGTGTGAATAAACATTTTAAAATATACCAATATGATTTGAATACTGCTATGTATTGTTTTTAGCTATAGAATACATCACAGGCATTCTTCTGTGCCAACATGGGAGCTACTTCATTTCTTTTAATGGTTTCTAGTTTGTATCTGTTTTAAGACAGCAGTATTTGTTAGCCCTGATCCTATTGATGGACCCTGAACTTAGTCCTAATTTTTCTACACAAACAGTGTTGCTGAGAATAACCTTTTTTATACACATGCTGATATTCCTGAAGGACAGACTTGTAGAAGTACAATTGCCATATCAAAGAACATGCATATTTAAAACATCAATAAATAACTGCCAAATTATCCTCCAAAAATCATACCAATGTACTGTCCCTCCAGTCTTGTGTCTGAGTGTGTATTGCTCCATATCCTATTATTGATCCTTTTAATTTTTGCAAAACCTGATAAAAAATAATAAAGTAGTTTAAAGTTGTTTTTCTTTGGTTATTAGTAAGACTGAGCATGCTGTCTTAGGTTTGACATTTGGATTCCTTCTCAGAACATCCATAGTCTTTGTTTATTTTTTCATTGAATTGTTTGTCTTTCCAATATCCTTTTTAAAAAATAAAAATTTGAAATCCCAAGTTATACCAAAGGCAATAGTCACTTCTGACAAAATTGAAGACTTTCTTACTATCATTTGAACGTAGTGAAGTCTTTTATTAATTTGGTATTTGGGAACTTTGGAAGCAGCCTACTTTGCAATTACCCTTGTACCATCTGTAATCCATTTTAGTAAGATGGCAAAAGAGAGAAGAAAAGCAATTATATTCTATGAGGAATAAATTCCTTAAGCTCCATACTTCTACATGAAGTCCTTCATGCCTAAAGAAAAATTAACAGTGACACAGATTTCTAGCATTATACTTTCATGATGTCAGCTAAAGAATAAGTTATTTAAGAAATAGGCTGTATATGACTTTGTATATGACTTCTTAAAACTTGCTGAGATTTTTAAGAGAATACAGGCAACTGGTGAACTGGGAAGATTTTAGTGCCTGGGTTCCTGAGAGAATAGGAAGTTCAATTCAGTTCTTAACAGCAGTAACTTTCCTCTGCGGCAATTGAGAAAAATTAATTCAACCAGGACTTATTGAGGCTCCACTGTGTTCACTCCATGTGCTTGGGATGAAGCTGTGAGAACATAACGAGCAAGGGGCCTGTTTATATGAAGTTCGTGTTCTAACAGAGGAAGATGGAAATTAAAAAGTAAAGAAAGGAGATAATTTCAGAAGTTTCTGTGCTGTGAAGATAATAACACTGAGAGGTTTTGGAGGGATGGAAGGGGTGCTGTCCATAGGGATGAGTGAGGAGATGGCACGCCAATCTCTGAAGGGGATTGGGTGCTCCTTGGTTAGGGAAGGACTAGTACAGGCAAAGGGCCTGAGGCAGGAATGAGCTGGGAATTTTATTCTTAGTTTTTTCAAAATTGAGAAATCATTTGGAATCTCACAGATAGGAATTTTCCATTTAAATTAAGGAAAAGAGAAAGTCTATATTAGCAAAATAGACCAATACCAAACCATAAACTCTAATGTATAATATTTATCACATAGACCGAGTAGGAATTTTTTAATTAGAAAGATTTTAAAAACATAATTTAGTAAATTGCTGACATTTATTGAGGACTTACAATGTGCTCAGCGCTGTGCTAAGTATTTTACATACATTATCTCATTTAATTCTCATGACTAGTCTATATTACATTATGCCTTTTTTTTTGTACGAGGGATTGAACCCAGGGAAGCTTAACCACTGAACCATATCTCCAGCCTTTTTAATATTTTATTTAGAGACAGGCCCTCACTAAGTTATTTAGTGTCTTGCTAAATTGCTGAGGCTGGCTTTGAACTCTCAATCCTCCTTCCTCAGCCTCCTGAGATGCTGGAATTACAGACATGAGCCACTAAGCCTAGCAACATCATGCCTTTTTATATAGGTAAGGTCTCTAAAGCATGGGAAGGTTAGCATTTTACCCAATGTCACCCAGTAAGTAAGTGGCAAAGGCAGGATTCTAACCCAGATCTGGCTCAAAAGCCTATGTTCCTAACTCTCTCAAATTGAATACTCACTTCTCCTGAGTACACCCTGTCCCCTGAGGTTATCCTTCATACTGCATGTTCAGATGGAAAACCCTCCATGGGCCAGCTCTGGGGTGGGTGCTAAGGAGCTCTGGATAAATAAGACACCATCCCTCAAGTTGCACTTAGCACTCATAGGTAAGGATCAAAGAAACCTTCCCAAAAGAAAGACAGCCTAAACTCAGTTTTGAAGGATGCACAGATGATGTATAACTAGGGAGGTGTACTCCAGCAGAGGCACAGCCTTGGGAAATGATGAAGAGCAAGCTGTGCACCAAGAATGATTGATATATCAGTATTACTATCCTAAGTGCCAGGTAGGATATGGTGGATAACTAGGCCAGGCGGAAGTCATGGCCAAGTTATGGGAGACCTTGAATGTGTTGGTAAGGAGGCTTCACTTTGTTTAGGTAATGTGGTGCCCTTAGAGAACTTAGTCAGGAAGTGTCTAGATTATTTGTTTATTCTTGGAAGATCTTCTTGGCTATATTGTAGGGGACAAAACTATAGGCACAAAGACCAAGTTGGAGATTTTTGAGTGTGCCACATAAAAAATATTGAGACCAAGAAGGTGTAGAGAAAAGGCAGTAAGTTAAAGGAACGTTTAGGAGGAATGATGAGCAGCCTTTGGTGATAACATGGATCAGGGACTGCAGAGAGGAAAATGTGGGGTGAGCTCGGAGGTTTCTGACTTGGCCTCTGATCCTGTCACTTGCATCCCATATGTCTCTCATCCCACCCAGCCCTGTTTCATATGCAGGAGGCCTGGTTGGTTGAATGGTTAGATGAATGGGATCACTGGGGAAGAAATAATCAGAAGAGATTTATGGGAGAAGCTGAGAAAAACAGGCTCTTGAGAGAGCATAAAAAAGGATGAAAGCTCAGATGCAGAAAAGGAGGCTAAAGACTGAACATAAGTCAAAGAAACAGAGAAATGCAGGGAGTGAAGCAATCAGGGTAACAAACTGGGAAGAGAATCCAATGGTAGGGTGTAAAGGGCAGAGACAGGCAGAACAGAAAGCAAGGAACTAGCTACAAGGTTATCACAGTAGTCCGAGTGAGAGACGGTGAGGAACTGAATGACAGGAGTACCCTGGGAATGAAGAATGGGGAATGGGTTAAAGGGACACAAATGTTGGATGCTGCAAATGAGCGATGGAACAGCAAGGAGAGAAGGCTGGGACAGGTGGGGGTTGGAGCCTTGGTGACACATAAAGCAGCGATGCCATTGGTAAAAAGAGAAAATCCAGCTGGGCACAATGGCACACACCTGTAATCCCAGTGGGTCAGGAGGCTGAGGCAGGAGGATCACAAGTTCAAAGCCAGCCTCAGCAACTTAGTGAGGCCCTAAGCAACTTAGCAAGACTCTGTCTCAAAATAAATAATAAAAGGAGCTGGAGATGTGGCTCAGTGGTTAGGGACCCTGCGTTCAATCCCTGGTAGGAGAGAGAGAAAGAGAGGGCGGGGGGAGGAGGAGAGAATGAGAGAAAATGAACCCAGAGGCAGGGAAGAGAAGAGAAACTTTCTCCATGGGAAATTAACTTCATCTCTTCATATCTGGGTCAGCCCTCCCGTCCTGTATCTGTGCACTACATTCCAGTGTCCCTTCTGTTAAAATGAGTGGTTGGCCCATGCTCCTATCTAAGGTCATCTCTTTCACCTGAGCACTGGAACCCAGTCTCAGAGTTCTCCTTCTCTACTAGGTCATTTCCAACAGCACTCAAACTGAACTCCTATCCCCAAAACCAAACCCTCTGTTGACCTCATGCTTGCCACTAGATCCTACCGTATTTCATTGTTTTCCTATAGAACAAAACTGTTTGAAAAGAGTTGATTTACACTTCCTTACCTCTCACTTTTTCCTCAATCTGGCTTTCATCCCAACCTTTCCACTGAAACTGCCTTTTCCAAGATTTCTAATGGCCACCATGTTGCCAAATCCACTTGCTGATTCCCTTCCCCTTTGCAGACAGGCTGTACAACACCCTTGATCCCTCCCTCCACCTGTACATCTCTTTTCTGTGGGTTTCAGACACCAGGCTTCTGGTTCTCCTTCCACCTTACTGGCTGCTTCCTTTCTGCATTTGATGCTGGTTCCTTCCCTGTTTTCTGTTCTCTAAGCACCAGGTGTCCCAGGGCTCAGTCCTCTGTTCCCCTCTTCTATCTTTATGTACCTCATCCAGTGCTACAGCTTTCAATATCACCAGATGCTGGTGACTCCCAAACTGCCCTGCCCTCACCAGGCTTTTTTTTTTTTTTTTTTTTTTTTTTTTTTGCGGTGCTGGGGATCGAACCCAGGGCCTTGTGCATGCAAGACAAGCACTCTACCGACTGAGCTATCTCCCCAGCCCACTTATTTCTATTTTGAGTTGTAGACTTCTTTACCCAAGAAGTGTTGAACATTTTAGAACACACACTCTTTTTTTTTTTTTTGGTACTGGGGATCGAACTCAGGGCCTTGCGCTTGCGAGACAAGCGCTGTACCAGCTGAGCTATCTCCCCAGCCCAGAACACACACTCTTAAATTAATGTTTACTTATTTGTAAATTATGTACTTGTACTATTTATGGCGTTTCCCTGCCCGCAGAGAGACACGACACGTATCCTGGTTCAAGGCTTTATTGTTAAAAGGAGTCCATCCTACTTCTTTTATTCTCCTTTGTTTTCTTCCTCCTCTCTAAGGGCTACAGAGAAGCATATATACACAACATCAGCCAATCAGAGCACTGTCCATGAGGGAAAAGCGTGGACAATATAGTAAGTTACCTGGGGCACAAGGTGATCATGCACAGAGCATGCATAGGTGCAAATCAATCATAGAAACTTCCGTATATGATGCCATTTGTTTTTCACAATAGAGCCTTACTGGAACCTTACTGGCAACTTTCCAGCCGCCATCATTAATGAACAGCCTAAAAAGGGTCTGGGGTCCCGGATACCCCGACACTATTGGCTTATATAGTTACAGTGCATACAGTCACATACAGTAACATACAGTACATACAGTACACAATAAAATATGGAACAAGACAAAGATTAGACACAACTGAAAAATAACTGGCTAGCTTCTGAAGGTACAATCCACGATTTAGCAAGATTCGTTGCTAATAGTAGCATTCCTAAATCCATTTTTCAAATAGATTTTTTGTTCATTGCCTGTGCTTTGGGTGAACTCTTGTTGGATCTACTGAATCGTTACTGTCTATCTCACGATGTGGTTTGGGTGGGTAGTGGGGATAGAAGTGTCACCTTAGCACTTTCCTGTTGGCAGGCATGCTTGCAAGGTGGGTGCACCTCTTATAGAAATCTCTGGAGCTGCTTTCTATTATTTTGTGATGTTTACTTCAGTTGAAACTAGACAATGTAATCAGTAAATCTAACCAGGCACAGTTACATTGTACTTCCTCTCACTATACCAAAAAAAGAGACTCAGTCAGCACCTTTGCACCCTGGAGCTGTGGACTGCCCCTGCTCCTCTCTCTTGGAGACTTTTCATCCTAACATGTGTCCCATCCCAGGGAGACGCCAGCTGAGCGAGGGGCCAGTCGCATACCATGTATTTATCCAGTGGATCTTGTTTGCTTCTTATTTATTAGGTAAAAATTAGCATGCTTTGCTCTGAGGCTGTTTTGCCTACACCCAGTGGATCATCTTGTAATCCCCCAAGGTGTAGTGTCCCCCTCAGAGACCACCAGCTGGCCAGTGCCTTCTCAGTCTTAAGACTCAGGTGGCCAATAGGCATTTCCATCTCAACGTTTCCTCTTCCCTTCTTCCCAAATCACACCTGTCACTTCTTCCCCTCAGTAAATGGCACCTCTGTTTACCCAGTTGCTGAATCCAAAAACCTCAGCATCTTCCTGACTTCTCTCACGCCATGCTCCTCACTGAGTCCGCTGGAAATCCTGTCAGCTTCAGGTGCTATCCTGAATCTAGCTGGTTTTCTTCTCCTTACTTAGTTTTACCCTGTGGCAAACCACCTCCTTTCTACCAGTCCGTCATCAGTCTCTGAATATTCTTCCCTTTGCTTTCCCTTAGTCTTTTCTATGTGCAGCAGCTATACGGTGACTTAAAAACACAAGTCAAGCTGGATATGATGGCTCACGCCTTTTAATTCCAGCGACTTGGGAGGCTGAGGCAGGAGGATTTCAAGTTCAGGGCCAGCCTCAGCAGCTTATCTAGACCCTGACTCAAACTAAAAAATAAAAAGAGCTGGGAAGGTATCTCAATGGTAAGGTGCTCCTGGGTCCTATGCCCAGTACCAAAAAAGAAAGCAAAAACAAACAAACAAAACCATAAATCACATTGCATTACACGACTTCCTCATTTGGAATCTCCACCACATATTGAGTAAGGCCTAATTGCCTTACCCTGGCCTTCGAGAACTTCAAGGGAATGATCTGGGTCTTGCTTGCTTTTTAAAACCTATCTCCCATCACCTTACTTTCACGGTGTTCCTGTGCCACAGGCCTCCACTCTTGGGTAATCCCTCTGCAAGGCTGTGTCCCTTACTCCATTCTGTTCTCTACCCAGAAAGGCCTGACGAGGCCACCCTTCTGAATGGTGCACATGGACACTCTACTCCCACCACTCTAGCTACCCTTTTTCTGGTTTTCCTTTCTTCATCACACCACTGGTTGGCATTCTGCTATATGTTCATTTATTTGCCTTTTTATTGTCTATTTTCTTCACAAGAATGAGGTCCCCATTAGGGCAGGGTCTGTCGTCTTTCCTGCTGTATCTGCAACTCCTAGAACGGGTACCCAGCACATTATCTGTAATATTTATTGAATGAATGAGCAAATGAATCTTTACAGGAACAACAGATGAAATCTCAAGGAGACTTAACCACATGAAAAGAAAGTAAAGTGTAAATCTTTGGGTAAATATTTAAATCGAGGGTACTCTAAAGGAAGTGAAATTTCAGCTCCAGTTAACTAGACCTGAAGAAAACGTGGTGCATACTCGGGAACCCAGCAAGGAAGGCTTCAAGCTGCGCTCATTTCTCTGTCCCATCTGTAAGAAGATTTTCAGATAGCAAACCTGAGTACACACCACGACCCTGAACAATGAAAAATCAGTCTCTCAACCTAAGGAGGCACTGTCCCCTGTGATCCCAGGGCACTCATTTAAAGGGGGCTCAAGCCAGGATCCTGAGGCCACAGGACTGCCTGGGGCACCATTGCCTCTGAGCTGGGACAAAGCGGCAGCCCTAGGACACCCTGGGAATCCGCGTGGGCTGCTTGTGGCTCTCCTTCAGAAGTCAAAGCCTGATTCTTAAGAAAACAGTGAGATGCTGGAGAGTGACCTCTTTTATTAGGTTCACTATCTTAGCCACAGAGGGACCATAGTGTTTGTCCATAGCCTGAAATACTCAAAGGCCACAGTACTGAAAAGAGGGCAGGCCTTTAGGTCTCTTTGTCTGTCGCCATTAATCCTCATCCTGCTGGTCTCTGCTTTTTGCATCAGAAAAGCTTTCCCGTATTTTTTTTTAAGAGGGGGGAGAAAACAGCTGTGTAGGATTTGAGAATGGGATTTTAATGGTCACTGAAGATGCACAAAGGCTCTGCTGTGATAGTGAAGTGTTCTGGAGGCAATTGATGCCTTTGTCTGGGACAGCGACACAAGCTGGCTGCTGAGGACAAGGGAGAAGCAACTGGGTTGTGTGATTGAGGCCAGTTCTCCAGCACATTTGCAAAAAGCTGTTCCCAACATTCAGAGTCAATTTTTAGTGTTAAGCCATTTTTACCTTGTGAAAGAAACAAATCTGTCTGGAAGCACTTAACCTGAATTATTTCCATGGGTCTTTTGCTCAGGAAGGAAAGTGGAAATTGTGACTGACAACACAGTGTTGTTCATGTGAAGCAGGCCTTTCACTGTGAGGAAAAGGAAGGTACCCTCTTTTCCACAGGGTAGCCCCAAGGGCATTTCTCAGCCCTTTGATCAGTTAAGAAATCGCAACAGATGTGGAATATGTGAGGCTTCTCAAAATGAAGCCTTGAGGAGGCTTTGGGGAGAGGCTTACCTCTCCCAAGGAGGAGTGGACCCCCAGAGCAGCAGGAGCCCATCCAGTGACTCAGTCAGTGAGAAGCAGGTCCTGGTTTATCCACAGACAGAAGGGATCTGTTTTCTGCCAAAGGAGCCATGATGGAGCAGATCCCACTGTTCTGCCTCCATGCTGGGATCATGGTCACCATGTGGGTCCATATGGGCTTCCCTAAATGGATATGGCTAGGCTAGAGGGGCTCTGGACAGCCTTGTTTTATTTACTTTCTGCCAGTCTTCATGATATTTGGCTCATGAGAGCGATGAGGAAGTTATTCTCTCATTTACTGACCCACTATAGATGCTAGGATAGTCAGGTAGGACACAGTGTGGCATGTTGTGATTTCCTAGTCCATAATTCAGCCTGACTTTTCATGGGACTTAGCTGGAAGCGAATGATTATAGAAACCATTATCCAGTAGGGCATTTAGAAAATAACTCTGGAATTATAGATTCTGCCATATAGATATGCCTCTGCTCATTATAATATTATTTGCAAAAAAAAAAAAAAAAAGATTCACTTTTAATTTTTTAATTTTAAAAAAAGTCATAAAACTGTGGTGGGCATGGTGGTACATGCTTATAATCGTAGCTACTCAGGAAGCTGAGGCAGGAGGATTGCAAGTTTGAGGCTAGCATCAGCAACTTGGTGAAACCCTGTCTCTAGATAAATAACAAAAAGGACTGGGGATGTAGCTCAGTGGTTAGAGTACTTGCCCTGCATGTGTGAGGTCCTGGCTCAATCTCTGAAAAAAAAAAAAAAAAAAAAAAAAAATATATATATATATATATATATATATATATATATATATATAAATATTACAAAAGAAAATCTAAATAATACAAAAAAGCATTGAAACAATATTAGGGCGAACTTTGTTGATTGCATTTAATTGTAGAAAAAGTATTTGAAATATGGTATATGTCTTCACTAACTATGCTTCAAAGCCTTTTTTTTTTTAAGATTATGGAGTGAATAATAAAAATGTATTTATGACTGATCATAGACAACTTTGCTATGTTTAACCCTAACATTGAATGTACATATTGCTTTTGTAGGACAGGATGAAAAGAGATTTTCCCTCTTATAGACATACAAAAGATAAACCAACTTTATGTGATTCCCTGCTCCCACCCCTCCGCACCACCATTTCTTGGTAACTTGTTTAAAAGAGAGTATGTTTGTTCCAAACTCCAAACTCTCTTAACTTCTTGACAGTTTTGAATTATGTTTTAGTCTGCACTTTGGTTAAATAAACTTTTTCTCCCTTAAACCTGAAACTCTTGATCTTCACGAATTAGAATTGGGACCTTGACCAAATTATTTAACTTCCCTAAGTCTCTGGTTCTGTAAAATAGAGCTAATGATAACACCTAGCTCCTTAAGGTTGTATTGAGGAGTAATTGATAATGTGCATAAAGCTTTTGGCATGGTATCTGGTATATTCCCAGTACTCAGCAAGTGTTAGCCATTAGAAAGGCCATGTGTGTGTGATACTGGGGATTGAAACCAGGGAGCACACTGGGCTATGTCTCCCCCAACCCTTATTTTATTTTAAGTTGCCCAGGTTGGCCTCAAGCTTGTGTTCCTCCTGCCTCAGACTCCTTAGGAGCTGGGGTTACAAGCACATGCCAACACACTCAACTGGAAAGGCTTTTTTTTTTTTATGGGTGCAAGGATGTTGTTTGACTGATATGTTAGTGAGTCAAATTTGGTACATTTACTTAATATCCATCACTAAAATAAGGTATAAATCCTTAACTAACAATATCAGAAATACAACTGGCAGCATAGTTTATGGATTTCCCTATTGGTTATTCTTCTAGGAAGTATTTACAAGAGTTTACTCTTTGGAAAGTATTCATTTGATTAAAAATGTGAAGTAGGCTGTAAGATTCTAGGAATTATTGCCCGCCCCCCCACCTGCAACCAAGGGAGAGCTTTACAAAACACTGCTTCTGATTATGTTTCTCTTCTTTCATAGTACCTTTTCCTGCAGAGTAAAGTCCAAATGTCTGACATTCAGGGACATTTACAACCTATCCTTAAACTTCCTTTCTTTCCTCTGCTCCCATAAATTAAAAAAAAAAATTATGATACTGAATATTAACCCTAGGAGTACTCTACCACTGAATTACATCCCCAATCTTTTCTATTTTTTATTTTGCAACAGGGTCTCACTAAGTTGCCCAGGCTGAACTTGAACCTGTAATCTTCCTGCCTCAGCCTCCTGAGTTACTGGGATTACAGATTCTAGCATGCACCACCACACATGAATCCTTATGCACCACCATGCATGAATCTTTATGACTTGCTCGCTTTTCTACCTGGGGAGATTCTATCCATCCTTCAAGACCCAACACAAATGAGACCTCCTCTAGGAAGCCTTCCAGGATGCCACCAGTCAGTATTAGTAACACCCACCTCTGTTTTTTCAGCCCTAGACCTATATTCAATGAGTGATTTTTGCCTTTACTCTCTTCTGATAGCTCTGTGAAATAAGGAGATTCAGAATTTTTTTCAACTATCAACTGTTTTTTCTATAAAAATAATTAGGACCCTTGTTATTCCTGCCCCCAAGGAGCCCATGGCCTAAGGAGAGACAGACCTGTAAATGCCCCCAAGGCTGGTAGGGACCATGGTAGAGAGGTGTGCATGGGAACCAGAGGCAGGATCCGCTGTGTTTGGTGTGGATGTGTGGTCAACACCATTTAATTACCTTCATCTGTAGCTCAGGTTATCCTTCCTCAGCCTCTGTCCCCCACTGACCAGATTGTTTCCCCCTTTGGCTAGTCAGTTGCAGGGCTGGGACATACTATGATGGAACACAAGAACGCTGCATTTTATGTCCAAATGGAACCTTCCAAAATGAGGAAGGACAAATCACTTGTCAGCCTTGCCCAAGACCAGAAAATCTTGGGTCCCTGAAGACCTCAGAAACCTGGAATGTGTCTGAATGTGGAGGTAAGGATGCTGTCTCTCTTCTTACTCCTCCAGTTTCTAATGTCATCGCCTAGACTAAGGCACAGTGGCATCTCAGGGATTCTGGATAATGAACACTGGACCTTGGGCTTCCTATGAGTAAGGACTATGTTGGGTTAATTTGGTTCTCCAGTGCCTGGCTCAGAACCTGAGTGAGTGAATGAAGATGGCATAGGATACACTGGTAGAAAAGTGTAAATGTTGCAATTGTGTGCTTTATTCACTCTGAGTACATGCACCTGAGACCCAGGTGATCCCAGTCCATAAGGAATATTTGATTTTTTTTTTTTTTTTTTGGCGGTGCTGGGGATCGAACCCAGGGCCTTGTGCTTGCAAGGCAAGCACTCTACCGACTGAGCTATCTCCCCAGCCCCATAAGGAATATTTGAAAGTGTTCAAGTGGAGAAGATTTTTTTCCAGGTTTGATCTCAAATTCAGACCTTTTTAAAAAAATATTTTTTAGTTGTTGATGGACCTTTATTTTATTTATTTATTTATATGCTGTGCTGAGAATCGAACCCAGTGCCTCACACATGCTAGGCTGAGCTACAACCCCAGCCCTCAGAACTTTTTCATTTTTTATTTTTTTATTAAAATCTTTTTTACTTTTATAGACTGCATTTTGATTCACTGTACACAAATGGGGTACAAGTTTTCATTTCTATGGTTGTACACAATGTAGATTCACACCATTCATGTAATCATACATATACATAGGGTAATACTCCCTGTTTCATTCTATTATCTTTCTGTCCTCCACCCCCTCCCACCCCATTTTCCTCTACACCTTCCAAAGTTCCTTCATTTTTCTCTTTCCCCCACCACCCCCCTTGTTTTATATTGTCATGCACTTATCAGAGAAAACATTCGGCCTTTGGTTTTTTGCCAGCCCTTAGAGCTTTTTGATTTAAAACAAACATATCCATCTGGTTGTTTTGTTAAAACTGGAAGGTCCTCTCTGAAAAGTTTTAAATCATCTTTTATAAAATGTTAACTTTGAAGACAAGCTCAGTTAGTTTCTGTGAGCTTCTTTCCCATTTATTTTATTATTAAATATCTTTCTTTTGTTAAATGGGAGGAGGCTGGCTGTATGGACACTGTGCAGGCTCCAGTGGAAGGTGCGATCTGAATGGTGGTTGCTAACTGGCGGACCCGGCAGAGTGCAGGGGCCCCTGTGATGCCCTGTGGTTTTCCTTCCAGTGATTCCCAGTTCCAGCATTAGGTCCCACCTAAATGACTCCAAACTCAACTACAGGGATGTTTCTGACTTAAACATCAGGTCCTTCAATTGAATATGTGACTCCTCCTGTATCTTTGGTTTGTTATGAAACTTCAGTATTAATTGCAAGGTTGATAAGGGGCAACTTCTGGGCATCCTTGTGTGTGACCTTATTAAGATATATTTATAAGTCAGGCACTGTGATGCACGCCTGTAATCCCAGTGGAGATTGAGGCAGGAGGATCGAGAGTTCAAAGCCAACCTCAGCAACTTAGTGAGACCCTAAGCAACTCAGCAAGACCCTGCATCTAAATCAAATATAAAAAGGGCTGGGAATGTGACTCAGTGGTTCAGCATCCCTGAGTTCAGTCCCCAGTACCAAAAGAAAAAAAGAAGAAAAAATATTTATAGCAATAAGAAAATTATTATTAATAGTAATAACTAACATTTATTGAATGCTTACTATTGCCAAGCATTATGCTAAGTATATGACATGAATTATTCATGGATTATTCATTATTGGTCCTATCATCCAAGGTCACACAGCCAAGAAGTGACAGATTTGGAGTCAGAACCCAGATCTGACAGCATCCAGATTCTTCCCCTGGTTGTGCATTTTTAAAATGCCATTATATCTACATTTGTGGGTAAAAAGACCATTAAAATTAACAGACGAGAGATGATTAGGAATACAAGAGACAGCACATTTTTATAGCGTCTTGCCAATGATAAACTTATTCCTGAGAAACATGTTCTTTTCTGAATTTTTTTGTTAATGACTGTGTTTCTTGTCCTGACCTTGGGTAAAAGAATATGAGAAATCATTGCTTAAAGTAAATGCCCGTAGGTCCCTCTGTCCATGTGGACTGGATTGTTTGGATTTAGTAGACTAATTAAGGTAGGAAAGGGCACACCTCAGTGCAAGGAGATGTAACAGTAAATGTAAGTGGTAAGTAGAAGATTCTTCACGTCACTGTGTCACTAAGATGTGATCCACTGGGTGGGGGTGAAGTACTTCTGGGTCTAATTGCCAAATTGATTCCAGAGTAAAGATATCTCCCTCTCTTTCCCTCTTTCTCTGGGGACCCCTGTCTTGGGGTCCCTGGGCAGTGTGTAGGCCTTAGTCTGAGACATGGTCAGTCCTTTCCCATATTCTGGAAGCAGTGGTTGCTTGACTCCTTGGTTTCCATCTCTGCCCTATGCTGTGCAGCCCTGGTGTAAATACCAGGCACTCATGGGCCACCTCCTTGGGGCGGCAGGGCAGGGCTGACTCTGCTTTTCTCACTGAGGTAGGAGCTTAGGTAAGCACAAGTAACAGGCGTGACCAGAATCAGATCTCATGGAAGAGCGGTGGGAATGGCCTGCCTGGGAGTCTTACTCACCTGGGGTCATTGGTCCCCCAGGTCTGTGCCAACCTGGTGAATATTCTGCAGATGGCTTTACACCTTGCCAGCTCTGCTCCCTGGGCACGTTCCAGCCTGAAGCCGGCCGAACTTCTTGCTTCCCCTGTGGAGGAGGCCTCTCCACCAAACATCTGGGAGCAACTTCCTTCCAGGACTGTGAAACCAGAGGTGAGTCCTTGGCAGCTTGCTTTCCCCTAGAACTGAATTTCCCTTTTGAGCACCCTGGGAGTCTGGCGAAGGTTCAGTTGAACCAGCCCAGAGGTTCCCTGTGTGGTGCTCAGTAACCAAGGGTTCAGTCCCTGTGCAGAAAGTGCTAGAACTTCCTGGACAGGGTCTCCCCATAGCTACCTTGGCTTCTTGGGAGAGGGCTGACCAGGGACAGATCAGAGAGACAGGAGCAGGTTTTGAGCATGGGCTCCCTTGGTTCCTTCCTCCATTTCAGTGCCCTGGCCTAGAGCTCCCCGACCTCAGTACAAGTCCCATCCCTTCAGAACCCCACTTCCACTGCCTCTTCCCAGACAAGGCCTAAGCCCGGCCTTGATATCTAAGCACTCTTGATATCTAAAAACTGCTGTGCCTGAAGATGCCGGCTGCCACTGGTGACTGACTGCAGGCCCCACAAACTCTCTGAAGACACTCAGCTTGCTCCTTCATGTTTTCTGTGTCACAAGTCCCACCCAAACCTGCTGTTTAGGGAATTGAGTGTTCATGAACCCCAGATTGGTAGGAAGCCACTTCTTCATTTGGGCATAAAAATTTATTTCACTAACTTTGAAACCTTTCATGTGGCATTAATAAAAATACAGTCTTGTTTCCTTTTCTTTACCCTCCTCATCCCCACAGTTCAGTGTTCACCTGGACATTTCTACAACACCACCACTCACCGATGTATTCGCTGCCCAACAGGGACATACCAGCCTGAATTTGGAAAAAATAACTGTGTTTCCTGCCCAGGAAATACTACAACTGACTTTGATGGCTCCACAAACATAACCCAGTGTAAAAGTAGGTCTCTCTCTAAGGCTTTTGTGGTCCTGATCAAGAGGGCAATTGTCTGGGTTCAGCCTTGGGGGAGGGTGGGGGAAAGTAGCCAGAGGTCCCAGGTTCATTCAGCACCATATGAGACTGTTGTTAGCGCAGCTCACAGCTGTGCAGATAGGCGCTGAGGGCAGGCAGGACTGCAGTCTCCTCAACTGTTAAAATGGAGATGATAGCTTTGACCTGGAGGTACTCCCCTTATTTTTATATGTGAGTTGCTGGGGATTGAACCCTGAGCCTTACACACGCTAAGCACACACTCTGCAACTAAGCTCCACCGCAGCCCCTCCTCACCTCTTCAGCTCCTGGATACTTTCCCAGGCACACTCACAGCTGGCCTTGCCCTGATCCCCCCAACCCAAGACATAGTTTCAGTTGGTCCTGCACAGCATGCACTGTTCAAGGACCCGTTATGTGCCAGGCATCCTGCTGAGTAAGTCAGCTGGGCCAGCCCTGCCAGGAGCCAGGCTGTGGGTCTGCAGAGCAAGGGCGACCCACTAGTCTGAAGAGTTGAGGCAAGGTCTCTGGAGGGTATGGAAGGTTTTTATGGAGGGAGTGGGCACAGCAGGAAAGAGTTTCCTCCCAAAGAGCAGTTGAGAGAAGCACAGACTCAGGAAAATGAAAGGCCTCTAGAAAGAGACCCGTGGACCTGAGCACAGAAGAGTGAGCAGCCTAGGAAGGCAGACCTTGAATGCCTAGCTAAGGAGCTTAACCTCTGTTTTACAGCAATGGGGGAGCAAACACTTAAGGACTTGCTGTGTGAGATCTCCCTGCATCTTCCCTCACCATGACAAAAAATTCTCTAGTAAAGTCCAAAAGTTAAGCTCAACTGATGTTGCATCTTTAAGATAGCAATAAAGGGGAGCAAGGAGGACTCCCCAAGGTAGAGGAACTTGGGGTGAAAAGGGGCAGTTAAACATTCAAATCATATGACTGGAAGTTATCTAGTTTTCTCTCTATCACAATGAAGTTCTTTTAACATCTTTGTAAGTAGCCATCAAGTTTCCTTTTGAATACCTGCTGTGACAGGGAGCTCACTCTTTCATGATCTCCTATCTGTTGGCAAATGAGACTTTGGTGAAGTTCACAGAGTCAGGAAATTCTTCCTCATACCAACATGACTGTTTCCTTATTTTCCCACTCCCTGGCTCCTGGTTGGTCCTTAGGGTCACATGACACAGTTCTTTAGGCAAGCCTGAAGGCTGTGTTTTTCCTAGTAATGACAACTCCCTGTTACAATTAGAGAAGAAAGTAATCCTTTCTCTCTCTCTCTCACTTTAGCACTGGGGATTGAACCACTGACACTGAGCTATATTCATAGCCCTTTTTATTTTTTATTTTGACACAGGGTTTTGCTAAGTTACTGAGGATCTCAGTAAGTGGCTGAGTCTGGCCTTGAACTTGTGATCCTCCTGCCTCAGCCTCCCTGGTCACTGGAATTACAGGCGTGCACCACTGTGCTCAGCACTCTTCAATATTGCACAGGTTTACCTGGCAATATTAAATAGTAACCACTTTGAGGGCAAAGACTAGATCCCTCTCAGTCCTGTACTCCCAAAGCTTTGGGTAACATGTTGGATAAATGGGGATAAGTTTGGATAAGTTTGTGTTGGATAAGTGGGGATTTGGTGAATAAAGACAAGGTTGTGGGGAGGGCGTGCCTGTGCACATTCATTCTCTCTTCATCTTCCCCGCTTAATAATAAAATGTGGTTGTAACCAGAGAGAAAAGTGGAGAAATATGTTTGCTTTATCTTCACTGAAGGTCTCAGTCAAATGTTCTTTATTGAGCAATGAGCTCTGTTCTCCCTAATTTGACAGACTTTAAAGTTCTATGCCATGGGTTTCCGTGGCACTTGGACTTGTAAGCAAAATATGAAAGCTGAATTTGTTCTTTTGTTCATTAACAGTTGACCTTAGCACCTTCATAATCATGGAAAAATGGTGCCTCTGAGGGGTGGACTCCTTGCGGGAGTTCACATTGACTCCTAAAGTGGGCCCTGAGCCTTATGGGACAGACTCATTCCCAAGATGGCGTCATCTCTGTGCCCCATTCCTCCACGCGGTAGGGATGCGGCAGTTCTCAAGCCAGGCTAGCAGGTGCCATGATAGACAATTGTGTTGAGCCCTTGTAACTCATGGCATTTCCTTTTCCAGACAGAAGATGTGGAGGGGAGCTGGGAGATTTCACAGGATACATTGAATCCCCAAACTACCCAGGCAATTACCCAGCAAACACTGAGTGCACTTGGACCATCAACCCACCCCCCAAGCGCCGCATCTTGATCGTGGTCCCTGAGATCTTCCTACCCATAGAGGACGACTGTGGAGACTACCTGGTGATGCGGAAAACCTGTGCGTCTCACCCTCTGCTTCCCTCCCCTCCTAAGGCCAACCGGGAAGCCTGAGGACCTGCTCCCCAGGCTTTAAATGTGAGGAGCAGGCTAGACTGTCACCTCTATATTAGAACAGAGACGGGGTGTAAGTTTATAGAGTTGCCAAGAAATGACACTTAGACTAAGTGAGGGCTGGAGCTGCAGCTCATTAGTAGGGCACTTGCATGTACTAGGCCCTGGGTTCAATCCCCAGTGCCAAATTAATACTACTACTAATAGATTTGACTAAAACTATATACCAAGGCCTTTTACTGAACCCCAGAGGCAGGGACCCTGCAGGTCATTCTTCCCCTCTGTACTCACTGGAATGTGTTGGACCCTCTCCATGGGACGTGCAGAGGAAATGAGGCATGTGCAGTGCTGGTTCCAGACAGTGCCTCACCCTGGGTAGCAGTTCATGGCGGGAGTGATCAAGGCATGATGCAGCTAGGAAGGGCCCCTCCCTCTATCCTGACTCATGGCCCAAGGTCCATAAGGGGACATCACCATCAACACAGCTTAGTGGCAAGCCCCTGAGTGTGCTTAATTCCAGATCCACCTCTTATTAGTTCTGTGATCTGGGCTACTATCTGAACCTTCTGCACTGCTGTCTCCATAGTGATTGAAGTTTCCCAACAATAGTTGCTATCTCACAGGTTTATTGGATGGACTAAATTTGCCAGACACAGTAGCACACACCAGTACTCGCTTCTACTCAGGAGGCTGAGGCAGGGGGCATTGAGCACAGGAGTGTAAGACCAGCCTGGGCAACATAGTGAGACCCCATCGCAAACAAATAAAACCCAAAACAAAAACAACCAAAAATATCCATAGAATAATAGTAGCACATTGAGCTACTATATATTTCCTATTCTTACTAATGGTTATAATGTCTGATGTCAGGTGAAGATTTGAATCCTGACCTTATCACAGACAATCTCTGTGGCTCTGGGGATGTACTTAATTTCTCTGTAAAAGTGGTAAAAATTGTACCTGCTTTTTGTGGTTTATAGGAGATTAAATGAGAGAAAGTCCCTAAGATGGGTTTTAGCACACTGCTGGGTCTTGGCAAGTGTGCATCAAATGGGGGTGAGTCTTCTTAGATGATGGCAGCTCGACTCTGAAATTCGAAGGCCCTCTCCCCACCCCTACAGTGTGCCTAGCCACAGGCAGTTCAGGCTTAGCCTTCCTGGGGGCTACTCTATTCCCAGTACTTTACTGTTAGGATGAGTCAGCTGAGCCTAAAAAGCTCTTCAGCATACCTTGTTTTATGGTTTGAGTGTTTGAAAAGATGAGCATTCATTGTCTACCTGCTCAGTAAGAAGTCTTGAATGCCATCCCTTCCAATTTCACTCTGCAGCATCATCCAATTCAGTGACAACATACGAAACCTGCCAGACCTATGAACGCCCCATCGCCTTCACCTCTAGGTCAAAGAAGTTGTGGATTCAGTTTAAATCCAATGAAGGGAACAGTGCCAGAGGGTTTCAGGTCCCGTATGTGACATATGATGGTAAGCACCGTGAAACTCTGACTGTAGCGCATGGCAGAGGCGTCTCTGCTCTGAACAGAACCAATTTCTGAGCCAGCTGGTAGATTGCTGACAAGCACACATGCTCAGAATGGCAGGCATGGTGAGGGGAAAGGACATTGCTGACTCACAGTGCCACAATTTAAACAGGCATTTGGGGACACTGACTACAGGGATAAAAAGATGATTTAGAAGAGCACAGCTTAGTGGATAAAAATATGGGCATTGAAGTCAGACAGCCTGGCTATTATCTCATCTGTGATTTTGTGTATGTTACTTTTCATCTCCAAACCTTCCTTCCTTCCTTCTCTCGTCGTCGTCCTCCTCCTCCTCCTCCTTCTTCTTCGGTGCTGGGTATTGAATTGAGGTTCACATGCATGTTAAACACACACTGTACCATTGCACTAAACCCCTCGTCAAGTCTCATTTTTCTTAATATTTGATGAGGATAATCATTAGATTTAATGTGAGAGTTCCTAAAGGACTTGGTGCAGTACCTGGCACACAGTAATTGCTCAATAAATACTTCTTTATGATTGTGACTTTTATTATATAGAATTCCAAAGGAGGGGAAAAGACCTGAGTTCTGGTTCTGGCTCTGCCACTGACTTAGTTTGTGACCTCAGGCAAGTCAAATGATGCTTCTAGTTTCATTTTCTTCATTTTAAATGAAGGAGTGGTCCTCCTGAGCCCTGGGACTCAACCTACTCTGAGGAGTGGGTTGATGAATATTTATGGAGCATAAAATGAACTATAACTTGTCCTAGAGGACTTCATAGTCTAGAAGGGAACAGTCATCTGTCTATTCGTGAACATATTCATGCTATCCAACAGATATTTAATAAGCCTCTACTATGCCAGAAATTGAACCAAGTACTAGAGACAACCTGATTAGTGATATGAACACAAAACTGTATATAATGTCAAGGTTGCTTTAACAGGGCACATACACAGCACTATGAGCATAGAAGGGGCAGCAGTTATTTAGCATGGATTTTTGGAAGGAACAGAACCCAGTCTGAATAGATTTGGGTCATAATAAAATATAGGGAACATAATAAAATATAGGGGGAAGAACATCCAGGAAGAGGGAAAGGTCAAAGAATGGTGTACCTGGGGTCTGATTTGACCAGTGAGAGGGGAGCATGGGGTTTAGCAGTGAGAAGAGATGAGGTGGGAAGAGTCTTGAGTGCCAAGCTCAGGAGGGTAGACTTAATCTTATAAGGAGCCACTGGAGGTGTTTAGGCAAAATGTGTGAGAGCTGGATGATTAGAAAAATAGCATTCTGTGACTCTCTTAAAAACACTTCACATAATTTATTTCCAACATGTGACAACAGCTAGGATCATCATTCCTGTCCTGCAGTTGCTAAAATAATGTCAAACACCCAAGAAAAGGGATTTTAGTGTCTGACTCCTGGGATGGACTCCTCCCACGTGCCTCTGCTGAGGAAGACAAAGAGCCTAGTCATCCACCTGGAAGCAGCTAAGGGGCAGCCTCTCCTATGAGGAGTTAGGAAGGAAGCAGAGCAGACACAGGGGCTCCAGAATACATGTTGCCAAAGCTCACACACTTTAGTATGGCTGTTCTCATCTCTGCCTTAATGTCTTGATTTTTTTTTTTTTTCTTTTTTAATTAAGAAAAAGAGGTGTAGCTTGAGCCAGGGAAAGCTACACATAGCTCTGGTTAGGCCCAGGCATGTGTCACAGCAGAAAGAGTTGAAAACTGCTACTCTGTCCATCCAGAAGTCCCTCATGTCGTTGCTCAGAGTCTATATTTTAAAACATGTTTTTTTTTTTTTTTTTTTTTTTTTTGCAGTGCTGGGGATCGAACCCAGGGCCTTGTGCTTGCGAGGCAGGCACTCTACCAACTGAGCTACATCCCCAGCCCTAAAACATGTATTTTTATATCTGTTTCATATGTGCTTTCAAAGCTCGAAAGACTAGAAATCACAGAAAGTGCAGTTGAGGCTGCTGCAGATGAGCCTCCTGCCTGCTGCGGAAGGGAGAGGACTGCAGTCCTGGCAAACGGGTTCTGAGCATCCCTGAGCTCAGGCACCTTTAAATGGTACATTCCTCACAGTCACCCCATATGTGGACACATTTACTTTCTGTTTTTACACATGCTACTGATGTGTCAAGGGTTTAAGGTCGTTGCTGATCTCAACCAGCAGTTTTGGAGGACTGATGAGGGTCAAAGCCAGTTGGACTAGGTTTAGGAGAAAAAGAAGAGAATTGGATACAATGAGTGTTGACCATTCTTTCGAGGAGTTTTGCTGCAGAAAGGAGCAGAGAAGTGGGTGGAAGCTGGCAGGAGAAATGAAGTCCAGGGATGGATTTTTAAAAGGCCATTCAGGCTTAGAGATTTAAGTAACTGGCTTAGGGTCACAGCATAACAAAGACACAGAGCTGGGATTTACCTGGGTTCCCACTTGCAATGCTTCTCCACGTTTCCCAAGGACTGGAGCAAGTAAGGAGGCACACTAGCTCTTAGACACAGGGAAATATTTTTTAAAAAACAATCAGCAGTTTGGAAGTATTTGATGCAGTGGTAAATTGCTGTCCAGAATATAGTACAACTGTCTACACTCCTAGGGGTAAACTGTCATGGACAGGAGTCACTCCTTTGAGGTAGAGATACTGCAGCAGGGAGAATTCAAGATTTAAAATAAAAAAAATAAATAAATAAAACTTGTACTCTTGCTCATACTCAATATTCACTAAAATAAAAGAATGAGAATGATACCACATTAATAGAGTAGCAATGACATTGTACATGTATCAAATTAGTAATTATACATAATACAGTGTTAATTTCCATTTCCCATCTCTTGACTGAGAGAAACTTTTCAAGGGCTCCTCCTGCATGATTTCAATGATGTTCTCATAATTCGTGTGACTTTGTAGTACATGATATGCATACAAAGAGGCATTTTTAATGTGTCTGGGATTTGAAAAAGATTGTGCTTTGCATATGCTTGATTTGAATTATGACTGTGAGAAATAGGCTAGACTATAAAGGGGGGAGGGTCTCATTTAGAGAAGGATTACCACGTGCACTGCATTTAGTGTATATGTCAGGACAAAATATTATTAATGAGAAAACAAACAGCACTTTCTTCCTCCCTGGCCAGCCGAATTCTCTACCCTCAGTGCCATTCAAATAAAGGAGAGATGAGTCTTGCTTATTGGGTAAGAAGCTTGATTATTTAGTGCTATACAAGGATAGAGAGATGTGGGGTGGGTAGAGAGGGAAAGAAAAGCCTGGATGAGCTCACCAGGGAGTGCACATAGAGAGAGCAGAGCACCAAAGACTGAGCCCTGGGACCCTTCTGCAATAAAAGGCCAAGGAGAGGAGGAAAAGCAAAGAATTCTCAGAGGAAGCAACCAGTGAGGTAGAAGGAAAACCAAACAGCAAGGTGTCTTGGAAGCCAAGAGAATTTGATCAAGGTGGGGGTGTGACCAGCCAGTCAAATGGTACTGATGTGTCAAGGGTTGAAGGTCATTGCTGATCTCAACCAGCAGTTTTGGAGGAGTGATGAGGGTCAAAGCCAATCGGACTGGGTTTAGGAGAAAAAGAAGAGAATCTGATACAGTGAGTGTTGATCATTCTTTTGAGGAGTTTTGCTGCAAAAGGGAGCAGAGAAGTGGGGTGGAAACTGGTGGGAGAAATGAAGTTGAGGGATGGAGATTTTAAAGATCTGAGATTTAACTGATTGTTTGTATGCTGATGAGAAAGATCAGTAGAAAGAGAATTTTATCATGTAGGAAAGAAAGCACAGAATTACTGGCACAAAATGCTCTTGATTTAGTGAAGGAAGATGACTCTGGAGTGCCAAGTGGAGGGATGGGCCTCAAACAGACACAAAGAGGGCTCATCTGAGGGAAGAGAGGCAGGGAGACAGGTGCAGAGGTCTGCAGCCAGTAGAGGTGGTGGAAATCTGTGCACAGATGTTCTCTGATGATTGTCTTCTCAATGTCAGAGTGGAAAGTGTTCTGAGATGACCACAGAAGGGACACGTCTCAGAATCTAATAAAAAATGAGAGCGGGGCTGGGGTTGTGGCTCAGTGGTAGAGCGCTTGCCTAGCTTGTGTGAGGCACAGAGTTAAATTCTCATCACCACATATAAATAAAATAAAGGTCAACTGACAACTAACTGCGTGTGTGTATATATATATATATATGTGTGTGTGTGTGTGTGTGTGTGTGTGTGTATATATTAGAGTATTAGATAAAAAGAGAGAGAGAGAGAGTTGGGGAGATAGCTCATTGGTAAAACACTTGCCCAGCAGGGGTGCATGAGGCTCTGGGTTCAATCCCCATCATGACATAAAAAATAAACAACAACAATAAAATAATTTTTAAAAAATAAAGAGCAAATTTGGAGATAACTAAACCATAAGAATGCAAAATATGTCCTTTATTCCAACAGAAGACTACCAGGAACTCATTGAAGATATTGTTCGAGATGGCAGGCTCTATGCATCTGAGAACCACCAGGAAATACTTAAGGTGAGTACTTGCTTCTGGTGAACGTGATGTTTTTGACAGAAGTCCTCAAATATAATCACAAATGTTTTCCTGCTCCACCCTACCACCTCTCAGACTTGGAGCTTGCATGGGCCGTGCTTAGTTTCATACCTTCCCCAGACATACGTTTTTTAAAACCAGATTTCTGTTTTCAATGTTGTCAAGTGAAGTTGTATTTTTCAATTTGGAAATTTGTGAAGGACCAGTTTGGGGGAAGACTTGCTTATAAATCCAAGCCAGTGGTATATAGTATTTTCATATTAATTCCAAATAGTGGGAGACCTTTTTCTCTGTGTTTGTGCTTCACAAAGTCCAACAAATTTTGGATACTTATAAATAATTAGCAACAAACACTTGCTATATCACTAACCCAGTAGTATTCCCCTGCTCCCCACTTTACATTTCATCTGGTTGAAAAAAAATCAGTTTTTTTGTATATTAAACACTTTTTATAAAACTAATGCATACCTATTAGAGATAATTAGGGAAAACGAAAACTGGAAACAGGAAACAATTTTCACAAAGTGTTTTTTTAGCTAATCAACCTACTGCCTAATACTGGGTCATTATAGTTCCATTGGCAAAGTGTCAGGATGTTTAAATATTTTGGCCCAGTAACAAAAATTCTGTTCTCTTTAGGATAAGAAACTGATCAAGGCTCTGTTTGATGTCTTGGCCCACCCCCAGAACTATTTCAAGTATACAGCCCAGGAGTCCCGAGAGATGTTTCCAAGATCTTTCATCCGATTGCTACGTTCCAAAGTTTCCAGGTTTTTGAGGCCTTACAAATGACTGCCCACGTGCCACTCAGTACAAATGTTTGGCTGTGGGCTTGGTGGGATGGAGCCGTCTGTCTGCCTTCTACATAGTCGGATATTGCCGTCTCCAGTATCAGTGACTCACTAGGTTCAATTTTTATAGACAATACAGATATTTTGGTAAACTAAACTTGGTTTTTCTTTCCCAACATTGTGGAATGACTTTAAGTGGCACTGACTTCTCACTGCTATGGGAAGTATGACCAGATGTCTCAGGTCCTGCAAGAGCTGGCTGAGCTAGACTTCAGTCAGTGCAGGTGAGATTCACTTGTCCTTGGGTCTCACTCTTCCTCTGGAGTCTGTAGTGAAAGGAGACCACAGAAGGGTCTGAAACTTCAGCTTTCTCCAGCCTGAGGCTCCCTAAGACAGCCCTCTGAGCCCCTGTGCAGGCTCTGACCAGGCAAAACAGGCAAGGAGGGAAGGAGGACACCACCCACCCACCCTGAGACCTGGGAGGACTCAGTTTCCCACAGCCTTCTCCAGCCTGGGTGAGATAAGTTTGATCTCAGGAGCTTGAGTTCTAAGCTGTGATCATTTTTTAAAATACTGAAAGTAGACAGAATTAGAAATAAACCTAAGACCTTCTGGAGACTTAATAGCATATGCATGTTGCCAGCCCCCCTGGCTGCCCTGCAGCAAATGCACAGAGCTGGTTTTAGCACCTTTCCCTGTGCCCTCAGACATGGCTGAGCACCAAATTAGGGCTTAGAGAGTTCTGGGTGGCTGCAGTCTCCTTGGGGGATGAGAATTCATCATCATTAAAAGGAAATTTCAGGGGCTGGGGTTGTGGCTCAGTGGTAGAGTGCTTACCTAGTCTGTGTGAGGCACTGGGTTCGATCCTCAGCACCACATAAAAAGAAAAAATAAAGTTATTGTGTTCATCTACAACTAGAAATATTAAAAAAAAAAAAAAAAAAGGAAATTTCATAAACCCTGGTCAGTCCTCTTTCCACCACAAGACTTCCTCCCACCAGGCACCTGAGGACTGCGTGGAATATGGGGCCCAACCTGTCATGTGTGCCTTCTGTCCCCACTCTCAAAGGGCAGAGTGAACTCTGCTCTGGGCAGTACTGTTCATTTTCTGATGGCAGCACCACCACTGGAAGCAGCTACATACTGGCCTCTGCATCAACATAGTCATCTCACTTTGGACAGCACAGGGGACCTCACAATCATTCTCTCACATACACTTGCATTCTCAATATTACCAAGTTTTTAGACATTTAAATCTCAGACCAGAATCCTATCAGACAAGCTGCCATTTCCCTAACTAAAGAACTGACTACACACAGCCATGGTGTTTTGTTATTTCAGTGATAATTTTACACACCATTCTCTACACCAAAGCACTAAAAAATGTGTAACAAGTTTTTCTTGAAGAAAACAAAGATTATTTCATTATTATTGAACATCTTTTCACCTCTGTGTTGTTGTTTTTTAAAAAAAAATGATTATAACGTTGTTTTCTTAAGCCCTAATGAAGTTTCTTTATTTGGATGGGTCCTAAATGCCCGTTTTCAGATTTCAAAAATTTGAACATCTTCATTTAAAAAAAAAGAATCATTAAAACAAGCACTTGTAATTTGTTTAACTGGAACTTGGCCTATATTTCTGAGTCTAACCATAAGATGAGAAGTTAAATGTAAATAATCTGAGTTAGTGACCAGACTGATGTGGAGGTAAGAGGAGCGGAGCTGTGCCATTCTGTCTAAGCATGTTAGTAACTTTGTACTCATTCAGGTGTGATTCTCTACTGCCAATTCCACAAGAAATCTGGGGGTGGGTATGTTCTAGGGGTTGGAAGGAGGATGCATAAACCTGGTTGCTATGGAACATCCTCCAGGACCAGCCTCATGCACCAGAGCTGTGTTCCTGGGACAAGCGTGAGCCCTGGGCCCTTCTGAAGCTTCCTCTCTAGACCTATCAATCATCCTAAGAGACACTGTCCCTATTGGAAGGCTGGCTGACTGTGACTGCTGTTGCTATCTGCTAAACCAATAAATATTTATCAAACATCCCGTCAGTGTCAGACACTGTTCTAGGCCCTAGGGAAGCACTGTGATAAGACAGAGTCCCTGCCCTTGTGGAGCTTACATTTTAGAGGGGAGAGACAGACAACAAACAACTCAACACAAAAACAATCTCCTTAGTGGTAAATGCTATGTTGAAAATTGGAACAGGTTAATGTACCAGATGGCTGTGTTTGGGGTCTGAAAATGGCCTCTATGGGGGAAATGGCATTTCAACTGAAAACTACTTGGCAAGGAGGACTAAGCCTTGAGAAAATAGGGGAGGAGCACGCCTGCTAGAGGAGCACCAAGTGCAGAGGCTCTGCAGGAATGAGGCTGCATGTGCTTCACAGTCCAGTGAGAAGGCGAGTGGCACCAATGAGGCCCAAGAACCGCACAGGGGCCAGATCAGACTGGGTTGTGGCATCCAGAAGAGAGGTTTGGGAGTAATTCTAAATAGATTGTGAAGTTTCGAAGAGGTCGAAGCAGAGGAGTGAGATGATTGGTATGCCTTTAAAAAGTAGCACTGACTCCTGTATGGATGGATTTTAGGAAGCGAGTATGGAGGCAGAAAGGAGGTAACAGGCTATATCACCAGAGACTTACCCCAGTGGAAGGTGAGGGTCTGAATTAGAGTGGTGGTAGTGGAAATAAAAGAAGTAGAATTCTGGGCTGTATGAAGGCTTTACTGATAGAATATGGCAGAAGTAACACTACCAGTTTCCAGGCCCAGGACTTAAGACACTAGCAGTTTCTACTTCAACACCTTGGGACAATTACACTTGGAACTCAGTCACTGTGCCTCATGGAAGCTTTAGCAGCCTGTGGAGAGAAACCTTGCTCCCAGAGGTCAGGCAACAACCAGCTAAGCTTTCCAGCAGTGTGAGAGAATCATCTTGGAAATAGACTCAGCCCCAAGTCAAGCTGCCCCAGCTGAGGCTTCATGAGCAGTCTTTGTGGAACCACACAGCAATTACAGATTTGTGAGCAAAGCTAATGACTGTCATTGCTGTAAGTTTCTACATCCAGGTTGATTTCATATGTAGTAATAGGACATTGGGAAATGGGAAGAGATCGAGAATTGAGAATTCTGTTTTGACCATTCTAGGTTCAAGGTACCTATTAACTATCCAAGTGGAGAGCTTAAATAGGCAAGAGGTTATATGAGGTCCCAGAAGAGGTGAGATCTGGAATAAAAATTTTAATGTCACAGAATAAAGGGAAGATATGTGACTTTCCCTAAATTAAGGTTAAAAGTACAATTGTTTCCCCCTAATCCCTTTCCCCAGTCAACTGCAGTTCCCGAATATTAAATAGAAAATTCCAGAAATGATTCATAAGTTTGAAATATGTTTTTAAGAAATATTTCTTTAGTTGTAGATGGACATAATACCTTTACTTACTTTATTCATTTTTACGTGGTGCTGAGGATAGAACCCAGTGCCTCACGCATGCCAGGCAAGCACTCTACCACTGACACACAACCCCAGCCCTGAAATGTTTTATTACAATATATTGTTTTAGTTGCTCTACTTTATTATTAGGTATTGTTGTTTCCCTTTTATTATGGCTAATTTACAAAGTAAACTTTATCACTAGTACGCATGTGTAGGAAGGAACAGAGTGTATATAGGGTTAGGTAATATCCATAGTCTCAGGCATCTGTGGAACGTCTTGAAACATGTCCCCCAAGGATAAGTGGGGATTACTGTATGTAGATGAAGAAGTCAGGGGAGCTCTGAATTCTGGGACTCCCCCATGTGGGCTCAGGGACCAGAACTTTGAGGAGCTGCTTATCAAGTAAACAGGAAGAGGCCAAAGCTGAGCTTCCACTTTCCCTCCAAGACAACCAGTTCTGTGAGTAAACTCCAAGTGGGGGTAGAATCTGTACAAGTCCTTCCTTCCAGCTGTGGATTTTGTTCTTTAGCCATTTACTGAAGTGCTGTATCTATGGATTTAGCACCATTTCCCTTGAGTTTCCAATGCTAATGAAAGAGTGTTTGCCTTTTCACACTAACGGATGATTATCTTCACTTCAGAAAATTGCTTCCTCTGAATCATCCTCTGGGCTGTTAAGTGCGTCTGTAGGCAACTCACTGGATTTAGGTTTGCAGGTGATTTTAAAATGTCATGAGGGAGGCTGGGGCTGTAGCTCAGTGGCAGAGTGCTTACCTAGCACGTGTGAGGCACTGGGTTCAATCCTTAGCACCAAATAAAAATTAAGCAGATAAAATAAGGGCACTCTGTCCATCTACAAATACAATTTTTTTTTTTTTTAATGTCATGTGGTAACTTTGGAAAGTTAGTGGCTGCACAGTACAAAGCAAGGACTCGCTAGCCCTCAGCAGACCATTGCAGGAAGATGGATCAAGGCTATTGCCTGCTGCAGAACACAGCTGCTGGTGGATCTGCACACTGGGAAACCCAGGGATCCCATGCCAGACCCAGATGCAATCTTCTCAACCCAGAAGAGATGCCTTTCACTAGGGCTGTCAGCATCTCTTCTTCCTTTCCCACAGCAGTATGGGTCCCGAGAGCATTACTCAAGTCTACACATTTTTAGCCAGCATTTGAGAGGCAAATGGTTCAGCTGAGGCTGGAGAAAAGTGGTTCCTCATCAAGTGGAGGGAGCAGCATGGTCCACCAGCTGGGCAAGTCATCAGCTGGCTTAAAGCCAGACCCTGGGAGAAGCCAGTTGGGGCCCATCCACACGAAATTAGAGGCCTTGATGGGACTTCCTTTCTGTGACCACCTCCCACTCCAGAGACTGTGAGCCCAGCACAGGGTGTGGGGGCGGTGGAGGTTCATATTTGTGGCACACTGCCTCCTTCTCCATTCAGGCAGTCCTGATCGGCCTGCAGGGGACCATCTTCAAGGGACTCTTGGCCCCACAAGGCTGCTCCTATGCTCTTAAGACAGTGATTCAGTCATAAGGACATACCTACATGACAGGCTTTCTTTCCAAAGAACACAGTAGAATCAAAATAGATTTAGAAAATGAAACCACTCTTAACAGGCAGGTTGCTCTAGTTGAATAAAAGGGTTACAAAGTAAGCCTGCTTCACTCCAAACAATGACATTAACTCAGAATTGTTTGGTTTTCAGATTATCTTGTAAGGGTAATGCAACAACGACTATTGTCATTGGTTACTAATCATTGTTATGTGTTTGCTCATTCATTAATGTATGTAACATGTATTTTTTGAGGGCTTACTAAGTGCTAGGGCATTGTAGGAGCTAGGGATATAGCAGCAAGCAAAATAAAGTCCCTGCCCCTGGGGAAGTTAAATTCCAGCATGGGGGCCGGGGTCGGACAATAAACAAATGAACATATAAGATTAAGTCAAATAGTGACAGTGCTATAAAGGGGAAGTAGGATTAAAGGAAGTAGGATTGAGGAGGTGGTGGGAGTGGCTGTTTTAGGTAGGACGAGCTAATCACTGGTGTCATGAATTTAAGCCCCTTCCAGGGCACTGGCTCCTCACACCAAGCCCTGGCCATCTCCTTTACTCACCTAGCAAGAACTTGGTATTTTCATGTCTCATCAGGCCCACCAAAGCACCAAGAGAACATAAAATTTCTAGAAAAGGCACCACCTAGTGGACAGAAGATGGAGTTGACCTGTATTTCAGTTGCGCATCCCATTGCCTGGGAGCTCAAATGTCCATGATTCGAGACAAAAGTTTGCCCAGGAGAGCCTTGGGGACCAGGGCTGTCATTTGACAACTGAGTAGTTACATGCTGTTTGACACGGACTCTGGAATGTATCTGTTTAGATCTTTCTGTTTTCTCTGCCTGGCCTAAAAAGGAATGACCAAAGAGGAAGTCACTGGTTTAGATCATTTCAGACTATTGACAATGAATTTCACGCACACACACACACACACACACACACACACACACACACACACCATGTTCATTCAATCATTTTTATTGTCTAGGCACTGGAGTAGGCTGGATATATAGTGCCAGGATGGGAGAAAAAGAGGTTGGAAGACTGATGAGGGATAAAATTACCCTTAAATTGTAATCATATATAATGTTTGAGCACGTGAAGTTCTAGGAGCTACTATGTCCTGCTGACCTGAATTGTTCTCTGCTCCTACATTCTTTCCCAGGTCAGAAGGATAACTCTGAGGCATAGTTTGGATTATTCAGTCTTTTCCCTATAAAATGTAAAAGGAGAAATACAAGCCTACCTCAAACCTGAGCTTTGATGCTAGCTTTGCCTCATTAAATTAATTTTGAGGTTGAAAAACATTAATAGTTGCTGAGTAGGAACTAGAACTGTTGCCCTGAGGGAGGACGGAGCCCAGTCGTGTACAACACAACCATGCACTGCAGAAGAGCACGGCCGCAGAGAGAGGAGCTTGTGGTGACCCTGGCCAGGACTGCTGTGCTGTGCTCACCCTCCATGACCTTGTAATAATCCACTGTGTGTGACTACAAATTCATAATCATCACAGGGGCCAACACAGCGGCATATATGTGATGCCTGGTCATGACATAAAACTGTGGCCAATGAGGCAAGATGGTGATGGTGGCAAAGCAAGAATGTGTTCCCAGAACCCTGATATTAGTTCCAGGTGACTTGGCAGGAGGGAGGCAGCTTTCAGCAGCTGCCTCAGGTACCTCAACTGAAGTGTTGAGTAATGTGTGTACAAATGTAAGAGGTGCGATAAGCCTTCACTCAGGGTTCCCCATGAGGAACGGGGGTGACTCCACAGCTCACTTACCCAATATTGCCCCTCCCAGTATTCCTAGTGTGCTTTTCTGAGAGTGCATTCTGCTTATCCCAGTGAAATGTTCCTTCTCTAAGATTTAGGTTTCAACATGCTCATTTTTTCTAAGACTTCCATAATCTACTCTGAAGTACCTGGATTCACATCCCAGTTCTGCCACTTATTAGTTATGGGACCCTGTACAAGTTACTTGACTTCTCTGTGCCTCAGCTTCATCACATGGTAAATAAAGATAATGATAGTACCTACTCGCTATGGCTGTTGTGAGAATTAAATGAATTGATACATGAAAAGCTTTTCTTGAAACACTGCATGGCATGTAGTAAGGACTAAATAAATGTTAACTGTTATCATTATCATCATTAACTTCCATTTCTTGAGACTGGAGAAGTTCAACCCATAACATTCTTTAACGGGATCCATGTTCTGTTGGTTTCTCCCATTCCACCAAAATAGCATATCCCTTAGTTGTAGGTTTTCTAGTGGGTGCCTAGTGATGGAATAGTGAGATCTGCAGCAGGAATGAAAGGCCACAGACATGACTTGGAGTCTCACACAAGACCTTCTGAGCTATAATGTGAAATGAGCTCTTCTAGTCTCCAAAGAGAGCTTCTGTAAGGTCAGAAATGGCACACACACACACTCACACACACATATTGTTCCACGTCCAATCTCACCCCTGGTGCATGAGGATAGTGATCCATCTCCTTATGGAGCCCAAAGTTACACATTCTCCAGAGCTGTCTCTTTCAAAGTTGATGTTTCCAGCATGGCCAAGTCCAACTTCTCACTCCAGGAAGGCCATGCCCTGGGCTATAATGAAGATATTCAATTTAGCAGGATGTGAGTAATTTGCATGACCCACTGTGGTCAGTGGGACAAAGTCTTTTTATGAGACATGAAGACACAGCTTGGCCAAGGAGGGTCTGACCACTGTGCAGCATGTACTTAGGAGAGCACAGAACTCCAAGTGCAATGTGCTGATGGAAGGTAGGCAGGCTAAAATCGGAGACTTGCATCTTTGTAAAACTCATGAATTGAGGAGAAAAAGCCAATAATTACACAATAGCAAAATCAAGCAATACATTGATCCCATGATCAAAATTAGTATTTCTAATAAAGAACAGATGGATATCATGTGTCTCAGATATGATGTCCTGAGAAGAGCAAAATATCACCTATACCATACTCATGCCAAGAGTGTGCAACCTCAACCTAAATAAAAGAAAATATCAACAAACATAAAACAAGGAAGGCTCTGTTTAAAAACAAGGAGGGGAAAGATAAAATAAAAAACAAAAAAAAAGGGGAAAGGAGCTGAAAACAAATAACTCACATATCAAAGATTATACACATTTGTGCTTCATGAGACACCATTAATAAAAGGAAAAGGCAGTCTACAATGTGTTGAGAAATTTTGCAAATCATTTATCTCACAAGGGACTTATTTCTAGAATATGTAAAGAACTGATACAATTTATAGTAAAAAGGTAATTCAATTCAAAAATGAGCAAAGGATCTGAACGGATACTTCTCCAAGGAAGATAAACAAATGGCCAATAAACACCTGAAAAGATGCTTAGCATCCTTAGCCACTAGGGAAAATGCAAATCACAATGCAATGCCACTTCACTCCACTGGCATGGCTGTCATCAAAAAGATCAACAAGAATAGCTGTTAGAATGTGGAGAACTGTGGAGAACGTGAAGAGACCCTCATACATTGCTACTGAAGAGGTAGGGTGGTGTAACCCCTTTGGAGATATGATGTGTTTACATTGATACAATACTTTCACCTAAATTACTATTTATGTTCTGGTTTTGTCAGTTGACATAATAACTATTTATAACATATTCCTCCATATTTGAAATTGGAGTGCAGCCTGTTAATTCCCTTTTGTATGTGTACAAAAAGGTTTATACATGCAAGTTGATAGCAGCATTAGTCAGAATAGCTAAAAGGGGGTTGGGGAGATAGCTCAGCTGGTAGAGTGCTTGCCTCGCAAGCACAAGGTCCTGAGTTCGATCCCCAGTACCGCAAAAAAAAAAAAAAAAAGAATAGCTAAAAGGTGGAGAATGGCTCAGATGTCCAACAGCTGACAAATGGATAAGAAAAATGTGACATATCCATATACTGGAATATTATTTGACCATAATGAAGATACACGTTACAATATGAATTAACTTTGAAACATTATTCTAAGTTAAAGGAGCTAAACACAAAAGACCATACTTTTTAAAGTTTTTTTTTTTTTTTTTCAGTCAATGGCTTTTAATTTCTTTTTTTTTTTTTTAACTTTTTTTTTTTTTTTACGTTTACATAGGGTAATGATGTTTATTTTATTTTTCCCCTTCCCCCCACCCCTCCCACCCCTCCCACCCCTCTTTTCCCTCTACACAGTCCTTCTTTCCTTCATTCTTACCGCTCTCCTTAGCCTAACTCTAAACCTAACCCTAAACCTAATGCTAGCCCGTCCCACCCCCCATTATATGTCCTCATCCACTTATCAGCGAGATCATTCGTCCTTTAGTTTTTTGAGATTGGTTTATCTCACTTAGCATGATATTCTCCAATTTCGACCATTTGCCTACAAATGCCATAATTTTATCATTCTTCATTGCGGAGTAATATTCCATTGTATAAATATGCCACAGTTTCTTTATCCATTCATCAACTGATGGGCATCTAGGTTGGTTCCACAATCTGGCTATGGTGAATTAAGCAGCAATGAACATTGATGTGGCTGTATTTCTGTAGTATGCTGATTTTAAGTCCTTTGGGTATAGGCCAAGGAGTGGGATAGCTGGGTCAAATGGTGTTTCCATTCCAAGCTTTCTGAGAAATCTCCACACTGCTTTCCAGAGTGGCTGCACTAATTTGCAACCCCACCAGCAATGTATGAGTGTTCCTTTTTCACCACATCCTCGCCAACACCTATTGTTGCTTGTATTCTTGATAATCGCCATTCTAATTGGGGTGAGATGAAATCTTAGGGTAGTTTTGATTTGCATTTCCCTTATTACTAGGGATGTTGAACATTTTTTCATATATCTGGTGATTACTTGTACATCTTCTTCTGTGAAGTGCCTGTTCATTTCCTTAGCCCATTTGTTGATTGGATTATTTGTATTCTTCGTGTAGAGTTTTTTGAGTTCTTTATAGATTCTGGAAATTAGCGCTCTATCTGAGGTATGGTTGGCAAAGATATTCTCCCACTCTATAGGCTCTCTCTTCACATTTCTGATAGTTTCCTTTGCTGAGAGAAAGCTTTTTAGTTTGAATCTATCCCAGTTGTTGATTCTTGCTTTTATTTCTGGTGCTATGGGAGTCCTGTTAAGGAAATCTGATCCTAAGCCAACAAGTTGAAGATTTGGACCTACTTTTTCTTCTATAAGATGCAGGGTCTCTGGTCTGATTCCGAGGTCCTTGATCCATTTTGAGTTGAGTTTTGTGTAGGGTGAGAGATAGGGGTTTAATTTCATTCTATTGCATATAGTTTTCCAGTTTTCCCAGCACCATTTGTTGAAGAGGCTATCTTTTCTCCATTGCATATTGTTGGAACCTTTGTCTAGTATGAGAAAATTGTATTTATTTGGGTTTGTGTCCATGTCCTCTATTCTGTACCATTGATCTACCTGTCTATTTTGGTACCAATACCATGCCGTTTTTGTTACTATTGCTTTGTAGTAGAGTTGAAGATCTGGTATTGCAATACCCCCTGCTTTGCTCTTGCTACTGAGGATTGCTTTAGCTATTCTAGGTTTTTTATTCTTCCAGATGAATTTCATAATTGCTTGCTCTATTTCTGCAAGGTACATCATTGGGATTTTAATTGGAATTGCATTGAATCTGTATAGCACTTTAGGTAGTATAGCCATTTTGACGATATTAATTCTGCCTATCCAGGAACATGGGAGATCTTTCCATCTTCTAAGGTTTTCTTGAATTTCTTTCTTTAGTGTTCTGTAGTTCTCATTGTAGAGGTCTTTCACCTCTTTTGTGAGATTGATTCCCAAGTATTTTATTTTTTTCGATGCTATTGTGAATGGGGTAGTTTTCCTAATTTCTCTTTCTGAAGATTCATCACTTATGTATAAAAATGCATTGGATTTATGAGCATTGATCTTGTAACCTGCTACTTTACTGAATTCACTTATGAGTTCTAAAAGTTTTCTGGTGGAATTTCCAGGTTCCTCTAAATATATAATCATGTCATCAGCGAACAGGGATAGTTTGAGTTCTTCTTTTCCTATTCGTATCCCTTTAATTTCTTTGGTTTGTCTGATTGCTCTGGCTAGAGTCTAAAGGACGATGTTGAATAGAAGCGGTGAAAGAGGGCATCCCTGCCTTGTTCCAGTTTTTAGGGGGAACGCTTTCAGTTTTTCACCATTTAGAATGATATTAGCCATGGGCTTAGCGTAGATGGCCTTTATAATGTTTAGGAATGTTCCCACTACCCCAATTTTTTCTAGTGTTTTGAGCATGAAGGGATGCTGTATTTTATCAAATGCTTTTTCTGCATCTATTGAAATAATCATGTGATTCTTAACTTTAAGTCTGTTGATATGGTGAATGACATTTATTGATTTCCGAATGTTGAACCAACCTTGCATCCCTGGGATAAAACCCACTTGATCGTGGTGCACTATCTTTTTAATATATATTTGTATGCGATTTGCTAAAATTTTGTTGAGAATTTTTGCGTCGATGTTCATTAAGGATATTGGTCTGAAATTTTCTTTCCTCGATGTGTCTCTGTCTGGTTTAGGTATCAGGGTGATATTGGCTTCATAGAACGAGTTTGGTAGGGTTCCCTCCTCTTCTATTTCATGGAATAGTTTGAGGAGTATTGGAATGAGCTCTTCTTTAAAGGTTTTGTAGAACTCGGCTGAGAACCCATCTGGTCCTGGACTTTTCTTTGTTGGTAGGCTTTTGATGACCTCTTCTATTTCATTGCTTGAAATTGGTTTATTTAAGTTGTGTATGTCCTCCTCGTTCAGTTTAGGTAGTTCATATGTCTCTAGAAATTTGTTGATGTCTTCGAGGTTTTCTGTTTTGTTGGAGTATAGATTTTCGAAATAGCTTCTAATTATGTTTTGTATTTCACTCGTGTCTGTTGTGATGTTTCCTTGTTCATTCCAAATTTTAGTAATTTGAGTTTTCTCCCTCTTTCTCTTTGTTAGTGTGGCTAAGGGTTTATCAATTTTATTTATTTTTTCAAAGAACCAACTATTTATTTTGTTAATTTTTCCGATTGTTTCTTTTGTTTCGATTTCGTTGATTTCGGCTCTGATTTTAACTATTTCCTGTCTTCTACTACTTTTGGTATTGGTCTGCTCTTCTTTTTCTAGCGCTTTGAGCTGTAGTGTTAAGTCGTTTATTTGTTGATTTCTACTTCTTTTTTTGAATGCACCCCATGAAATAAATCTTCCTCTAAGTACTGCTTTCATAGTGTCCCAGAGCTTTTGATATGATGTGTCTTTGTTCTCGTTTACTTCTAAGAATTTTTTTATTTCCCTCCTGATGTCTTCTGTTATCCATTCATCATATAATAGTGTGTTATTTAGTCTCCAGGTATTGGAGAAGTTTCTGTTTTTTATTCTGTCATTTATTTCTAATTTCAATCCATTATGATCTGATAGAGTACAAGGTAGTATCTCTATCTTCTTGTATTTACTAACAGTAGCTTTGTGGCATAAAATATGGTCTATTTTAGAGAAGGATCCATGTGCTGCTGAGAAGAAAGTGTATTCGTTCTTTGTTGGATGGTATATTCTATATATGTCCGTTAAGTCTAAATTGCTGATTGTGTTGTTGAGATCTATAGTTTCTTTATTCAATTTTTGTTTGGAAGATCTATCCAGTGGTGAGAGAGGTGTGTTAAAATCGCCTAGTATTATTGTGTTGTGGTCTATTTGATTTCTGGAATTGAGAAGGATTTGTTTGACGTATGTGGATGAGCCAATGTTCGGGGCATAGATATTTATGATTGTTATGTCTTGCTGATTTATGCTTCCCTTAAGCAGCATGTAATGTCCTTCTTTATCCCTTCTGACTAGTTTTGGTTTGAAGTCCACATTATCTGAGATGAGGATGGATACTCCAGCTTTTTTGCTGTGTCCGTGTGCATGGTATGTTTTTCCCCATCCTTTCACCTTTAGTCTATGGGTGTCTCTTTCTATGAGATGAGTCTCTTGCAGGCAGCATATTGTTGGATTTTTCTTTTTAATCCAATCTGCCAGTCTGTGTCTTTTGATTGATGAATTCAGGCCATTAACATTCAGGGTTATTATTGTGATATGATTTGTATTCCCAGTCAATTGACTCATATTTGTTTTTGACATGATTTGGTTTCTCCTTTATTTGGCTATTCCTTTAGGCTAGCGCCTCCTGTTGCTGATTTGCATCGTTGTTTTTCATCTCTTCCTCATGGAATATTTTGCTGAGAATGTTCTGTAATGCTGGCTTTCTTTTTGTAAATTCCTTTAGCTTTTGTTTATCATGGAAGGATCTTATTTCATCGTCAAATTTGAAGGTAAGTTTTGCTGGGTATAAGATTCTTGGTTGGCATCCATTTTCTTTCAGGGCTTGGTATATGTTGTTCCAGGCCCTTCTAGCTTTTAGGGTCTGGATTGAAAAATCTGCTGATATTCTTATTGGTTTCCCCCTGAATGTAATTTGGTTCTTTTCTCTCGCGGCCTTTAAAATTCTGTCTTTATTTTGTATGTTAGGTATTTTCATAATAATGTGCCTTGGTGTGGGTCTGTTGTAATTTTGTATGTTTGGAGTTCTATAAGCCTCTTGTACTTGGTTTTCCATTTCATTCTTCAGATTTGGGAAATTTTCTGTTATTATTTCATTGAATAGATTGTTCATTCCTTTGGTTTGTTTCTCTAAGCCTTCCTCAATCCCAATAATTCTCAAATTTGGCCTTTTCATGATATCCCATAGTTCTTGGAGATTCTGTTCATGATTTCTTACCATCTTCTCTGTTTGTTCAACTTTGTTTCAAGGTTAAATATTTTGTCTTCAATGTCTGAGGTTCTGTCTTCCAGGTGTTCTATCCTATTGGTTATGCTTTCTATGGAGTTTTTAACTTGGTTTATTGTTTCCTTCATTTCAAGGATTTCAGTTTGGTTTTTTTTCAGTATCTCTAACTCTTTATTGAAATGATCTCTTGCTTCCCGTATTTGGTCTTTTAACTGTTGATTGGTGCGATCATTTAATGCCTGCATTTGCTCTTTCATCTCCTCCTTCAATGCCTGCATTTGCACTTTCATCTCCTCCTTCAATGCCTGCATTTGCACTTTCATCTCCTCATTAGCTTCCCTGATCGTTTTAATTACGTACATTCTGAACTCCCTTTCTGACATTTCTTCTGCTGTGCTGTCATTGGGTTTTATTGATGTAGTGTCTAGGTTTGTTTGGGACATTTTCTTCCCTTGTTTTCTCATAATGGTCAGTTGTCAGTGGGACCCTGAGATATTGCAGTTTTCCACTATTGGCTTATAGTGTCCCAGTAGATTTCCAGTGTATCACCTCCCAGCCTTCAGTAGCCTGCTGTCTTGGAGGAATCTGATAAAGCAGCTCATTCGAAGAAAACTGCCCCTAGCCCCCTACTGGTTCCACGTTTTGGAACTGGCTCTGTGCGGAAATGCTCTCACTGTGGGCCTGCACCGTGCAGCTGGCCGTGTGGGAAGAGCCCACTGCCGGAGTGTGGAAGGCTACCTTGGGAAGACTCTAGCTGCCCTGCCCGGCTCCGCTAAGCCACATCTATCTGGGCCTGCCACCCGGGCTGAGCTTTACCCAGTTGGCAGACTCACCTGTGGCTCTATTTCAGTCCGAGTCTCTCTATGCCTCCCCCTCTTAGCTCCTGGGTTCTGGAGTGACCGGGGGTGCAGTCTCCCTCTAGGCCGCCATCTTGGATCTCCCCGTGAAGGGAGCCCGCAGCCGGAGTGGGCAGAGCCGCCTGAAGAGGTCTCCGGCTGCCCTGCCCTTATCCCTGAGGCTGCTTGCAGATCGAGGCTCTCCGCTGGTTCTTTGCAGGAGTACACTGCACTGCAGCGGCTCCGGGACTCGGAGCCTGCTCTGGTCAGAAAGGCTCTCACTAGCGGGCCAGTTCCATTTCGAGAACCTGGAGAAGCTGGCTGTGTGGGCGGGGCCCACCGCCGGAGTGCGCAGGGCTGCCTGTGGATGACTCTAGCTGCCCTGCCCGGCTCCGATAAGCCACCTCTATCTGGGCCTGCCACCCGGGCCGAGCTTTACCCAGTGGGCAGACTCACCCGTGGCTCCACTTCAGTCCGAGTCTCTCAATGCCTCCCCTTCTTAACTCCTGGGTTCTGGAGCGACTGGGGGTGCAGTCTCCCTCTAAGCCGCCATCTTGGATCGCCCCGTGAAGAGAGCCCCCTTAAAGTTTTTTTTATTGATGCATTATAATTACACATAATAGAGGGATTTGTTGTTACATATTCATACACACAAGAGAACAACATAATTTGGTCAATTTTATACCCCAGTACCTCTCCTTTCTTTCCTTTCCTCCCCCCACCACCACCCATTCTCTTCTTCTATTGTACTAATTTATTCCCCACATTTTTTATTGGAGCATTATAGTTATACATAACAATGGGATTTATTTTTTACATGTACATGATATAATATAATTCGGTCAATATCATTCCCCAATATTTCTCCCTCTCTCCTTCTCCCACCCACTGGTCCCTGTCCTCTCTTGTACTGATCTCCCTTCAATTTTCATGAGATAACTCACCTTTCTTTTCATTTTTCCTCTCTAGCTTCTACATATGAGAGAAAACATACAACCCTTGACCTTCTAAGTTTGGCATATTTCACTTAATATAATGGTATCAAGTTCCATTCCTTTTCTTACAAATGACATGATTTCATTGTTCTTTGTGGTGGAATAAAACTCCATTATGCATCTATACTACATTTTCTTTATCTACTCATCTGTTGATGGACACCTAGACTGGTTCCATAGTTTGGCTACTGTGGTGAATTGTGCTGCTATGAACATGGGTATGTATATATCACTATATAGTATGATGACTTCAGTGATTTAGGATAAATACTGAGTAGTGGAATAGCTAGGTGGTAGGGTGGCTCCATGCCTAGTTGAAAAGACCACACATTGTATGATTTCAGTTAAGTAAAATGTCCAGAATATGCAAGTCCACAGACAGAAAATAGATTATAGATTATCTAGGACTAGAGAACTTAGGAGAAAATGAGGAGTGACTGGTAACGGGTATGGAATTTCCTTTGGGGTGGTAAATGTTTTTATAACTTGCTTGTGGTGATGGTTGTACAGATCTGTGAATATATTACAAAACCAGTGAGCTGTACATTTTAAGTGAATTGTATAGTTTGCAGGTAATAACGCAATGAAACAGTCACTAAAAGGAGGGGATTTGTATTCTTCAAAAGTGTCAGTGTCATAAAGAACAAAGTTTTGGAAATGTTCCATGTTAAAGGAGGCTAAAAAGACATAACCATAAAAACCTGACCCTAGCCTGGATTCTGTTCTGGAGGAATATGTTATAAATAACTTTATTATGTCAACTGACAAAAGCAGAACATAAATAGTAGTTTAGATGAAAATATTTTATCAATGTAAATAGATGAAGCTTATATATGTATTGTGGTTATAGAAGAGAAAAATCCCTATTCTTAGGAAATACACAATGAAGTATTAGAGAAAAGGGGTCATACTTTTTGTATTTTATCCTCAAATAAATTAGAAAAAATTGTGTGTGTGTTGTGTGTGTGTGTGTTTGTGTGTGTGTGTGTGTGTGATGTGCATGTATTTGGGGAAGCAAATGATAAAGCAAATTAAGTAAAATGTTAGTAACAGGTAATCTGGGTAAAAAATATACAGGTATTCTTTGTATCATGTTTATGTTCACAATGTGAAGGTTTGAAATTAACTCCAAGTAAAAAGTTTTAAAATAGCCAGGAATATCTTTCCTATCTGGGCAGTGTAGAGCTGTGTGAAAATAGGTCAGAATGAATGCTGTGTGTGTGTGTGTGTGTGTGTGTGTGTGTGTGTGTGTTTCTGTCCGAATGTGTCTGCATGCCTCGGAGTCCACATGTGTTCCACAGAGTGTGTCACCTCTCTGCTGCATTTGCCCCAGGGCCCTGCCCAGCAAGGGCCACTGGCCAGTCACTGTCACATCCAAGCAGCATACTTAATCAGGAGAAGAAGGTGGAGCCCTTGGCGCTCCCAAGGCAGACAGTAGTTACAGTGCAAGCTGCCCTGCTGGATGCACCCACTCTGGCTGGGGCTAATGTAGAGATGTGGAGTGGCCTAGGCTTTGCTGGATTCTGAGAGGCTTGCTGTCTTCACAGATCTCTTTTCCATACTGGAAGATTCTCCAGCACCTCAGGAGGGCCACGCTTATTTCCGGATTCCCTATTTGCATTGGGGAGAAGAAAGAGGAACAGGACTCAGATTTAATAAGGACTCACTTTATGCCAGACCCTCTGTTTTACCTAATCTTTTTTAAACCACATAGAGCCCTGCAAGAACTGAGGCTCAGAGAGCTTCAGTTACTTAGCCAAGGTCCCACAGCAAGCAAGGGGCAGAGCCAGACTCAAAGTTAAGCCTAGAGTTCCCTTCCAGACTTCTACCAGACACTTCTGCTTCAGACACTGAGATTTTCCCCACCTTTTGCTTCTCTTTTGCTATCCAATTTGAGGTCAAAATCTGTCCTCATCCCAGGAAATGAAACCAAATCAATGCTGACAGGAATGGATCCAAAAGACTCCGCCAACTTTGGAAAACACCAGCAGGGCTGCCATCAGCCCTGTTTTTTGAGGCCATAGTGTTGCTTGGAATTCCTCTGAAGAAAGAAGACAGAAAAATCTCTTATCTTTGCTTTAACCTGCCAAAGTAGACACAGTCTTCAGGGCGAGGTGCCAAGTCGTGGGCACCATGCAGTCAGAGATCCTGGCACACATCTGGTACCTGCAGCAGACAACTGTTTGAAGAATCTTCCTTCCAAAGGAAATTATGAGGGTGGTGAGGACACCAGAGGGGGACTAGAGTTCTGTTCTTAGCAATAAGGATGGGGGTGGTGAGAGAGGAGAGCTCTGAGGAGTGGCCCTTCTAACTTCAAAGGCATGGCAGGGGGCGACATGCATGGGTGAACAGACAAAGAAGATGGTAAGGGGAGGACAGCCTCCCTTTTATCCTCTGCTCTTCTCTATGTTTCTAGCCTCTCAGCTTCAGAACTCTGCTTCAGGCCTGCCATCCTGTGAGTTGAAGACCTGACCCAAAGGAGAGTTGCTGGAGAAGAAGTTGGTAACCTGACACTGCTGACAAGCTATCAGACAAGAAGAGCCTGACTACTGGAACATCAGTTTAGAAGAAAGTAGAGCTGAAACACAGTAATAATGTCTTTGGAGTTCTGCAACATTAAGAAAATTCAGGAAACCAAAAATTTTGTATTTTTGCTTAAATTTCTGATTGAATTTCTATCACCTATAAGAATAACATGAAAAAAGTCCTAACTGAAACATCATTGGCTTTTCCAATATGATTTTCAAGTATAGATTCTCTACAAGAGCCAAGGTAAGGTGCAGAGAACTTTAGAATGGAGCTACCTGACATGATAAGTCCAGAACCTAGAGACATCAGGGAAAGAAAAAGCTGGTCAGCCCCTCTCTCAGGAGGCCTTAGCCCCAGGGAGAGGGAAAGATGCTCAGGACTGACTTGTGTGCCTAGAGCTCTGTAAAGGGGATTGGAGGAAGCATAAACCAGGCCCACCTCTGAGAGTACAGCAACCCACAGATTCTCCTGAGGCTGTCCCAAGTAATGATGGTAGCTACCTCCTGCCAAGCCTGTGCTATGTGCCTGATGGTGTGCTATATGTACTGTTTAATTTAAATCCTCACAGTAACACCCTAAGAGGTAGAGATATTACTGGCATCATTTATTTTATTTTATTTTATTTTTTTACTGGAATCATTTTATAGACAAGGAAGTGAAAGCTCACAGTGGTGAAGTCACAGATAATAAGTAGCAGAGAAGAAATTAAAATCTAATATACTGGATTCCCAAACCTGTGTTTCTTTTTTTTTTCTTTTCTTTTCTTTTTTTTTTTTTTTTGCATTGCTGGGGATTGAACCCAGGGCTTTGTGCTTGCAAGGTAAGCACTCTATCAACTGAGCTATATCCCCAGCCCACTCTTTCCTTTTTTTTTTTTTTTTTTTTTTTTTTTTTTTGTTTTGTTTTGTTTTGGTGGGTTTTTGTTTTGTTTTGTTTTGTTTTGTTTTTTTGAACTAGAGATTAAACCCAGGGCTTTGCCACTGAGCTACATCCCAGTCCCCCAACCTGTGTTTTAACAGCTATATTATACTTTCTTCAAGATGGGTCAATGCTGCAGGGGAATGTGGCTATATGGAGAATTAATAATAATCTTTTCTGTTGGTGCATCCCTGGAGAGTTTACAAAGCACAATTATACATGTAATCTCACTTCATCTTTTTTCCAGATATGGAAACTAAAGCCCAATGATAGGGAATGGGAATGACTTGCTCAGTCATTTGGAGAAAACACTCAGAAGCAATCCCCTCCAACTGAGCAGCAAGTTTGGATTTTGCACAAACTCACAATGTGTGCGCAATTGGGTGCTGACCTCACCATATTGACCCATGCTTAAAGGCAGTGATGGTATCACCCTGACCAAGGAAAGTCTCTAACAGTGAGGTGGGGGACCAACTGTTATTGTGGCCACAGATCCAATTGCAGAACACAAATCCCACTACAGCAAAGAGCTCTGAATTCACGAAAAGATTCCCAGCTCCAGCAAGTCCACATTTATTTCTTAGCAACACCTGATATGGCCAAATTCCAGTTCAACCAGAGAGATTCAGCTTCCTGGTGTTCCCAGGGGAATCTAGCTATGAAAGGAGCCCCTTTCTTCTGCAGGAATATCCTCAGCAACAAAAAAAGGTTGCAGGACTGAGAGCTGCCTCAGGGATTCCAACTCCTCCCCCAGAACTTCTACCAAGCAGTTGTCTCAGCCCAAACCACCTGGGCCCTTACTATTGGTCCTGTCCTGAGCCTTGCCAAGCCAGAGACACCTGTCCTAAATAGACAAGACAAATCTGTCTCGTCATTCCCTGGGCATCCTGTGCCTGGAGAAACGACCAGGTAGGGATCCAGGCAATGGGACAAAAGGAGCCAGGGCAGCCACCATTGTTCTTCACTGGATGTGTGCCAGGGAACTGGAAGGTAAGCAGCAGTCCCACCAGCCTCCTGACGACCCTGCCCTCTGCTTGTGAGGAAAAATAAAGGAGGAATCTAGCTCTGGGGCTTCCTTGAAGGCAGGTGAGTGGTCTTTTGGATTTGTTTCCCCATAATTTGTGCAATTTGTGTTTTCAGAAACTAGGGCAAATGCTGAAGGTAGAACAGAGGGAAAGAAGCAAGTTCATAAGGTCAAACCCAGCCCTTCCAGGACTGGGAAGCCTGGCACAGGTTCTAAGGGCAGATCCCAGCTCCACCATTTGCTTTCCTTGGGGCCAACCTTAGCTTTTTGCCATATCTGTACTAATATTTATTGAGAGTCTTTTATGAATTAAGGATTCAATGTTAAGCAAAACAGACTCAGCCATCTTCTTGGGTTTTATAATCAATGAAGGAGACAAATATTAATCAAACAATGAGTACTCTCACACACACAGTGAAATATCCAACAGAAATACATACTACACAATTAGGAAGAATTCACTCTCTCTAAGGCCAGAAACAGCTCTCTTAAAGAAATGGTAAAACAGTTGAAGTCTGGAAGCATAGGTATTTACTGAAGAGGGTAGGAAGAGGTATCCCAAGCAGAGGGAAGTTCAAAGGCAGGCAGTTTGGCAAGAGAGGAAATGGCTCCTCTAAGAACTGGAATAAGTTCATGAGACCAAAGTAAAGAGTCCAGGGACACGTGGGGGCAGACCACACTTTGGTCTTTGTCTCCTGAGCAGTAGAATGTCTCCTGAGCAGTAGAATGTATTTTGAGGTGCTCTCTTAGCAGGGAGGTGAAATGTTGGCACTTAAAGTTTGAGATTACTGTGGGAGCACAGTGAACAACTGATAAGAAAGAAACGGGGAACATTCACAGGCCAGTTAGGAAGTCTCAGATATTTCCCTGTAAAGGCAAATACTATAATACTATTTGATAAGATGTTACCAGTATTCAATGAAATACTGCATTGTGCTTATTTGTGTACCTGGCTCATGGTAAAGGTTCAATAAGTGTTGTTATTGTTACTTGTATGGTTGGTTCTCTTTAAAGTGCAGATCTTTCTGACAGCCTGCTCCTGTGAGGTGGGGTGGAGAGAGTAGTTGTGCCGTGACCAGGATAGAAACGTGCTTTGTACCAAGTTACAACATCGAGTCCAGAACTCAGAATGCCTGAAGATTCCCACAGAATACCTTGAAAGTATGAATGATACACAAACAAAAACGGGTTCCCACAACCCATTCCCACAACAATGATGGAGAGATGGGTGAAAGACATCCCACTCTCGACGGGAAGCCCTAACATTTGCACAGAAAAACAGGAGCTTTCTGTTGGTGTCAAAAGCAGGTGTAGAGCTCCAAGTCTTATGGCTGTCCACCGCGGCAGGACCCTCTCCACTCCCCAAACTCCTGCGAATCCTCAGGCTTGCGACAGGATGAGCCTCTCTGGCCCGTGAATGCCTGGATCCACGTAGAAGGTGCCAAGAGGAGGAGGGTCCGCCTCCAGCCCGCCCGCACAGGCTGCCCCTTCTCCAATCACGTGTCCCCGTGGGTGGGGATCGACCTAAAATTGGAGAAATCCTGAGCTTTCTCAACTTCAGAGTGCGCACCCCGCTTCCGTGCAGTGGGCGCGGGTTAGGGGCAGGTACAGAGGTGCGAATCTGAGAAGCCGAGTTGCGGCGAGGGCGCCAGGACTGGGACATGGCCCAGCTGTCGGTGATCCCCGGGACGGCCATAGCGTGGACAGGTGAGCTGACACCAGGGGCGGCGGCTGAGTGAAAGAGGCTGCTGGAGTATTGGGCCCCACAGCCCACTGCAGTCCAGGGGGTGCGGGACACCCACACGGGAGGGGGTCGGTCGCGGGAAACTGCTGCAGTGGACCCTTGGCCAGCCGGCACCGTTGGCTCCTTGCTTGGTCTTCCGGGCGCAGGGTAGAGCGCAGGAGGGAGGCAAACTCAGGACCCCTGCAAGCGGTGCGCCAGGCGGGGTGCTGTGCCGGCCCCGCCCCCCGCGCGCGTACTGGCTGCTTCACATGACGTCACGGTCGGCTATAAAAGGTGCGGCGCGCTGAGCTTGCGGCGCTGGAGGAGCTCGAGGCTGAGGGCACAGGGAGTCCGGCGTAGAGAGCCGGGGGGCGGCACGGCCGCGGGCGCCTCAGCAATGTTTTACTCAGGGCTCCTCACCGAAGGCGGCCGCAAGGAGACCGACATGCGGGAGGCGGCGTCGCTGCGGCAGCAGCGCCGGATGAAGCAGGCGGTGCAGTTCATCCACAAGGACTCCGCTGACCTGCTGCCCCTGGACGGCCTCAAGAAACTGGGCTCGTCCAAGGACACGGTGAGTCCCCACGACCGCGCCCGCCTCGGGATCCCGGCCGCCGCCCACGCCCCGGCCCTCACCGCCAGGTCACCTCCCGGCGGTGCGGCCCGGGGCAAAACCGCTGCTGCTTTCACTGAGTCACCGGCGGTGCCCGCACTGCTGGGCCGATGCTCGGTCAGGGTGATTCCTCTCCTCCAGCATTCCTTTGTGGGCTTGGGTTTCTCTCGGGATTCTGTCGTACCTTTCTTAACCTGCACTTGCTCCTTGGTTGCCTCCTCTCTCTCGGCGCTTTCCTTTCCAATTGAAGGAAAAGACCCCGCCGCCCTACCCTCTTGCTTTCGGGTCTCCTTTCCTCCCGCATATTTAATACTGAATTTGGTTCTTAGGGTTCAAGACTCGCAGCGTGGGCAGCTTTCGCTACCTCAGAGGTTGCGTTTCAGGTCCTATGACCCAGACAGAGGTGACTCCTAATGGATGAGTGAAGAGTGGAAAGAGAGGTTTCTTGACGGTCACCATATCCAGATGACTTTTGGTTCTCTCCATTCTCTCCCTATGCAGAATCTACTTCTTCGTTTGATTTTGGTCCTATCTACCTCTGACCTTCCATCCTGAGTGGGGAGAGAGAAAAGGGGAAGGTTCCCTGAACCCCAAACATCTCTTGATCATTCTCACCTCTCCTCCTTCTCCAGCCACCCCACCCTCTGAAGGTGTAGGTGAAGGGAGGAAGCCAAGCTGCTCCAGCTCACTGACCAGCTATTGTGTATAGAAGTTAGAGCTGGGGCTGGTACAGTCGTTTTTTCTGGCAGACTTGTTCTTGACATTAAGTAAAAGTGCAGGCTGGGTCCTGGGTTCAGAAACCATGCTGTCCTCTACCTAATTTATGGAACATTAATTATTTCACTCTTACAAGTAAAATAAGTACTCTACATAATCTTTCTAGTATTTTTATATTTTGAACTTTTGAAATATTTAATTTTGGATGTGGTTCTTGGCCCTGGTTCACTGAAATTGCCATTTCTGGCCCCAGGATAGAAACAGAAAGCAGGGCTTCTGCATCTACATTTTCTTTTTAAACAGTTCTAATGACACATCTATACCAACCAAAATTTCTCTCCCTGCTATTAGTGACTTATGTGCTAAGGGTATCTACTCCAGTCGTCTGTTTTTAAAACATTTTTCTGCCTAAGCCACTTGTGATCATGCTAACTCAGAGTGATGAGAGACATGTATTCTCTTATCTCACTTTGAAGCAGTCTAGATTCATTTAGCAACCCAGATTCAAGTCTTCACTTCTTCAGACCAAATCAATCCTAGTTCCTGGAAGCTTCAGAAATCAATAAAGAGGGAAGTATTAGGAGGAGAATTAAAATGTGGACTTTTTCATATTGGATTTTAAATTTTGACATTTGATCGTCTTGAATGGTTAAGGATCTCCCTCCCCCTGGAGAACTTCCACAGCCTCCTTCCTCCTAAGATTTGTTATACTACTTCATGTTAGAAGAATTCCATCTGCAATTCTGACTCCATTCTGTCCCAGTTGAGCCACCAGGAGTGGATGGCATAGAACATTGCAGTAGCTGCAAGAGGAAGCATCCTCAAGAAGCAGGGTATTGCCATAGGTGTGACACACAGCAGTTGACTGTGAAGCTCTAAGCCATGGTTCACACTTTATGTACCCCATTATCGTGGAGTTAATTTCCTTCTCTCACTGTTCTCTCACCTTTAATGTGCAAGTTACTGCACAGAAGAGTGAGAACAGGTCACAGAAAAGCAGACTGAGGTAGGACTTAGCTGCAAGTGCTGGGATATGACTGTAGGCTTTCAGTTCTTTTGGAACTGATGTTGCAGCCTCAGTACAATCTTAGAAATACATCTTTATCACTTCACTTTATTAATAAATCTGACAGGATAGACCAGTACTGACTCCATATTCTCTTACTAGAAGTGAAATTTGAAGAGTGTTAAAATTAGTTGAATAATTCTTAATGTAGTCTTATCAAACAATCTCAATAAAAGGGGGACAAAAAGGGAGGGTGTGGAGGAAGAAGAAAAATTAGATTTCACTGACTCTGGGGTTTGAGCAACATGAAGATTGTGGGTTGTTTTTCTTCATACTAGTAACCTGTCTTTGAATTGTGCTGCTGACTTTTCTGAATTATCTACCTCATACCATGCAATTTCTATAATGTTCACTGATACAAAGCCTATCAGCTGTCTTTGGCAGAGAGCACCTATAGGCAAAAAAGGTGGTCATGTCCTCTTGGCCCCAGGAAAAGTGCCTTTGCCTGATTCTTTTGTATTTGGAATTGGCAGCTCCAAATTCTGCTGTGGAAATTAATCTTACTTCTTATATCTGGCTCTCTTGTTTTGTTTATCCTTTAATTGTGTTGTTTATTTTGTATTAGACTAAGAACTAAAACCAGAGAAATGAGTGAGTAATATCATATTTGATTTTTTTTAACCTTGATGAAACTGGAGGAAAAATACTCCCATTCTTGGGGTCTTGCCTATTGTAATCTCTCTTGTTTTAGGTACCAGGTTCATAAAAGTTCTTCTCATTGTGCCCAAGGCTTTTTACTTTTAAAAAAGTATATTGTGTGATAATATGCTACCTTTCCAATACGTTATTACTGATCTGTATGCATTACGTCATAGCCTTGTCTGGTAGTGGAGTTTTTCTTTCCTACCTATTATTGATTCTGCAAATAGTCAAATGCTATAATCATATTCACTATAGTTAGGAATGAAGGCCAGGGCAAAGTAGTAGAACACAGTGAGGCAAACTGACCATGAAATACCTGAGTGTAATCTCTCAATCAGAGCAACCCAGGGTAATGCACTACAGTTTAGCCATCCATAATGCCACAAGTCTAGGGCTAGAGAACTTTGGCACCATAAGAAAGAAGCATGAAATGCCAGTGTAACACCAGGATGCTTCAAACTGATAATTTCCAGAACTGTCCTTGCATTCTGATTATAAAAAGAAAATTTGAAAACTTTTTGTGTTCAGGATAGTCTAGGTGCTAGGACCACAAAAATGAAGATAGAACGATTTCTTTCTATAAGATGCTTGTAAGTAGAATAGGACAGATTAGTTCATTCATCACACAGATATTTATTGAAAGTACCTACTACACGTCAGGCGGTAATCTAGGCATTGGAGATATAATGGTGAACCAAAAGAGAGTTCCTGACATTATGGAACTTGTAGTCTTGTGGGGAGAGGAGATGGAAAATAAAATCAAGTAAATATTTAACATTTCAGGTAATAATCAGTACTGTGGAGAAAATAAATCTAGGTTAGGTGACTAGAGAGGACAGGGTTGGAAACCTTGCTATTTTTTACAGGATAGTCTGGGAAGGCCTCTCTGATAAGATTACATTTGAGAATATGTAGAAGGAAATGAAAGGTCAAAGTATCTTGGGAAAGAGTGATATAGGCAGAAGGAATAGCAAATGCAAAGGCCTGGGCACCAGTGTGCTTGATATGATTGAAGAATTGTGAGAAGGCCAGTGTGACTAGAGCGAAATGAACAAAGGTGAGGGGGAGAGCTGTAGGAGACAAAATCAGACATGCAGTGGGAAGCTGGACTACCAGTGACTTTATCAGCTCTTGTGGAGGCATGGGGCTTTTATCTGAGAGGGGACACTGGTGGAAGATTTTTGAGCAGAGGGCTGAGATGACATTACTTATTTTATAAAAAGATTACTCAGACTACATGTGGATTAGACTATAGATGATGTAGAAACAGGGTGAATGATTAGGAAGCTATTATATAGTAATCCAGGTGAGAAATGGTGGTGCCTCAGAGCAGTGTGATAGCTATAAAGGGGACAAGAACATATTCTGGATATATTTTGAAGGCAGAACTAACAAATTAGTTGATGGATTGAATGAAAAGTCTGAAAGAAAGAGTAGTCAAGGATGACTTCAAAGTTATTGGAATAATGGAGTAGTCATTTACTGAAATGGGTATGAAAACAAGGGGAGCAGATGTGAGATAAAGAAAAAAAAACAGGAGTTTGATTTTGAATAAGTTTGTGTTCTTTACTAGTTATTCAAATGCATATTTTGAATAGACATCCTGCAAAAAGATAAATAGCACCACTAGGCAACCTTTGCTAGTTGCCATGATGTTACAGTCAATATGTGCAAGAGGAGTTAGGGAAGAAGTCATCACTCTGGCCTGTGTGAGGATACAAATGGAGACCAACATCTAATTACAGAGTCACCATTCCCTGTGAGCAGCCATCTGTGAGAGAAGGCTGCCTCCAGAGAATGCTCTGCAGAACCTCAGAGTAAGAGGAATTTTATAGGTTATCTGTTCCAATTCCTCATGCATTTGTGAATCCTTTCTGAAAAAATGCAGTCTGTATGTGCAACTGAGAAACTTCCATCTCAGACCAATCCACAAGCAGATGAAAAACTGGAAAAGGCTGTTTTATTTGAAATAACATGTCTGTTGGGTCATAGGGCAATGGCAGAGAAACAAAACACAAAAGACATGGGACGATATGACAACCTGGGTTAGGCAGATTCATACACACACACACATATTTAGGATCCTTTTTTAAAATAATATTTTAGTTGTAGATGGACACAATACCTTTATTTTATTTATTTATTTTTATGTGGTGCTGAGGATTGAATCCAGTACCTCATGCATACAAGGCAAGTGCTCTACCACTGAGCTCCCCAGCCTCTCCCATATTTTTTCTTTCGTGGTGCTGGGGATTGAACCCATGGCCTCGTGCTTACAAGGCAAGCACTCTACCAACTGAGCTATTTCCCCAGCCCTCCCATATGATTTTGAGCAACTATAAATATAAGTACAATCTGTTCACATGGGGCAGGATGGTCACATGTTATATATTCACCTAGTAGACAAAGAAAAGGCAGAGATATAGTGCCCTTTTAAATTTTCAAGGTCAGAGATAGAGATATGTGCATTGGACTTTAATCAAGAGTCCATGTTGTCTGTAGAATATTCATGAGGACTAAAATGGAGTAGGATGATTTCAGGCCCTTTTAGCGTAGAAAAAAGTGAATGGGGGTTGGGGTTGTGGTTCAGTATTTTGTTTTTGCAATACTTGGGATTGAACCTGGGACACTCTACCTCTGAGCTACATCTCCAGCCCTTTTTATTTTTTATTTTGAGACAGGGTCTCACTAAGTTGCCATGACTGACCTAAAACTTACAATCTTGCTGCCTTAGTGTCCTAAGTGGGATTACAGGCATGGACTACCACACCTGGCTCTAGTTGTGGATTTAATGCTAACTAGAGACCTTGGATTTCTCCTCTGGGAATAAACACTACAAAGAAAACAGACTTCTATCATTTATTCTATTTTCCATTCTGGCCTGTTCTGAGCACTATAGAAGTTCATTCATTTCTTTTGGTCTGAGTTTAGTATGGCATGGGTAAGGGGGTTGAGAAGGTGACTTTAGAAGTTTTACTCAAATAATTCTGTGGCACCCCACATTACAAGTCTTTTTCCTCTCACCTCACTTTTCTTTCCACTCTACAGTCTGGTTGGAAGAGATGTTTAAGCAGTGTTTTGCTAGGTTGAGGAACCTCAGCTGTTTCCACCCAGAATAGAGCTCTGCCCACAGTGGCAGTTTCCTTCAGAAGCTCAGGATGGTGATGGTGAAGCACCACATTCGAACTTGTGTGGTTAAGGTTTAGATGCCCATAGAAGCCACAATTCAGACATAGTATAGAACCAAGGACTGTTTAGTGTTAGTAGCTGTCTTGTTGTGGTTTAGCATAAAGTAGGATCCATTTCAGAAAGGCCACCAAGGTATCTGTAGCACCCATCTAGTAATTAGTACTGTGTATCTTGAAGGACATCAAGACAGCCTTTGGCAAGCCAATATTTCAATATTTCATAGATGAAAACCACTTAAGCATATTTATATCAAGGAGGGGGAATACAAGTAATATAAACCATTATATAGCTGTTGAAGGAATTCTGAAAGAAGAACTAAATGGTGTTAAGAAAGACTTTTTGAAGAAATACTGGGTAGAGGTCTGTTCATGCAGAATTGTGTCAAGAGCAGGGGATGTATCTATGATCAAAACTCTATCCTTGTGTAATTTAGATTCTGGTGAGGAAAGTGAAATAGTAAACTAGTCAATAAACAAAATATTGCTGGGTTTCTAATTGCTATGAAAGAAATACTGAAATATGTTAGTTACTAAAGAGGTGGTCAGGGAAGTTATGTCAGGAAGTGACATTTGAGCTGAAATCTGAAAGCTAAAAAAAAGCAAGCTAATTATTTGAAGAGTAGGGGAAGAGCATTCCAAAAAGGGGTTAGAAGATGTAAAGGTGTTGGAATGGGAAAGGGTTTCAAACAAAAAAGTGAGCATGGATTGCATCAAATGTATAAAGGGAAGAGTGATGGGTACATGGAAGTTGGAGAGAAGAGCAGGGGCCAGCCCCATAGTCCATAATAAAAAGTTTGCATTTTGTTTGAAGAACAGTGGGAAGCCATTGAAGAGTTTTGAGTAATGGAGTATAGTATCTGACTCGTATTTTTAAAAACTCACTCTCATTACTGTGCATGGGACTGGATTGGAGAAGGGTAAAAGAATAGGCAGAAAACAAATTAGGAACCTATTGCAGTATGGATAAAAATTGATAATTTCTTGGTTAGATTGGAGGTAGTGATGATGGGGAGAAGTAGATTGATTCCAGATATGTTTTAGAGAAAGCAGCAATAGTACTTGGGAGGGAGGTTAAGAAAAGAAAATAATCAACAGATGAATGAATAAAGAAAATGTGGTTTATATCCATAATGGAATATTACTCAACCATAAAGAAGAATGACTTTATGACATTTGCCAGTAAATGAATGGGTCTGGAGACTATCATGCTAAGTGAAATAAGCCCAGCCCAGAAAACCAAAGGTCAAACGTTCTCTCTGATATGTAGATGCCAACACACAACAAGTTGGGGGTAGGGAAAGAATAGATGTTCAATGGATTAGACAAAGGGGAATTAAGGGAAGGGAGGGGAAGAGGAATAGAAAAGACAGTGGAGTGAATCCGATATAACTTTCATATGCACATATATGAATACACCACAGTGAATCTCAATATCATGTACATCCACAAGACTGGGATCTTAATTAGAATAAGATGTACTCCATGTTTGTGTAAATACATCCACATAGACTCTACTGTCATGTTTAACTAAAAAGAACAACAACAAAAACAACAAAGAATGAGTGAACTGGGCCCAATGGTGAGCACCTGTCATTCCAGCTACTTCTGAGGCCACTAAGGTGGGAGGATCACTTGAGTTCAAGAGTTCAAGACCAACCTGGGCAATACAATGAGAATCCTGGTTCAAAATAAAATGAGGGGCTGGGGTTGTAGCTAAGTGGTAGAGCACTTGCCTAGCATGTGTGAGGCACTGGGTTTGATTCTCAGTACCACATATAAATAATAAATAAAATAAAGTTATCGTGTCCATTTACAATTTAAAAACATTAAATATAAAATAAAATAAATGGATAGTGATGTCATTTACTGAGGTTGGCAGAAAGGAAGTAACCCAGAGTGTTGAAACTGATCAATACTTGAATCTCAAACCTCTTTTATTACTATAAAGAAAGCAAGACTGAGAAAAAGCAATGCTCAGGAATCTTAGTGATTTGCTTAAGGTAATATGAGGTAACTAGTAATTTGCTGAAAGTAGAAAGTCTTCATGGAGGTATAATTAAGCAGATGAGACTGAGAAGGAGGATAAATAGTAGTTAGTGGAAGATTTTGAATGCTAAGTTGAAGATTTTTGTTTGATACAACTGGCAGAAGAACCACTGTGGAGGAAGGAGATCATGAAAGTAATGTTTTAGGATCATAGATACTTAGATTTAGCAATAACAGTAAAGTGAAGAGGAATATGTGAGATGTTAAGGATGCAGAATTTCACTCTCTGAGATAGAGGATAACACAGGAAGTGCAAGTATTAAGGGAAAGATCAGTGATAAAAGTTAGGTTTGAAGTGCCTGTGGAGTGTATATAGTAGAAAAGTTAAAAAAGACAGTCTGTTGGATCTATGGGTCTGTTATGGTTGGGATGTGAGGTGTCCCTCACAAGCTCATGTGTAAACAATGCAAGAAGGTTCAGAGGAGAAGTGATTGGGTTGTAAGAGTCTTAACTCAATCAGTGAATTAATCCCCTGACAGGGATTAACTGAGGGGTGGGGTGTGACTGGAGGAGGTGGGAATTGGGGCGTAGCTCTGGGTATATATTTGTATCTGGTGAGTGCACTCTCTCTTTGCTTCCTGATCCAGATGTGAGCTTCTTCCCTTGTCTCACTCTTTGGCCTCCATCCCCAAGGAATGGAGCCTGCTGGCTGTGAATGGAGACCTCTGAAACCATGAACCTCCAGATAAACCTTTCCTCCTTTACAGTTGTTCTGGTTGGGTCCTTTAGTCACAGCAGCAAAAAAGATGACTAAAACAGGGTCTCAAACTCAAAAGGGAGATCTGAACTTGAGTTAGAGTCATCATTGTAAAGGCAGTAATTTATGTAATGAAAGCAGATAAAATTTCCCTGGGAGGATAAGTAGAGTGAGAGAGAATAGGACCAACGAACAATATGGAACACTGACACTTAAAACATGAGCAGAAGTGAAGGAACCAGTAAAAAAGACAGATACAGAATAAACAGACATGTGGTTTTAGAGCCAGTGGAAGAGAGCTTCAAGAAAAATGATATGTTGAATTTATTACAGCATTATTTCTGATGACATGTGAAAGAAAGCTTAATGTTCAGTTAAATAGTTAACTCAAGATTTGTTTATACAATAAACCCAAATATCTATAGGGGATGTGTTTTAGAATGCAGAAAGTAGGACAGGTGTGAAAAATAGTTTCTAAGATGGTTATAGGATAATTTGACATTTTGCCTGTCTAAATTACAGTTGTTGAGGTGTTGCATGCACACACACCTCAGTTTTTTCATGACCTGGCAGACACTGGTACTGTCTAGATTATCACAAATTCTTGACCAACTTCTATCTGCCTGACTCCTCTGTAGAAAATAGAAAAACTAAATTTTCTCCCAAGATCTCTTGTAACTAGGAGTGGCCATGTGAGTTCTGATCAAGAAGATACAGACAAAAAACTACTGAGGGATCTTCTGGGAGACCTTTTATTCTGATAAACGGATGAATGGCACTAGCATGGTCCCTTTCTCCTTCCTCACTTCTTAAATATGGATATAAACCTGGAGTCCCCACATTATGACCATAGGGAATGTGCAAGAGAATTACAAAGATGGTAAAGCATCTGGTAAATAGCTCAAAGCTGTTAATCTGATAAGTTAACGTCAGTAGTGTCTACCTCCAGATTTCTTGTTATGTGAGAAAAGTAGACCTCTATTTAAGCCACTGTAAACTGACTTTTCTAATGACTGAATTTTTTCCTGTTATATGGGATATTTTTATATTTTATTGTTAATAAAATGTGTATATAAATTAAATCTCTAAAAAATTTAGAATTGCTTGTGTTAAGGATCATCATATTTTTTGACTTATTGATTTTAGTGTTATCTACTGATTTCATTAAAATGGATAAAGATTTCTTACACCTTCCCATCATATCTTCTCTCCTGTTATACTAATATTCTGATAAAAATTATTTTGGGTCAAATCAGTGTTTACTGCTTACATTATTACGGCTGAGTCACATTCACAGCTGAGTCAAATATTCCATGATTTTTCATTTATAAAAATTTGGTTTTTTTTAAATTACTTTCCTTGTGTTTTTTCTTTATTTAATTTTCAATGTAAATTAAAATTTCTCCAAGTACCTTAAAACTATAGATGATCTAGCAAGTCCATCTTTTTTCTTGGAGATATCCTTCCTGGAGCTGCATTTTGAACTAGCTGTTCTTAAAGTCTGGTAGACAACCTATTCCTTAGACTTTTCCTTTAATACCATTCTCAGAATTTCCTTTGCCTTTTTTCTCTATTGGATCCTTTATTTGGGCGGTGGGGGGGTGCGGGGGGTTGTCCCATTTGTTTCTCTTTGTTTCCCTCACTTTGGTGGAAGGTATCTTTCAGTAGCTTCTTAAGGATGTAGGGGAAATAGCTCTCTTAGGTCTTGATTGTTTGGCTAGTCACAGATATTATGTACTCTCAGATCCTTGAAGGCATTATTCCATTGTCTTTTAGCATCCATGTTACCCATGAGTAGTCCTGTACCTTCTAGTTCCTGATCTTTTGAATGTGGATTATCTTTTTCTCTTCGAAAGCTTTTGTAATCTTTGTCACCTATGACATTCCACAGTGATGTGAAATCTTGATGTAGATCTTTTTGCTTTATTATTCGAGGCTCCACATGAGCCTTTTCAATCTTTAAACTTAAATTCTTCTGTTCTAGCTTAGTATGGTACCTGACACTAACTTTCAGCTGTTCTAGAAATCTGAAGACCTGTCCAAACAACTAGTCACAGTCTTTTGATTTACAGAAAGAGTAAATTTTTTGGCATTCTTCCCAGCTGTCTGAATTAAATAGGAGTATTACACAGGCTTTAAACTAATCTATTTCCAACCTTAATCATACACTTTGACTGTAGAAGTTCCAACTCCTCTAACTCCTCAGCTTTTGCAGGGTTTTAGTTTGAGTGAGAAACTGCTTTCAAAACTGTGTACCAATAAATAGAGTAACTCAAACATAATAGCTTATTTTTTCTAAAGTAACAGTACAGTCAGTCATTGATATCTATGTTATAGTATGATCCTATTTTATGTATGTTTGCAAAGGTATTTTTTCAAGGATATACTTCTAAATGTAATGGTCATTATTTGTAGGAGGTGAACTGTAAAGAGGCTGAGAAGTTGGAGAGGCTTTCACCTTTAATCTATTTAAAAATTTTTTTCAGTACTGGGGATTGAACCCAGGGGCATACTACCACTGAGCTACATCCCAAATCTTTTCATTTATTTGTTTATTTTTGAAACAGGTCTTACTAAGTTGCCCAGTGTCTCCTGAGTCCCTGGGATTACAGGCCGGTTTCACCATGCCTGGCTCACCTTTATTCTTATATACTTAAGTGATGTTTTTTAAAAATACTTTTAGATGTTGATGGACCTTTATTTTATTCATTTATTTATATGTGGTATTGAGAATCAAACCCAGTGCCTCACACATGATAGGCAAGTGCTCTACCACTGAGCCACAACCTCAGCCCCCTTAAGTGATATTTTAATACTATTATTATTATTATTATTATTATTAGCTACTTGGCATTGAATTCAGGAGTGCTGTGCCACTGACCTATATCCCCAGTCCTTTCTATTTTTTCAGACAGGGTCTCACCAAGTTCCTGAGGGTCTTACTAATTTGCCAAGGCTGGCCTCAAACTTGCAGTTCTCCTGTTGCAGCCTCCTGAGTCACTGGGATTACAGGCATGTGCCACTGCACCCAACAGATATTTGAATATTTTACATTGAGCATGAGTTTGAACTTTTTTGGTCACTAACTAAAAAATAAAGGAAAAGTTAGCAGGGCCAAATACACTGGAGAAGTAAGTAAAATTAAGGCTGAAAATTGTCTCCTGGATTTTGGATCATTACTGGTGTTGTGGGATCAGAAGTGATCTCAGTGAAGAATATATAGAATATCAGGAAAAAGACATAATGGTTTAGGCTTAAAAAAATTATAGACGGTGTGATTACAGATGAAGATGAGAGTTTAGGAGGCAGCATCTGGGGTTTTGGGTGAGTTTTTTCCCCAGTGTCTAGACAATTTGAGTGTGTTCTTTAGCCTATGAAGGAGGGATCCAGGAGAAAGGGAGACAGATACAAAAGAAAAATTACTTCAAGGAGAATAATTTCAGAACTGTCCTTATTTGCCTCATCTGTCCTTAGATTAGGCCCCACTGCAAGATTAAGAGTAAACAAGTAAAGTATTTTCTGCCAGACCAATGTAGAGGGGCTGGGGTTGTAGCTCGGTAGTAGAGCACTTACCTAGCACATTTGAGACACTGGGTTCAATCCTCAGCACCACATAAAAATAAATAGATGAAAATAAAGGTATTATGTTAAAAAAAAACAATGTAGGAGAAACCTAGGTTTTAGGTGAAAGGACTTTGATTAGATGGCTTGTAAAACCCCCTTCCAATCTGCATTTCTACAAAACCAGTTTATCAGAATTGGTCCTCTTAGGCATTAACTTGACAGAAACAAACATCCTGCCTTAGGTGGCTTGAGCAGGGAATCCAGGCTATTAGTGAGAGAGAATAGAATGAACAATTTACTTTTTTTTTTTTTTTGAGGAGCAAATCATATTGCATCACAAAATTGGACAGTTAGCACTTCCTCTAGCCCCTTATCAAGCTAAGAAGCTCTCATTTTCTTTATAAGTATCTCTCCCTCCTCTTTTCCCAAGGACACCAATTTAAAATCTGCTTTGCCAAGAGCCAGTGTATTTTGGGAATATATTTCTTTGCCTCACCAGGGTTACAGGGATCTGACTCCATTCTTCCTTAGAAATCTGTAAGGTGGAAGATAATGAAGACCTCCAGTGCTACCACTGCCCTAGGAATGTTCTAGGCTCTGGGCTTCTAAGAGTGATTGATTGGAGAAGAATTGGAGAAGGAATATGTTATATGTTAGATATAAATGTGAAGCTAACCTCTATCCTTTGTGGATTTTTAAGTATTAATATAAACTGAGCATAAGATGCCTGCATATAGAAATTTCTCAGGTCAAGCAACTTCTTTTCAAGAGATGTCTTAGACTTTCTGTGGGTCACTTTGAGTAGGAACAAAAGGGCCTGAATATATCTTCCCTAGAAACTCTCCCAAGCGCTGTTAAAGATAAAACTTAAACTCACATTCCTTATTCTGCTTCCTAATATTGGGTATCCTGGACATGCACATAAGTTCTAAATAAGTCCCTGCTTCTTGGTCAGTGTCTGCCCCTCTTATGCCCCAACATTTTGGGCCACTGAAGAGAATGGGTGGATATTAAGATGAGGTAAGAGGAGCCAGTGTTTTCAGGTTGTCAGTGAGGATGATTCCTATGGGTTCTGTGAGATTCCAAAGTATATCTGTTGAAAGGCTTGCTTAGCAGGTACGAATCTGTTTTCCCACCTCATCCATCCCATGGACCCACACAAGAGCCAGATCACCAAAGCATTTGCAGACTAGGTATAAAAGATAAGACTAAAGAAGTGAAACTTGACATAAAAGTAAATAGCAAGGTAAGTTTCTTCAGCCTGTGAGAGTGAGCTGCCTTTTCTGTAAGGCACTGATTTACAGTCACCTAGGATACAGAAATCACTTATTCTAGAGTAGGGTCACTTTCCCCCTGAAATGCCCTTGCAAGGGGAAAGAAAACAGTAGACCAGATCACCAGGGTCTTTCAATCATTGGCCCTATCCATATTTTCCAGTGTCCTACTCTGATCTTTCATTTATTTAGGGTAACCTTTTGAAAATTGGTTTATAGCACTTGCTCTGACAATGCCAGAGAAATCCCCATCTGAGGGAAGAGTAAGGTTGCAAGGGTAGAGCTTAGTTATGTGAGGCTCCGTCATTATTTCTGTGGTACTTGGGAAGTAGTAGAAGGGGGAAGTGACCTGTCTCTAAGAAGTCTCTGCTTTCTATCCCTCAAGCAACCTCATAACATTCTGCAGAGGCGACTCATGGAAACAAACCTGTCTAAGTTCCGAAGCAGTCGTGTCCCATGGGCCTCCAAGACCAACAAACTCAATCAGGCTAAGTCTGAGGGGCTAAAGAAGTCTGAGGATGATGACATGATTTTGGTTTCTTGCCAGGTAATGTTCAGAGAATAGCTTTTCTAGGGTTGGGGGGGAAGTAGGATTTGTGGTCCTTTATGATCCCAATAGAAGATGCTTTCCTCTAAACCTTATAGACTGTGAGTCTCATTTGGAATTCATAAGTGAATTTTAGAGGGGGCATTCTGGGCAACACTGGAAGTGTATGCAGTATTTTGTCTGCATGTTCATCTTTATAGGAAATACCTAACTTCCATCAGATTTATAAAGGTGTGTGTGATTTTAAAAAAAGATTAAGAGTTACTTGGTATATAGAATTAAACACCCAATGTCCTTTGGGATATTTTGTCACCTTTGGATTCAGCAGGAAAAAGAGCCAGTCAGAGGCAAATTTAGCAGTGGGTAAAGATGGGATCCTACCAACTCATAATTGGGAGGATGCTATCCATCCTTGCCTTCATTTGACATCTGCTGCTTCTCTGCATCTCCTTTTCTTGTTGCTTCTCTGGCTATTATTGAACGGTATGTTTCCTTCCCACAGTGTGCTGGAAAGGATGTGAAAGCCTTGGTTGATACAGGCTGTCAATATAATATCATCTCCTCAGCCTGTGTGGACAGATTGGGGTAAGTAGCCACTTGTTCTAGATGGAAGTCAGATGTGAATACACTTTTTTGCTTGAATCTATTTTGAGGTTAGACATTTACAGAAGTACAAAGAGAAACATACAAAAAAGTCAGATCTCAGCTGGAACCACACTCCTTAATAGAGGGAGCAAGGGGTAGTTTCTGAGAGAAATCAATGAGCCAGGAAGTCTTGGGCTTTCTGTTAACTCCCACCTATTAAGTTTTGAGCAGGGCTGGGGCTGTAGCTTAGTGGTAGAATGCTTGCCTCACACACGTGAGGCACTAGGTTCAATTCTCAGCATCACATAAAAAAGTAAATAAAGATATTGTGTCCATCTACAACCAAAAAATATTTTTTAAAAAATTTTTGAGCAAAGACCTCTAGACCCTGAATGAGAACATGAGACTCCTGGTTCACCATTTGCCCAACTCTGATCTACCAGAGAAATTAATAACCATCAGAGGTAATTGTCCTGTTGTTATACTCCTGGTGAGTAAAACAGGGATATGGTTGGTCTTAACTTACTCAGAATCCTGGAGAACACACTGCCCCAGGAAACATTATTTGGAACTAATCATAGGCTGCTGTTGCTGCTGGGCCCTGTCTATCTAGGACTGATTCACTGGGAGTTTCTTAGTGTCTTTCCTCCCTGTGAAGAACATGGAAAATCAGATCCTACTGTTGCCCCTACTGGGGAGTGAGTATGAGGTAGACACCTCTTCAGTTCTTCAGCAGCTAGAACTGGGCTCTCCCTTTTTTAGTCAGAGAAAACCATTCTGTATTTCACCTCCTTTTTCACTCAACCTCTACTTTTCTTTTCTTCTTTCTACTCTTTTCTCCCACGTACCAGATGGGCCCTAAAGTCTAGCCCAGAATCAGTAGAATCAACCCACTATCATTTTCTGTATCTCTAGCCCTAAGTACAATAAATCATTCCCTAACCCAAATCTCTGCAATGATACAATCACTGAGATACAATCACTGAGATAGACATAGTGGCCCATTTTGAGTTACATTCAAGACATCCATATTCTTAAGTAGGGCTTATACAGGGCTTCATTCATGTAATCAGTGACCCTGTCACATGATCTGTTCTTTTTATACCTACTGGGTCTTTATCCCTTGCCACCACTATGACTCTTTGAAGTTGACTCTATGTATTTTGTATATTGCCGTGTAGAATAGGTGGTGGTGGGAGTCTGGGACTCAAGTGCTCTTGTGGGATGAATCCTGAACTCTTATGTGGTAAAGAGATGAGGTATGGTACAACATGATGATTCCAGAACAACTAATAATGTTCTGTGTATAGTTAGGCAGCAGACTGCCATGATTCTTGAGAAATTAATAACCATCTGTAAAACTGCAATTATTTTTCTTTTGGATGGGCTGTAATACCAAAAGATAGGATGTGGAGGAAAGCAGAAGTATTGGCACAGAAAGTCCATAATTAAGTATTTATCTACCAACCCATAATAGCTTGGGTATTAGCTATTCCAATAGGCTTATATAACTATATGAAACATTGGTGCTACTCTTCCTTCTTCTTGCCAGGTAATATTCAGAGAATAGCTTTTTTTTTTAATAGACAAGTCAAATTAATGAGGATTTTCTCTATAATATTCCTTGCTGATACCATTATCAATGCATTTACTAAGTAAGTACTTGCCCCCACTAACCTTATAGGCTGAGGCAAACGAATGATAGATTAAAATAGGAACAAAGCACCTTCTAAATTAGGATTAACCTGTCTTTTCTGATATGTTACCTACATATGGGTAAAGGACATGTTAATAAAACTGCTCACACATAGGTGGGGATGTTAGGATGCAGAATAGGACTCTCTGAATATGTCAACTCCTCTATTTCACCAATGCAGACAGTGATGTAAACTTTTTGAAAATAGGAAATGAGTCTTTAGGGTTTTTTTATATTCCCATGGCATGTTAGGACCAAGTGCTGAAACACGTGTAGGCTGAATAGTTCTTATTTTAGTAAATTAATCCCCAGAGATCCCTAGAGAATTCCAATTGTGGATCAGAAGGTAGGCATTGCCAGATTCGACCAGAAACCTCTGCCAAAGGGATTGTGGTATCTTTCTTTCTGGTGCAGACTCAAGGAGCATGTCAGATCTCACAAGCATGATGGAGAAAAGTTTTCTCTACCCCGACATCTCAAAGTGGTGGGCCAAATAGAGCACCTCGTGATCACAGTGGGCTCCCTCCGACTGGACTGCCCAGCAGCTGTGGTTGGTAAGTACAATTGGGAACTGAACCTGTGAACCCTAATGTAAACCTTGATAGGCTCATGCCTATAAAGACTGACTTTCTCAAAATCCCAGTTTCTCATTTTTCTGTGCTATAGACCTTTTTCCAATTTTGTCTTCTGACATATTAGATAGGCCCAAGCTAATTTGACATGCTAAGAATCAATCAGAAAAACAATTGTGGAAATCAGACTTAAAAATCATGGAGCTAAGAAACAAACATTTTTGTGTGCAGGTGAAAATATCCCAGGAGCTTTCCAGAACTAGTTGGTGGCACAAAGCAAGATCCTCTTACGACTTTGCCATAAATCCCTTGATAATTTCCCATCTACCTCTTACATTATTCCTCTCATGCATTCTTGTTTTTTCTTGTTTTTGACTACAGGCCTCTGTTTTAGAGTGGAAAAGATTTGCGTTTGAATCTTGGCTCCATCCCTTTTTTTTATGAAAAGCATAATCCATATAACAGAAAAATATAATTTATCTTTGGGGAATATAGCTTATTCACAGCCAACCACATGCATAAGACCCACATATATACAGCTCAGAAACCCATCACTTTTTAACTATAATGATCTGAGAAAATTACTTAATAATAGATGCTTAACGAATGTTCATTAGCTGGCTGGCCAGAAGGAAGGATGGATGAAATTAACCTAATGATGATCAGACTGACTTCTAAACTATCAGGGAAATGGCTGAATTTATTTTTTTTTTATTAGAGGACAATGAGAAAAACTTGTCTCTTGGTCTCCAAACTCTTCGATCCCTGAAGGTAGGATGGACTCCACTTTCCTTCTGATACTTCCTCTCTGAGGCAGGGATCATTTTGTATGGGGACCCCATTGTGGAGTCATTGAAAAGGGCTGGGGATGCAGCTTAGTGGTAAAGCACCCCTGGGTTCAGTCCCCAGTATCAAAACAAAAAAGTGATCAGTGATTCTCCTTTGTTTTCAGTGTATCATAAACTTGGATAAGCACCGGCTGATCCTGGGGAAGACAGATAAGGAAGAAATCCCTTTTGTGGAGACAGTTTCTTTGAATGAAGACAAGTAAGTGTCCAGATTGGCCAGGTAAAGTCAAACCCATTTGACATGAGTTGAGGGGATTCTCAGACAGTATATGGGGTTACATCCTGCCTTCAGCTTTCATTCATACCCCAAGCCCACCCCTTCCCACCTCCATAGTTCACCATCCCAAAAAACTCTGTAGCCCATATTTCAGAATGAGCAGTGATAAAACCATACAAAGTGGGTAAAATGAGGAACTTTTAAACAAAAGTTTGATTTGCTTTCAGTCTTTTTTGAATTTGGGTGTCATTTTTTCTCTTCCTTTCTCATTTCAGCACTTCAGAAGCATAACTACAGCCTGTAGCATTCTGCACGTGTGCACACACACACCAGGTTGACAAATTGAGAAAACTGGTTTGAACCAAATGCTATAGAAACTTGCTGTGGACCAAGTCCTTCCCTCCAATAGATGCTCCAGGGGCTCCTTCCCACTCATACCTTTATAGACTATTGTCTGTGCTTAGAGATCTTGTCTGGTTATAGCCATTGTTTTTTACTTCTTTGATCACTTGATTTATAGACCCTTTTGGACACTGCCAGGTCTCCCTTGTGGCCTATTTCTCTGCTTCTTCCAAGAAATTAATTAGTTAAGTGTAGAGGCTGCCAGGTTCTATTTCTCCCTAGATACACTTGCTTTTCCTATAGCTAAATGTGTAATAAACAGGAACCTGACTTTTATCTCATTTCAGCTTTTTCAAAGAGGTATAGGAAACCTGTCTTGGATTAGAATCTCTTCTAATTCTTTGACTTATCAAGTATGAATTGATCTTAAAGAGCCCAGACAAGTTATCTAGTCCAAACCTTTAACTTAAAGGTCCAGAGAGGCAAGTGAATTTCTAAACTTATATTTTAAGTCAGTGACAAGAAGGGACCTAAAACTCAAACCTGATTTCTAAGCTAAAGCTCCTGTGCTGCCTCGTTTGTTTTCAAGCCTTAACAGAAAAGCAAAGAGGTGAGTGGTGTATTTAAAAAAAAAAAAAAAAAAAAAAAAAAAAGGCAGGGTAGGGGGAATTGTGCTTTGAAGATGGATTCCAGGAGGATCCTGGTGGCCTTCCTTCCTAGGTGCCAAGCAACTAAAAGTTCCCTGCCCTAAACTGTTACTTGTAGGCCCTTATCTTGGTGAGTAAAAACTGAAGGTACAAAAATGAAATAGTCTTTCAATGTAAACTTCTTGAACAGGAGAAGGGGAAGAAACCACAGGTAGGACTATTATAATCCCTCTCTGAGATATAATTGAAGGCTTCAGTGAATAATGGGGGCATTATTGAGACATTGATTATCCCCAAGATCTCAGTATTTCTGCCTAGTTTGAAAAAGACTCAAGTAGTTGGAAATAGGGGTAAGGAAAGGAAATGAAAAAAAAAAAAAAAATCCAGAGCAGGGCCAGGATAGAAGGGAGCAGACCTATTGGGGGCCGTTTGGGGGAAGCCTTTCTAGGATGGTGGTAAGGAATAAAACTGCAAGGCAGGGAATTGAAGCTTGGGGAAGTTTTCCCCTTTTATAACTGCCCAGTATTCCCCGACCCCTCTCAAAGATTTGGGGAGATCATGATCATGGGTAGGGGTTGAAACTTTTGTTAGGTTGTCAGCTGAGGCATACGTATAATGGAATCCCCCCTTCAGTTCAGTCTAGAAGTAGTATTTGGATAAGTCAGGAAAAATAGCTTAAGTATTCCTTTAAGATACTCCCAAGTCTACCCTTGCTTCACGGCAGTAGTTCACAGGATGTTTAATGGATCCCAGTTTGAACCTTGCCAAGTACCACCAACTATTTTGTCTAGTGTTAATTCCTACCCCTGCCAAACAACTCTTTGGAACCTGAATATTATGGCCCTCACAGAAGCTCCCTAAGGACTAGAGACCCCCATTTGAACAATTAGGCAGTCATTGGTCATTGTCATTGAGTCATTCCCTAGGCCTCTTCCTTTTAGCCTTACAAAGGAAGCTGGATGGACATCTAAGCAGAGACATAGGAAGGCAGACTAGGCTACATCTGAAGCTTAGTAGGTGAACCAAAGACTGCCAACTTCAGCCTGCCCCTTTAGCTACACCCTATTCCCTTACCTAGAAGGTATTTACTCCTTGCCACACTCCTCTCCTACCTATCATGCAATGCTTTGTCCTGCTTCTTATCCTAGGATAGAGCTATATTTAAACGCTGTTTCCCTATATTAAAGTTCAACTCCAAGCCTTGACTTCTGGCCACAAGTGAGGCATGTTGCAGGCTCCTTATTGAATTCCCTTTAGACCAGTGAACCAGGAATTCTCAGATTCTGCAAAGATGCAAGTTATTCTGGCTCTTAGTTCAGGACCACATAGCATCAGGGGATGATTACATGGCATTTAATGATCTTTCTGGTCTCTGAAAATCAGTGAGTGATTTTCTTGATGGAGATACTGAAAATGCCTACAGACAATTAGGGGAAGTCTTAAAATTCATTAACTTTCTTTAAATGGCTCAAGTTGATTACTCTGATAGCTTTTATCTCCTGAGATTCGTAAGAAAGCACTGTCTACTTTGGTTGGGGCTGACAAGGTAAGGAAGTGAGGTCTGTTCTTCTGAGTCTTAGAAAATTCAGGTGCCTCTCAGGGTTGTGGGAGAAGAAGTGTCTACCTACGTCATAGTTTTGAGGATAGGCAGGAGCAAGAAGTATCAGACTTATCTCATTCCTTATTAGATGACTACCACAAATACAGGATGTTTAAAAATATTTTTATCATTTGGTATTTCTATGCCTGACTCTTTTGAGGAGCGAATATTTTCTGACTTTTCTATTGCTTTGTCCTGCACAGACCCCACCTGTATGATTTTCTATTCCTTACCCCAGAGTGGATTACCTGATGTTAGCTGCCCTCACTCTCATATAATAGAAATATCTTTCTGGGCTGGGCACTTGGAGGAGATGGAACTGGAGTCCTCCCTCCTGTTGCCAGGCCTCTCTGCATTGGCACTTTATCTGCTCAGTGTTTCTGGCTGTGTTGGGTTTATTTGTGAGACTGTTGTAACAATAAAGTCAAATCTTCCCTCTTTGTGCTTGTCTGACAGTCTCTGTGTTAGAGCCCCAACCCGGAAGGTGAGAGAGCCCAGGCATAGTCTAATTTCATCAGTGTTTCTCTCTCAGGGTCTTCTGAACATAAGGCTTTGTGGGTTTCGGTTCCTCCATTGCTATTAGTCCTTCAGCTCCCTCTTACTGGCTATATGTCTTTAGGCAAATTGGTGAATCTCACTGAGCTTGGTTTTGTAGTCTATAAAACATAATAATAGTACTTATTTCATAGTGTCAAATGAGATAATTCAGGTAAAGTTGTCAATGCAAAGCTTTATATATGAGAATAATCTTTTATGGTGGGTTAACAACAGTGTAGGAGAAAACACTTCTAGAAAAAAATTAGTTCAAACGAACGGGAGGTTAGGGAAGGAAAAATATTGAATGAACCTTAATATATCGTTAAAGTCAATGTCAAATGGCATTCCAAATAAATGCATTTTATATATAATAAAAACTTAACTCTTAAGTGTTAATATCCTAAACAGAGTAGTTAAATAGTCAACTAGTAACATGATTTAACTATGAACCCAGATACTCCAATGTTGACATATCAAAGCCTGCCAGTTGCCTTGAATAAAAACCAGGCTGGGAAGAGGAAGTTCAGTTGATTCAGTACAGATACTTGTGTTTGCCAGGGAAAAGACTTGGAGTAGAGGGAGTTGGTATATATAATTTTCTGTACTGTAAGCATTAATAATAGGAATCTAACTCTACTTTGATCTGATGTGGGGATTCTGTTATGGAATGCCGGACTCCTTGTTACACTAGATGATCTTGTACCTGGGGCTGGGGGTGCTATACTGAGAGGTGCTATACTGATTCTTATCTTACTTATTCTGGAAACATGTAAGGATATGAGAACTGATTGGTGCTAGGGTTGACCTTATGAGGAAACAATTACCATGTTAAAGTCTTACAGAAACTGTCCCCCCATATCTGAGCTCATACTAATTTCTCTGTGGTATACAGGAATAACTGGGGAATAGAAAATATATTATAGTAAAGAGGTTCATTAGGACAGATTTGAGCATAGGGGTATATGAAAGGGACCTAGTCTAAGGTCTGAGTGGTAGGAAGATCCAGTTGTGAATGACTCATAAAGAGTAGAATTCTAGAAATGGCAAAGTTCAATATCAGCAGGTAAGTCATGCGGTGAGGGTAGATAATCATATTCCTTAGTCCATTCTTCTAAATCAGGAATTAGCCAACTTTTCTGTAAAAGTTCAGATAAATATATTTGGCTTTATGGGTTAGTCCTTTCCAACTACTCAACTCTGCCACTGTGGCATGAAAGTAACCATAGGCATATGCAAATGAATGAAATTTGAATTTATATAATTGTTACATGTTACAATATAATGGCATCTTTAGATTTTCTTAGCCACTTAAAAGTATAAAAAGTATCCTTAGCTTGCGAATTGTATGAAAACAAAATTTGGTTATAGGTTATAATTTGAGACCATCTCTAAATAAAATACAAAATAGGGCTGGGGATGTGGCTCAGTGGCCAAGTGCCCCTGAGTTCAATCCCTGGTACCCACTGAAAAAAAAAAAGGTTGCAGGGACACGGATAAGAAAGTGCTGCCCTGGAAGATGGGTCTGCTAAGTGAAATAAGCCAGGCACAGAAAGACAAATACCATATGACCCACTTACATGTAGAATATAAAACAATCGAATTCATAGAATGACAGTAGATTGGTGGCTACCAGAGGCTGGGGGGTTAGAGGAAATAGGGAAATGTTGACAAGGGTACAAAGCTTCAGTTAAATAGGAGGAATAAGCTTTGCAAATGGCAACTACAGATAATAATATTGTATATTCTGAAATTGCCGAGTAAACTTCAAATTTTCTCACCACACAAAAAAATGTATTTTTGTGCATTTGAGATGGATATGTTAATTATCTTGCTTAATCATTCCACATTGTATACATAGATCATAACATCATTTTGTACTCCATAAATATGTGTAATTTGTTGATTTGCAATAAAATTTAAATTGTTTTAAAAATTGAAAGGTAGAGAAAGTACTTTAGTAAATTTAAAACATGATAATAGAAATTTTAAAATTAAAGAGAAGAGTTGGAAAGTGGAAATCTTTTAGAAAAAGAGAGAGAGAGAGAGAGAGAGAGAGAGAGAGAGAGAGAGAGATGGAAATGAGGAAGACAGTTTAAAAGTTTCCCAGAACAAAAGCTGTGCAGTAGGTGTAGAGAACAACCAATTAGGTGTGGAGGATGACAGACTCCAGGAAGGTTGTCTCCAATTTAAAAAATAAATGAATAAGAGTTGAAGGTATAGTTCAGTTGTTGAGCACTTGCTTAGCATGCTCAAGGTCTTGGGTTCCAATGTCCAGCACCTTAAAATAAATAAATAAATAAATAAATAATCAAACAGACTATTGGAGACTTTGGGATAGATTAATTATAAATACTTGAATGCCAGGTACCTAAGAAAGTTTGCATGGAGTAAAAGACAATAGCTAATGTCAAAGAAAGGAGATGTAATCATACTGTGCTAATAAGATTAATTGAATAATATGATACATTTTTGTAATAATAATTATGTGCTTAAAAGGATATACAGATACATGGAGGGGTAGAGGATGCAGAAACAACATGTGTTTATAAGAAGGCTATAGAGTATAATGCATATCTTACTGCCTTTAACAAGAAGTAAAATGATAGCCCAACTGAAAAATTAGTAACTAGTATTATAAGCATGCTGTTTAGAAATATGAAAATAAATCCTAGATAGATGACTAAAAGATTAAAAATATATTATCTCTAGGAAGTAGAAATTAAGAGTATAGAGGGCTGACAGGACCTAACGTTTTTGCTTATAAGACTAGTGATCCTATTTGATTCTTTTAAATGTAATATGTTGAATAAAATGAATATGATTAATGTAGTATTTATTTGAAATATTAGTAGTAAGAAATGAGAAACAGTTCTCATTAGTATTGTAAGACACTGGAAAACCATAATGATTTAGTTCCCCTCTTAAACTAAAAATATCTTGCTACTCTGGTACTGAACTGTACCAACTGTGTTGCTGGTTATGTCAAGGGCCCAACTAACTTGTTGGCAGTAGTGGCACCAACAGTTCTAGGAACAGAAATAATATGGCCCCATTTGTTGTATGATGATGGGCATGAGCAGGTACTGCATACTAAAATGGCTTTATAGACAACTGAAGACAGGAACCTTACTAGAGGGGACTGAGTATGAGAAAACATCCTGACAGATGCACATAAGAAGAAGGCTCATCTAGGACAGTCCCAGGGTATGCTAAGAAATAGCTGGAATGACTGTGTGTGTGTGTGTGTGTGTGTGTGTGTGTGTGTATGTTTCTGTCCTATATCTACTGAAGGCACAAAAGAAATCATCATCGTTGATGCTATGTAAGATTGTATTTGTTCTCCTGGACTACTGTGGCCTAGGCAAGTGCTGCATAAATAGAGAGGATGGGGCGGAGGTATAAGAAAGAAGGGGTCATGCAGAGAACTCCAATTAATCACTGGAGAGGAATAGATAGGGAACCGCAGATAGATGGCATAGCCTTGGTCCCAGATACATTTGTCCCAGATACATATATTGTCACTTCTTCCTAACCTTCTGATTCCCTCACTTAAATTTAGAAAAGATTCCTCCTACTTGTTTACCCATCCCCCACCAGGGGACTTTTCAGGCCTCAGGAAGAAGAGTGAGAACCCAGACCATGTGGAAGGGTACACCTGGACTGCATCACTCAAGAGGAATAGAGTAGGAAACCTAGTTACAGGGAAGCAAAGAAAAGGGCGGGAAGGAGAGTGGATAGTCTAGCCTCACTTTTAGAAAGAACAACTCCAAAATGATTCAGGGTTTAGGAAGACCATAGGTCAGAAATCTTTCCTCTCCACTGCCTACTATAGTGCCCCAGATCCAGATGCCACATCTCAGCCTCTCATGGTCAGACACAAATCAAGCAAGGATTCAAGTCTGACACTTTTCTTTGAAACCAACTAAAGGAGCTTCTTTCATTCCCTTTTTCCCTTTCTTTGGTTCACATATTTGTTGTTTATTTTGGTCTTCAATTACAAAGATAGCAAGATAAGGTTCCTATGCTCAAAGAGTTCACAATATTTTGGACAAGGTTGGGGTTATAAGGGGAGATAGGAAAACATAATTTTTATTTTAATGAGGTAAGTCAGGAAAAAATATCTGTACCAACATAGAAGGGTACATTTGTCAAGGAAAGCTTTCTGGCTTAGAAAACCCATGACCTAAAGGAAAGAGTTATTGAAATATAAGCAGGACAGAAAAAGAGGAACCAATGCTTCCACTTCTAATGAGTCACTTGAAATTACATTCATTTTTTGGCAAGCACGTACTCCTCTCAAACCCTCAGCTCTGCCTTTCCCCCGATACCCTTCTTACGTTGGCCTGAATCTTCATTCAGCCTGAAATCAGGCACAACCTTATAGTCACACTCCACTAATGGCAGACACATTGTATACTCTAGAACAGTGTTGCCTTAAAAAGTATAATTTTTTAGTAGCCACATTTAAGAAGTAAAAAAGTGAAATTAATTTAATAATATATTTTATTTAACCCACTATGCCCAAACATTCAAACTTTAGCCAATATTCTAAAGTTAGATATTTTACATTTTTTCATGCTAGGTCCTTGAAATCCAGTGAATGTTTGACATTTACAGCATAGCTCAATTCAGACGAGCCACATTTCAAATGCTCAGTGCAGCTCTAAATTCTGTCTTGGACAGGGCAGCTGTCCGCATTGAATGTACTTGGTGTTTCTCCACTAAGAAGATGAGGCCAGGTGGGAATGGTGGAGAGCAGCCTGGGCAACACAGTGAGGCCCCCCCATCTCAAACACGTGCGCACACACCCACAAATACCCAGATGAGGCCCCTGATGTGGAGGCATTAAGGTATATCTCCTCTAAGCCTCTGTATCCCTATCAAGGCCTTGAAAACAATTTTGAAGAAGGAAGTCCTATGAGGTTCTGTCAATGAGTGAGCACTCCATTATCTAGATACCAGATCTAGACAATCCTAAAATGATCCCAAAATTGCTGCTGAATCAGCTTTTAGCAATCAGATCCACAGTGCCTCACCCATACATCTGACCCAGGCTGTCTCCAGATTTCCTGTGGCCAGCAGAAACACCCACTGCAGATACTTGGTAATTCACCAGTGTGGCAGTATCTTCACAGGAAGTTGGTAAGATGGCAAATAGCCCAGCTGATCTGACTGGTTGGGGCTTGGCGTCACTTGCCATTTGGGACCCAAAAGGGCTAAATATATTGGTGTAACAGCAGACCACTTATGTTAGTCTAGCCTACAAGCAACAAGAATCACATGGGAGAAAAATATTCAGAAGATTCTACCGGTTAATTAAAACATTTTCACAAACTAGAAAGGACCACTTTTAAAATATATATATAGGGGGGGAAAAACACGGTATCTTGGGAGTAGATTTTGAAATTCATAATTCAATTCCCTCATGATGGGCAAAGAACCAAAGGCCGAGGAAAGGGAAGTGATTTGCACAAGGCCATTCGGCAAATCCATAAAGGTTGTGATGAACCCTGCATCCCT